>NC_065450.1:33631419-34831419 GCF_917563875.1 Diabrotica virgifera virgifera | reverse complement strand
GCTAATCGATTTATTGTTCTTTTATTAGATAGTGGCAAATGTCTCTTTTCAGCCAAGTTCTTGTTTTGAAGATACCGCATCAATGTAATCAAATCAAAAGTCAAAGTTGTCATTCTAATAAAAATATTTTTAAAAGATATTTAATTGAAAACTTATCGGACCATGTAACACCTCCATGGCTGCTAAAAATTGCAAGCCAGATGGATGCTGAAGCGAAAGCGAACAAGACAAGAGGGAATTCTAAAACTTGCAATTGACGACCCCGTCTGTTCAGCGTGGTAAATTCCAACGGAAAATAGACCTATGTTACTCAAAGGAGTAATACTAAAATAAAATAAAAATGTATACCATTTTTAGTGAGTTGCAATGCGAAGCCCAAACTGTCTTAATTTTCACTTAGTTCAGAGAGCGCAAAGCAGCACTCTACTCGACGATTTCGCCTCTAAGAGGCGACAGTGGTTTGAAATATATGTAATTGAAAAAGAAATATTTTAAGTGGAATAATTTAAAACGGTTATTAAGCAGACAGAGATAATAATTGTATCATAATCATTTATTCATTGTGAGTTAGTAATATTTCTGCTACAAAATCTCGGGAAATCTGTAAGAATTCCCGGGAATCAGGACTACTATTTTTTACTGATTTCCCGGGAAATTTGTCCCGGAATTTCCCGGGAATGGAGCTATAACCAAAGAGTCTACGAAGAAATACCATCTAGCAGAGATAAAGGTCCACCGATCCTAATCTCAGAAGTTGAGAACGCCATCGACCAAGCGAAATGAAGAAAATACTCACAGAATTGTTACAACTATTAGATAATGAGAGTGTTGCGATTATCACCTCCTTGTTTAACAAGATATACAACACTGGCAAATGACGAGACAACTGGTTAGAATCAATATTTGTAATTATTCCCAAGAAAAGGAATGTCAGGCAGCGTAGCGACTATCGACTTATCAGTTTAATGAGTCACACATTCAAGATTTTTATGAAAATATTGCATTCTCGCATGTACAATCTTTGTGAGGGGATAACTGGTGACGAGAAGTTTGGTTTACGAAACGGTATGGGTACTCGGGAAGCTCTTTTTTGCATGCTGATACTCTTACAAAAGAGCATTGAGTTTAGGAAAAATATTTACGTATGCAAAAATCCACGAGGAAAATAAAATTCCTGTAGCTGGCTGTATACCATAAATCACAAAAAATACAAGATCCTTTGTAAAAGGTATATTTAAAAGACCCCAATAAGGATTAATCACAAAACAAAACGTTTTCGGATTAATAGGTAATCCATCATCAGTGTTAAGCCCTAAAATAGTAAGCCAGCGACATTTTGCGCATATGCCCTTAATTTGAATCCTGAAAATTTTACCTTTCAGGATTTTCCGGAAAATACTTTCACCATGGTAACAGCGAAGAAGATAAAGGCGATGATCTTATACTGGAAAATGTAGATAAGTTTATGTGGTTTTCTCATATGTGGAATCATCAACAACCTCATCTTTATGACAATCTCACACTACTAATGGAGGATATGCTTTTGAATAAAAATTTTGCGAAAGAGAAAGGTAAGATATTACTTTATTAATTGAAAAAGCTGATAGTTTATGTAATGAAAACGTAGTATGTAAATAAAATTAAAAATATTTTGATCTTTGAGCTTTAATACTGTGAATTGTTTTTACCGTAATTTCATTTATTGTTGAATAAGATTTGTATTGGAATATTTATCATTTTTCGGAATTAACAAATATGTTTTTCCAATGTGATATTTATAAAATTGTCATTTTTTTAGGCATACCAGTTGACTCGGGATACTCAGTGTCACCTCACCATTCTGGTGTATACCCAGTGCATGAGATTTTATACACGGCATGGAAAAAAGTTTGGAACATTCGAGTAACGTCTACGGAAGAGTATCCCCATTTAAGACCGGCACGATTAAGAAGGGGTTTCATCCATAGAAACATAATGGTGCTACCGAGACAAACGTGCGGATTGTTCACTCATACCATGTTCATAGATAGATATCCAGGAGGTAGGGAAAAATTAGATGAATCTATACAGGGTGGAGAATTGTTCCAGACTATTGTATACAATCCGGTAAGTACAAAAGTATCATTATCATCAATCATACAATCGCGAGCACTGCTGGACAAAGACTTCCCTTAGTTATTTACAGTGTTTTCTACACTGGACCGCTTGTAGCCAGATTCCCGCTACTCTTTTTACGTCGTCGGGCCATGTAGTCGGTGGTCGTCCTCGGTTTCTTTTATAGTTTTTGGGTCGTCGTTTGCCGTCGTTTCCATCGGCCATCTTGTGTTCTAGCTAAATGCCTTGCCCAGTTCCACTTAGCGTCGTGATTCTTTCGATGACGTCTTGAATTCCTGATCTTTGCCTGATTTGTTGGTTTATTATGAGGTCTCTAAGGCTCACGTCCGGCTACCAAAAAGAGCACTGAATGCTAAAATGCAGGGAGAGAGACCGGTTGGAAAGCCAAGAAAGCGCTGGGAAGACACAGTAAACAGCGACGGACAAGCCCTTTTAGGAGTCCGTGTATGGAGAATAGCAGCCACAGACAAACAAGGGTGGAGGCAAAAAATAAAGGAGGCCAAGGCTCAATTTGGGCTGTAGTGCCGTAGAAGAATAAGAAGGCTCACGTCCAGCATTACACGTTCCGTGCCATTTTGTGTAACTCTGAGTTTATTTGCGAATTTTTGCGTCAGTGGTAAAGTCTCAATTCTTTTAGTTTGTACTAGCAAAAAACATTGGTAATAAACCTTTCGCTTGAGATAGCTGGAAATTGCACTTTTTGGAATATGGCTTAATTTGCCAAATGCTCCCCATGTCAGGCGTGTTCGCCTCCGTATTTCATCTGTTTGATTGTCTCTGCTTATTTTTATCTCGTGTCCCAAATATAAGTGTCTGTTTGTTGTATGGTATTGTTGTCAATAGTTATATTTCCGCTTATTACGATATTTGTCATGACTTTAGTTTTTTCAAAGTTTATTTTTAATCCTGCTCTCTCAGAGTTTTAAGCGAATGTATCATAGAAACTGTATCTAGTAAAATGTCCATCTGTATTGATGCCCATATCTTGCCATAGAGTGTTCTTAAAATATTGATTCTAGTAGTAGCGTGAACAGTAGTTGTCTGCTTGTCTTACTCCTTGACTGAAGCTCAATTTTTCTGTGTATTCGTGTAGTCGTATACTTCATGTAGCGTTCTCATATATATTTTTGATTAATGAGGTATACCTTCAATCTATTCGTCTTTGCTTTAGTGCTTCCAGTACTGTTTCAAACTCTACAGAATTAAAAGCCTTCTCGTAATCGATAAATGCAAGAACCAATGGTATGTTCCATTCGATGCATGTTATAATTAATACCTTTATGGTATGCAAATGGCCATTTGTGCCATATCCTGCCTTGAGACCTACCTGTTCTTTGGGCTAATATAAATCAAGTTTGAGTGTTAGTCTCTTCGTTAAGGTTTTCATAAAGAGTTTATACATATACATACTGGGTATTTTCTTATGGTTGGTATGCGCCTTTAATAAGAGCAACAAAAAGACATGTATTTATTATACATTTAAAACGGGTTAGAAGATATGGGACGAACGAACTAGGAAGGGTCACCGAAAAATTTCGCGTCGTAGGTATGGCTTTGTCAGACAGCGTTGCCAAAGTTGGAAATTATCAAAAGAAAATATTAAAGTAGAAAAGATAATATATTTAACTTTTTGTAAACAGATATAATAAACAAATTATTTAAACATAACAAAATATATACGTTGATTTATAATTCAACGTTTATTTTTTTACTTATATTTATTTCTCTTTTAAATAATTTGCGTGGTAGATGTACTTATTTGTTTACAAAAAATTAGTATACAGTAATGAGTGCGCTAAGAACCGACAAAATAACGCAAAAGATGGAAAACATAATACGTTGTGAATATAAAAAGAGATGAAACTAATAGAGATGTAAAATTATCGATAGGAACCTATAAATTTACATTACATTACATAGTTTCCCACCTTTAGACATATCTGTCTTAGACAATTTTATGAAATTCTTCATGTATTCTGTCACAGACGTCGAAAGGAGGGAAACTATGTACCTAATATAATGTAAATTTATAGGTGCTTATCGATAATTTTACACCTCTACTAGTTGCATCTCTTTTTATTTCACAACGTATCATGTTTTCCATCTTTTGCGTTATTTTGCCGGTTATTAACGCGCTCATCACTATCTTTTTTTTCACTTTGATGGATAATTACGCATGTCTGCGTAATTATCACAAAACACAACTTTCCTGTCATTAGTTAAGACAAGACAAAGGAGCTTTCGAATGAAAGCTCATGACCCAAGGATCTTATTAAGGTGAAAAATTTGATCTTGCACTTCCAGTTTTAGAGTTGAAACTTGAAGTACTATTTTAAAGTCGCCCAAATATTATAAGCGACTTATTATTGGACGCGCTTTGGCAAGACGAAAACCAATATATTCTTCCGGCTTTATGCAAGTCTCTCCGTCCGTCTGTCTGTCCGCGAATATAACTCGTTATTAAAACACTCAACTCCGGTGGCGAGGTAATATAGCAGGAGATCTGAAAGCTACGGGCGTGGAGAACTGGACAGAGATTGCCCAAGACAGAGAAGAGCGAAGCCATGTTGTCGAGTCGGCTAAAACCCACGAAGGGTTGTAACGCCACGGAGTAAGTATGAGGTGTCGAATTAACGATGTTATTAAAGCTGAGAAATTGGACCTCACACTTCCAGTTGCAGAGTTGCAACTGGAAGTAGTGTTTTAAAGTCGCCAAAATAATACAAGCGACATATTATTCGATGCGCTTTAGCAAGACGAAGACAAGGTATCAAATTAGATCTTATAACCCAAAGATGGTATCAGTTGCAACCGGAAGTACTGTTTTAAAATCACCGAAATAGTACAATACATTTGTTTTCGTCTTGCTAAAAAGCGTGTTAATTAATACATTGCTTGGATTATTTCGGCGTCTTTAAAATCGTACTTCCGGTTGTAACTTAATAAACGGAAGTCCGAGATCAAATTTACCTAATACCATCTTTGGGTTATAAGCTCTCATTCGACACATCATTTGTCATTCTATCTCTTTTAATAACCTAAAAGTTATATTCGCGAACGAACAGACGGACGGACCTACTTGAATGAAACCGGAAGCACCTTGCTAAGGGGCGTCGAATAATATGTCGCTTGTACTATTTCGGCGACTTCCAATAGTACTTCCAATTTTAACTCTAAAACCGGAAGTGCGATCAAATATCTCACCTTAATAACATCCTTGGGTTAAGAGCTTTCACTCTTACACCTCATTTGTCCTTCTGTCTGATCTAATGACGGAAAAGTTGTGTTTACAAATTCTCTGGGACAGACAAACTTGCATAATTAGGCATTAAAGTAGAAAAGATATATTAATTTTTGTTAACAAATAGTGTACTAACCAAATTATTTAAAAGAAAAAACTAGTAAAAAAATAAAAGTTGAATTCTAATTCAACTTTTTCACATTTTTTTAAATTTGTGGAAACATTTTTATTACCTAAGTTTTTTCCTTTAAATAACTTGTTTATTATCTATTTACAAAAAATTGAATATATTATTTTTTCTACTTTAATATTTTCTTTTGATAATTTCCAACTTTGGCAACGCTGTCTGACAAAGCCATACCTACGACGCGAAATTTTTTGGTGATTCGTTCGTCCTATATCTTCTAATCCGTGTTAAATGTATAATAAATACATGTCTCTTTGTTGCTCCTATTAAAGGCGCATACCAACCATAAGAAAATACCCAGTCTGTATGTGTCAAGAGGCTGATGAGTCTAATTTTCTAATTTAATAATATCGTCTTTTTATGTATCAAGACTATCACTGCAATGTTCCAGTCATTTAGAATGGTATTCACATGTAAGCATTTATTAAACAGTTCGTTTACTGATTTTAACAGAATTTCTCTTTCTGCTTATATTGCCTCACTACGAGTCCCATCATGATCAGGCGATCGATGGTCCCTTGTTTCCTTTAAAGCTGCTCTTGCCGGAAAATTGTTTTGTGGTCTTTGGCTGGTATAGAGGTCTTTATAAAACTATAATTATTTTCAGCATGTCCTGTTTGTCTGTTGTTGCTTTTCCGTCTTTGTCTCACAGCTTGTATGTTTCTTTTTTACCTTGTGTGTGTTCTTCTTTCATTATTTTGAAACCTTTGTTCTCTTCTACTGTTTGAGTAATTACACTAGTATTATGTCTTCTTAGATCTTTTCTAATTTTTTCTGAAATTCTTTTATTTAGTTTTCTCTATTCATATGTGTTTCCCTTTTCGTTCTCGCGTAGATTTCGTCGTATTTCCATTAGATTTTTTGTATCTTTTTCACTTTTGGTGTCATTTTTGTTCAAAATTTGAGTTGTGCGTTTCTAACCAAGTTTGTCACTAATTTATTATGATCGTCGATACTTAGAGGTTTGAGGTTATTGCTGTATAAAGTTTGGGCTATATTTGTTATGTGTACTTCTGGCTGATTCGGTGTATTCCAAACTATGCGTTTGCAACTGCTTATCATCTTTGCTCTTTCTTTTTGTAGGTTTATCGTACTCTGGCTCTTACTGTTCTGTGGTCGCTTCCTAGTAATGGTTTGAGTGCAATTACATCTCGAACAATTTTTTTTTTGTCTGTTATTGTATAATCATATTCACTTTATGTTCTGGACTAACCCACGTCCATTTCCTTCTCTGTTTCTTCTTAAAAAAGTGTTCATTGCATACAGTTTGTGTTGCAACAGAAAGTTTGTAAGCATTTTGCCTCTTTCATTTCTTACTCCGATTCCAAAATCTCCGATTGCCACTTCTTGTTCGTCCTTTCTCCTTCCGAGTTTGCCGTTAAAATCTCCCATTATATTATTGTAATGGCCGGTTCCTGCTTTTTTGCTCTTTCGATTTCCTCATAGAAGGCTTCGACAAGTCTATATTCGTAATCGCTAGTGGGGGCGTATACCGAGATTATTTTCATATTGTATCACTTATCCTCAATAGTCATTAATAAACCAGAAAATTACATTTTATGAATATAATCTTGATTTTTACTGTTTGTAGATAAATATTTTTATGACTCATATGTCAAATTATGGAAATGACAGATTGGGATTGTATACTTTTGAGTCTGTCATCAAATTCATACAATGTTGGACCAATATTAAATTATCATCGGCGCCGCCTTTACAGCTGGCCGAGAGTTATTTTAAATTGTATCCTGGGGAAGCTGATCCCGTCTGGGGGGTAAGTAATAAACACTGTAGTACTTTAATTACTAGGTAATAAGGCATTTCAACATGCTGTCAAAATTAAATCAATATGGCGGCTGGGAGGTGAACAGAAGTGTTATTCTGTTAGTTCTTAATGTGTTTTAGATAATTTTAGTTACGTTTCTTTGTAATTTTGTTTTGTACATGGATTAATATAATATTTTTACTGGTAGAATTAATTTAAAAAGATAATCTGCCTCATTTCTGTTGTGTATTGAAGTGTGGAACGCGAAGTAATAGTGATAAAGTTCAGTTTTATCGGTTACCATTAGTGCTACATTTTAAGCATAAAACTGAACTAAATAAGGTATCATCTGAGAGACAAAAAAATGGTTAAATGCGATAAAATGTCCTATAAAAATGCTAAATAACTAACTATGTTCATGTTACTTACGCTTGGAAATCTTTCTCCACTGTAGATTAATTCAGACTCCTTGAGGGAAAATAAAACAATATTATTTATTTTGCCAATCTTTTGCTTGTGCCTACTCGTTTTTCTCACCTATCTTTTTTTTTTTAATTTTTTGATTTTTGTCAATTTTTTATTCGCATTAAATTCAATTATAAACGCATTCCACCCATTACGGCATTTAAAACTCTTTGCGTTTACGTGCTTTTTTTTTAATGACTGTAGGGTGCAAATTATGAAAATTTCATACGTTGTTTACGTAAGAATCTAAGCACCGCCTTACGAGGGTTAAACCACGAGTAAACTAAAAAGGCAGATTCACACCCAAGAAAGTCACTAGAAGAATCAACAAATACATCTTCTTTTTTGATCATATCGGCATTCGACGGTAATCCATAAATATTATATTATCCTAATACGTCTCTAAAGAGTTCTAAAAACAACAAAAAATAGAAAAAATCGCCAATATAACAACTGTTTTTATATAAAAACAGACTACAAATCTAAAAATTAAAGGAATAACGCAGAAAACACAAAAACTCGCTGATAACTTCAACTATATCACTGTATAATTCAACATGTTATTTGAATATTTTAATTCTTTTTACCGTGTCCTATAACTAATTTTTAGAATCCTTGCGATGATCCAAGGCATCAGAAGATTTGGTCTCGAAACAAATCGTGTGACTCCCTTCCCAAATTCTTGGTAATCGGCCCACAAAAGACTGGAACTACGGCGCTATACACGTTTTTGTCATTACATCCGGCCATAGCTAGTAATTTACCTAGTCCTACAACTTTTGAAGAGATTCAATTTTTCAATGCTCATAATTACCTTAGGGGCTTGGATTGGTAAGTAGAACCTAATAGTCGTAGTAATATTAGATTTAATAATTACAAATATATACATTGTAAATTAGGATTTGGGAGTGCTCCTAGTAGCATTTAACCTGTCTTGGTTTGTTTATTTCTACTGCATCTTGATTGTAAATTTAGTATAGATCCGAATAACCTCCATCCTACATATGTAATGACCACTTACCAATCACATCAGATGAATTATTGGAAAAAGCAATATCAACAACTAAAAGATGGCAAAGCTCCTGGACCTGACAATGCGTTTGCTGAATTCATAAAACTATTTAACACTGACAGTACTCAATGCCTAACAAAAATATTTAAGGACATATATTTAAGCGGAGTAATACCAAGAACATGGCTGAAGTCGACGTTTATTGTTTTACCAAAGAAAACAAAATCCGTATCCTGTGATTTCCGGACCGTCGTCAGCTTAATGAGCCATATTTTAAAATTATTTCTAATGCTGAGCCCACAGTAACGTCTAATGCCGTTAATTAACGCATTATTTGCATTACAGAGATGGCAAATAATGCGTTAATTAACGGCATTAGACGTTACTGTAGCCCCAGCATAAACATTATACACCAAATGATATATTATAGACAGTGTAGACACGGTTTGAAAAAATCACAAAGTTTGGTTTTCGGAATGCGAAAACGGTATGAGAGAGGCTCTCTTTAAATTGCGATATTTATGCATGCTTCATTGACTACCATAAAGCGTTCGATGCAGTAAAGCACGACAAGTTGATGGAGATTTTAACCAGTATTGGAATAAACACCTGTGATCTAAGAATTATTAGGAAACATCGTCTATCCGGGCAGAGGCAGGAGAATCCGACGATATCAAAATTTAACGTCTGGGATGTATACTATCACCACTGCTGTTTATCATATACTCTGAGGAAATCGTTCAAGAGGCAGTGGATGATGTTGAAGCCGGAATTCGAATTAACGGAGAATGTGTCACATAAGATACGCAGACGACACGGTGGTATTAGCTGACAGTTCTGAAGCCCTGCAGGAGTTAATGAATAGAATCACAGAAGTAAGTCAGAGATATGGACTTTCACTAAATACTAATAAAACAAAATGTACGATGATCTCTAAACTCCCACTAAATGACCATACACTATATATACTCTTTGTTTCGTAAGCGACCAAATACTAATAGCACAAGACTACGATGATATCTGTTACATGACAAGAAAGCTAATAGAGGAATACAGGAAATGGGACTAGAGATCAACATAAGAAAAATCAAATGTATGAATATCGGTGGAACGCAGCAGGACTTAATACTAGAAGGAGGAGAAATAATCAGTAAATGTAATGAATATAAATACCTGGGTATGAAAATCACGAATGATGGAACACCGGACGGAGCCATTAAAGAACGAAATATTCAGGGCAGGAAAGCAATTACGCTCCTAAACTCAGTACTCTGGGACAAGCAGATAAACAACCAAAACAAGAAAAAGATCTATAACGTTGTAGTAAAAAGCATTATAACATACAGCTGCGAAGTATGGCCTATGAAGGAAAAATCAAAACTAATGATAGAGGTTACCGAAATGGATTTCTGGAGAAGAGCTGCAGGAAGATCAAGAAGAGGACATGTCACCAATGAACGGATACGAGAAATAATGAAGGTCACACATACAATAAATGAAGAAATCAACGAAATACAACTACGATGGTTTGGTCACGTACAACGAATGCATGAAGACAGAATCCCAAAACAAGCACAAAACTGGAAACCGCAAGGTAGAATAAGAAGAGGTAGACCGAGGAAAAGTTGACAGGCAGGAATAAACAAAGCCATGGATGAAAGAGGTCTACAAGTAGATCAATGTGTGGACAGAGAGGAATGGCAAACGGGTATCGGAAGACGGAGAACGTCCTAAGCCGATAATATATATGATGATCTCTACGAAAGAACAGCAATTTGATCGAATCAGTGTAAACGGTCAACAAATAGAAAGAGTAAAAACATACACCTACCTTGGTACAAACGTCAATTAAAATTGGGACCATTACTACGTTCTTCTTCTGTAAGTTCCATCTTCTATCGAAGGTTGGAAATCATCATAGCAATGCGGACCCTGTTGACTGCCGCTCTAAATAGCTCTGCACTACTGCATTCGAACCATTCCCGTAAGTTTTTAAGCCAGTATGTTCTTCGTCTTCCCACATTTCACTTTCCTCGGATTTTGCCTTGCATAACAAGTTGTAATAATGAGTATTTTTGCCCTCTCATCACATGTCCCAAGTACTCAAGTTTTCGTCTTTTGATAGTTAGTATTATTTCCGGTTGATTTCCTATCCTTCTAGTTACTTCCACGTTCGACATTCTTTGAATCCATGATATTCGTAGGATTCTTCTGTAACACCAAAATTCAAAGGCGGCCAACTTATTCAAATGGACTTGTTTCAACGTCCACGCTTCCAAGCTATAAAGAAGAGTAGAGAACACGTAACATCGAAGCATCCTTAGACGTAGTTCTAACCTTATATCCCGACAACAAAGAAACTTTAAGTTTAATGAATGATGCACGTGCTATTTCAATACGTGTCTTAATTTCTTTGGTTTGGTCTACATTTGATGTTATCCATGTTCCTAAGTATTTGTAGTTATCCACACTCTCAATCACAGTATCTTCAATAGTTAATTGGATGTTTACTTGTGCTGATTTAGTTATGATCATGCATTTAGTTTTCTTTAAATTCATCTTCAGTCCGTACTCATGACAGCATTCATTAAGGCGTTGCATAACGTTCTGTAAATCATTGTTGTTATCTGTTATTATTACTGTATCGTCTGCAAAACGTAAGTTGTTCAAAGCTTCTCATTGATAGATATACCTTCTATTGAATTTGAGAGCGCTTCTTGAAATACCGCTTCACTGTAGACATTGAAAAGTAGTGGAGACAGCACGCAACCCTGACGGACTCCTCTCTGTATTTTGATATCTTGGGTGTCCTGGTTTTCAACTCTTACCTTGGCAGTTTGATTCCAATATATATTAGATATAATTTTCATGTCACGACTGTCAATATTTTTGCTTTTTAATATATCTACAAGCTTCTTATGTTGAACTTTATCAAATGCCTTTTCAAAGTCTACAAAACATAAGTACATATCCTGATTCATGTCCATGCATCTCTGGGCCAGCACATTCAAGCCGAACAAAGCATCTCGCGTGCTCATACCATCTCTAAAGCCAAATTGTGTGTCACTGATTTCATATTCGAGAGTTTTAACAATTCTACTGTGTATTATTTTCAAAAATGTTTTAAGTGTGTGACTCATTAAAGATATTGTTCTGTGATCCGAGCAGGTTGTTGCACTTGACTTTTTGGGAATTGCTACAAAGGTCGATTGCAGCCATTGTTTGGGGATTGTGGCAGTCTGATATATTAGATTAAAGAGTTCAACCATTACATCAATACCATCTTCATCAATCAGTTTTAATAATTCGATGGGCACATCATCTGGTCCAGTAGCTTTACCCTCTTTCGTGTTTTTGATGGCATAGATGACTTCGTCTCTTAATATTGGTGGTCCAGTATCCTCTGTGATTTCTAATGACAGTTCTCCTCTTTCATCATTAAAGAGTTGTTGGATGTAATTGGTCCATTGACACAATCTCTCCTTCACGTCAGTAATAATATCCCCTTTATCATTTTTAAGGGTATTCGTTCTTGTGCTTTTTCTAGAACCTGTCATTTCTTTGATTTTTTTGTGTAAATTAAAGCTGTCATACTTTTTATCCAGGTCTTCTATTTCTTTGCATCTGTCGGAGAGCCACCTCTCTTTTGCCTCTCGAATTTTATTTCTGATGTTTCTCTGAATTTCTTTGTATTTATTCGGGTCTTTTGTTTTATGTTTTCTTCGTTCTTCCATAAGTTCAAGAATTTCTACTGTCCAAGATTTTGTTTTTTCTCCAAGTGGTTTGAGGGTTTCTTTTCCAACTGATACTAAGGCATGTTGAATTTTTCCCCATTTTTGGTCAACAGTCAGAGTTTCCGCACTATCTTCTTTGACTTTCCTTAAGTTCTCGTTTATTTTAAATTTCGTTTCCGCATAGGTCTTGTCTTGTTTGAGCCGCCTTGTATCCATGATTTTATTGGAGCTAGGGCTCTTTATCGTCTTTAGTTTCACTCTCATAGACAAAACAACCGGGTTGTGATCGGAGAATATGTCCGCTCCTGGATAAGCTATTCCGCTATTCCTACGTTACAACGATGTTATATCTTTCCTATACTGTTGTACTTTCAAGAAGCATTGGATGATGTTGAAGCCGGAATTAGAATTAACGGAGAATGTATCAATAACATAAGATACGCAGACGACCCTGTGGTATTCGCTGACAGTTCTGAAGCCCTACAGGAGTTAATGAGCAGAATCGCGGAAGTCAGTCAGAGATACGGACTTTCACTAAACACTAAGAAAACCAAATGTATGATGATCTCTAAGAATGAACAGCAATTTGGACGAATCAGTGTGAATGGTCAACAAATAGAAAGAGTAAGGGCATACACCTACCTTGGTACGAACGTCAATGAAAATTGGGACCATTCTGTGGAAATCAAATGTAGGATAGAGAAAGCAAGATTTGCATTTCAAAGAATGGCAAAGTTGTTCAAATGTCATGATTTGTCGATACCCATAAAAGTCAGATTACTACGATGTTATATATTTCCTATACTGTTGTACGGAGTTGAGTCGTGGACTCTCACAGACGCCACCTGCAAGAAAATTGAGGCTTTTGAGATGTGGCTTTATCGTCGAATCCTGAAGATATCTTATTCCGACCACATTACTAATGAGGGTGTTTTGCTGAGAATGAAAAAAGAAAGAGAGCTGTTAATCAAAATAAAAACAGCCAAAATCGAATACCTCGGTCACATCATGAGGAACAGTGAGAGATATGGACTGCTGCAACTGGTCTTGCAGGGAAAAGTAGAGGGAAAGCGAGGACCAGGAAGGCGAAGGATTTCCTGGCTGAGAAATCTACGAACGTGGTTCAACACAACCATTACAAATCTTTTCAGAGCAGCAGTGTGCAAAGTGCAGATTGCCATGATGGTCGCCAACATCCGAAACGGATAGGCACTACAAGAAGATACTGTTGTACAGAGTAGAGTCGTGGACACTCACAGACGCCACCTGCAAGGAAATTGAGGCTTTCGAAATATGGCTTTATCGTCGAATCCTCAAGATGTCTTATACCGACCACGTTACTAATCAAGCTATTTTGTTGAGAATGCAAAAAAGAAAAAGAGCTGTTAACCACAATTAAAATAGTCAAAATCGAGTACCTCGGTCATTACATCACGGTCACATGATGAGGAACAGCGAGAGATATGGACTGCTGCAACTAATCTTGCAGGGAAAAGTATAAGGAAAACGTTGACCAGGAAGGCCAAGGATTTCCTGGTCCAGCAGAACCACAAATCTTATTAGAGCAGCAGTGTGCAAAGTACAGCTTGGCATGTTGGTCGTCAACATCCGAAACGGATAAGCACTGCAAGAAGAAGACGATCGGCATTGCGAGGGCTTCTTTTGCAACATGAAATAATTGTTCTGCATTTGATATCCGAGTCCATTCACGAATGTTTTTTAAAGAAGAAACTTTTTCCTCCTTACTATTCTACGACCCACTATTTTGCCTGTAAGGCACTATTCCCCATACGATTTCCCCTCACTATGCATCCCAGATAAGACATTTTCCGGTGTTCAACGGTCCTTAGCAGCTCTCTATCTTTGTTGACCCTCCTTAGTACTTCCTCATTAGTTTTTCTTGAATCTTCCTCATTAGTTTTTCTTGTGGATTCTATGAATCCACATTTTCAATGCTTCAATTATGTTCATACTTTTAGTGTTCACACTTCTGCACCATGCAAAAGTACAGACCAAACATACCACTTAACCATTCTTGTCTTAGTTCTAATCTGAGATGATTATTGCAAAGAAATGTCATTTTCATAAAAGTAGTTTTAGTCATTGTTATTCTTAGTTTTATTTCTATGTCTAGATATTGTTGATCCGTTATTATAGTTCCCACATGTAATTTTGTGAACTTTTTCAACTTGGACTCCATTTAATTAAAGTTCTGCATTTGGATGTGTAAATACTAATAATTTGGTTTTGTTGAGTTTATTTTAAAGCCCGTTTGCTCTCCTATAATTGTCTGCATTAATTTTAATGCGTTAGTTTATCGAATGCCTTTTAGAGAAGTCCACGAAACATGCAAATACATATTTTCTTTGATCACAGCATTTTTGTAATAGGATATTTAGCGCAAAAAGTGCCACCCTGGCTCCTATACCATTTCTAAAATTGAATTGGGTATCATCGAGATCTTCTTCGAACCCGCCTCTAATTCTGTAAAGAGCGTGGCTCATTAGGCTAATTAATCGATATTCTGAGCATTTTCTAGCTTTGTGTTTTTTAGGTATTGCGACAAAGATGAACTTGAGTCTGTGGAAATTACTCCAGCGCTATATATTGCATTAAAAAGTTTTACTACTACTTTTATGTTATATTCATATATTAGCTTCAGCAACTCAGTTGGTGTATCATCTGAACCAGATGCTTTCCTAATGTTAGCATTTTTTATATCGTGTTCTACCTCTGATTTTATCATTTCTGGGATATCAGTACAATTTTGGCAGAATTAGGTAATATTATTTCTGCCATCTTCAAACAACTCTGATATACAGTGGTGAGCACACTAATAACTGGCAAGAGGAGACCGGCCCTGGCAAGGTATGGTTAAGTCGTACTGATATTGTACTCCTAGTTTTTACTAAAAACAAGTGGTAATATTAAATAGTTTTTAAAATTAAAGTGTTTATCTGCTAGATACTACTACGTAAGTCATCTATACGTAATTATTACTTTATTATTGTGAAAAGAAAACGTTAAATAATAAATATACACCACCGTACAATCATTTTGTGAGGTTAGCTAGCATGCGGTTGGTTTGTCGCCAGAGCCGGACTGTAGCTTTCGCCACCGCAGCTTAAGATGACTTCACATAATGTAAACACACCTTCCGATCTAACCAGTCCAGTAAATCAACGTTCGAATATCACAAACAGTTATGCATCAGCCGCTTCACATTCTTTTCCGAGTAAGACCCAAGCAAATCTAGATTATCTCATAATAGAATCTGCATGTATTTGGCAAACAAAACCGTAGTAGATAATTTCATGACACAACATGGCTCTATAGAAGTACTCGGCGAAGTTGTAACAGCACGGAGACTTGTCTCTCCAGCAGAAAGACTAGTCTTGTCTGGTGTCTGCCCGTCAATTCCTCATCAAGTATTAGTTGAAGAATTACAGAATATCGGTTTAAAGCTTATTTCACCAATAACATTTCTGAAAATTAGCTTGAATCTTCCGGAATATAGTCACATATTGAGCTTTCGGAGGCAAGTTTATGTAAGCCCTATAACATCATCAATTCCAGATTCTATTCTAATAAATTTCGACCAAACACCTTACCGCATATTTTTGTCACAAGGTACAGTCACCTGCTTTATTTGCAAAAATACAGGACACATATCATCCCAATGCAATAACAGTTCAGTAACGGAATCAACTCTTATTGATTCAAACAATGAAGTACCAAATCAAACAGCTCCAACAAGTATATTACACAAGGTACCAAACACTCATCAGTCATCAAGTGATGCATTATCAAATCCGAGCATATCACCTACACCTACAAATCTCCATGACCAAGAAATTACTAATACTCCTACTCATAGCAACACTTTCAATCAACCACATTCAGCGGCAATACCGTTTCCACAAACTTCGGAAGCAATATCCTCCAATCTATCAGCACCTCTTCCATTAGATATAACTGCAGAAAACTCTAATAGAACTGATACATCACCACAATTTTCTGAAACAACCATTTCAACCAATCTTACAAACAAAATTTCAAGCTCGACTTCTGTCACTACCAATGAGTCTGCTCCAGTACTTCCAAATGTAATAAAGCCACAACATCTAACTGAAAACTCTAATAGAACTTGCGAAAACGCAAGTTCTTCCATGAAACGCAGTATTGGTGAGGTTGATACGCCTCCTTCAGACTCAGCAATTTCATCACAAAATCTGTTTGCAAAACCCAAATCCTCTACACGGGAAACTCTTGAAAATTTTATTGATAATCATACCCCACCATTCGTTTTAAATTACCACCAATTGTCCTTACTGATTGATAATGTCCAAGGCTCCCCCGACACTATTAGCGTCGTTAAAGAATTTACAACTGATATGACTGGTTTACTCAATCTTTTACAAAGCAGCTATCAATATGCAAATGATAGATCTACAAAAACCAAGTTTACAAAGCTTCAAAAGAAACTAATCAACCATTTAGGGAAAGAGATTTCTGACTTAGACAGTGACTCTTCTGTAGACAATCTAACTCCGAATCTGTTAACAATATTCAACTCGATACCTCAATGGAACATTGATGAATTTTTCCATCGTCTCCCGATGCTACAGCTTCGTTTATCTGAATATTCTCTAGATATTATTTGTCTACAGGAGACAAACTCAAAGACCAATCAGTTGTACAATTCAAAATATTTCACTTGCTTCCGCAAAGACCGTACAGATGCAAGTCTTCGTTTCTTCAGAAAACAATCTTCTTCTCCGTTTAACCCCAGAATGTAGCACATATTCAGCTGAACTCTACTCCATATACCGTGCTGTGAAACTTCTTAACGAGCTTACACTCACAAAAGCCCTGATCATAACAGATTCTCTTAGCTCTCTAAACACATTAAAACACATTTTTCCGAAACATCCTTTTGAAAAGTTGCTAAAATACCAGCTGTCCCAAGCTCATGAACATGGAAGAAGCGTCCAATTTTCATGGGTTCCCTCACACGTCGGAATAACAGGAAATAAAGAAGCTGACAGGACTGCACGAGAGGCAATTTTAAGTGATTTTTCGGAACCGATAGGCAAGTGTGTTTCCAGTGACTTAAAAGCTTATTTTAAAAATAAAGTGTTGTGTTTGTGGCTAAATGAGTGGTCTCAAAATAATTCTAAGCTGAATAAAATCAAAAATAATGTGTCTCAGTGGATTCCACCGTCGCGGAGTAGACGAGAACAATTTGTGGTTGCGCGTTTACGTCTAGTACATACCAGGTTAACGCATTCTTACCTTTCAACAAAGAAAAATCTACCTATATGTGATCAGTGTAACGTTCGATTAACAGTCGAACACTTTTTAACAAGTTGTAGTAAATATGACCAAGAAAAACAGCGCAACAATATTCCAAACGCTCTACCAGAGGCTCTAGGTCAAAACTGTTCCTATGACAATATAGTTAATTATCTAAGTTCCATAAACATTGTGTACAATCTGTAGTTGTTTACTTTTGTTATTTATATTTTGTTCCGTCGCTAATAACCTTTTGGTGGATGCGACTTCTTTTTCTAATAAAAAAAAATAACTGGCAAAATAATGCAAAAGATGGAAAGCATATTAAGTTGTGAAATAAAAAGAGGTGAACCTAGTGGAGGTGTTAAAATTAGCGATAGTACCTTATAGATTGACATTATATTGATTGTTTCCCACCTTTAGACGTATCGGACGAATTTGAGAAATGCCACTGTCACAGTGACGGTTTTAGTTGACATACTCCTCTGATACGTCTAAAGGTGGGAAACAATCAATATAATTTCAATTCATATGTTACTATCGCTAAATTTAACAACTTTACTAGTTTTATTTCTTTTTATTTCACAATTTAATGTTTTCCATCTTTTGCGCTATTTTGCCTGTTATTAGCGCGCTCATCACTGTATACAGCTGCCATTCTCTTGATATTCCATTCTCATTTACAATCATTTTGTTGCTATTATCACTAGTATAGAGCGAACTCGTTTTTTAAATATGTTGCTTATTTCTTTTACTTTTTTGTGACATATTCGTGCCTGAATATCATATCCTCCATTTCGTCGCACCTTTTTGTCATCCATTTTTCTTTGGCCAATTTCTCTCGTTTAATTATTCTTTGTAGAAGTCTATATTATGTTTCATTAGATTTAAGTAACTTAATTAAGTTACTTCTATAATCATTGTTTGTGGAGATCTCGTTAACTTTGTTTTTAAATGCATTCCATAGTTTCGCTTCGCTTTAGTATAGCTCGTAATTTTAAATAATTTTCTGCATTTATTGTTTGTGTATTAATAGTAAAATTTTTGGTTTATTTGGACTTTTTTCAGGTACATGGATTTCTTTCCTACGGACGCCAATTCATCGGCAAGGTACTACTTCGAAAAGAGTGCTACTTACTTTGACGGCGAATTGGTACCGAGGAGGGTGCACGCTTTGCTACCACATGCTAAATTAATAACCATATTGATTTCTCCTGCCAAACGGGCGTACTCTTGGTACCAACATACCAAAGCCCACGGTGATATTATAGCGAATAATTACAGCTTTCATCAAGTGATAACAGCCAGTGATACAGCTCCGAAACCGCTGAGGGATCTAAGAAATAGGTATGTTGTAACGATTTTAAATACAATTAGTAGTTCTAATTTATTTAAACTATTTATTTACAATACATTTTCTTAAAAACTAAACTTGTAACAACGCTTTTTTATACAAATACTACAGGATTCTAGAATCATCTGGAGTAGTCCATCTCTATTCGTTACCATGCTGTATGTTCTAGAATTCTAAGGTCACTATTCTGAACGCCCGCGTCTCGTACGTCATTCTGCCGAATTGCGACCATTATACGGGATATCGAAAATAAGCTTTTTCGTTACACTGCTCCCCTCTTAGATCTGAACATCCCGATCAGCAACTCTATATGAAGGCCCGAGATGGCGGAATCGACAGGACTCTCCAGGTCTGCATAAACCCCTCAAAAAGAAGTAACAGTCTACTGTCTTTGAAGGACACGATCTCTTCAGGTTAATGCAGCATACACTAATTATTACGCCGATTTTGGAAGATCACATCACTTCATTCATTATTCTCACAATCTTCCTATCCAGATTTTCTAGTGCATAGCCCATCTTTTGTAAAGCCAAATTCTTTATGTCATAATTACATACGAAGTTCTTCAAATTAGTTAGAGCAAGCCATATGTTCTCTTAGCTTGCCATGTCTATATAATACTTCCTGGTCACCATATACAGCGGACCATCCGCTGGACACAAGGAACGAGGACCATCTTTCAATCGCAACACTCTTCCTACTTTAGGCTGCGAATTTTTTAACTCATTCAAGAGACCGCACTTCTTATCCGATGCGGACGAGATTCCTTTAGTAATCTCGAGGTAGTGGGCTGTAGAGACGTTTTTCGGAACACTAAAAAGATCTTGCTGAACTTCTTTGGTCACGCCGCTCTTTCTTCTGTGAATTTTGACATAAATTCAATAAAACTTGAGTGCTGGTCATCTTTGACCTTATGTTGAAGGATTCGTACTTCTTTCGTTTCCTTTGAGCCAGCATAAGGTGCAAGACGATTTATGAACAACTTTTGATTTACCTTTTGGCAACTTCTTAATTCGGTGTATTACGTCATTATTTCTTTTTAAGTTCATACGAACCTTTCCATGGTCAAAGCTTTCATTCTTGCATCGCGAATAATATTGATCTTCCATTCTGTCACTGGCTATCTGGATATGTTGTCGGGCAAGTTCATGAATGTTGTACATCCTTGACTTCACGCGATCGACATATTCTTCGCTTGCAACATGTTCTTCAGAAGGCCTGCAACCAAACTCTAGATCGCAGGCCGACCGAATTTCACGACCCAATATCTACTTTTTACAATATCTATTTACGACTAATTTTTCATGTCTTAGTTTGTCAAATGCTTTTTCAAAATCAACGTCACAAACATGCACATTCACATTCATATCCATGCAACTCTGAGCTATCACATTAAAAGCAAATAATGCCTCTCTGGTTCTAGTCCGTTTTTTATTTACATGACTATGTATTATTGTCAAGAATAATTTGAAAACATGACTTCGTAATGATATTCTTCTGTATTCACTGCATAGTCTAGTAAAATAAAATTACACTACATGTAAATCAAAATGTAAATTCGTACAGGTTGAAACAAATTTTATATCAAAGTTTAGGTGGGTACAAAAGATATTTTCAAGAAAGTATCCAAATCATACAAGGGGATCATTGTTTAAATAATTAAAAAGTGGTCATTTTTGCAAAAAACTTACTTTTTTAACTACTGAGGTTATTCAATTACCAATGAAGGTGTATAGGATTGTTTTCTGCAAAGTGGAAGGGTAAATTTTTCACATAAGACTTACAAAATTAAATTTGACCCTTTATTTATTTAAATAATTATTCATAAAACTTTAAAAACAAATTTGCAAAAAATTATTTTTAGCGTTTTAAATAAGCACTATAAAATATCTTATTTTACAGGCGAAGTGGCGCTATGTTATCAGTAATAATCAAAAAAAAATTGGTCCAAAAATATTTAATATTTTTTGAGATATTGAATTTGTTTATTAAATGTTACTCTATTTTCAATTGCAAAAACGCGGTTGTTGAAAAAGAAGTATTCACCTATATTAAATCTTATTATTTTTATTTTTTTGTATATTTTCGATAAATGTATTGATAAATTCAAATTTCAATTAAACTTCCCCCTAAAATTGGCATTTGAAAATTATTCAAATTTGTTTATAATTTGTTTTTTTAATAACTTCGCGGGGATTAAACATTTTGAAATACCGTTTCGATAATTGGATTCCTGGGAATTTTTCACTAATTAATAAATTTTTTTGTCTTTCTTTCCTCTTCTTTTTTTTTTCTTGGAGTTATATTACTACGGGCCCTTTTAGGGTTAAGTTTCATTAAGAATGTCGAATCTCTAAGTTGTAGATTCTAGAATTAAACATATTAAGATTGGTCTAAAATCACTTAAATAAAATGTGGCTACTTACTGAGTTACAGGGTGTTTTATTTAAAAATTTAAAAATTATTTTTACCAAGTACTTTCAAACTATTTGACGTATCCTTGTCATACTTGGCAGAAAGTGTGGGTACTGTACAGTCTACTAAATTGTGATAAACAAAAGTTTCTAGCTACTACCAGAGGCGTACGACAGGGGATAGTTAATGGTTGACCCTTCCCAAATTCTACGCCACTGAGGGAATTATTATTTTAGCGAAATTTTTAGATTCTCTAATACTTTCTATGTAAATAATATACTCTTTACTGGTAACGATTAAGTCATTAGTTTTCGAGATATTGGACGTTAAAAATGAAACGGCATAGTTATTCATTCATTTTAAACTTCCAATATCTCTCAAACTGATGACTTTATCGATACCAATAAAGTTATCTACATACAACGTAGAATCGAAAAATTTCGCTAAAATAGTAATTCACTCAGTGGCGTAATTTGGGAAGGGTCAATCATTCACTATCCCCTGTCGTACGCCTCTGGCACTAGCTAGAAACGTTTATTAATCACAATTTAGTACGATGTATAATAGCTACACTTTCTGTCAAGTATGATAAGGATACGTCAAATGGTTTTAAAGTACTTGGTAAAAATAATTTTTAAATAAAACACCCTTTAACTCAGTAAGTAGCCACATTTTATTTAAGAGATTTTAGTTAAATCTTAATATTTTTAGGTCTAGAATCTACAATTCAGAGATTCGACATTCTTAATAAAAATTAACCCTAAAAGGACCCGTAGTAATATAACTCCAAGAAAAAAGAAGAAGAAAAAACGACAAAAAAATTTTGTTAATTAGTAAAAAATTACCAGGAAACTAATTATCGAAACGGCATTTCAAAACACTTAATCCCCGCGACGTTATTAAAAAAACAAATTATAAACAAATTTGAATAATTTTCAAATGCCATTTTAGGGGGAGTTTAATTGAAATTTTAATTTACCAATACATTTATCAAAAATATACATAAAAATAAAAATAATGAGATCTTAAGCAGGTGAATATTTCTTTGGCAACAACCGCGTTTTTGCAATTGAAAATATAGTAGCATTTAATAAACAAATTCAATATCTCAAAAAATATTAAATATTTTTTGACCAATTTTTTTTTGCTTAATACTGGTAACATAGCGCAACTTAGTCTGTAAAAAAAGATATTTTATAGTGCTTATTTAAAGCGCTAAAAATATTTTTTTGCAAATTTGTTTTTAAAGTTTTATATACAATTATTTAAATAAATAGGGGGTCAAATTTAATTTAGTAAGTCTTATGTGAAAGATTTTCTCTTCAACTTTGCAGAAAAAAATCCCATAGACCTTCATCGATAAGTGGATTACCTCAGCAGTTAAAAAAGTATTTTTTTGCAAAAATGACCCTTTTTTAATTATTTAAACAATGATCCCCTTGTATAATTTGGATACTTTCTTGAAAATATCTTTTGTACCCACCTAAACTTTGATATAAAATTTGTTTTAACCTGTACGAATTTACATTTTGACTTTTTTTTTATTTTATTAGGCTAGCAATATTTAGTGCTTGTATAGCGCTTGCCCTTGCGCTATCCCTTTAGGGGATGTGTGCTATCCCTTTAGGGATAGCGCAAGAGGTGAAGAGTAACCAGTCTTTCCGTATATGTCCTTATTTTGAAGCATATTTCGCAAATATCCTTATAAATAACTACGTAGAACCGTGGGAGTACTAGTTCGATGCTCGGAACATTCTTTGGCGTTTGTAAATTAGACGTAAACGTAAATAAAATTACTAAAATTTTGATAGTGCTCATAAAATTATTTTGATAAGCAAATACATAAATAATAATAGTCTCCTCTTTTTACCGCTAACGCGGCTTTTGGATTATAGTAGGGTAGTCTGCTATCTCTTGGGTCTCGGGTGTACAAGGAAGGTAACAGCGCCAGAGCTTCGCTTCAACCACCTATTATGACCACTGGTTTTGCCCAAGGTACTCATTTTATTCAGGCTGAGTCGACCTGCCTGAATAAAAGGCCAGTAGATATTTAAGAATATCTAGATGTTCTGGCGTTGGGATTCGATCCCCGGCCGTCTGTGTGGAAGTCAGACATTCTACCGAATGAGTTATCGGGCCCTCAGAAATACATAAGACACAAATACATAAATAAATAAATACCTA
Organism: Diabrotica virgifera virgifera; assembly: GCF_917563875.1. Taxonomy (NCBI): domain Eukaryota; kingdom Metazoa; phylum Arthropoda; class Insecta; order Coleoptera; family Chrysomelidae; genus Diabrotica; species Diabrotica virgifera. The sequence goes on along the minus strand of NC_065450.1, from coordinate 34,807,652 downwards.
TTTTCTCTATTTTATATTGAATCCCACCATGTTTATTTGTTTTAGGTGCTTAAACCCAGGAAAATATTCCCAGCATTTGGAACGGTGGTTGACTTATTATCCTTCTCAGTCTCTGCATATAATCGACGGAGAAGAACTGAAAAACAGCCCAGTTGAAGTCATGAATGAACTTCAGAAATTCTTAAAAATAATGCCCTTTTTTAATTACACAGAGCATTTGAGGTAAGTGAAGATAATATTTTTATAAATTCATATTCTGCACTGACATAACTGTTACACTACAATTCATCTTCAACTTGATCTTTGCCTAGTATCTGTAGTTTTGTAGCATTTTTGTTTTAGGTAGCAAAATTGTTTCAAGTTCAGTGTAGTTTATGGTATTTCATTGCATCACCATGAGCATAACAACATTTGGTAGCAATTGTTTGTTGCTATGTCGTTTTAAATATGTTTCTCTCATTTCCTACCATTGTAAAGACATACATACCTTAAGTTCTTTCCTATGCTATGTATACAGTAAGCGACAAAATTAATGCACGATCTTAAAATGGGACATTTTTGGTTTATCGAATTTCCTAAACCTGTTGTCCGATTTAAGTGATTTTTTAATGTTATAGCCTTATTCTTTAACAATATCCCTATAATAATATCTTTGCTAGGCAGGTAAATTGTCATTGTATACCGTGTGTCCTAATCAGACTGTGTTTTTTCTCAAAGTTCGCAATATCCTGTGGAATATTCTAGCTTTTTAAAATACTGAAATAAAAACCCAACTATAGCCCCAGGATTTATTAACATTTTGTTATTTTTTATTCATTTGCTTATGTTGGATAATAAAAAAGTTAGGTATTGTAACAACTAGTCACGTTTTTCATGAATAAATCATCATTTTGTGCTTAGTTTAATAAACAAGCCAAAGCTTCAATTAAGTCCTTAATTTTTTTTGTTGTTTGGTGGAAATGGAACGCGCTACAAGGATTTGACTCGTGATAAATGTGTTCAAGCAGTGACCTTACTTAGCTACCATGCTATCGGACTGAGGTTGGGAGTTTCACACATATATCTAAAGAGAAATTTTAAAGAAATTTTAGAGAAATTAACGACTATCGCAAACGTCCCGGGCAAGGTAGACCTCGAGTTACAGACCATTCGGTCAAGACCGTTTTATTAGGTTAAACGATTACCACTTCAAGGAATCTTTTAACGGAACTTAGTGGTGTTCATAATATTCAACTCAGAATTGATACCGTGAGGAAAATTCTTTTAAAATATGATTTGCGTATTCGAATACCAGCTACATGTCCAGCATTAACTGTAAACCACCGCAAAGCTAGATTGCAATTTGCCAGAGCACACGTAAACTGCAATAATGACGACTGGGAAAAAGTTATGTTTATACAGGGTGTTAGTAAATAAGTATGAAAAACTTTAAGGGATAATTCTACATGAATAAATATTGGCAGTTTGCTCTATAAACGTATGTCCGCAAATGTTTTGTTTCCGAGATACAGGGTGTTGAAATTTTTATTTTAAACTGCCCATTTTTTTATTGCTCTAAGACCGGTTGAGATATGAAAATTACATTTGGTGGGTTTCAAGAGGTAGTTATTGCGCATTTTTTGGCAAACAAAATGACGACTGGGAAAAAGTTGTGTTTATACAGGGTGTTAGTAAATAAGTATGAAAAGCTTTAAGGGATAATTCTACATGAAAAAATATTGGCAATTTGCTCTATAAACGTATGTCCGCAAATGCTTTGTTTCCGAGATACAGGGTGTTGAAATTTTTATTTCAAACTACCAATTTTTTTATTGTTCTAAGACTGGTTGAGATATGAAAATTACATTTGGTGGGTTTCAAGAGGTAGTTATTGCGCATTTTTTGGCAAACAAATAACAATTTTATATTTATCATTGGCGCGCCTACGGGTAATGGTCTGAATTTTTTTAAAGAAAAAAAATGGTACGCCATTGAGATGTTTCAAATTAAAAATTATTTTTGTTTTCCACGTTTAATTTATGAAAAAGAACGTTCTTTTATTTTTTTCCTATGATGCATCGTTTTTATGCGAAAAAATAAAACATCTTCGAGCGTATTTTTCATTTCTTAATACATTATAAAGTAGAACGATAACAGAAAATATTACTAAAAAGATTTTAACTAGGTGCAAAGCTACAACAAATGTTCAAAATTACCTCCTTTAAAGGTGACATAAATAATTTTATATTCGCCATTGGCGCCCGTACAGGTAATGGTCTGAATTTTTTAAAGAAAAAAAAAATAATACGCCACTGAGAAACGTCAAATTAAAAATCATTTTTGAATTCCTCGTTCAATTTACGACAAAAAATCATTCTTGTCTTTTTTTAATATGCTGGGGCGTTTTTATACAAAATAATAAAACATCTTAACGCTTACAAATTATTCGAGGTAAATTCCACATGCACAGAAACTTACACACACCCAAACTTATATGGAATCACCTGATATTTCTTATTATTTCTGGCGATTTTAAAAAACGAACACACGAAGTCAAACAATACTTGTTTTAAAGCAATTTAATAATAAATACATAACAATTAAATAAAACAATAACGTATTTAGCAAACAAATTGAAAGTAGTTGTTTTAAAGTCAATAGCATACAAAATTTCGATGTAAAACGAATAATGTTTAACTTGTTTTTATTTATTTTTTTGTATTTTGTGGTAGTCAGTGTTATCACCTCTAGTCCTTATGCAAGCTTCAGTTTGCGTGGGCACGTTCCTAATCAAATTATCAACATTTTATTGTGGTAGGTTGCTCCATCCTTTAAAAGCAGCTTGTACTAGCCGTGCGGTGTTCTGTGGATTATCCCGGCGAGCTCTAATTTTCCTTTTAAGCATATCCCACAAATACTCTATAGGATTAAGCTCGGGTGAGCAAGCAGGCCACTCCAAACAAGGGATACCTTTTTCTTCAATGATGTCTCTAGTCACTCTAATGGTATGTAGAGGTCCATTATTATGAAATAAAATTAAATTTTCTCCTGTTGCGCCTCTCCAGAGCCTGACTACAGGCTATCAACATACCTGTGAGCAGTTAAAGTTGATTGGATGAAAATTAAAGGAGTTTTTTTACGGATCACAATTCCTCTCCAGAGCATTACACTTCCCCTTGTACATTTGTGAACAGATCTGACAGTTTTCGCTCTTGCTTGTCTTCCTCGACCTCTAAGTACACGATTTCGTGGGTCATCTGATTTTCCATCTGATTACATTAAATTCTGACTGTTTTTGAAAATAGCACATTTTGTCAATTCCCAATGTTCCAGTTTTGGTGGTGAAGACACTAATTTTGGCGATCAATATTGTGCTTGGATAACTCGGCAACCTATAACTGTCACCTGCTGTATACTTCTTGGTACGAACTCTTCTTCTTATCCTTTCAACTCAAACAGTTAAACATGTAGCTTCCAAAAGCTGCCTTTGGAGCTGCAGGTGAGAAATGGTTGGGTGTCTTCCAGCTGATTGGACAATTAAACGATCGTGGAGTGCCGTTATTACTTTTGGCGACTTTCCCTTGCTTTATTTTTGAGCTTTCCTAGTTCCTGTTACCTAGCATATGTTTTGGACAGAACGCCCTGTATTACGCCTAGCTCTGCAGCTATGTCCATCTGAGAACATTACTTTCTCCACAAGACCAATAATCTTTCCTCGTTGTAAGTTCTATAACCCCACATGAGGCATATTTTGTTTTTGGACGCAAAAGTTAGTTTATTTATTTTCGTTCAACTTGCAACTCAAGCAAATAATCTATACCGTACCGGGCTGTACTATCCGATTGTCTTGTATATTTGTTTATTTTCAATAAAAACCTTTAATCTTCGCAACAATAACAAGTTTTTTCAAAAGAAATAAATATTACTTTGAAATACATGGTGATTCCATATAAGTTTGGATGTGTGTATTTCAAATACATTGTAAACGTTAAGATATTTTATTTTTTTGCATAAAAACGGCGCCTTATATGAAAAAAAGACAAAAACAATTTTTTGTCGTAAATTGAACGAGGAATTCAAAAATGATTTTTAATTTGACATATCTCAGTGGCGTATTATTTTTTTCTTTAAAAAATTCGGGTCATTACCCGTACGCTCGCCAATGGTGAATATAAAATTACTCTTGTCACCTTTAAAGTAGGTAATTTTGAACATTTGTTGTAGCCTTGCACATAGTTAAAATCTTTTTAGAAATATTTCCTGTTATTGTTCTACTTTGGCATTATTATATTGGAGAGTTCTTGATAATGTATTACGAAATTAAAAATACGCGCGAAGATGTTTTATTTTTTGCATAAAAACGGTGCACCATATGAAAAGAAGACACGAAAGGTTCTTTATCATAAATTAAACGTGGAATACAAAAATAATTTTTAATTTGAAATATCTCAGTTGCGTACTATTTTTTTCTTTAAAAAATTCAGACCATTACCCGTAGGCGCGCCAATGGTGAATATAAAATTGTTATTTGTTTCCCAAAAAATGCGCAATAACTACCTCTTGAAACCCACCAAATTTCATTTTCATAGCTTAAAAGGTCTTAGATCAATAAAAAAATTCGCAGTTTGAAAAAAAAAATTTCAACACCCCGTATCTTGGAAACGAAGCATTTGCGGACATACGTTTATAGAGCAAACTGTCATTATTTTGTCATGCAGAATTACCCCTTAAAGTTTTTCATACTTATTTACTCACACCCTGTATATGAATCCAGATTTTGCCTCTGTAGTTCCGATCGACGTTTAAGAGTAACCCGACGACCAAATGAGTGTTTTGCCCAGTGCGATCGTAGAACGAGTTTATTTAATGGAGCGTCTATAATGGTTTTGGGGAGGAATTTCTTTAACAATGCGGACAGGTCTTGTTCCTTTACATGGAAGTTCTCTAAACAATGAAAGGTACATAACCGATATTATATCTGAGCATATTGTATTGTTGTACCTTTCACTAACAATTTTTTGCTAATGCACGATATTTTTCCTAGTACACGATACACGAATCACTCAAATGGGATTGCAGGTTTAGGAAATTCGAGACATCAAAAGTGTCCCAATTTTAATTTGGTCCCAATATTGATTTCTTTGAGTTCTTTTTTATATAAAGGTTACCTAATTTCATTACGAAATTGTTGTCTTTATCACATTTATGGTCTATACAGCGTTTCACGTTAAGAATGGAACATTGCTTAGATAGGCCAATGTATTTCTTATGGACAATAGAAGCGCGCCGATGCCACGCCGTACTGATCAGAATGAATCGTATATCGGCAGTCGAGTAGTCGCCCGTGCCAGAGATGTTTAGCAACACTGATCTCCATAAGCGCAATGTTCCGTTTTTAACGTGAAACAAAGTATAGTGGCATTTATATCTATATATACAACCATTAATATATTTTTCATTTTGAAGGTTTGATCCAAAGAAAGGTTTTTACTGCCAGGTAGTAACGGGGGATCACACGAAATGTCTAGGGCGCAGTAAGGGTAGACAATATCCTCCTATGGAGGAAAAGTCTCACAAGTACCTCCAACGGTACTATCTCAGCCATAATACGGCGCTAGTGAAATTATTTAAGAAGAATGGAAATCGTAATATTCCGAACTGGCTCAAGGAAGATTTATCGGATAAATCTGATAATTAATCAATTAATTTTTAGGTAATTCTAATTTCGATTTTCTCGACGTGAGTTTATTTATGAATTGTTTATTTATTGTTTATAACAAGACATCCAGTTACTTATATAAAATATATGTTGATATTTTTCACACCATCTAGAATTTCTTATGAAATTTAATGGAAAATTTTATTTATTATTGCCTGTGTTTACTAACATTAGAAAACCTTATTTCACTCTAATCTTTCATTGTCTGTACTGCTTCAAGGGTGTCAAAGCTTAGAATAGCACAGTGGAAAATGGAAAGAGTCATAATAGGAATAAGACTTGCGAATCGAGTGAGAAATTTAGAAATAAGGCAGAGAGCGGGTGTGCAAGATATCATAGAAAGAACTACCAGATAGAAATGGAGGTTCGCCGGACATATAGCGAGATTGGAGACTGACAGGTGGACAAAAAGACTGTTAGAATGGAGACCTCGCATTGACAAGAGAAGCAGAGACAGACCACCAACATGGTGGACAGACAACATAGAAAGAATAGATTTTAGATGGATGCAATTAGCACAAGATCGAACTTCCTGGAGACGTGCTGAGGAGGCTTTTGTCCTGCAGTGGACAACAGAAGAAGCTGGATGATGATGATGATGATGATGATGATGATGATGATGATGATGATGATGATGATGATGATGATGACTGCCACAGTATAGCTAATAATCACTACCCACTCTGATTTGGCGGTAAATATCACGCATGTTTACTGCGCAGACAGCGATACCATTTTCTCAGAGGGCAAAATCTGCATTGTACTGTAGTCATACCGACTTATTTAATTTAATATGAAACAGATTAACTGTATTCATTTTTTTCGTAGAGGTTTGACTTATTATTGTAGTTTTATTTAAAATTAAGTTGTATAACTATCGATATATATATAAAAAGACTAATAACACTTCTGCAGATAGAAATTGTAATAACTCTGGAAAAAGTAGTGTCAGTTTTTTTTCTTTTCCGAAAAATGTTAATATGTGTGTGTTAATTGTCTATTAACACTCACTGTCTTAAAATTGTCTATTACAGATATTATATTAATTATTAACGGTGGAATTTCATCGTTTATTAAAAAAATTTGGTTACTGGCATGTGCAGAAGATTTATTAGATAAAGCAGAACCTTTACATAGAAGTCATGGTCTTTGTGATACTCATTTCGATAATAAGATGTTTCCGCTTGATATGAGAAATCGATTAAACCTTCTGTAGTTTCCACGAGTGCTTTTATATTTAGTGAGATTTAACTAAATTATCTTAACTGAGTCAAAACTATCTATTTGAATTTTGAAATGAAACTTTTTATTTTAATCTACTTGACAACCATACACCTTCAAAACTACCATATTTATTAAAAACTGTTCCAAAACTCCATTTGGGTTTTTTTAGTTATGTAACAAATACTTGTGACAGTTTAGAAAACAAAATTTTAAATAAAACGCAATAAAACAAATAATTTTACCTTTTCAAATTTCCTGAAGAATAAATTGGATGTCGTTAAAAGAATTTTCAAAATAAATCATTTTCAAAATCAGCTGTCGCGTCTTTATGTGCAGTGCCATATCTGACTTACCCTCACACAATATGGCATCAAAATCACTGAAGTGTTACCTAAAGAGATCAAAGGAATAGAGTAAGAATACTGATTATTAGGTATACTGTGGTTCTGCTTAGAAAACAGATGAACACTGAATTGTAGAGGACAGAGGTATCGAAAATCTGTTCACTTTTTGGCGACTAGTCCTTTCGAAACCAAATCTCAGACCCTCCTATTTAAAATACATAATTTGAAGACATCGTTTCCACTTTTTCTACAGTTATTTTTAGTGACAATTTATTTTCACTTATAATTTACGAATATGGAACACAAGGAAAGGATATTTAACAGTATTTATTATTTTAACTGTATCAACTTTAAAAAAAAAACTAAGTGAAATAGAAACTATCGAAATCTATTTAAGTAATTTTCAGTCGATTAATATTTTTGATTAGTAAAAACTGCGCAGAAGTATTAAATTGAAAAACTGTAAAATAGATAACCCTGTGTTAGTTTCTATTAAGAGCATACCAACGATAAAAACGTTTAAATTATATTATAATGTGCAGCTACAGTGATAAAATAGTTTTACTCTATATTTAAAACTATATATGTTTGACGGGCAGATCCAGGAGTGCCAAAATTTACTTACGAATATGTGATATCAAGTACTATTTGGATTTAGACTTCTTCTGAATTTAATTTTTACTTAGTTTTATTTAATTGTGAAACTGGATTTTTTGTTATAATTTTAACTCGTGTGTATATATTTTAATAATTTCCGATTTAGTACATTGACGAACAAAATATATCGCCTTTATACATATTTCCATATATTTCTGTTCTGTGCCTCGCGCAAGAACTTTGCTATCATACTTCAATTGCTATCCAATTGGTCGCAATTATTTTGGTGACGTCAGTCTATCAGATTATTGGATTAGGGGCCGATCCTCCTGTTGTATTAAATTTTCTAGAATTCAGTTCTATCTGGCGACTAGCACAAATTATTCCTCTTCTAAATGCATGAGCCTAAAAGGTCTGCTTGTTTCTTTGCAAAGAGAAAGTTGCGTAAAATGCGTAATACTTTGTTCGTTGATATACGGAATCCAATGTTTTATTGTATATTTTGTTATAAAAGAATGATTTTACCAACCAGTTTGTATACTAGGGCTCCCCTTTTAGTACATCGCACTTTGCGACAAAAGTGACAAATCAATAATCGTATGCTGTCGATAAACATTTTAAGCTCTACGCTCTACATGTTAAGTGAATTTTTTTAACAATTAGCTAAATATTTGTGATATTTTCCCGCAAAACTAAAGTTTTTGTGCATTTTTAGAAAAGGTAAGTATTAATAATTTTCAAAAAATCCACTTTTCAAGCTATTTTTCAATAACTAAGCAACCAATTAACTTTAATAATTTTACAAACTCTCATTTCAGAGGATTCTCTATACTTTTCAGTAAAATTGTCTCGCTCATTAAAATGGTTTCACTTTTCCTTAATATTGTTCTGAAGTTAAATAAATATACAGGAACTAGAAACGTCAAATAAACTTAATTCCAAAGTAAAAATGTGCATTATTTCTAAATAAAATAGACTTACCAGTCTTCACTTTAAGTATTTAAAATCAATTACATTGTTTATAAGTAAAAATTACGTTAAATCATCCAGGAGCATCTGTATGGCGTTTACTTATAACGCTGGCTTTTATTTTCATTCCTATTGATTCGAATTACATTAGTTTATTCGAGTCCCTTATTTTCAATCCTATCTACAGTTGCGCCATTTTTCATCTTAAAGTTTTTCTTTGAGATTTTCAGCAATACCGTTAATGACAGTTAAGCTGGATACAGATTAAAAATATTAATAGTTCAACAACGGTGTAAGGTACAGTCAAAACATTAAATGATACAGAAAATTAGTCAAACAATTACATAAATACCCTTACGTCGTTGTTGCACAAAAATTCCAGTCCAAGCTGACCTCACTAAAATTATTGCGTAACACAACTGACGCTTGTGGCATTGTTCTTCTGAAACAAGTTTTAAAATGGCGCATATTTCAATTTCAACAACAACGACACAACTACCCTCTAGTGGCTCAGCACATAGTTACTGTTGTGACGTTGTTGTATTATTTGGCCACGGTATTTTAGTCGTTAATGACGGTATAAACAGCAATTAAAAAATGTTCAGTTACATCATTGTTCTTCCGGGACTGCGAATATAATATTAAAAATTCTCTGTGTTTTGTATGCTGTCACTTTTGTCGCAAATATGTACATTATATTTAAATCAAAATTTTATATACGTTCGCTGGATGGATTTTATATGTATAAATTTATTTAAATCTACAAATTGTTCGTATATTTAATACTTTTTTACGATTATGATTTTTAATTTTTTATTGTATAGTACAAGTTATCATGTTATTTAAGTGATTTTGTATATTTCTTGTAAATTTACTAGATTTTATTTTTGTACTTACATATTTTAACCAAAAACAACTACGTGTAGTAATAATTTTAATTGAGTTGGGTGCTAATATAGTATGCGGTCTACCCCGAGGATGCGGCCTTCCTGTGCTTCTGTTATAGTGTGCAGAATCAGCCAATTCTGTCTTATTCCCAACTAAAATAGTAAATTGATATGACAAAGTATTAATTTGTAAAATTAAAATAATAATTCTTCTGTTCATGCGTTTCACTCACTTTGTAAAGATTTTCATTATTGTGTGGAAACCCTTGTGAGATATGATTATAGTGTTGTTTAGCCGCAGAGATATAGAGTGCCGGCACAGTAATATAATACAGGTTACACACCGCATCCCTCGGTAGACCGCAAGTTATGCGGGAAACCCGACAGTAGACCGCATACTATAGTGGCACCTTGAGTTATTACCCGAATCACCTGTATAAGCTTTAATTAAAAATCGATATTTATCGTCGTTTAGGAAGAAAAGTATTAAGTTGAGTGATTTGCCTAATAGTATAAATCCATGGATTAAGTTGTTTTAATAATTGATTTAACACTTTTTGGGAGTTTGAAAACATTTTTATCAAGGCAATGTGATTATAATATTAAATATACAATTACTCCGTTGGTTCTTTGCAGACACGATATCTATCAACTCATACGAAGTAAGCAAGAGTATGGGAAATACATAATACCTAACCAATCTGATTATTTGAGTCATAGAAAGATACGGTGCTGTCAGAAGTATTTTCATTTTAACGAACGCAGCTCGTGCTTGTCCAGTCCGTGAACGAATTTCCTCTGAATGTTGGTTAGTCTCATTGGCAATAGTTTCAAGATATTTGTACCTCTCACTGACCTGTCAATTAAAAAATAATTGTCCACAATGATTGTCATTATTTATTTATTTTTTTTACCGGACCATCATTTTGTATTCCTGATATTGATAAGTATACTATGATTCAAATTAACCGTAGAGCTGATAATGACAAAAATTCATTTTCACTACCTATTCTAATCGCTGACTTATCTTCCAGTGCTTCACGGAAAATATATTCCGAATACAAATATAATAGCATTGGCGAAAGAATAAATCCTTGTCATACACTTCTGAATACTTATTTCCTCTTACTTATTTGTGAATACTTATTTCCTGCTTCGAGTTCTATTAATGTTTAGTTTTTGTAAGATTTCCATTAGCTTATCATCCTTAATAGTGTCAAAGGCCTTAGTACAGTCAATAAAATAGACATACATATCTTGGTTGACATCTGTACATAAAAAAAGTACATAAAAGGCAAACAGGGCGTCACTGGTTCCTTAATTATTACGGAATCCTAACTGTGTATGTGGTGTTATACTTTACATTTGTTATAAATTCTTATAAGTTTTGCTTCTAAGTTAATGATTATTGTACAGTTTTCATTTCTGTTTGTTTCTTATTTGAATTCAACCGACAATTTCCTTAATTTCCTGGTGAAAGTTATAACTGACGTATTTACTATATAAACTTACGTGCATAGAAATCGGCTTACTTAAAAATTTGGTCATTTTTGATGTCTCCTATTTCCTAAACCTGTTGCCGATTTAAGTGATTTTTTGAACACGTTATAGCCTGATTCTTTAACAATACTACTGTAATAATATTGTTGCTAAACAGGTAAATTTTCATTGTATACCGGGTGTACCAATAAAACCGTGTTTTTTTCTCAAAGTTCGCATCACCCTCTGGAATATTCTAGCATTTATAAAATACTGAAATTAAAACCCAACTATAGCCTCAGGTTTTCTTAACATTCTGTTTTTTGATTCATGCGTTTATGTTGGAGAATAAAAAAGTTAGGTACTTTAACAACTACACATTTTCTTCATCAATACACGGTGTTTCTAAATAAGTGCGACAAACTTTAAGGGATAATTCTGGATGAAAAAATAATGACAAATGGCTTTATAAACCTATGTCCGCAAATGTTTTGTATCCGAGATACAGGATGTTGAATTTGTTCTTACAAACTGACGATTTATTTTAGAGCTTTAAAACCGGTTGAGATATGCCAATGTAATTTGGTGGGTTTTAAGACGTAGTTATTGCACTTTTTTAACATACAATTAAGAATTTAATATTCACTATTAGCGCCATAATATGACCGATCATATTACCCGTATGCACGCTAATGGTGAATATAAAATTCTTAATTTTATATAAAAAAATCCGCAATAACTATCTCTTAAAACCTACCAAATTTCATTTGCATATCTCAACTAGTTTTAAAGCAATAAATAAATCGTCAGTTTGTAAAAAAAAATTCAACATCCTGTATCTTGGAAACGAAACCTTTGCGGACATACGTTTATAAAGCCAACTGTCATTATTTTTTCATGCAGAATTACCCCTTAAGGTTTGTCGCACTTATTTAAAAACACCGTGTATTGATGAAGAACAAGTCTAGTTGTTAAAGTACCTAACTTTTTTATTACCCAACATAAACGAATGAATAAAAAAACATAATGTTAAGAAAACCTGAGGCTATAGTTGGCTTTTAATTTCAGTATTTTATAAATGCTAGAATATTCCACAGGGTGATGCGAACTTTTAGAAAAAAAAACACAGTTTGATTGGTACACCCGGTATACAATGAAAATTTACCTGTTTAGCAACAATATTATTCCAGAGGTATTTTTAAAGAATCAGGCTATAACATGTTCAAAAAATGACTTAAATCGGCCAACAGGTTTAGGAAATATGAGACATCAAACTTGACGAGGCTTTTCATTCCGGATGGAATGTTTGCCTCTCTTACTTAGAGCTCTCTGATTCGCTTATTGCGGTGAATCACTCCGCATTCCACTTGTGTGTTATCAAAGTTTGTTGTACATGGTACTAAATAAAATTTCCATTGGTCAGTTCGTGAATCATCAGTGTCCTTCGTCATCTTTGTTTGATGCATTCTCTTGTACAAAGACAAACTTAATTTCTTGGACTTACGTTCAGTTAAGTAGAACGTAAACGTAATAGAAAAAATAATTCGTGAATCATGTCTTGCGTGTGCATGGAACCAGCAGAAAAATTGTACTTTTATTTTTAATTTCAGATTACGTTATTGTTAATGATGATACTCAATACAAATAATCTTATTTACCATGGTAAGTTACATAACGACACTCTTCTTCCTGTAAATATAATCGTAACATTTGTGTTAAGACATTGTGAAAGACATAGTTTGCAAGAGCGAAGAAATATTTAAACATGTACCTGTTACATACTGCTTTTTAAAATAGAGTGGTACCTTTTCACAATTTGATAGGATCAGTTATCAATATGAAGAGACTGATATAACCTATTCTAACCTGAATTATCTCAAAATTGTTTGCCTTAAAATGAAAATTTTACTTGTTTTAGTGAATCTAGGAAATATATTTCCTTTATTTTAGAGTATTACTGTGTAAGATATTAACAAATGTTATATTTTGAAGATTATAATTTTCTGGTTAAATTCCAATTTTTTGCTTATTATCAGGTTTAAAATTTGGTTTACCTTGATATTACTTCCGAGATACACGAGTTTCCCCACTCTGCCCGGTACCACATCTTTGACTTCTATACAGTCATCCTGTTTGTAATTTTGTTTGCTATTGGGACCGTGCAAGTTCGGAAAAGCAACACCTGGTTTCATAGCTCAGCAACATTTTTAGCACTTTTAATTATATTGGCCAATTATATTAGTCCTGGTTGCTGAACAGTTGTCAAGGCCATAGCCCAAAAAGAATATAAGAAGAAAAAGTAATATTAAGGTTATGTTATTAAAAGGTAAACCATTGTATGTAGTAAATAAAATTAATTATTAAAGTGCACTACTACAAGCAAAATACAATTAATTAAATTTTCTTTTATATAATAATTGCATATCATATCAATATTGTGGAGGAACATATAATTTTTCTTCTTCGTTGACAGTAAATATGAAATATACGTCAATTTGACTTAAGAAAGTTGCAAGATTTCTCCGCTATTCGCGCACGATCATTTCTCGTATCCCCTCCAAGTACTTGCACACGGCGAATATTATATTTAGTTTTCTTAACGTTGAGTTTTAGTCCATATTGATCACAAGTCTGGTTTATTTTGTTCATTAGCTTTTAAATGCCTTCACTGCATGTTGCCTCCATTAAGACTTTTTAATTTCCTTATAATTAAATTCAAATACTTTTTAAATTTAATTTAAATACCATGCCTCAATACCATTTTAGATAAATTTAGTTAAACTTACTTAACTAGTTAAAATATTTCTTCGTTCCTTGTGTTCTATACAAATAATTTAAATGTAGTCTTTTTATTCTCATTTGTAGATTATTTTTTACCAACCTATTCTTTTCAATTATCCGATTACGAGTGGGTTAGGAATGATCATACATTTGAAAAATTTATATTTCGGAAAATTGGTTGTAACAAATGAGAACGGTCTATGGCAAATAATTTGTAAATGACATATCAATGAGTAGTGGCAATATACTTTTTGTAAAAGTACGTATTATAGTGTAAAAACTATTTTGAATATTTTCGAAAACATATTTTGAATACCTAGAAATCGACTAAAAAAAGATAAATTAACCAACATGACTAAAATATAGATTGAAATTACGGTTGAGAGACAGGAAAGTCGACAGTAGTTCAAACCAAATAAAAGTAAGTAATTCTTCCAATAACTTTTGTAATGATATATGAAACTAATCTTTAGCTTGGCTTTGATGCAATTATAGAACAACAATCATTTTTTGGAGAATTAAAATCACTCTCCTATACCATTTACGCTTGAACTGCTTTTTTTATTCATTTGTATTATTTTTAATATTCATGTTAGATATTCAAAATCAATTAGAAATCGTTAGATATTAAGAACAATAATTTGTTGATCAGATATGTAGAACCGCCAAATTGTTGTTATTGTACTGTCAAAAAAAATTGTACTTTGCCTATGATGATTGTAGGCAACAGCCAGCTATGGCCGGAAAGATATGAGGGTGGATGTTTTTATGCTCTGTTGAAGCGTTTTAAATGTCTGCTCAGATGGGATCAGCGATAAAATTAACTACATAGATACTGGGGGTCGAAATGGGCTAAAGAAGAAGTAACAGACACTCAAACCTTCTTTTGCGAACGGCGGCTCAGTGGTTGTTCGGTGGCAGGTCGTGAAATCGTTTTGAGGAATGGGAGGGATTTAGAAGAAACTAACTACCATAACCAAATAAACAAAGGATACTTACACTCACTAGAGGACCTTTCTACTATTTGAACAAAATTGGACGCCGTTTGAAAAAATCCTCTGATTCATTTCTGAGTACTTACTGGACATATATCTGTACTTACGGATACCAAATAGGGTGACATTCATGTGAGATTCCTCTTTTGGGTCTAATTGGGCAACTTTTAACTTCATCCTTGGCTTCTATGCCATTTTCTCTTTTCTCCTTTACTAAAACACAATTTCAGTTGTATTAGAAATCTGGTTAATAATTTTCCAAAGGGTTACAGAAATAAAAATAGGTACATTGTTAAAATGTTTATTCAAACCTCAAAACTTTATTTTTATTATGTATTTAGAAAAAACATATTCTCATAGAAATACAGACTTTACTACAGGAATGACAAATAAAAAAAAACTATAACCTTTATATGACTTTACCAATTAAACTATATTGACCAGTGTATTTCAAAACAAAATTGACCTACATATTTCAAAGTCATGTAGCTGTCAAATGTCATTCCAAATTATTTAGCTTACATATTATTAGGGCTTTATTTTTTAACAAAAATGCTTAGATAGCTAGAATAACAAAACAGGACAAAGGATATTCAGATATTAAACGTTTTACAATATTTCTCTTATTCAAAATTTTTACCACATTGAAAGCAAACTCTATAAAAATATTTAAAAAAAAATTACCAACTGGTATTTTTAATATTTACTTGGAATTTAATCACTTTTAGAAACAAAAATGTACAGTACCTCCTTTAAAAAAAAAACATCTCCTTGTCACACTTCACAACCAAAACTTCCATTCAACAGGTGGGCGGGGCTTCTTATGACGAAAACAGGCTCAGACAATGGGAGCAGGACAAAAGCGGGAACGAAACCAGACATCTCATCGGGAACTTCAAATATTATTAAAACTGGACCATATTTGACTACACAGGGCTTCAAAAAGAACAGAAACTTCCACCACATACCGGCTACAACTGCGTCACACAATTCATTTGTACTGCGTATCTGTTTTTCACCTTAAAAATCCAAAATTATGGAGTGAAATTTTTCACGGGTATTCTTCGATTCAATTGTAGACCTTGACTTCACATAGCGATAATAACCAATTTATGCCGGTAAGTGTGGTTTCTGAGTTCGACGGGAACCACGCTGTGAACGGCTCAAATATCCATTTCGAACTAAACACTCCTCCTCTCCCGGATATCGGGTCAGGCCACAGATTAATAAAAATCGCGCAATTAATGTGCGACTTTCGCCTTTACTTTAAAGGTGTTTACTTCGACGAAAAATACCTGCGGCGCATCGTCGACACCTGCAAAGAACTTTCTAGGCAACCAATTTTAAAATTATACGACGTATTAGGGGAATGCTTCAACAGGGAGGGCTTTAAAATATTTTAATGAATGGTATCGCCAACACAAAATACAAGGAATAATTATTTATTAGGCGGGTTTAAAACAAAACATTGTAGCGGATTTCCGAAATGCTACACTGTGATGCATCATACATTTTCTGTATTTGGGCAATAATTCTGTGTGTTATGTGATTGTGTGTTTGTAAGTGTTCATAATATGAGTTTTTGGGGAAGTTAGTTTTTTATAGTGGCAACACGGTAGTCAAATTCACATAATTCCAGAATGGATTCATAGTCGCGTTGATCCTGGAGCAACGAACATGAAATATGCATCAAAGACAGGGATCGACAAATCATAGATTTGTCGACAGGGAAACGTGAAGCCCATATCTCCATCATACACTACTCAATGCAAGACACAATATATAAAACTAATTTACCCCAAAGCTCATAATACGAACACTTACAAACACAGAATCACATAACACACATCATAATAATTATAATTACACAAATACACAAAAGGATCAGAATTTGATGCATCACAGAGCATAAAAACATCCACCCTCATACCTCTCCAGCCATGGCTGGCTGTTTACTACAACCATCATAGGCAAAGTACAATTTTTTCAATAACTCTTGAATGTTCTGGAGACTATCGCATAAAATAACAGTGTCATCAACGAATCTGAGATTATTGATCAGTCCACCATTGATTTTCATTCCAGTCTTTATTTTGCAAATCCTATTTCAAAATTATGTCTGAGTAGATATTAAATAAGAGCGGGGACAGAATGCATCCCTGTGTGACGCCTCTTTTAATGTACATTCATCAACTAATCTCACGTCGACTCATACGACTGCTTTCTGCTTCCAGTAGAAGTTTTCAAATGTTTATAATAAACTTACGTGCATAGAAATCGACCCACTTAAAAAATTGGTCATTTTTTATCTCCCATATTTTCTAAACCTGTTGGCCGATTTAAGTGATTTTTTGAACATTTTATAGCCTGATTCTTGAACAATACCACTGTAATAATATTACCACTGCTAAACAGGTAAATTTTCACTGTATACCGGGTGTACCACTCAAGCTGTGTTTTTTCTCAAAGTTCGCATCACCCTGTGGAATATTCTAGCATTTATAAAATACTGAAATTAAAACCCAACTATAGCCTCAGGTTTTCTTAACATTCTGTTTTTCGATTCATTCGTTTATGTTGGACAATAAAAAAGTTAGGTACTTTAACAACTAGACATGTTCTTCATCGATACACGATGTTTCTAAATAAGTGCGACAAACTTTAAGGGGTAATTCTGTGTGAAAAATAATGACAGTTAATGTTTCGTGTCCGAGATACGGGATGTTGAATTTTTTCTTACAGAACTGACGATTTATTTATTGCTTTAAAACCATTTGAGATATGCAAATGAAATTTGGTAGGTTCTAAGAGGTAGTCATTGCGAGTTTTTTGACATAAAATTAAGAATTTTATATTCACCATTTAGCGTAAATACGGGTAATATGATCGGTCATATTACACGTGTGCGCGCTAATGATGAATATTAAATTCTTAGTTGTATGTAAAAAATGTGCAATAACTACGTCTTAAAACCCACCAAATTTCATTGGCATATCTCAACTGGTTTTAAAGCAATAATTAAATCGTCAGTTTGTAAGAAAAAATTCAACATCCCGTATCTCGGAAACGAAACATTTGCGGACATACGTTTATAAAGCCAACTGTCATTTTTTCATGCAGAATTATTCCTTATAGAAGTTTGTCGCACTTATTTAGAAACACTGTGTATTGATGAAGAACATATGTGTAGTTGTTAAAGTACCTAACTTTTTTATTATCCAACATAAACGATTGAATCGAAAAACAGAATGTTAAGAAAACCTGAGGCTATAGTTGGGTTTTAATTTCAGTATTTTATAGACCCTAGAATATTCCACAGGGTGATGCGAACTTTGAGAAAAAAAAACATAGTTTGATTGGTACACCCGGTATACAATGAAAATTTACCTGTTTTGCAACAATGCTATTACAGTGGTATTGTTAAAGAATCGGGCCATAAAATGTTCAAAAAAGCATTTAAACCGGTCAACAGGTTTAGGAAATATGAGACATCAAAAATGACCACATTTTTAAGTTTGCAGATTTCTATGCACGTAAATTTATTATAAACCGTATAAGGTCTTGTGGTTATTGAAAAATACAACATCAAGAAAAAAGTGTTGATGTGATGCTTCCCGCTGTGATTGTCCGTATTTGAAAACGTTCGTGTTATATTTCTTCTTCTTCCTTTTACGATGCCTACCCGTTCCGGATGTTGGCGATCGGTATGGCTATCCTAACTTAGCTTGCTGCTATTTGTAATAGTCCGGTTGTCGATGTATTTATCCACTTTATCAGGTTTTGAAGCCAAAATATTTTTCTTCTCCCTGGTCCTCTTTTTCCAAATACCTTGCCCTGAAGAATGAGTTGCAACAAGCGATATCTCTGTTCATTCGTCATAACATGGCCTACGCCTTGCTGAAGTTCTCCCAGCGCTTGCTCGAAGATATGCTCAGAGTATATATTAAATATCACCGGGGATAGAATGCATCCTTGCCTCACTTCTCTATCTATAGAGACTGCCTCTGTCAATTGGTTATCCACTTTAATGTTGGCAGTTTGGTTGTAATATAAATCGTATATGATTCTCACATCTCTAACATCTAATTCCGCTTCTTTCAAGATGGTTATAAACTTATCATTTTTTACTTTATCAAATGCCTGTTTGTGGTCGATGAAACAAATGTATACGTCACAGTTGACATCTCCGCACCTCTTGCATCGCAGAATCCAAACTGTGTCCATGATACTTGTTCTTCGCATTTTTTATATATTCTGCCGTGTATCACTTCTAAAAACGTTTTAAGTAAGTGGCTCATTAGGCTAATTGTTCTGGAGTCCTCGCATGTTTTTGCATTTTTTTTTTTTTTTTGTATAGTTACGAAGGTCGACTTTAACCAGCTTTGGGGCATTTCTCCAGTTACATATATTTTTTTAGTATAACGGTATAAGGTATAAGAGGTGTAAAAACATTTTATCCGTATTGTGTATTTTATATAAAGAACCCAAGTTTATTTACAATTTTGATTCAAAAGTTTAAAACATTTGAACTACTGCCGATTTTCGAACTTCTCTACAACGCGTAATAATGCTGATTTATAATGAATAGATATAATTATACTCTAATTATAATCTTGATAAAAATGAATGTGCAATAGAATATTTACGTCCAGTGATAGAGCTTGAAATGAGTAGGTCTCCCACAATCTCAGTGTATTTTTCTGTGTATTATAGACTAGTGAATGGAACACTGTTCTCAACTTTAACTTCACCTCTACTGTCCAATACTTTTATAAAAATTATGCAAAAGGAATTAATTTCATAATAATACCAATAGGAGTTGGTTTAGTTTAAACATTCTGCAGTTTAATCGTCGGAGAGATAAAAAAAATCATATGGGCCCTTAATCAATTAATTGAATTAAGAGTGTTTTTATTCAACACAACAACATGTAAGCAAAATTATTATCAGCTTAAATTAATTTTCAAGTTATTATCAACAATCTTATTTTCCTTTTTTATCATCCCTTCCGGGAGGGGGGACATTAGTCACGGCCAAAGTTGATTCTCAAATGAACTTAATCTTTCGTAATTATTATGACATATGCGTGCTTCAGTTTGAGACTGTTAAAAAAATTTAATAAAGGTTAATTTAATGTTTGAGAAAATATTCTTCCATTGGATGCTGGGTGATGTCCCAGATGTTGATAAAATTTTCTACTTATTATTATTTAGAATTATTGTAAGTCTTGCAAAAAGCCAACCATGTTGGCTTTCACCTTTCTCTTTGTGAAGACAGAGAAATCAACTCAACCACCCACATACACGTGGTATAGTCATATAATGCTGTGAGGTATATCTTTTTCAATTTCACCCATCGCCAGGGTTTAACATAATACACGCCAATGTAAGACTTTTGTTTTAACCTATGTATTTTTGGTGGCTTAGCATGTAGAGCTTGCTTAGAACACTGAGGATGCTCGCTTTAGAGCGAAAACGTTATGTCTTTTAATGTAGCCCTTTATTGGAGTTTTAAATAAATATACCTTTTACACAGAAGTCTTTCTTCAATTATTCTAGGATTGATTATTTTGAGTATAAAATTCTGTATTTACTTATCATCACCTTCAGGATGCACCCCTTCTACGATTATTTACCTACAATGCTGAATTCGAATCTTCTGTTATTCAGAACATCTGTCTTCAAAAAACTCCTTGCCCTTTTCAACTGCCCTTTTCACTTTCACTGCTCCAACTGATTCAAATATTGTTCCTTTTAATGCAGATTTCCATAGCAAACACATAAGAATCGCACGGCGCAAGATCAACAACTATTTTCTACTAAGAAAATAAGAAGTTCGGTATACTTCATTGTATTTAAAAAATTTTCACTTTTTTGGCAATAACATTGTATTGGACGGTAGATTTATTGTGTTTTGATTCTTATTAATGTTCAGAAGAATAAAAAAAGTTGTTTAAAATTTTTTGCAACAAAAAATATTTAAGTGTTTATCACACAATTGTCATATAATTTATTTTCTGTGTTTATTACATTTTTGTGTACTGTGTGTTTCTTACATACATTGGTGGATTAGTATAAACATTCTCTCCGCTTAAGTTCTGAACATTACTAAAATCATATATATTTCTTTAAACATATACTGGTGCTTTTGCAATTTAAAACTTATGTGTAAATATCTAAAACGAAATCGATGTATTAAACTCACTTTTGGTATAAGTTTACTGAAATATGATTTCATATTTTTTGTAAAATTCCAGTTACGCTACTATTTAAATTTTATACCTTTGTTATAGTCTATTTTAAACATATCTCTATGACTGAATGTTGCAGTTTTCGTAATCTGAAAGTTTTAGTTTGTTGTTGAGATAAATCTATAATGCTTTGTGGATTTTATTTTTTAAGTTATTGTACTACAGTACTACACCTTTACTTCTTCCTTCGGTGCTATATTAGGTCCCTCTAACCCACTATTAAATATCATAAAGGTCGACAAGACCTTTTTAAGCAGACAAGAATTGGAAAATTAAACTTGACTGAATGTAATAACGGGTGTCCACTTATATTTTCCCCCATTTTAATTGCCTGTAACTTTTAAACGGCTCAAGGTAGAAATATGCGGTTTTCGCTGAAATGTTTTATTTTAGTAAAAGTTTTGTCTGAATGAATTGAATTTTTTATATCGCTTTCAAATACGAAAAAAAAATT
This sequence comes from Diabrotica virgifera virgifera, assembly GCF_917563875.1. Lineage (NCBI taxonomy): Eukaryota > Metazoa > Arthropoda > Insecta > Coleoptera > Chrysomelidae > Diabrotica > Diabrotica virgifera. The sequence continues at coordinate 34,785,974 of NC_065450.1, read as the reverse complement.
TGCGGATTTTTGAAAAAACGTTGTTGACTTTTTTTTAATGGAACACCCAGTATATTTTTTTGTAAATTGAAAGAAAGGTCATTCACCTATCCAGAGATATAAAGTTTTTTAAAATCGGTTGTCAAATCACTGAGTAATTAATTTTTAAAATGAGGGGTACAACGTGGATATCACATACTTAAATTCAAACTTTTCCACACACATACATACATAGGTGCATACATACATACCCACAAACATTCTCCCTTGTTTCAATAGAAATTGAGTCAAATTTCTGAACTCGATAATTTTTGAATGCTATAACCGATTTTCAAAATTAAACATGCATTGGAAAGGTAATGATCAATACTATCAGAAATCAAAATTAAATTTTCGAAATTTTTGGGAGTTTTGGGGACGAGAATGGAAAACAGGGAGGGCCGTAAAACCCACACGCTTGGACCAAATTGGACTGGTGACATGTGGATTAACGAGTCTATTACGAGAAGTACAGTACTCTGGGATTATCGATATAAAATATTTTATCGTCACTTTCATAATGCTATATACTAGCAGTATTTTAACAATAAACTAAAATTTTCAGCTTACTATGACAAGGAATTTATATATTTAGAAACTGTGTGTATATAATTGTGTGTGCCATTCTTGTAAATACTTGACGGTAAACTAGAAATAGCGACATCTCTTGACAGATTCCAAAAGGTCACAATTTCTAGAGTATTTGCACATGTTTACATTTAATTTTCAGATTAGTGTAAGTGCACATGATGAATCAGATTGTTTTAATGAGAATATAACGAATTTAGAGTTAGAAAGGTTTTTTGTATATCGATACAAATTTCATGTACACGAATACTAATGTTATAGTCGTGACGGGTAGATATTTATGTACTGGGTGTTTTATAAAATCATTGTTTGTATAAACTGTCACTTAAATAAAACAAACAAACATCAAGATTGGCTATATAATTTATCTTTCTTTCTTCTGTTATATGTTTAATGGTTTTGTCATCGAAGTCGCAAGATAAGAGAGTAATTTGCCCCATTTGTGTAATGGATGTATGTGCACATCAAATGTTTTGACATAATGCAATTTAGTGTGCACCAATGGCGGATCTCCGGAGGGAATAGGGGAGATTCCCCCCACAAGGTTCAAAATTAAAGAAAAAAATTAGCTGACATGAAGCTTCATCCATAGACTAACAAATTGAACCCAATAAACCCGCTAGTTAGGAAAATTAAAGGAACTTAATGCATATACGTTATTATTTATGTCTTTTGGTTGGTGTTTCATTGGAAGTCCCCATTACAAGGCCTAGATTTCTGCGTGAGATAGCTTTAAGCTAGGGGGCCTCCGTTATCCAGGCATGTTTTATTAGGCTTCGTGTCATTCTTAAATCTATTTGTTGTTTTTGTTGAATTCCCTTAGGTTTTGTTGGTGGTTTATCTGTTGTAACGGGTATCTCTTTCAGGACGACAGAATCAGTAAAACACAGGTTAAAAATAAAGTAAAAATATTTAAGATAATTATATACAGTTTAAAATAAATAAAATAGAATATAATTCCGTCTTCTGCAAAGGAAAAACAATATTAAACTTTATTACAGTCATCCGATCATAATAGCAACATTAAAATGATACGATAAATAGCACAATATATTCGCGATTGAAACGGAATATAGAGGGCAGGTCGAATGCAGGAAATGGCCGATATAAATGGTATAAACAAACATTCAATTGCGGAACAGCACAATACCAATTGGATTTAAAATATTTTAATGTACTCATAATGCTAAAATTTACTAAAAATTTCTGAATAGTGACCAAATTCCATTCAAATCAACAATTTTCTGGTTTGTTTATACCACTTATAGTAGTTAAAATTTATTCCACCAGAGGTCAGATACTTTTTTTTTTCATCGCGAATAAAATATCCCTACGTTAAATCAACGTAGCCATATATTCCGATCCGGATATACCGCATTTCACTTCAATGCGGCACGTAGTCACTCGTTCCTCGCTACTACCGCCCACTGCGATAACGGTCATGGCAGGACTCCACTTCACCACGGTGGCGTTCGCCTAGGCATAGTTCCACCTCACAAACGGTGCATCTTTGCCCATCCACCTAGTGCTCGTTCAACACGCTAGCAACAGCTGTCGAACCATTGCTAGTTCAACACGCTAGCAACGACTGATTTTCTCATTTTCTTGGCTTGTCTTAAATATGCTCTCGATGCCACTACTCCTTCTGTTTCCCCCAGCGGTGCTATGAGCCAACACGGCTGCTCCTACGGTTGTCTTTGGTCGACCGGCCCATCGCTGGCATCACATCATTACACTGTTACCGTTAAATATAATCGTATGTTGATAGTTCTCTATTGTTGAATATCTTACTGGACCATTTTTTACTTACACGAAGGTATAACTGTGAAATGCCGCTTACTACTGAAAGCCATTATATTGGACTGGATTTGATACCTCTATCAATCGTTAGCATCATGATATTCGATTGAGCCTCAACCTTTTCATTACTCAGCTGCAGAAAAACCAAGAACTTTGGAAAAAGAACTAAATGAGAATGCCGACGCTCTCACCATCGAACCGCAGAGGTTCTGGATGATACAGATAGTTAACTGGTACATGCCAGTTGTCGGAGCATCCAAACTTTGTTGATGTTTAGTTTATATATCTAATATTTAAATACGCTAAACAGTAATGGTGCAAGTACTGATCCTTGTGGCAAATCATTATTAAGCGTATTAATTTCTGATCCTATTGTCACCTACCTCTGTCGTTAACATATTTTCTATCAACCTCCATTTGAGCTTGTTTAAATGTATAAGAATTTACTTGTATCCAAACGGTACTCTATCGTGTTCTGACAAGTCATTCATATAATTTCGGGCCGAATACACTGACGGGGACAATTTCTACATGTAACAAGATGTTCCGTATTTTGTATTTTTCCACAGTCACTTGGTCTTGGTCACTATAATAATCTTCAATAGTATTTCTTTATATTTGACAGTATGGCTTGTAAAGAGATCCAGTTTGATAGTTTTCGGATTACAGACTATCCTCTTCCTTGTTTGATTTATTTGTTCCTGTTGCACGGGAAGCTGCGGAATCGTTGGTGACTCCCTGCATCAGTGGCGTGCTGGTCATATAAATGAATCGGTGCAATCACCGAGAGGCCTCGGCCTCTTGAGGCCGGTCAAATAAGTTTTCATTATAAATAATGAATAAAAAATTCTGATGATTCTTATGAAGGTAACATGAGGATGGGAGGCCGCTTTCCTATAAAGTAACCGGGCTGCTTGAAAAGTTCCAGCACGCCACTGCCCTGCATAACCCCTCATGTAGAGAAAATGCTAAATAAATCTGGGTGTTGATTGATTCACGGAGTTGAGAGACCTTTTCAATTCGGCCGTGCTCACATTACTGAATTTGCGACTACGAAGGAGTATGAAATGCCCTATCATCACGGCGTCGTCTGTTCGAATCCTTTCTCTTTTAGATTTTCGTTTTTGGATCGTAATTCCCTACTGAATAGAATGCCCTGATGAATGAGTACTACAGTGAGAACTCGGTCACACTCGCTCATTGATGCCTACCAGAAGACTTTCTCTCTCTCCTATGGCGCTACAACAGCCCAAGTCAGGCCCTGGTCTTCCCCAGCAGCCGCTTATAAGTATCTCTGTCCCTGGCTGCTCTCCTCCAGTTATCCACCCTCAATACCTCTTCAGGCATTAAGACTATAGAATAAATAAGTTAGATATATCTTAAATGTTTTCACCATATGATTTTATAGAATACCCAGTATCGAAAAAATTTTAACTTTAGGTAGAGATAATTATATCAAATATCCGAGAATTTATATAGTATTAATAATACAAAAAATGCCACAAAACCTTTAAGTTTACAAGAACAAAAAAATAAAGGAAATTTATATAATTTGTCCGTCATTTCAATAATTATTTAACGATTTCAATTATTTGGTCGAATCATTGAACCAACACTTATTTTTATTAGTATATACATGTTTAAGTATATTTTACAACTAATATTTTTCAACGGCGTTTTCTAAAGAAATAAATTTCTCGGAAGGATTTTGATTTTATTATCTCTATTTAAACTTATGATATACTACACCGAGAACATTGTGAAGCATCGAAAAAGTAGGAATCGTACTGCACTTCAGTGTCATTTTTGTTTAGAATATGTCACATTCCGCGTGTAATCAGCGTAGACATATTAACCATAGACCAGGCTAGGTATATGCCGCTCAATGCATCGGAGTGTAACGCCAATATCAAGTACAGTGGTCTAGCTATCTTTGTCTGTCGTACGAGTGTGAGCGTATTTACCAACAGGTGGGAGTAATGGTACGCTGGAGGTGATTTTATTATCATATTCTAGAGAGAGAAAGCTAAGCGCCGGTAGAGAGAGATAGATAGACCACCGCTGAACTGCTCCGCGTTACGCTATTTTTCGTACCTTGCCTAATCTATGTATTATTATATCTATGGTAATCAGTTAATATTCATTAGATCAATTAAATGATACATCACATTTCTTCATTGATCGTACTATTATCACAACTTCAACAAAATATGTTTCATTTTGTGTATTTTAAATTGTTAATCAACCAAATACAGAAGAAGATATTGTCAGATTCTAACATAATTACTACCATGGCTTGAAACAGAATAATGCATATTATAAAAAAGTTTTAACTATTTATAATTGGAAATAAGCCACAGTATTATTAAAAAATGATTTTTATTAACGTTTCGACGCCCAAATCGGGTGCCGTTGTCAAAATACAAAATACTACTGTATTTTTAAATACCGTATTATACGGTATTTTATATACGGTAATTATAAAAATGCCACAAGAAAATAGCTTCAGAACAACAATAAAAAAGTTTATTACTCGTGGTAGTGTATAAGAAAAAGCAAAATCTCATGGCAGCATGAGTAACATGGCAACATGACAGTAATTAAGGGAATGAAACAGATGCGCGTCAATCGCAATTCTATTGCGAAACTACTCAGAGCAACCGCATCTATGATCAGAATAGCCGTGATAATTACTTATCTCCATCATGGAGGTGGAAAGTCGGGAAGAAAAAGACAAAAGAATTATTGAGTAAAATGAAATGAATGTCGGCTCGATTCAAGTTCTCTGTTTAACCCAGATATGACAATATCAAAAGGCACCGCTAGGAAAATATTCCAATATGCGGTTCAGAGAACCTGTATGAAACGAGTCTTCGTACTCTAATACAGAGTATGGCATCAGTAAAATTAGAGAATTTGCGGTTTCGTTTTGATTTAAATCTGTCTCCTACCATCCCCCGATAGTACTATTTCTAGGTATACCTGTTGTCAAGGAGGTTCTGCAGAAGACAAATTTACACCAAAACGTCCGTAGTTCTCGGTACAAAAATAAAACTATTCCGCATATTGGAATATTTTCCTAGCGGTGCCTTTTGATATTGTCATATCTGGATTAAACAGAGAACTTGAATCGAACCGACATTCATTTCACTTATTCCCCGTTAGAGGGCGTTCTAACCATACTACGGTATAAATAGTTTTATTTTTGTACCGAGAACTACGGACGTTTTGGTGTAAAGTCTTCTGTAGAGCCTTTTTGACAACAGGTAGACCTAGAAATAGTACTATCGGGGGATGGCAGGAGACAGATTTAAATCAAAACGAAACCGCAAATTCTCTAATTTTAATTACTGAGTACGCCATGTGTCTTCGCCTTTTTCAAATATAGTACAAAGACAACGGTTGCTGAAAGTGTATATCAAGGTAAAAACAGCGTATATCAGGTTGTTTCCGCTAATATCGGTAAACAAAATAAGGCCCATCCTGTAAACCAAACGAAGTTATCTCTCCTCTGCGGCGCTGGTTCGTGTTCTGTTCAGTAAAATGATGGGAGAAGGATGAGCAGAACTTAAAGGGACGAATCTACCTCAACGAAAGACTGACGGTCCAACATGACCTCTTAGGTCGCTTTAGAGACGATTCCCATGTCTCCTTTATTTCCCAAGCACGTCAACAGCTGGAGGTAAACAAGCTGGGCATTGCCTTTAACCAGACTATCCCGGAACTACTGCGCTACAAGTGTTTACATTTTTATTGCTATCTTCTTCTTATTGTACCGTCTTCTAACGAAGGTTGGCGATTACTTCTTTAAATGCTTTCCTATCTTTTGCAACGTGAAATATTTGTTCACTGATATTAGTCCAATTTTTAATATTCCTCAGCCAAGATTTCTTCTTTCTTCTCAAGTCTTTTCTTCACTCGACGTTCCTTGCACGATGACGTGTAGCAAGGAGTATTTATGGTTTCGAAGTATGGCCCAGATACGATGTTTTTTTATTTTAATTGTGTTCATAAGCTTTTTGCTATGTCCAGTTCGTCTAACATTTCTTCGTTTGAGACTTTTGCAATCCAAGGAATTTTCAGAATACGCCCATATAGCCACATTTCAAATGCCTTCAATTTTTTTACGGATTGGGCTTTCAGAGTCCAAGCTGCTACTCCATATAGTAGTTGCGACCACACATATCATTCGACGAACCTCAATCTGCTATTTCTAAATAACAGATTGAGATTTACAGAAATCTGCTAATTATAAATCCTTCTCGGGCTATTTCGATTCTGAAATTAATCTCCTGATCTTGATCTTCATCATCATCATTATCAGTGGCGTTACAGCTCTTTATGAGCCAAAGCCTTCTTCAGAATAATCCTCCACTCACCCTGTCTCTGGCAACTTCCAATAGATTTTAAATCAGTTTCTATGTTGTCTTGGTACCTAAATCTGGGTCTTCCTCTTGCTCGTTGTCCTTATCGGCCCTCTTCGGTCAAAAACTTTTCTGACTATGGCATCTTTCTCTCGCCTGATTACATGACCTATCCATCTAAGGCGTGCTACCTTAATGAATTGTACAACGTCAGGTTCTCCAAAATTTCTATACAACTCAAAGTTGTAACGCCTGCGCCACAAACCTTGTTTTTTTATGCCACCATATATTCGTCTTAGAATTTTTCGCTCGAAACGTTTGAGCAGTTCTTGGTCATTCTGAGTAAGTGACCAAGTTTCTGAGCCGTATGTTAGCACTGGTCATATTAGTGTTTTTTAGACAGTCAATTTAATTTTTCTAGGTATTTTTGAGGCCATCTGTCTTCTTAAGCCATAGTAGCACTTATTGGCGAGCACTATTCTTCTTTTAATTTCTTCACTGACATTGTTATCTTCAGTCAGCAGCGAGTCTAAGTATATGAAGGTGTCCACACCTTCCAGTTCTAGGTCGTCAATTATTATTCTTGTAGGTGTCGGGTTGCTTGACCTAGTGCAACACATATATTTGGTCTTTTGAACAGTCAGAGATTCTTTAGATCTACCTATGATGTCTATGTCATCTGCGTATCTGACAGTTTGTATTGATTTGTTAATTAATTAATCCCATTCGTATTAATTTGGGACTCTCGAATTATTTTTTCTAATGCCAGGGTAAATAAGAGACACGATAGTCCATCACCCTGTCTTAGTCAATTTTTGCAATGGAAGGGTCTTGAGAAATCGTTCTGGATCTTTACCACGCTCTCTGCTCCTGTGAGCGTAACTTTAGTTAATTGTATAAGATGAAGCGGTATTTTATATTCTACCATAGCAAGTAGAAGTTTACCTCTATTAACTGAGTCGTATGCGGCTTTGAAGTCCACGAATATGTGGTGGGTGTCGACGCCAAACTCTAGGGTTTTTTTCAAGGATCTGCTTCACTGTAAATATCTGGTCCGTTGTGGATTTATTATGACGGAAACCGCACTGATATCCTCCTACTATTTCTTCAGCGTAGGGGAGAAGTATTTTGTACAATACGTTGGACAACACTTCATATGCCATATTGAGTAGAGTGATGCCCCTATAATTATCACGCACCATCATGTCTCCCTTTTTGTGTAGAGGATACAGGACACCCAACTTCCAGTCTGTGGGTGTTTCGTTCTGTTGCCAAATTGCAGTTATCAGTTTATGCATGTGTTTTAAGAGAGTGTCGCCGCCGTTTTTGAAGAGTTCAGCAGGGATATTATCCGAAAGGGGGGCTTTGTTATTTTTAAGTGTTAAGATGGCTTCTCTAATTTCTTCTTCGGTGGGGAATGGCTGCCGATCATCTTATTAATTTGAAGCATGGGATCCTCCATCTCGCCATCTTCATAATTGCCACTAAGCAGTTCTTCAAAATGTTGCGCCCATCTGTTTAGTATCTGTTCCTTGTTACTAATTATAGAGACGTCCCTATCTTTACAGGCTATTATTCTGGGTTTGAAGTCTTTTCTGCAGCTATTTATCTGTTGGTAGAATTTTCGTATGTCTTTTCCATTGTGGTAGTTAACAATTTTGTTTAGAGCGTGTTCGTATTGTTCTTTCTTTTTTCTTCTGAACATTCTCTTTTCTTCCCTTCTAAGATTTTCATAATCTTCTGCTAATTATAAATCCGTTTCGGGCTATTTCGATTCTGAACTTAGTCTCCTGATCTTGATCTTACTGTGAGTTTATAATTGCTCCGAGGTATTTATTCTTGTTGACCCTCACTAACGGTTTATCCTCCTATGTCAGATGTATGTTGTCAACAGGAGATTTCGAGATCACCATGTATTTGTTTTTATCTATATTCATTGTTAGGCACATCTTTTTGCTTTCTCTGTTAATGATCTCTAGAAAAATTTGTAAATCGTCTATATTCTCTGCCATGATTGCGGCATCGTCTGCAAATCTTATTTTATTAATGGTGCTCCCTCCAATCCTTATAGTCGGAGAGATAGAAGCGGATTTTGTGCGTGATAAGTAATATGGAAAAACTATACGGGGATATGTTGAATTAGTTGTGTACATGACTTTCACCAACGGCCGTAAACCAGAGTTGGGGCCGAGGGTAGTTATAAGGGGTCAAAGTCGCGGATTTTATTATTTTTTTTATGACGCTCATGATCGAGATAGTGCACTAAAATTTGGGAATAAGTAGGTCATGACGTAACTAAGTAAAATCTCTAGGGGCGGAACGCTGCGTGGCTGACAAAGGGTTGAGTAGGGGGGGGGGAGAAATAAAAAATATAAAGGGTTTTTTGCGACGTTCGTGATTGAGATAGTGGACCAAAATTTGGGAATAAGTAGATCATGACATTACTAAGTAAAATCCCCAGAGCCGGAAACCAGAGTTGGGGATGAGGGTAGTTATAAGGGGTCAAAGTCGCCGTTTTTATTATTTTTTTTGTGACGCTCATGATCGAGAGAGTGCACCAAAATTTGGAAATAAGTAGGTCATGACGTAACTAAGTAAAATCTCCAGGGGTGGCACGCTGCGTGGCCGACAAAGGGGTGGGGCAGGGGTGAATACAAAAAATATAAGGGGTTTTTTGCGACGTTCGTGATTGAGAGAGTGCACCAAAATTTGGGAATAAGTAGACCATGACATAACTAAGTAAAATCCCTAGAGCCGGAAACCAGAGTTGGGCATGACGGTAGTTATAAGGGGTCAAAATCGCCGTTTTTATTATTTTTTTTGTGACGCTCATGATCGAGATAGTGCACCAAAATTTGGGAATAAGTAGGTCATGAGGTAACTAAGTACAATCTCCAGGGGTGGAACGCTGCGTGGCCTATAAAGGGGTGGGGGTAGGTGTGAATATAAAAAATATAAGGGGTTTTTTGCGACGTGCTAGATTGAGATAGTGCACCAAAATTTGGGGAAACCAGAGTTGGGGATGAGTCCATGAACATTTGTCCCCCACGCAGCGTTAAGCCCCTGGAGATTTTACTTAGTAATATCATGATCTACTTATTCCCAAATTTTGGTGCACTATCTCGATCACGAACGGCAAAAAAAAAAACAAAAAAAACCCCATATATTTTTATACTCACCCTTGCCTACCACCCCTTTGTACCACAAGCAGCGTTCCGCCCCTGAAGATTTTACTTAGTTACGTCATAACCTACTTACTCCCAAATTTTGGTGCACTATCTCCATCATGAGCGCCACAAAAAAAATAATAAAAACCGCGACTTTTACCCCTTATAACTACCCTCGTCCACCACTCTGGTTTCCGCCTCTGGGGATATTACTTAGTTATGTCATGGTCTACTTATTCCCAAATTTTGGTGCACTATCTCAATCACGAATGTCGCAAAAAACCCTTTACATTTTTTATATTTACCCCTGCCCCACCCCTTTGTCGGCGACGCAGCGTTCCACTCCTGGAGATTTTACTTAGTTACGTCATGACCTACTTATTCCCAAATTTTGGCGCGCTATTTCGATCATGAGAGTCACAAAAAAAAATAATAAAAAACGGAATTTTGACCCCTTATCTACCTTCCTTCGCCACTCTGGTTTCCGGCTCTGGGGATTTTAGTTATTTATGTCATGATCTACTTATACCCAAATTTTGGTGCAATATCTCGAATCACGAACGTCGCAAAAGACCCCTTATATTTTTTATATTCACCCCTACCCCCACCACCTCTTTGTCGGCCACGCAGCGTTGAGCCCCTAGAGATTTTACTTAGGTACGTCATGACCTACTTATTCCCAACTGTTTGTGCACTATCTCGATCATGAGCGTCATAAAAAAAATAATAAAATCCGCGACTTTGACCCCATATAACTACCCTCGGCCCCAACTCTGGTTTCCGGCCGTTGGTAAAAGTTATGTACACAACTAATTCAACATATGCCCTTATAGTTTTTCCATATTACTTATCACGCACAAAATCCGCTCCCAGCTCTTAGACTATTACACCTTCAGTACTTTCCCATAGTGCCTCTTGAAATATTAGTTGGGGCGTTACATACATTAAATAATTGTGGCGACAGCACGCATCCCTGTCTGGCTCCCCTTTGAATTTCTGCTATTTGTAGTTTAGATTTTTGATTAAATTAATATCCTTGGGTTCCATGTGTATGCGTTTCAATGCATGTATGAGTTTATCCTGTTGAACTCTATCAAACGCTTTTTGGAAATCTATTTAACATATGAATACGTTTTTATTATATTCCCTGCATTTTGGTCTATAACAGTGAACAAATAAATTCAATGGACGATTTTTGGCTGTCGACCCCTGGGTTCTGAAAACCCCCTTACACACTCAGAAGCATACTTTGAAGTATAGTCGTTCCTACCAAGGTAATTAGAGTCCAAAATCACTCCTAGATACATGCTAGCTAACTAGATCAACGATTTCTTCCGAAAAAATTGGCCAATAAGTTATCAATAGAAATTAGGCTTTTGTCAGTTGTTTAACTAACACTAGATGGTAGAATACAAAGAGCTATGTACGCTTTAGAGGGGTAAACAGATAGATAATAATAATAAAAACAGTCAACCTAATAAACTTGAATATTTTTGTGGCAACTGAATAGGCAACTGTGGTTGCCTATTCAGGAAGAAGGGCCTAAAGTTAAGTGAACGATAGGAACTGAAACAGAATCAGTGGTATATTGAATGAACAAGTTTCAAGCAAATAGTCTGCTGGACAAAGGTCTCCCCCAATTGTTTCCACACTTCACGGTTTTGTGCTGATTGTTGCTAGTTTTTACTAATCCGCCTGATATCATCTGTCCATCGTGTAGGTGGCCTTCCTCTACTGCGTTTATCTTCTCAGCTAATAGTAGCTAATTAAGAATCAACAACTTATTAGTTTTCACACACTAATATTTTTATGCAATTGAAAATATCTGACAATATACTTCATTCAGCAAGAAATTGTTTTAAGAACAAAAAATAAGGAATTGAGTGTTTTTTGTCAAAATACATACAGTGCGTTTTCCTGTATTGCAAGAAATTCATAAAATATAAAAATTTGATCGGTTGTTATTTTCGACCTGTACTAATGCAGAAAGCAATCAAATTTATTTTGATATAGAACACACTGTATAAACTATCTTTGAAATTTATGTATTTGTGAGATATTAATGTTATTGATTGTAATTCTAAATATATATTTCTTTTTGTGTAAATATATCTGTCAATAGTTGTTAAAAAAGACGTAAATATGACAATAAAATATAATGAGTAAATTATTAGTATTATTTCAAAATGTCTTCTATTGTATGTGAAACCATGAGGTGAGATTGGTCTCTTTTAAAAAAATAGTATAGAAGACGGTAGAACGGCAGAAGATATTATATTAGGACAATCACTGAAGGTTTTCACCACTGATTTCGCTTAACATCCAGAGATTTTTATGATTATTTCATTCATAGGAGATTCTGACCAATAGAAAGCTACAGAAATAAAAATTAAAGTGATTATATTTTTTGATTATTTTAACTTCCAATCGTATAGTAAGATATTTGATCACGTGTTTAATTCTGTACAATCAGAATAAAATTATACTGAGAATTATCTACTGTAGAAAATTACCGATAGAATTTTTTTAAGTAGATTGTTTCTGTTTAATGGCAACCAGTTTCCTAGTTTTGACAACTGTCACATTTAAGAAAATATCCACAATATACGTATTAAAAAATAATCTTAAGAATATCACACGACAGTAAGAATAAATAAGAAAATAATGCTTCATTTTTACTCAAATTTGTTGTCATTGGCAATAGCCACTCGAGCCCTGCGTTTTGAACAGTTTTATTCATGAAATAATCGCAGCAAATTGCACTCGATCTCTAAAATGATTATCGAATTGTTGCCCTCGTGACACTTTGACATAATTCCACTCCCCTTCGGGTCGTGAAATTAAAACTGTCAAAGTGTCACTCGGAAAAATTCGATAATTTTAGAGCTCTTGTGCAATTACTACTGAAAATTTTCCATTGAAAAAACAGATATAAAAATTATAATAAATATATTTACTAAAAACACTAATAATATATTATTTTCACGCAGAGTTTATCTGCGCTACATAACTTAAAATATGTAGCGACTAATACCATACTGTCGGTGTGCGCATGCGCCAGGGAATGTAATAATTCACCCTCGTGTCTAAAGAAGTATAACTTCAATAAAAAAATTTCAATCCGAAAAATATTAATTGGAAAGAAAAATAATTTTAAAAAGTCTAAGTTTTCACTCTAATGGCATATAAAACAACACAATGCCATTCTACATCCCACCAGAATGAAAACAATGGGAACCTTCTCTGGTTACACCTCCGAGGCTTCTACAATTTGCAAGCCATACGGATGCTGAGACTAAGGAAGATGAGGGAATTCTACAATTTACAATTCACGTCCCATCTGCTCAGCGCGGTAAAGTTCCAATGAGAATGGTCCCCTTCATACTCCACACAGAGTAAATGAAAATCAAAAATGAATAACCATTTTCAATTTCGTTGCAAAACGAAAACACAGCCGAACCATGTTCTAGTCCAATCAGAGAGTGCTGCAGGCACCTCTACCGGTTTCGAAACTTATTAGTCTCTCATCAGGAGGCACATATGCTGCTCTCCCTGATCCAACCAAAACAAACCCCAGCGTGCAGTCCCGGATTGCAACGAACGAAATGGCATAGATGCCCTAGCGGCAACTGCTACCAAAAAGTCTAAGTTTTCACTCTAATGGCATATAAAACAACATAATGCTATTCTACATCCCACCAGAATGAAAACAATGGGAACCTTTTCTGGTTACACCTCCGAGGCTTCTACAATTTGCAAGCCATACGGATGCTGAGACTAAGGAAGATGAGGGAATTCTACAATTTACAATTCACGTCCCATCTGCTCAGCGCGGTAAAGTTCCAACGAGAATGGTTCCCTTCATACTCCACACAGAGTAAATGAAAATCAAAAATGAATAACCATTTTCAATTTCGTTGCAAAACGAAAATACAGCCGAACCATATTCTAGTCCAATCAGAGAGTGCTGCAAGCACCTCTACCGGTTTCGAAACTTATTAGTCTCTCATCAGGACGCACATATGCTGCTCTCCCTGATCCAACCAAAATAAACCCCAGCGTGCAGTCCCGGATTGCAACGAACGAAATGGCATAGATGCCCTAGCGGCAACTGCTAGCCTCGGAGGTGTAACCAGAGAAGGTTCCCATTGTTTTCATTCTGGTGGGATGTAGAATAGCATTATGTTGTTTTATATGCCATTAGAGTGAAAACTTGACTTTTTGGTAGCAGTTGCCGCTAGGGCATCTATGCCATTTAGTTCGTTGCAATCCGGGACTGCACGCTGGGGTTTGTTTTGGTTGGATCAGGGAGAGCAGCATATGTGCGTCCTGATGAGAGACTAATAAGTTTCGAAACCGGTAGAGGTGCTTGCAGCACTCTCTGATTGGACTAGAATATGGTTCGGCTGTATTTTCGTTTTGCAACGAAATTGAAAATGGTTATTCATTTTTAAAAATAATTTTGTCTGCAATTTTAATGTTAAAATAAATCGAATTTATGTCTTTAAGAGGCTTATTTATAATTTTTATGTAAGCCTTATATTGTAATCTATCATGGCTTTCAGCATCCCTAGAAAGCAATATGGCCGAAATCCAAATAAAACTATTTGATCTATCGACAGGGAATTGTTAAGATCAAATGGTTTTATTTTATATCTTTCCAAAAGCATATATCCTACATAAAAGCAAGGTTGTCTTGGAATTAAAACCGTTTAGTTTTAATGCTGCTGTCAATAATGCCACTCGGTTTTAATGTGAATCGAACCTAAAATCGAGGCGTCGTAGTGCTGTGTGTGTTGTATTTTTCTTTTAAAATGACCAGTCTGTTTATATTTTAAGCCTGAGTTTAGTTTTATTGTTTCTAACAAGAAGCATAGTTTAGTCTTTACGATAACCAAATTGATTAAGTTAAGAACGTTTGATTTTAATATAGCCTACTAATTGCTTTTAAGAAAGCAACTTTAAAGAAAACTAAAAAAATAGTTTTAAGACATATGTTTTACTGACATAATGGTCTTGAGATCAAGTAGTTTTATTAATAGGTTTTATTTGTCATATTAGGAGAATCTTTAAAACTGCAATAAAACTAAAAGGTAACAAACTAGAATCTAATAAAACCAAAGAGACGGAAATTCTTCATAAAACTGGTTTGAAAGTGAACTGAGAATAAACCATTTTAAAACTACAATAAGATAAATTATCTATTAAGATTAATTAGTCTTATTTGATACTCTTAACTAGTGACAAATGCTTAACAGTTTTAAAGTTTTGGCAGTATATCTACAAGGTAACTTTAAAACCATTATCTTCTTATTTATCATAATAAAACCTTTATAAACCTTAAATAAAACTAAAATGTTTTTATTGTGCTACTTGGGAACATCATTTGAAGAATATATGTGTTGAGTAGTTCACTTTGCAGATACACTACTGTAAATATGAAATAGTTCACTTCTGCTCCATACAACCAAAGTGAATTCAATTCGGCTGAACCGTGTAATTTCGCCTTTACTAATTTTCATGAAAATCGATGGAGGTTCACCGAAATCGGAGGTAATAGCTCATAATATATCTCATATCAGTGACTTAAACTAGGTACCGTAAAACGGGGCTACTTGATAAAGCTTTTTTGAAACTTCGTTCTGGCGCCAAATAAGTTAAAGGTATTTTTGAAAGTAAAAATTATTGTGATGGTCGAAATGGTCTATAGATAATTTTTCCTTGTGAAAAAAGTATTTTGGCTTCACCATTTTTGCAAAAAAAATATTAATTGGTAATTTTCAAGTAGCCCCTCGATAGGATAGGGTATTTTCAAATAGCCCCTTTGTAGAGGCTACTTGAAATAGCAAAATGAAATAAAAACCTATTGTGTCTGAGTTTCATTAAAGCTATTTTTAAGTACTCCCGTTTTACGGTATATGGATAATTTAATTCAACAATGTACCATGAATTCAGGGTACATAGTTGAATTAAATTATCCATATACCGTAAAACGGGGGTACTTGAAAATAGCTTTAATGAAATAAGGAACACAAAGGAATTTTTGTATTTCCGATAATGACTGTGAAAATGTTCTCAAGCTCAGTGAATCAATCTACCAAATAAAACATATTTATAGCCAAATGCAAAAACTATTTACAGATCCTTGTGATCACATAGAATGAAAAATATCATATCTGACAAATATGGCTTTTCATCGATTGTCATTTGTTTCGAGCTTCTGTCGTTGTCTGTCTATATATATACGGATTATTAGTCCAGTCGGGTTAGACGAATAACAGGCCTAACCTTGCATTAGGAGCTGCCCCAAATTTTTTTCTAATCTTTAGGGAGGGTCAATATTAGTATAAATTTAAAATCTCGACTGAATTCCACCGTTGTGTTAGCCGCCATCTTGATTTTAAACGAGAACCGTTTTTGCTCAATATCTCCGCCATTTTCAATTTTTTGACAAAAAGTGTAGAAACTGAAATTGTTGAAAATACGATTTTCTATAATATCATTTATTATAATTTTTTTCGTGCGGTCGATATTTTCCGAGTTATGAGGGGAAAATAGTGACAGTTGAAGCATAATTATTGAATTATTGAATTATCTCGTTTATTATTAGTTTTACAACAAATATGTACCTGTACAAAAATGAAAAAAATTAAATTCTACACAATTTTGATCTCTTTCAGTTTTTTGCTAAAATTGATATTTAAGGTAGTACGTATGCGGTAATGGCGCGAGCGTAAGACCGGATTGATTTTATAGCAATTGTTTTTGTTCAATATCTACGCCATTTTCAACTAAAATTGTTCAAAATATAATTTCCTACAATTTCTTTTTAACAATTTTTTTCATGCGGTTGATATTTTCCGAGTTACATGGGAAAATAGTAAAAAGTGGTGGGGGGAGCATAATTATTGAATTGAATTTTGTATTCGAGCTGCCCCAAATTTTATAATTATATCCTTTAGGAGAGATCAATAGTAGTGTAAATTTAAAATCTCGACTGAATTCCGCGGTTGTATTAGCCGCCGTATTGATTTTAAATGAGAACTGTTGTTGCTTAATATCTCCGCCATTTTCAACTTTTCGACATAAATGCAGGGAAATAAAATTGTTGGAAATGCAATTTCCTACAATTTCTTTGGCACAAGTTTTTTATACGATCAATATTCTCTGAGTTAAGGGGGAAAATAATGGAAGCGGAGGGGAAGCATAATTATTGAATTGTCTCATTTATTATTAACTTTACGACATAATTGTACATAAAAAAAATAAAGAGAATTATATTTTATACAATTTTTGAAACTTCCAATGAAACATCACCCAAGCAGCAAGAGTCAGTCGAAGAGACGTCGAATGTATGTCACTACTCGACGTCCAAATACGTCGAAACAACGGTCGGTTCAACGTGAATTCGACGGCACAATGTCATAGTTGAAACGACGTCGACTTATGACGTTTAATCGACGACGAGATATACCTCACTGATAACGTTATATAGACGTACAATAGACGTTGGAAGTTATTTATCGCAGGTATAGTTTCTTCGAATGGCAGCTTTCAGTCGTCAATTGGATGTACATGCACTTCATTTTTAGCATTTTCAAGTTAAAAAATAAACAGGGCATGTGTCTTCCGATTAGCAACTGCTGCTCTAACAAACGTAACCTGTGTCAAATAGTAAAGAAATCAAAAACTCTGTCAAAACTTTTATTATATAAAATACAAAAAACTTTGTAAAATGACATATGGATATAAAATACAAGAAACTTTGTAAAGCAAATGGCAGGTAGGGTGGCTAAGATATACCTGGTGACGAGATCAGGTAACAGTGAATAACTTTTTTGTTAATAAACCGATTATTTTGAAATCACATAAATATTCAGCTTTTGGCGGTGCTTCAATTATTACTTCCGGTTTAACCCGAAATGAGATAATTTTTTTGTGACAATTTTGTTCTTCACAAAATTTCAAATCTAGTGATGTATCATAATGTATCTTTTTGAAAATCTTGAATCGCATCCCCATGGCTATTTAAAAATAATATTTGAATGGTCATAAATAAGTATTTTTTTTTAATAAATATAGCTTTTTAATAATAATCTTTTTCATA
Organism: Diabrotica virgifera virgifera; assembly: GCF_917563875.1. NCBI lineage: Eukaryota > Metazoa > Arthropoda > Insecta > Coleoptera > Chrysomelidae > Diabrotica > Diabrotica virgifera. Next base: position 34,767,930 of record NC_065450.1, on the reverse strand, counting down.
AAATTTGCAAAATATTGATGTGTAAAACATACTTTTTTAAATAGTCAAAAAATTTAATTCATTAAAAATTTGAACATAATCGAGAATATTTTTATTTTTAAATTTTTTGACTATTTTTAAATAAAGATGTTACATTTTATACATCAACATCTTGCAAATTTTATACTTATCCTTAAAAACTTGTGTTTATATTAAAAAAAAAATACTTACGACCATTCGAATATTGGAATTTTTATTTTTGTTTTGTTTTTCAAATATTTTTTTATCGAAATAAAATTTTAAAACAAATATTCGGCAGAACACAAGATGATTATTAATTTTTTTATATGCAAGCTAATTTTTCAAAATAGTATGTTTAAATAGTCATGGCGGGATGTGATTCAAAGGAAATGACAACTTTAACAATTAGTCATCAATAATTTAAGGATGCGTTTACGTTAAAAATGGGATGAAAACGAAAAATGCAAACCATTTAAATTCCTTTCATAAATTCTTAACAAAAATACTTCATAGAATACCTATCTTACTTAGTCCATGTTGCAATAAAATATCGTTCTTAAAAATTACTTTGTAAAGACAGTTATTGCGCTTCAGTGAAATATCATCAAATTTCATCAAAGTATTTTTTGACAATGATATTTTAATTCAACATGGAAAAATATGCGAGGTATTCTATGAAGTATTTTGGTTAAGAATTTATGAAAGGAATTTAACGGTTTACAATTTTGATTTTCCCACCATTTTAAATTTAAATGCACCCTTAAAAACCATATGTTGCCACTTTACAATTTTGGCAATATCTGATAGAAGACTTTAATTTATTACTATTTATTTAATTTATTTTAGATTCGAAAAAATAAAAATGTACTTTTACATTGCTCATTTCTAAATGTTTGAAAGAATTTAATTTTTTTTCATAAATGGCCAAATGTCCCTCTCAAAAGTATACCCTCCTCCATTAAAAGTAAAATTTATTTTTGTAAAAGTCTGCCGAAGTTTGTTTTTTTCCATAATAATGCTAAAATATTTACTTTATAATAAAGGAAATGATAACCATTTACTGTTGTTGGGTGGATCAAGAGGGAATAACATACATTTTGTAATTATACTGTCGAGATTAAAAAGTTCCATATTTTGAAGTAGTTTACTTCCGATGCAAATATTAAGTGATTTTGATTCAAAAGGGTAATTATAGAAAGATTCGTAAGATGTAAACTTTTGACCTATTAAAAAATATTCATTTTTAGCATTAACTATGTTATTAATTTTTATTACACAATATTCCTTGTTTAGACAATAACAGTTGACATTGGAATGTGCTTCTACAGTATACACAATATTATTATATTTAAGCTTATTATACTGTTTAGTAGAATTAAAAGATAAATGTAACAGTGGACCATTAAAATGTTGAATTTCACATTTCTTTGTGACACTATCATTAATTACTGATATAGTATTAGCTTCTGTCAGGCGACAAAACAATTGTTCTAATGGTTTATTAGGCGATTTCACTGACTTTTTTATTTCATTTAAATAGTTTTCAAAAGGAAAAGCAGAAATCTGGTCCAATGGACCAAACAACCGAGCTTCTTCACTCAAGTGACACAATACATGAACATTATAAATTAAAAACTCTAATCCATACAGGTCTTTGGAATGGGTTATAAAGCAGTCCAGTAATTTTCTAGGAACATCACAACCAAAATTTGCTAAGTGCCTTTTAGATAACAGGATAGTAACAGAAGAATGCAATAGAAGAAAGTGTTCATACATAGCCTTATCAATATTTTTTAAAACTAGGACTCCTAAATAAAGCAAAAGAGTTCTAAATTCTGTTGCTTTAAAACGAGCTACCTCTGAAAGACTTCGAGGTTTTCTATTGAACTCTGAGACAACAAATTTTCCATAAAAAAATAAGTTTTCTGATATGTTTGTAACATCCCTACCACATAACCGAACACGCAAGTCACCACATATCCATGTGAGAAGAAGTTTTTTCATAACACCTAAGTATAAACAATGTATAGAGTCAATTGGAAATTTTGAAACCAATCCTATATTTAAGACTTCCAAAGGTGAAATTCCAGTATGATGATTCTGATCAGATTTTAGCAAAAATGACTGATCCGATCTCCTTGGTGCCAAAATGTTATTAAAAATCATCCTATGTTTAAAGTAGTCTCCTTCTTCAGTACATTTATCACACCCTGAATAACCGTTGTGCGATTTATTTTATAAAGGCTCGAGCTGGAGCATCACAAATGAAACTATGAACATGTATCCTATATTCTTTAACTTTAAAGGTTAGACCATTCTCCAGTAAAAATTTAAGATCATTAATAAAGTCATTCAAATAATCAGCCAGTGGGCTAGGTTTAGAATTTCCACAAAAAACACCTATAGCGAATGGTTTCACTTTTATACTGCTATTTACAATTAAACCCAAGATAGGCCAAAACTGCACTGAAGAGCTTTTAAAAAGAGGTAAACCATCAATATCAAAAGATATTAGAATATCGTTTGAAATTATTGAATCATTTGTAGAAATATAGAATTTAAGATAATTTTACAATCCAAAATGAACATAACTGCCTGAAGTTAGTTCTTTTTTTAAGGTAATAGTAGTTGGTGTGTTCAAAAGAGTCTTAGAACTCAGAGGTAATTCTGGATGAACTGGAACTAACACATGAAGAAGATCAGTTACTGTACTATGAGTGACTTTGTTACGAATTGCCCTCTCTTTAGTTCACCATGTAAGTCGTAAGAGTTTTTTTGAAATTTATTGGAGTTACTTGCATTATCTAAACAACTTATTAACTCTAAATCCATTTCAAAGTCAGATTCTATGCTCGTGTCATTTTCAATTTCACTAATATTATTACTATTAATTAAATTTTCAGAACTAACTTTAGAGTTGGTGACATCAGTACTAGAAATTATATTAACGGAATCACTATCTACTACTGTTTTACTAACAAGTGAAGAAGTCTGATTTAAATTACTTCTAGTGACATCAGTACTAGAAATTATATTAACGGTATCACTATGTACTACTGTTTTACTAACAAGGGAAGAAGCCTGATTTAAATTACTATTAAGACTTTCAATCGTATTTTTAAGTTCCTTAGCCACCCTCCTACACATTTGGCGTTCAGCTACAGATTCTTTATAAAACCTTTGCATGTTTAATCAAATAAAAAACTAAAATTAAAACAATTCCAAATTAGTAATTTTTCTTGTTACGGTTAGGAGCATGTTTTAACCAGCGCTTAATAGCGTTCTCAACTTCATGAGTTGTAAAGTCAGTTCCTTGTTTTACCGCATCTATAATAAAAATAAAATTCAGTGTATCAAAAAATATACAATATATGGGTTGTTTCATTCAGAAACATAATTACACAATACGGACTAAAACTGTTTGTACTAAAAATGAGTTTTTTCACTCTGCAAATAATATTACAACCCATTCACACAAAATATAATTTCTTAACTTTTCTTTTAAATCTGGGTTTGGAAATTTAAAAAGATTAAGACCAAAAAAGATTAAAAAACAATATACAAGGCAGTTGGAAAGAAAAAACTGGGCAAAATAGATAAAATGCCCTATACCTCAAGTTATTAAAGGAGTACAACCCATTAAATATGAACCTTCTGCAAAACACCTAGGCATGCCCTATCTGTAGTTAAAGTATGTCTATTTTAGAATGAAACACCCCGTATAAACACCTTTCCTTATTTTCTTCACAAGCCGTGTTTACAATCGAAGCAAGTTAATAAAAAACAAAAAAATTGAAACCACAAGACTCACCTAGAACCACTTTGTTTAAGCGCAGTTAATTAAATGGTCGCTTATTTGATATGTACTCTGTCATGCCGCCAGTTGTTACCGAAGTAATTAAAATGCTTCGCAATATTATCTGTCAAAAGAGATCTTAATAACCTATTATTCTTCTGGGTAACATCTTTCAGGTTTGAAATTGAGGCACAGTTTGATTTCTAAAAAAATATAAATTAAAAAAAAGTTATTTTACATTTAGGTGCAACTAATTTCTTTTAATTTATACAAAGAAAGTTTAATAAGGGAATAATTTTCTATTATAAACAAATCAGCAAAAAATTTAAATTTTCTTAATTTCTACAATTGGGTACAAGATGTATACAACTTACAAAAGTGTTGAAGTTCTCTTCTTCTGCCAAACATATCTCTAGTTCTTCCAGGTCTTGTAAGGATTCTATTGGCAATTTTATTTTGAAGTCATCAGGTAAATCTGAATTTTTAAATGGTTTTGATTTCTCCAAAATATTTAGAATTTTTCTGTTCTGTTCCTTAATTGTTAATATATGTTAGAACCTATGTTGTAAGTAGAACCTTCAATCCTAGAAACAAAACATATTTACAACACATTGAATAAAGTACAGAAGGTTTTCCATTAGTTTTTTGCAATTATTCATTGATACTTATAATGAATGCATGCTAACATTGTGTACCTATATCGTTGGTTGTACCTATGCCCATAAAAAATTGTAAGTTTGGGGAAAACACAATTTGACCATTTACATTAATAGTATCAGTAATAACTATAAAAATTAGATGATTTGTTACACTATTGGAAGCTTTTTCAAGTCAATTTTTACTGTGTGCTTTAAACCAACAATATTTTTGGCAAATCAATAAGGTAGTGTTGTGCAAAATTACTCCCATAAATAAAAGAACTTACCATTTGTATCCTGAAGACTATTATCAAAATTTAGAAACTCGTTCAGAGTCGGTGTTTGTATTTCAGTTGCTTCTTGCCTACCAAAAGACGATGAAATAAGAAATAATCCAAATATAAACTAATTTAATAAACGAGGAGCCAATGGATGGAAAAAAGCGAACTCCTTGAACACGATGGATCAAGAAAAACAGGAAAACGTAAACTAACGGAAGACGGCTTACACCACCATAACCAACAAAGCCATTTTGTTTGATTTGACTATTTGACTGTCAAAAACGTCAATTGTCATCCAAAATACACAGATAGCGGCAAGACCTTTTTTAGCCAATCACTACATAGTATTTCAAAGTAATAATAATTTGATTGGTTAAAAAAATGAACTCGATATTCTGTGGACAGGACCTTTTTCGCCGTTATGACAACTCTGAGAAAGTTTCGCGCAAAATTTGAATTTATTTAATGATAAGTTTTTTGAAGATCGATGAGTGAAATCATTGTTATAGGTACTAATATTAAATTTATAGGTCTAACGATTAAAATAATGTTGTTTTGCTTTGTACCTGTACCTCTGATGTTTTACTGTGTTTTTACTTTGAACTAAACTTTAGAATTGACGCGCGAAGTATTGGTACATTATAGAGTACTACGCATTCGTTTGTCTAATGTCTATTTTCAGTTTGATTTATAGATATTTCTATATCAAATAACTATAATATTGATGGTTACTTTCATAACGTCTTTTCAACGTTCATTTTTGGTCGATAAATTCTACCGCCCTACAATCGACGTTAAATCAACGTCTATATTATGATGTCGAAAAGACGTCTACAAATCGACACCTAATCGATGTCGTTTTAAGGTCGATCGACGTCAAGGTCTACAAATGACTTAGTATCGACGTATATTCGACTAACTCTTGCTGCTTGGGCAGCCAAACTAAATATATAAAAGACATAAAAAGACATTCTATACATTGAGTTCACTTAATTTTATTAACTAGCGGGTTTTATTGGTTGAATTTGTCTGTCGATATTTTAAGTTTTATGTCAGCTAATATATATCGTGATGTTCCAACAATTTTTTTTAAATTTTGGTCCCTGTTGGGGGGAATTTTCCCATTTCCCCTCTTTGTAGACCCGCCACTGGTTCTTTCGAAAAATTGTAGTAAATCGTAATTGCAACAATTTCAGTTCTTACACTTTTTGTCGAAAAGTTGAAAATGGCGGAGATATTGAACAAAAACAATTAGTCCTGTCGCCAGGGGGGGTACAACGGCCTCGTTAATTCAGATGGACTTACCCAAGTTTTTTTTATGTATTTTGACCCGTAGAACACGAATTTTTTGGGTAACAGTTGATCCGGATGTCGATAAGATTGTTATAGACCAAGAACTTGAGGAATCAAATAACAGCGATTTTTGGCAAAACAAAACAATATTTTGTATTTTTTGGGTCATTTTAAGCAAAAAATATTTCTACAAGTTTTTTAGTAGGATGCACAGTTTTCGAGATAAACGCGGTTGAACTTTCAAAAAATCGAAAAACTGCAATTTTTAAACCCGAATAACTTTTGATTAAAAAGTAAAATAGCAATTCTGCTTAGCGCCTTTGAAAGTTCAAGTCAAATTATGTCGGTTTTGATTATTTGCAGTGCTAAAAATTTATTGTGTTATTGTTAAACAAAGCTACAAACAACTAGTGCGTGAGTGATGTTTCTATGATTTCTCATTTAAAATCGAACGAGTAGGTAGAATAGGTACTAGTGCAATCAAGACTATTTCTACGTTACATGCGTTAAAACGCATGTAAAAGCACGGGAAACCCTACGTATTTATAGCTTTGTTAAACAATAAAAAAATAAATTTTTACCAATGCAAATAATCAAAACCGATATAATTTGACTTAAACTTTCAAATGCGGTAAGCAGACTTGCTATTTTATTTTTTAATCAAAAGTTATTCGGGTTCAAAAATTGCAATTTTTCGATTTTTTTAAAGTTCAACCGCGTTTATCTCGAAAACTGTGCATCCTACGAAAAAACTTGTAGAAATATGTTTTACTTAAAATGGCCCAAAAAATACAAAATATTGTTTTGTTTTGCCAAAAATCGCTGTTTTTTGATTCCTCAAGTTCTTGGTCTATAACAATCTTATCGACATCCGGATCAACTGTTACCCAAAAAATTCGTGTTCTACGGGTCAAAATACATAAAAAAAACTTGAGTAAGTCCATCTGAATTAACGAGGCCGTTGTACCCCCCCTGGCGACAGGACTAAATTGCTACAAAATCAATCAGGTCTTACGCTCGCACCTTTACCACATACGTACTACCTTAAATATTGATTTTATCAAAAAAAAAAAATAAACGGCATCAAAATTGTACAAAATTTAATTCTCTTCACTTTTGTATGGGTAAATATTTGTTGTAAAACTAATAATAAACGAGATAATTCAATAATTCAATAATTATGCTACAACTGTCACTATTTTCCCCTCATAACTCGGAAAATATCGACCGCACGAAAAAAATTATAATAAATGAAATTATAGAAAATCTCATTTTCAACAATTTCAGTTTCTACACTTTTTGTCAAAAAATTGAAAATGGCGGAGATATTGAGCAAAAACGGGTCTCGTTTAAAATCAAGATGGCGGCTAACGCAACGGTGGAATTCAGTCGAGATTTTAAATTTATACTAATATTGACCCTCCCTAACGATTAGGAAAATAAAATTTGGGGCAGCTCCTAATGCAAGGTCAAATGCTATCCCGACTGGGCTATATAGGACATATGAGAGAAGCTCGAAACAAATGACTGAATGAAAAGCCCTATAATTCTGGAGTTTAAAATTATTCAGGATAAAAATTAATAATTTGTTCACAAAAATGACAGTCAAAATTTTGGTGAGAGCGTTTTTGACAGTTTAAAATTTGGCGAGAGCGTAATTTTAATTTTTAAAATTTTGAGACACACTGTCTAGATGTCGCTACTAAAGTTATTGTATTACTAATTGCATAGCTGCTAGGAACTGATATGTATTATTATAATAGAATAGAACAGTGGTTTTCAATGTTTTTCAGCCGTGTACCACCAAAATACTTATAATTATTTTTGGTACCACCTAACTGAAGTATCTATGGAGGTAGATAATCTAATTAACTACAAATATGCTGAATTTTGGCTGTGGTTTTGCGTTTTGTGTACCACCACACCTAACGAAATGTACCACCAGTGGTACATGTACCACAGATTGAGAACTCCTGGAATAGAACATTGTCTAAATGTGTTAACTGTAAAATGTTTCAAAAATAAATGTTAGTAAATAACAAAAAAGTCACATTTGCGTTGACTTTTACATTACAGACTATTAAGGTAGGTTATTACAGTAATAAATTTAATAATTTGAGCGTGGCATCTATACGTCGATAACTGAATTAGACCGGAACTAAATAAGTTCTCTTGAAGTTTGGGCATTACTCCCTAGATGTCACACAAATATAGTACATATATCTGGTTGCCTGATCTTTAGTATTCAGATATTTAAAAAAGTTTAGCATTCGTCACAATTTATACTGTCAAAGTGTCAAAAACGCTCTCACCAAAATTTTAAATTTTAACGGACTGCGACTGTCACTTGTCACTTGAGTGCATAAAAAATCAAAACATTCATTCAAACTGATCATTTTTTACTGTTTTTTACCCAATTATTATTGATATTTCAATTTAACGTGTCGAGAGATTGTGCATTATCCGCATAATCCTATAAATCCTGTATATTGTGTATTGTATGAATCATGATGTCATCATTATCATGATCATTATCAGTTAACAACAGAGCAAAGACTAAAGAGGAACAGCTGTTTAGTACAAAGTTAACCTTACATTTGCATTTTACCCACAACAATGTTTTTGTATAATTGCTACAAATTATAATTAATGTATATAGAGAATTAATCTACAACAGCATTCCATAGCAGTCATGCCTAAAAAGTTAAAAATCGCATTTATTCATCCAGATCTTGGAATAGGAGGAGCCGAAAGACTGGTTTTGGATCTTGCTGGAGCCCTAACTCTTTCAGGACATGAAGTAAGGTTCCTCACAAATCATTTTGATCCCACCCATGCATTTGATGAATTAAAAAATGGAGATTATCCTGTAGAAGTGTATGGAGACTGGTTACCAAAAAGTGTTTTCGGAAGATTTCAAGCCCTGTGTGCTTATGTCCGGATGGTATATATGTCTATAGTTTATTTATTATTCTTTAAAAATAAGGACAAACCGGATCTTTACATTACAGACTTAATACCAGTAGCAAACGTATTTTTAAAAATTGCTGGCGAGAAAGTTATCTATTATTGTCATCATCCTGATTTACTTGCTAGTACTCCTGGAGGCGAACTAAAAAAATTCTACAGAAAACCAATAGATTGGGTAGAAATGAAGACAACAGGAAAAGCAGATGTTATTTTAGTTAATAGTGAATATACTGCTTCGATATTTCGTAAAACCTTTTCAAGCATACATAAAGATATCCAAATTTTATATCCTACAATCGCACGTTCGTACCAAAATACAGTAGAAAACTTAAGAGAAGCTAAACCAATACAAGAATTAGTGCCACAAATAAAGAAAGCAGCTGACACAATAGTGTTTTTATCGTTAAATAGATTCCATCCAGCTAAAAAGCTGGAATTTGCTATTCTAGCATTGGCCAAGTTAAAAAATCTAGTTTCTAAAGAAGACTGGGAGAAAATTTACCTTATTATAGCTGGAGGTTATGATCCACAATTTGCGTTGAATGCAATTACATACCTAGATTTAGTTAATTTAACCAAAGAGAAGCAATTAGAAGATAAAGTCATATTTCTCAAATCACCTAACGATAATTTAAAGGCGGAGTTACTAAAATCTTGTACATGTTTGTTATACACACCAGTTAAAGAACATTTTGGTATTGTTCCGTTGGAAGCAATGCTTGTAGCAAAACCTGTCATAGCCATAGATAGTGGAGGGCCTAGAGAAACAGTGGAGCATGGAGTAACAGGCTATCTTAGTGAACCCACAGGAGATAGTATGGCTGAATTTATGTCTAGAATTGTATCGGAAAATGTGGAAGAAATGGGCACTAAGGGTAAGAATAGATTAGAAGAGAAATTTTCATATACTATTTTTAAGAACAATCTTAATTCTGTAGTTAATAATTTAATGGAAGATGATATAAACAAGATAAACTAATAATATGTACTTTGTTTAATAAAATTTATAAAAATGTTCCTGTATTTTATTTAAATTGGTAGGGGAACACGGGGCGGAATGGCACGTCTAATGCTGATGCCTTGGCTAGTCAACAAGTTTTTATTGAAATAGAAAACAAAGTACAGAAATTAATTAATCAATTATTCTTAAAGATAATAAATAGAATAAAACTTTAGAAAAAATAAAGATAGTTGACAATTTTACTTGATACGAAAAGTAGTTCACTTTTCCCGTTCCGCCCCGTATGCGGGGCAGAACGGGATTAAATTTTTTAAATAGGTTTTAATGAATACAGTCATAAGAAAAGCACGGAAAAAAGTATAATTAGTGGGAAATAACTTTTATTAATATTACGCCTAACACAATTTTTAATTTACACATAATTCACAGATGAAAACTGATTCATCATTCCCACTATCTATGTCTGCACAAGAATTATGTGCCCAACTGCAGCACAATGAGCATGCTACCCATCCTTCATTGGAAATTGAATAGAAGTCTTGGCAGTATAAACACTCGGCATAATCTTCAGTGTCACTGGAATCAGAGTCTCTTGTCTTGTCTTTCAGACCTTTATTTAACAACACCCTCTTCTTTTTAACCACTTTCTCTTTAGTGGCTTTACTTCCGTCTTTACTGAAGCTGACTTTTCTTTTTACTCGCTCTACTTTTTTAGCCGCCTTAGTTTTTGTTTCTTCCTTGGCCTTTTTCAACTCTTCGAAATATGGCGATAAAGTCAGAATTGCTGTTTTTCCTTTTTTTCGAGAAGTTCTTTTCTTATTCTGTTCCACTTTCGGTATCGGTAGAACATGTTGAGGAGAAGCAGTCGGAAATGACGTTGGGTTACTTGTAGCTGAAGGAATTTGAACAGGATCTGGCATCCATGAACACTGAGGAAGAACAGGTAGGTGTTCACCGTTAGATGCTGGTGTTTTAGAGTTTGTTCCGATGAGTTCAGTGGTGGCATCATTTTGACTAATTTGTTCCTCCTCGGCTACTTCATTTGTCGTTGACAAATCATTGGCATTTCTGGGCTCCAAATTATCATCTATTTCTATTTGAATATCTGTTGGTGCAGATGGAAGAAAATCGTCTTCAGTAAATGCATTAACATCTAGAGGCCAAATTGCTGTTTTCTTGAAGCCGTTCAGTGCTGTTTTCATTGTAGCTGCATTAATAAATGTAGTTCCAAACAACGATGCAATCTGAAATAAAGTCACTACTTTTCCAGGGTTTGATCTTAACCATTTTCGCACTTCCTCTTCATAATAAATACTAATAGGCCTCATCAGTGAAACATCTAAAGGCTGAAGACGGTGCGAAGAGTGGGGAGGAAAGCAGAGCAATATAACTCCGTTATCTCGAGCAAGATCAATGAGTTCAATGTTCTTCGTATGTGTCGAATGTCCGTCGAACAGAAGCAAAACAGGAGTATCTTTTGTGGCCTTAGAAAAATATATAAATTTTTTAAACCAACTGACAAACGTTTTGGTTGTAATCCATCCCGAGTCGGAGACTTCTGCCCAACCTCCAGGTGGCAAACCCAACTCGAACTCTTGCTGCTTCCGTTTCCTGGGGAAAATTAACATCGGGGCCATGTAAGATCCACTGGCAGAAAAACACAACTCCACAGTCACAGTTTCACCTCTCTCAGATGATGTTAGCGTGCCTACCTGCCGTTTCCCTTTCGTTGCTATGATTTTGGAATGTCCTTTTGGATTCACGCTAATGCCGGTCTCATCACAATTAAAGATACGATCAGAATTCAGTTTATATTTATCAATGCATTCTTTTAGAAGAGATTGGAATTGTGCTACAGCTACCCGATTAAAGCCCATTGCACGAGCTCCAGAGGTTGCCTCAGGTTTTCTTATACTTAAATCGGGATGTCTCTTCAAAAAGCCATTAATCCAGTCTTGTCCTGCTGTTTGATTAATTTGGTTAAAATTATGAACGATTCCATTGCGGTGTGCTAACTGATACGCTAGCCTGCGTAAATCTTTCATGGATAATCCAAACAATCTTTTTTCCATGTTTTTAACGTAATTAGCAAGTTCTAACTCCTGCTGTTCATTGAAAATACACGTAAATTTTCCTGACTGTTTGTTAATGCGAAATTCCGGACTATCCCGCTTTTTCTTCACATATCGAGCCAATGTTGATTTTGGTACACCATATTGAGACAAGGCTTTGTCTAAACTTGTATTACCGTCAATTACTGCGGATATTGCCTGTTCCATAGAATCTACAGGCCAACTTTGTCTCTCTGTTTTTCTAACATAGTTTCGCACCATCTGTAACAAGAAAACTTGAAGGTACTTTTTTCTTAAGCAACAAAAGATAAAGCGGGGCGGAATGAGACATGTCTCATTCTGCCCCGAAGTTCGTTATTTTGAATTTCAAAGTTTTGTGAGGTTATATAGCAATATTTTAAAGAACTATGGGGGTTTACAGCAAGCTAAAATGTCTATTTCAATAGTACATAATGCTGAATAAGCAATAAGAAAAATTTAACCACCTACCTTCAAATCTGAAATGGACAAAATATGCAACAAAACAACTGAAATTCACAAATACGTTATAAATACCACCTTCGCTTCGCAGTGAACAATGGCGACTACCAGATACAGAACTATTCATCGGAGCGTAGCTTACTACCAAATATCGTAGATGGCAGCATAATACACACTTCAAAAAATACAAATCTCATTCTGCCCCGTATTCCCCTATATATATATATATATATATATATATATATATATATATATATATATATATATATATATATATATATATATATATATATATATATATATATATAGACCGGTCACTCTAGTAGAGTATAGGTCGCTCAGGTTCATTAGCTCTTTTAATCCATTTCATGCAGTGGATTGGTCCTCATAAGCCCTCTTCATTATCCTTTATAGATTTTCGTGTTTTTTTGCTTTCTCTGTGATCGGTTTCCATTCTTTCCTATTCTGTATTTTTTCTCTCCAGCCTGTAATTTCCATATTGGATATATTCTCTCGCAGTTGATCTTCCCATCTTATTTTCGGTCTTCCTCTAGGTTTGTTTATTACTGGCGTCCAATTTGTTATCTGCCTAATTAGTTCATCCACTTTTTTTGTAAGGCACATTGCTTCTGCTCCATAGGTGATGACTGTTCTAATTACCGCTCTATATATCTTTGTCTTTGTTTTCTTGCTCAGGTTTTTATCTTTAAGTAGCTTGTGGTATTTCCAGAATGCCATATCTTTTCCTTTAATTCTTTCATTTATCTCATTGCTTCTTCTGTTTTGACCATCTACTATCACTCCTAAGTATTTAAAGCAGTCAACCCTTTGGAATACATTATCACTTATTCTTATTTTTTTTTTATTCTATTTATTTGGTCTTGATTTCTCGTACTTATTAAGTATTTTGTTTTTTTCTGGTTAATTATTAACCCCCTGATTTTTGCCTCTTTTGTCAATGTTAGCAATTTAAATTGGTATATACATATCAAATCAATATTGTCTCACATTTTTATTTTCTTTATTTATTTATTTTACGGGCAAGTCCAATTCTATAATAATGAAGAAATTACATTTTTCAATTGATTATAAAATATTACATAAATACATACTACACTAATGGAAACAATAACATAGATAGAAACAAATTACAGACGTTTCACGCAAATATTATACCCTTGTAAATTGCTGTTGTCAAATAGTTGTAAATCTTAAAAGGAGTTAGCTAGATTCATGATTCTGGGTGTGAATGAAAAAAGTGAATAATTAAATATGTATATGAAAGGGTACATAAAATGTTTGCACTTGTCTAGTAGAGTGAGGTGGTACAAACAGTCCAATCTTATTAAGAAGTTGAGAACAACTGCATATACCATTTACGATATTGAATAGCAGAAAAAGGCCTCTTTGTTTTTTCCGGCTCACAAGAGAAGGGACATGCAGTTGATGTTGGCATACTGTGTAGTAGGGTGGAGCGCTGTTATATGGGTAAAAATGAAATAACAATTTTCACAAACGCGGGGTGCGGAATCGATGCTACTGTGGGAAAGGATTCGAAAAGTTAATTGTCATTTTTTTATATTTTCACTGTAAAAACTGCCCCAACGTGATTTTAATTTTGAAATTATATTAATTCGCTTTTAGGATACGAACCGAAAACTTCAATAACACTTCTTTCTATTTCTATTAGAATAACTGCCCCGGCGCTACTGAAATTGGTCTATTTTGAATTTGCAAGCCAACCCCCGACCTAACGGTGCAAAGAAACAGTTATAACCTGTCACACGAGTGGACCTTCACTCTCCCACTACAGTTCAATTCTAAGTAAGTATTAATTATTCACTATCTATTCAGTACTGTTTCGATAATCGGTTGGTTTAGTACCGTTTTCTGTAGCTTCAAAGCTTAGTCGTCAAAGTTTAGTGTTGTGACAAATTTTGTGTGAATTCGTTTACTGTTGTTATAAACAACGATGGCATTACTCCGGAGTGAAGTATCTTGTCCAATATTTGGTTCTGGCAGTGAGCTCCCTAAAAATGTGTTACCTACGTTTAAAGATATAATAAGTTGTTTATATTCGTATCTCAAAACTATAAAAGACAGTATAAAAACTGTGTGCGGAAAACCAGTGAAATTGTGACGGAAAGAGTAGAGAAGAGATGTGTCGCAAAGCTTCAATACCAATCGTAGAACACAAAACAATATTATCTAGAATTATAGATATCCACGATAAGTATAAAACATTACTGAAGCCTTATAAAGGCAGGAAGGACGAAGACGGTTACAAAGCGAAGCTGTTCAAGTTTGGTGAGGATAGCAAGAAATTATTTGATATTGCTACTTGCAAATGTTTAGAGTTCACAGATTGCAACTGTCCTAGAAACCGAAAAATTCCACTACCAGAACGAAATTTCTTAATCGACCAACGAACTGACCGTAAATGATGATTGGTAGTTTAGATCGTGAAACGACCAAAAAAAATGAGATGAATTTACATAGATTACACCAACAAAAGCAACGTGAAGAACAAAGAGCCTTGCAAATAGAGGTGGAATCTATTCCTAGTACTTCTAAATCACCTACAACTTCAAAGGCACGATCGAATGTTCAGCAGACAGATACATTAAAGAAAAGTGATGAAATTGAGGACTTCCAATCGCAGTCTCTTATTTCCACTACTTCACTCACAATGACTGATGTCACATTTCCGGTTGTTGCCAGAACATTAGATCGTCATGGGGTTTCAGATCGTGCTGGTGCTGCAATCATTTCTGCAGCTTTCCAACACATTGGTCTTATTACAGAGAGCGATTCATCACGGGTTATAGACCGAAGCAGAGTTCGAAGAGCTCGTTCTAAAGCTAGGGCTACTATCTCAGATAAACCTACAATTTTTGATACTGACACCATCGGATTATTTTACGATGGTAGAAAGGATAAAACGTTAATACACGAAGATGGTTGTAGAAGAGTGACTCAGGAGGAGCATATTACCATATTGAAAGAACCGGACTCTGAATACCTAGGCCATATTTCTTTGAAAACTGGTGACGCCAAAACGATTTGTAACTCTATTCTGACATTCCTTTCCTCCAAGTCTATCGATTCAAATCAAATAATGGCTATTAGTTGTGATGGGACTGCTGTTAACACAGGAATCAAAGGTGGCGTTATTCGTTTATTGGAAATCGTTTCACCGTCCACTAAAATGGCTCATATGCCAACTACACGCTAATGAACTGACGTTGCGTTCATCTTTTTCAACATCTAGATGGCACAACAAGTGGACCAAAAGGTTTCATAGGTCCCATTGGCAAGGCTGTTACTAACTGTGAAGTATTACCAGTTGTTCCGTTTGATGCAATTCAATGTGCGTTGCCCGATATTACCAAATCGACACAAGAGTTAAGCATCGATCAACTATATCTACTGCAAATATGTCAGTATATCAATAGTGGACATTGTGATGCAAGTTTTGGGAAAAGAAATCCTGGTAAACTAGTTCACTCTAGATGGTTGACAATGGCGAACCGGATTTTGAGATTATACGTCTCAAGTCAAAGTCCGTCAGAAAACCTAATCATATTAAGCACATTTATTTTAACGGTGTATGCTCCTATGTGGTTAAAGATCAAGACTGAGCCAATTTGTATTTTTGGTGCCAAACATTTACATGATACAATAAAACTGTCGCACTATTTGCCAAACCATTTGAAGGATGTTATTGACCCAGTTATACAAAGAAATGCATTCTTTGGCCATTCAGAGAATATACTACTAGGAATGTTAGCCGACAACATACAGTACGTCAGAGAACTTGCACTCCGCCGAATATTGAAGATCAGAGAGATATCAGAGATCGGAGTCTTCCGTTTTTTCCAGGTACCTACCTTAAATATGGATGCTGCTGATTATATCGATCTGATAGATTGGAAAACCAAGACAGAACCTCCACTTACGAAGAGTATTATTACCGAAATAATATCTCAGGCAATCATAGAGCCACAGCTTGTGGAAAATGAAATCCTGAGAAATATCAGAAAAATTCCGTGTCACATACAATCCACTGAAAGGTGTGACAAATTAGTTACAGAAGCAAGTGCTGCCGTCTGTGGGTCACAGAGGAGAGACAGATTAATTAAGAATAAGCTCAAATCATGCCCTTTGATGCCTAAGTTTGATACTAAGAGAGACTATAGTTCATAGCGATTTTAATGTTATTCTTCAATTTGTAAGTATATATATTTTTTATTTTATATTTACTATTTATTATCTTTTCCTCATATTATAGTTCTAATAGCTCTAATAAATGAATAAAAAACATCATCGTTGACTCTATCAAATTAAAAAAAAAATTAAGAAATTCTAAAATTTCAATCGCAGTGGGGCACTTTTTAGACTGAAAATACGAAAAAATGTCATTTAAGTTTTTCATTCGAAAATGGAAGACGCATCAATTCCGCACCCCGCGAAAATGAAATTCGAAAAAATAAATTTGCGCTCCACCCTACTGTGTAGTCCTGATATGTATGAAGCTTAAAAGCAATATAACGGAAGAAATTATTTTGAACTTGTTTAATGTAGGCCAAGTAGTGCTTATTTTGAGCTCAAAATAAGCAAATATAGCTAATGCTGAGCATTACTTCACATTTTTTAATCAGCACATTTTAATATGTTATCATTAACATATTAAACTATTAAGACATCATTTAGGTATCATTGACCCATTCAAAGTCAATGAAAGACTTCGACAAGGATGCTGCCTAATTTTAGCAGAAGACAAAGACGACATTGTAAACTCGATGAAAAATCTGAAGAAAAATATGGAAGCTGAGAAAGCAATTAATTCTGATAAAACGCAATACATATGGTCATTGGAAACACAACAGAAGACTGGAAGATAAAAAACAACTCAATAAAACAAATAAATGAATATAAATACTTGGGGGCCACTTTAACGATATATATATATATATATATATATATATATATATATATATATATATATATATATATATATATATATATATATATATATATTGTCAGGTTGGGCGTAGATTTACGTTCCTGCTATGTCTAGGTCTCGAATGTTGTTTTTTGATTGGAATGTGTCTGAAGATATTCAACCTCTCATCTTCACCGATGAGCCCATAGAGGTTGAAGAGGGCGAAACACATTTCTAAGAGCTGGTGTTTGGATCTTCGATTCTATTCAAAAAATTTTTCCCAGCCCGAAGTAGTGGATGTGTGAATTGTTCGTAAGGGGATTTTTCCGCATTCTCTATTTCATTTGTTTGTTATATATATATATACATATATACAGTATGTCCCTGTAAGTTGTATCCATATGGAAAACTTTTTTATTATTAATTTTACGGAAAAAAGTCATTCTCCATAAAAAGCTCTGCATGGTCCAAAACCTAAGATTTAACCATCAAATATCGATTTTTTTTAATATTATACGAGGTATGTCAAAAAGTTTAAATTTCACTCAAGAGTAAAGTAGCTTTATTTTTCACAATATTGAAAATTGCTATTATGAAAAGTTGCTTGGAATTAAAAACTATATTCTAATATGCAATTACATAATTCTAATTGAAATTTTTTTTTTAATAATTATGGATAACTAACATTTTCAGTTATTTCAATTCTGATAACTCTTTTATTATTAATTTTACGAAAAAAAAGTGATTCTTAGTAAAAAGTTCTGGATGGTCTAAAACCTAAAATACAATTATCTTACATCAACTTTTATCAATTTTATACGAGGTATGTCAAAAAAGACAAATTTAGATCAAAAGAAAAGTACCTTTATAGTTCAGAATATTTCAATTAAAAGGATGTAATTACATATTGAAACATAGTTTTTAATTCTAAATAACTTTTCATAATAACAATTTTCGATATTGTGAAAAATAAACGTATTTTACTCTTGAGCGAAATTCATATTTTTTTACATATCTCGTATAAAATTGATAAAATTTGACATTAGATGGTTATATTTTAGGTTTTAGACCAGGCAGAACTTTTTATTAAGAATCACTTTTTTTCGTAAAATTAATAATAAAAGAGTTGAAGAGTCTGAATTGAAATTACTGAAAATAATGTTAGTTATCCAAAACTTTTCAAAAAAAAAAAAAAAAAAAATTTTCAAATAGAAGGATGTAATTGCATACTAGAATATAGGTTTTAATTCCAAACAACTTTTCATAATAGCAATGTTCAATATTGTGAAAAATAAAGCTACTTTACTCTTGAGTGAAATTCAAATTTTATGACATACCTCGTATAATTTTCAAAAAATTTGATATTTGATGGTTAAATCTAAGGTTCTGGACCAAGCAGAGCTTTTTATGAAGAATAACTTTTTTTCGTAAAATTAACAATAAAAAAGTTTTCCATATGGATACAACTTACAGGGACATAGGCAATGATGTTTTGGAGGAGAAGCTGTCCCTTAACACTAATGGACAAAGTGAGAATTTAACATTTTGCAACACTTTGAAATGCATTTCGGAAAATGCATTTTCCTTGTTCAATAATGCAGTTTTCATTTCGTCATCATCACTTTAGTTCACAAAGTTTTCTAAGGCTTTTACGAATCAAATGCAACAAGTTTCATCGAGATGAATGCTGCTAACAAAACTAAAATTTTTGTAAAGTTTCCAGAATTTGGCCACTAGTGTATATGATGCTCTTCAAGCATGTAATGCAAAGAAAATGTCCACAACTATGTTGCCAATTTTTTATAGTAATCTAAGATTTACTAAAGTTTTTTCTCAAAGGCTCAGGTGCTTTCAAAGCCCTTCCATTGCAAAAATAGATTTAGATAGGGTGAGGGACTATACCTAGTGTCTTTTATTTAACTTTTCTCTAAAAAAAGTTAATTTGTGAGTCCTAAATTAACACAGACGGTACTATTTTTAACAAAACAAAAATCATATAACATATTTTTTATTATTAATATGGATACTCATCTACATCTCCACACTAACTATAATAATAAATTACAAAAAGAGAAAAAAAATCACAAAATAAAAGTTTCATAAATTTAAATAGAAACATAACTCGAATATACAGGTACTATTTTGTCCAGGAAACTTTGGGAATATCAAAGTGTTCTGTAAGACCATCTAGATGTTGATTAAATTTTTCTACTCTTTCTTTATGGGTTTGGGAAGCCTTCTCGAGTATTCGTTTAGTTTGCTGAAAAATAAAATATTTTAGTTCATGTTTTACACAAGCAACTTAAATATTAAGCAGTTAAACTTTTTTGTAGCATATCTCTCACAATCCATTTAGAAGCATTTGCTATCTAAAAGTGAATGAATAATAATTAACGGAAGAACTATTACACTATTAACAACATAAGATATGGACACCATTATTATGGCAAGCTCTGCTGAACAACTCCAACTAGTAGGTACTAAACAAGACAAGCAGTTCTTGTGAAAAATATGGTCTAAAAATGAATATAAAAAAGACTCAATACATAATAATACCAAAGAAAACAAATATACAAAGAAAGATACATTTGGGAGATGTACTGATAGAAATTATTGATAAATAGAAACACCTGGATACCTGGGAATCTGCATTTCAGGAAATAATATCGAATAACAGAAATAAGGACCAGGATAGAAATAGCAAGAAATGCGTTTGTACAAATGAAAACAATCCTCGACGTTAAAGACTTTAGATTAGAACTGAGAGTACGAGCTCTGGATGTTAGATGTTTTCCATATTACAATATTATGTACCTATGTACTTGAAAGCTGAAAACTAAAGTAAGAACATATAAATAAGCTAGTCATTTAAAGTGGTGTTACAAAAGGATGCTTAAAATAGCATGAACATTACAGAAGAAAATAAACAAGGAAGTATATGGATATAGAAAGAATACAAAATAAACACAATACAAATTAAAATTTGAAATATCTGCGAAACGTAATGAGAGGACAACGATGTGAAATGCTAAGATTGATAATACAGGGAAAGATAGGAGGTGGAAGAAATATAGGAAAAAGGAGAGTGTCATGGTTGAAAAATTTAATAAACTGGTTTAAATGTAGTTCAATAGAACTCATCAGAGCAGCTGTAGATAGAGTAAAGATAATGATGATGATATCCAACCTCCTATTGGGAGACAGCCTCAAAATGGCCTAAAATAAAAAACCCTGCCAAGAATCAAAAACATTACTATTTTAAAAATAAGAGAGTACTTACATATTGAGATAGATACACTGGGGTGCAAAATTAACCGGACACCTTAAAAATGGTTCATTTTTGATGTCTGGAATTTCCTAAACCTGTTGTCCGATTTAAGTGATTTTTTTAATATACCGGGTGTCCAGGGCCGGACTGGCTCCTAAAAAAGGCGCCAACCCAAATCCTAAAAAAGGCGTTAACTTAATCTCTAAACAAAGGCGCTAGACCCCTTCTTTACATAAAACTTTTTCAAATCCTAGCGCATGTAAAGTAAATAAGTAAATATTACTTGTGATTTTTTTTAAATTTAATTTTAATTTAAATCCATAAAGTAATTTCCTATTTTTGTTGGGAATAGTAAATTATATTAAGATACCCTAAAAATATAGCTTCAGTTTCCCAGTATCCCTTTAACTCCGTTGCATTTATTGGTGCTATCTTGAGACTCCAAACAAATTTTTGAAAAGTTTGAGTAATTTTTCAACCGCTTCTACAGAGGAATTTACTGGTTCAAAAACATTTAACAAAAATCATGATTGGTGTTCAATAGAAGTCACTTTTTAAAATTTTTCAAATTTTTAAAGCGCTATGAAACTCTATATACCGGGTGTCCACTTATATTTTCCCCCATTTTAACTGGCTATAACTTCTAAACGGCTCAAGATAGAAATATGCGGTTTTCACTGAAATGTTTTATTTTAGTAAAAGTTTTGTCTGAATGGATGGAATTTTTTATATCGCTTTCAAATACGAAATAAAAAATGGCGGATTTTTGAAAAGAACTTTGCTGACTTTTTTCTAATGGAACACCCAGTATATTCCTTTGCAAATTGAAAGAAAGGTCATTCACCTATCTAGCGATATACAGTTTTTCAAAATCCGTTGTCAAATCACTGAGTAATTACTTTTTAAATGAGAGGTTCAACGTGGATATCACATACCTAAATAACATAACTAAGGAAGTTATGTGATTTCCACATTGCATCTCTCATTTTAAAAATTAATTGCTCAGTCATTTGACAACCCATTTTAAAAAATGTTATATCGCTGGATAGATAAATGACCGGTTTTTCAAGTTTTTTGGTAAATGACCATTTTTTATATCGCTTTTAAATAAAAAATGGCGGATTTTTTTATTAAAACACCCAGTATATTTTTTTTGTCTTGAAAAAACGGTCATTTACCTATCCAGCGATATAAAATTTTTTAAAATCGGTTGCCAAATGACTGAGCAATTAATTTTTAAAATGAGAGATGTAATGTGGAAATCACATAATATAATATCATTTTGCTCAGTTATTTAGGTATGTGATATCCAGGTTGCACCCCTCATTTTAAAAATTAATTACTCAGTGATTTGACAACCGATTTTGAAAAACTTTATATCGCTGGATAGGTGAATGACATTTCTTTCAATTTACAAAAAAAATATACTGGGTGTTCCATTAAAAAAAAGTCAACAAAGTTTTTTTAAAAAATCCGCCATTTTTTATTTCGCATTTGAAAGCGATATAAAAAATTAAATATTCAGACAAAACTTTTACTAAAATAAAACATTTCAGTTAAAACCGCATATTTCTATCTTGAACCGTTTAGAAGTAATAGTCAGTTAAAATGGGGGAAAATATAAGTGGACACCCGGTATAATAGAATATTAAACCTCGATAAAAAATCCGCAACCACACGGTGTCAGACGATCCGTGCCTGAGTGGTGAATGACCTAGGTCAGACGGCAGCAAACGGAGCCCTCGGAGAACTGACGAAACCCTTGGAAATTCAAGCCTTACCGTGGGCAAGGGCGCACTGCCTCGCCGGGCAGTATAATTCGCCCCTACTTGTGGGAACTATATGGATAAGTATTTAATCACGTAGGAGAAAATAAAACAAAACGAAGGGACAATTGAGCGAGTCACCAGTGGTGATGCAGCTGGAACAAGCTATGAATGAGATGATAATATGGTGTTCATAGGTAGTGAAGGGGCCAAAGGGTAAGTACTCAGCGAAGAAGAAAAGAGGAAGAAGCAGACTTCGGAAAAAGGGGATATATTGAAAGAATTCCGGTCAGGGACCTAAAAAAGACGGATCACTCAGCGGAGGCAACCTTGCAAAGGAGCTGAAAGAATCATTAGTGAAACCATTGTTCGACCATACAAATGCGAAAGTCAAAATCAAGAATGACGTAAAAACCTTAAAAGATTCACCGAAGACATGGAGGGCACTTTCAGAGAAGTCGACCCGCACAGAAGAGAAGTCGCCTGTGTGTCCACACAGAAGAAGAGTTCTTCCCCCAATAACTTGTTAAAGAAAGAGACAAATGAGGCAACGGTCCTGAACCCAAGGAAAATAGGCTTTGAAAAAATTAACACACTATAAAGTCGAGTTGGAAGATGATCACTTTACTCTACGGCCGCCAAACCGGGAAGAGGAAATAAACCTGCAGGCGACTTAGTAGTGGTCTTGGAACCTGGACTTTTAAGGTGAGGGGGAAAGGTCCCACGACCTGATCAGGAAAAACCGAAATTGGTTGTATGTACAGGAGATACATACAGATCAGGAGAGATACCTCCAACTTAATTATATGATCACAATTACAAGGTAGAGTCAGAAAAAAGAGAACCGGGGAAATCGTCAGAATATTTTTATGGTCCCTGTAGAGAAAGGAGTGACGGAAAGGGACAAGACACTACTGGCAATTATTTCTAAATTGAGGGAAGACATGGAGACACTGGAGACTAGAGAGGCGTCCCTAACAGTATAAAGGAGGCTACAGAGGTAGGAACCTTAGGATGCTCCTGGAAGTCGTCTGGGTATGGACCTTCACCTCGCGCTGGAGGAGTATGAACGTAGTGACGCAGAAGGTGATCATGAAGGGAAGTGGAAAATCCTGCGCAGAGTAATCCTCAAGCTAAACTAAAGTAGTACAGACACGAGGACGGGACCTAAACCTCGAAGTGGCATGGAAAGAACAGGCCGAGCGTCTAAAGAAGACAATCGTGGCCCGCACGGAGGGAAACGTAATAGAGAACGTCCGGGACTGTCAGGACCAGGGGGACATATTTGATATAGACAGGGATATCACAAAGGAAGAAATCCTGAGACAGGTTCGAAGGTATACCAGCAGCAGAAAATCTCACACATCAAACCTACGTTCGGAGAGAAGTAATAGTGAATCCTTTCTGGACATCTCGCTGGTTTCAACGTCACTTCTAAATACGGTCATAATTTGGACTGTTTTTGAAGAAGAATCGCTCAGTTTACATAAGTATGTGAGTTTTGAACTAACAAGCAAAAGAAAGAAACAAGAAGATGGGGATATCGATTTAAAGAGGTTTTTAAATGAGGAGGTTTTTTAGAAGGATGCTTTCGGCTTGATTGGTCAGAGATGCGAGGATGTGGGTAACATAAACCGTGCTATTTTCGAGCTAGGTGTGTTAAATTTTGTTGTATAGTCGTCTCTGAAATTCGCTAGAAAATTTAAACCGAATATAACAAAATTGAGTTTGGCAACACTGTGTGAATACCAAGTCCTCTGATATCAACAAAACCGTAATTTAGTCCAGACAAATTAATATATTTTTTACCAACAAATATGAGACATTTTAACCAAATAGCGTTTCAAAAATGATGTGTATAATAATTTTGAATTCGGTTTCGCTAATGAAATTGGGAAATGAAATTTTTGTCCTTAAAAGTAGAAAAAAAGTTAAATTTCTCTTGCTTAATAATTTACTCTTTAATAATTTTAACTGTACTAATATGCAAGTTGATTACTAATGATTAATGGGATGTTACAATATCGGCAAGCTCTTATTTTTAAAGGCGGCGTATCGAATTTCTTAAACATTTATACCAAACATTGAAATGGCCACTTTTTGCACATTCTGACAAAGTTGCGTTTCTACTATGCCCACTGGCTTCATTGTGTAGAATTGTATGGCGCGCCAATCCTATATGTATAATGTAGTTTATGGAGCGTAGAAGACTGCACTCAGATTTTAGGCCAATAATTGTGAGATGTAACACTCTTATATTGTAATAAAAAGGGCGGATATTGATACCTACGAAAGGCACCTGAATCGTAAAATTGGTCTTCGAAGGCGCCGCGCGTCGTATCTCGGCTATTTGATTATGTATTATCTAATACCTGATACAAGGTTACAAGTTGTATTTTGTTGTACCCACTGGCTTCATTACTTAGGATTCTGGGGCACAACAATCCTATATGTATAATGTAGTTATGGAGCGCAGAAAACTACACATATCTATTATAGGCCAATTGTGGGATATAACACTGTTTGTATCAAGTATCAGATAATCAAATGGCTTAGATTCGACGCGCAGCTCCCTCGAAGATCATTTTTATAAGTATTTAATATAAACAGCGGAAATTGATACCTACGAAAGGCGCCCATCACGTAAAAATTATCTTCGAGGGCGCTGCGCGTCGTATCTAAGCTATTTATTACAATAGAAACAGCGGATATTAATACTTATAAAAGACTGCAGAATCTAAAAATGATCTTCAAGGGCGCTGCGCGTCGTATCTAAGTTATTTATTATAACAGAAACAGCGGAAATTGATACCTACGAAAGGCGCCCAAATCGTAGGAATGGTCTTCGAGGGCGCCTATGTATTATAATAAAAACAGCGAATATTGATACATACGAAAGGCACCCGAATCGTAAAAATGGTCTTCGAGGGCGCCGCGCGTCGTATCTGTGCTATTTGATTATCTAATACCTGATACAAGTTATATTTTGTTGTACCCACTGGCTTTATTATGTAGGTTTCTGTAGCAGTTTCTGTTTCTTCATGAAGTAAAAACAGTTTTTAGGGGAATTTTGCCCCCTAATCTTTGTGTAAAGATTAAAAAAAATTTTCAGCGTTTAATTTTTTTAATGGATAGGTACTAACGGAGGCAACAGGCGCACCGGCCCGCGGGCCGGTGGGCCGGCGGCCCAGTCCGGGCCTGCGGGTGTCCACTTATATTTTCCCCCATTTTAACTGCCTATAACTTCTAAACGGCTCAAGATAGAAATATGCGGTTTTCACTGAAATGTTTTATTTTAGTAAAAGTTTTGTCTGAATGGATGGAATTTTTTATATCGCTTTCAAATACGAAATAAAAAATGGCGGATTTTTGAAAAAAACTTTGTTGATTTTTTTTAATAGAACACCCAGTATATTCTTTTGTAAATTGAAAGAAAGATCATTCACCTATCTAGCGATATAAAGTTTTTCAAAATCGGTTGTCAAATCACTGAGGAATTAATTTTTAAAATGAGAGGTGCAACGTGGATATCACATACCTAAATAACATAACTAAGCAAGTTATGTGATTTTCACATTGCATCTCTCATTTTAAAAATTAATTGCTCAGTCATTTGACAACCAATTTTAAAAATTTTTATATCGCTGGATACATAAATGACCGTTTTTTCAAGTTTTTAGGTAAATGACCATTTTTTATTTCGCTTTTAAATAAAAAATGGCGGATTTTTGAAAAAAAAACGTTGTTGACTTTTTTTATTAAAACACCCAGTATATTTTTTTGTGTCTTGAAAAAACGGTCATTTACCTATCCAGCGATATAAAACTTTTTAAAATCGGTTGCCAAATGACTGAGCAATTAATTTTTAAAATGAGAGATGCAATGTGGAAATCACATAACGTAATATCATTTTGCTCAGTTATGTTATTTAGGTATGTGATATCCACGTTGCACCACTCATTTTAAAAATTAATTACTCAGTCATTTGACAACTGATTTTAAAAAACCTTATATAGCTGGATAAGTGAATGACCTTTCTTTCAATTTACAAAAAAATATACTGGGTGTTCCATTAAAAAAATGTCAACAAAGTTTTTTTCAAAAATCCGCCATTTTTTATTTCGTATTTGAAATCGATATAAAAAATTCAATCCATTCAGACAAAACTTTTAATAAAATAAAACATTTCAGCGAAAACCGCATATTTCTATCTTGAACCGTTTAGAAGTTATAGGCAGTTAAAATGGGGGAAAATATAAGTGGACACCCGGTATTATAGCCTCATTCTTTAAAAAATATCGCTGTAATAGTATTGTTGCTAAACGGTTAAATTTTCATTGTATACCGGGTGTACCAATCAAACTGTGTTTTTTTCTCAAAGTTCGCATCACCCTGTGGAACATTCTAGCATTTATAAAATACTGAAATTAAATTCCAACTATAGCCCCATGTTTTCTCAACATTTTGTTGTTTGATTCATTCACTTACATTGGACCTAAAAAGTGAGGTACTTTAACTACTAGCCATGTTTTTCATCAATACAGGGTGTTTTAAATAAATAATGGCCAACTTTAAGAGGAAATTCTGCATAAAAAAATAATGAGAGTTTGCTTTATAAACGGTATGTCCGCAAATGCTTCGTTTCCGAGATAGGGGGTATCGAAATTTTTATGACAAAATGACGATTTATTTATTGCTTTAAAACCGGTTGAGATATGCAAATGAAAGTTGGTCGGTTTTAAGACGTAGTTATTGCACATTTTTTGACATACAATTAAGCATTTAATATTCACCATTGGCGCGCATACGGGTAATATAACCGCTCATAGTACCCGTATGCGCGCCAATGGTAAATATTAAATTCTTACTTGTATGTCAAAAATGTACAATAACTACGTCTTAAAACCCACCAAATTTCATTTGTATATCTTAAGCGGATTTAAAGCAATAAATAAATCGTCAGTTTGTAAGAAAAATTTCAACACCCTCTATCTCAGAAACGGACATAGGTTTATAAAGCAAACTGTCATTATTTTTTCATGTAGAATTACGCCTTGAAGTTTGCCACACTTATTTAAAAACGCCCTGTATTCATGAAAAACATGGGTAATTGTTAAAGTACCTAACTTTTTTATGGTCCAACATATGTAAGCGAATGAATAAAAAAACAGAATGTTGAAAAAACATGAATCTATAGTTGGGTTTTAATTTCAGTATTTTATAAATGCTAGAATATTCCACAGAGTGATGCGAAGTTTGAGAAAAAAACACAGTTTCATTGGTACACCCGGTATCCAATGAAAATTCACCCGTTTAGTAACAATATTATAACAGCAATATTGATAACGAATAAGGCTATAACATATTAAAAAATTACTTAAATCGGACAACAGGCTTAGGAAATTCGAGACATCAATTGACCCATTTTTAAGGTGTCTGGTTAATTTTGCACCCCAGTGTATTTATAGCTACAGGTTTACAAAATCTCTTTGTTTATTTTTTTTTATTTATATACGGGATTACCCCCATTACAAAACATACAGTATAAAATCAATCTCTGTAATTTCTTATAAACTAGAGTAAAATAAATCTTAATTATTACACATTAAACAAAATCGAAATATTAATAGTTATCCATTACACATATTACGTCTATTACACAAATCAGTTGAAATAAACAAAAAAGTACCGTCAAGCTCTTTTAATCCGATTCTTAAAAGCAGCCAAGGAGACACCAAACAATTCCAAGTTATTCTCGTTTATAATTTTTAGTGTTCGCTCAATGGGCGAATGCATACCATAGTTTGTTCGATGAAAAGGTATATAAAACAAATCAACATGTCTGAGACTTCTGGAGGAAACATATAAATTAATAGATTGGAGAAGTTCAGAACAACACATTAAACCATTTATTAATTTAAACACAAATACCAAATCAGAGTTATCTCGTCGAGTTTTTAATAAATTCATGTTGAGTGTTTTTAAAATATAGGTATAATCATGATTAGTAATGCGTATGTTTAATTTGTATGCACAATTTCTCAAAAATTTATTCTGCAATCTCTCCAGCGTAGTAGAATGAGCTTGGTATTGTGGAGACCATACAATAGATGCATATTCCACTTTAGATACAGCCAAAGCATAATATACCGTTCTTAAAGCCCATACAGATAGTCTCAGACAGTTGCGAATGATAAAGCCCAAAGATTTTAATGCATTTACTGTTACATTATTTACATGTTGCACAAAACGCAACTGCTCATCAAATATGACTCCTAAGTCTTTTATTGTTTTAACATAAGACAATTAATTTTCATTAATTGTGTAAAAAGTATCATAATTTTTATTACCTCTAAAAAAGCTTATATAGCAGCATTTAGCAACATTTAAATGCAAAATATTATTCTCACACCAAATACTCAACTGGTCTAAATCTTCTTGAATTAATGTTACATCAACATTTGAATCTACGGATTTAAATAATTTCAAATCATCTGCAAACATCAGGAAATCGCAATTTCTAAAACATTCTGATATATCGTTCACAAATATATTAAATAACAAAGGTGAACAGTGAGCTCCTTGGGGTACTCCTGATGTGACATGAATTATATTTGAATTAAAACAACCTATTCTCACCTGCTGTGTGCGGTCTCTTAAAAAGCTATTGAACCATTGTAAGGATTGATGACTGAAGCCAAAAGCATTTAATTTTCCTAATAAGATGTTATGATCTACTCTGTCAAACGCCTTGGAGAAGTCAGTATAAATAGTATCCATCTGACTTTTATTCTCCAACGCATTTAATATTTTTTGTTCAAAGAGTACTAAATTTGTTACTGTTGATTTATTCTGAGAAAATCCGTGTTGATTGTGTATTAGACGCTCTTTACAATAAAATTTTAATTGATCGTGCATTAGTCTATCAAAAAGTTTTGGTATAGAGGATTGTTTACAAAAGCTTCGATAATTTGTTATGTCTTGTTTATTACCTGATTTAAAAATTGGGCAGATATAAGAGTGTTTCCATAAAGTTGGGAAAACTGATGTCTTTAATAATGACTCAAAAAGAAGATATAAAGGATTAGTTAGTGAATATATACAGTTCTTTAGAAAGTAATCGGGAATACCATCTGGACCCCTGCTTAATTTATTGGGTAGGGATAAAATGTTGTTGAAAATATCTTTCACTGATATTGAAAAATTAGGTATAAAAAGATTGTTGTTTCCCTTTACTTCCAAGTTATCAATATTTGATTGTGGCGAATAAACTGTTGAAAAAAATTGACGGAAACCGTTTGCAATCTGTTGTCCGTTTGTTGCTACAGCAGTACCATAGTACATACTATTTGGTAAATCATTTGATGCTCTCTTACTGTTTACAAACTGCCAAAAGTACTTAGGATTACTGCATAAATTATGATTTACTTGATTCATTCAAGTGTTATAACATTGATTTGATAGATCCTTACACAATCTCCTAAATTCTGAGAAAATCACATAATCCTCTTGATTACAGGAAGCTAAATAATTTTTATGAGCATTTTTTTTCTATACGACTAAATAACGCAAGTTGGCATCAAACCATTTTGGATAACTAGAAGTTCTAAATTTTTTCACCGGTACAAACAGCGACCGGTACAAATAGTGACATATTAAGTATGTTGTAAAATTCTGTTAAAGCATCATCAACATTTGACAAATTCAAATGGTCTTCCCAAGGTATCATTGAAAGATAGTTATTGAGACCTTCATAGTCTGTGTTTACAAAATCATGATAAAATTCAGTATATTCTAATGACTTACATGGACGTTCACACAAACTAATATTGTAAGTGTAACCTATGTGATGATAACTATGTTTAAAAATCGGATCTGAAGCTTTTGCTACTTGTAAATCACAAACATTTGTTACATCTTTGTAGATTTATCATTCAATAATGGTATAATACTTTCGAAGGAGTAAAAGAGTTCTTATCCCTTTCTTGACCAGCTGACACGATCGTGAGCTCATGTTTATATGGGTATCAATATCGAAATAAACGTATTTTTACTGGGAAAGATGGTATAAATATGTTGTGTCTATCGTGTATTATCAGAGTAACTGAAATTATTTAACGAATTTATACTTATTTTGCAATAGAACACCCTATAAGACGGTAAAGGTAAGTAAAAGATATTTTGTTTTTTATAAGTGTTTATGTTATTGTAACGGGGTTGTGGTATAGATAAAGTTTTAACTTCAAGATAATAAACAAGATTTAAGAAATTATTGGTTTGTTTGTAGAGATCTTGTCCCATAATATTTGAATATCATGATACTGAGTTGTCGTCACACATTCAATTTTCAATAGCAGGAAATTAAAAATTCTAAATATTTATTGGTTTGACTTTTTCTTAATTTTTCTCTATTTAAATGATACAAGTATTTTTTCGAATTACAGATGTGTCTCTCACCCACGATTTGGCTCTAGAACTGTTAAATGATGGTAGCTAGTCAGAAATAGAAAATTTAAAGAAAATTATAATGCTTTTGAAGTTCAAATACTTGAAAATAACACCGATGACAAGGATATTGAAGAAGCTGTATTGGATAAAGAACCTGTTCCTTCAAAGAGCTCTTCTTCAGCAAGGAGGCAATAGAAGTACATGACATTTTAGCAAAAAATTTTTGTTTTATTTTAGTTACTTAGTTAGTACTTATGTAATAGCATGTTGAAAAATTATAAAAATAATTTTTATTTGGTCCTAATGGTGTTTTACGTTTAATAAAATTAAATTTTTTCAAACACTTACGATCCTGCGTTCATGCTGCGACAGCACGAATGTGATATGTCATTTGTGAGAAATTCAAACTATGAATTTTTTTTCTGCATTTTTTACACCTTTTTTAGATACCATATATCATATTTATTCAAAGGGAAACTTCATTTTCACTCAAAAAAAGTTCAGGCCTGAAAGGGATATAGAGGCGCTCAGAGCAACAGTGGTGTTTGAATGTTGCTGCTTTTATTAATATCTAAAAACTAAAAACGCTCAATTTCTGGCTTACTGGCCACTGTTGCTCTGAGCGTCTCATATTATCTACGCTCACAAATCAACCAATGTAATACAGTAACTGCAGAAATTAACAGACCTATATATGTAGCAAATAGAGCATACTGTGGTTAAAGACACTTTTGACATCAAAGATAGTCACAAAAAGAAAGAAAATATTGATATACAGAACTCTAATCATGCTGGTACTCACTAATGTATCAGAAACGTGGATGCTAACAAAAAGTGATGAAGAATGTTTAGACTGCTTTGAACATAAAATCATAAGACATAAAGGCCTGCAGGAAAATGGATTAAGGCATAGACACTATAATTTTGAGCTTTACCACCTTTACAGCGAGCCTAGTATTGTTGAGTCTATCAAAATAAACAGGCTCTGGTAGCTAGGCAACTTAGAATCGATGAGATGAAGCTGTCGAAACACATTTATAACCAAAGACCGGATAGAGTGAGAAGAAGGGGCAGGTTCAGAGCATGATTTAAGGACCAGGTGGAAGACACCTTATGAGTATTAAAAGTATGAAGTTGGAAACCAAGGTGAAGTATAGGAAGAAATGTAAGCTGATTCTAGAACAGGCCACGACCCACCATGGGTTGTAAAGCCAATGATGATAATTGAATGGTATAACTCACCATCTTTTCCTGCTGTTGTAAGAAAGCCAATTCGGCTTTAGTTTTTGTTTGTTTCGGTTTTGATTCTTCTGATCTCTCTTTACTCTCGCTTTCCAAGGTTTTATTTACTTTCTCAAGCATCTTATCCTTCTTTTTCTTTTTTTTCTTGATGGAGACATCACATTTTAGCTTTAATTTACTCTTACTTGGGATTGCGTAGGGATCATCTTCTGTGGCCCCCATTAAAACAGATAATGAATAAAGTTTTCGCTGTAACTTGGTTTCTCTTATAAATTCTTTTGTAATTCTGAAAGTTAGTTTAGTTTAATTTGTAAAATTTGTAAATATTTTGATGTTGATTAAAGTCTGTCATTTGTATGTCATGTGTCAATCAAATTGACAACGTCAATTTGACAGCAAATAAGCTCTATGTCTAGTTCTGTATAAGAATAGCAGCTATGTATTTATGTAGTAGCTGTGACTGCTAAGGATGGATTACACGAGTACGAGTGGCTCTCAACCTTTTTGAATCATGTACCACAAAATTCTTTTTATTATTTTTGGTAGGTACCTAAATTTTATTATTATTTTTGTTACCCAAAATTCCTATCTAGCTAGGTTATCTAATAATCGCATTTCGACATTGTTCCCGTCCGTAGGTAAATATTGTAAATAGTTTTATAGTCACCTACTTAATTTTTTTGTGATATTTTATGCGGTGCTGATTTTGGCTGTTTTTGTGTTCTTGCATTGTGCGTACCACAGCAAATATTAATACGTACCACAAGTGGCACATATACCTACTACAGGTTGAGAACCGGTGGATTACACATTATATCCTTTTGAAGATAATAAATTCTAAAGCAAATTCTTGCATCTATACTATCCTTGAGATTACCTTTTATATCAGTATTAAAATTTTAATAAAAATTAAAATAGCTTCAGAACAGTATTAAAATTGTTATAGTAACTTCTCTAACTTAAATTTTGATCGTTAAAATTTACTAATCCGAAATTGTATTAAAATTATGATAACCTTCGTATTATACTTTTATGTTTATTAAATTTTTATGAAAAAATAGTCTGGTATTATATTTATGACACGCAAGAAAGACTGGATGACCTGAGTAGGTACCTAATCCTTGACATGATGGAAGAGAGACGGCTATACAAAGATACTGCAAAATACCGTGAAACCCATAGAAGCATAAGAGCCGTGGCAAAGAATACATATATCTACCACGTGGTAGATATGTATTCTTTGGCCGTGGTAAGAAAAAATTAAAGAGAAATGGTTCTCGGAGAGATGCAAAGAAATAGAACAGTGCTGAAAGGTAAACGTCATACGACTATCACAATATATGCATAAGAAGATAAAAGAACTCACAACAAAGAAAAATTAGAATGCGTTATCCAAAGGACTGAGCGACGATAATGGAAATCTACAAATAGACCCCGACAAAATATTTGGGATATTAGAAACATACGTGGAACAACTGTTTACTGATGGCCATCCTAGTAGGTGCCTACACTCATGATACTATAAATAACATGTTATTTATAACATGTTAATTTGTATAAACATATTAAATAGAACATGTTTAATTATAATAACATGTTATTTATAGTATCATGCCTACACTGAGCATTGATAATATCAGTGGCGTGCGGTGACATTTTCGGAAAAGGAAGCGATTTAATAAGAGGTTAACAAATATTTTCTTACGCGGATCGAGATCAAAATATATACCTACTTAATAGGTATATACCTGTTAACTTATATCGACTAAAAACAAGAACTACAAAAAATTAGGTATAGTGTTTAACCCAGTCTGAGAGACATGCACACGCCTTGAGAATGAGATTCGGGTGATACAAATTCATTGGGCCAAGGAGGATTTACTCTCATAAGCGGGCGTCACTCCATTTCGCCCCAATGCTTCATACTATCCACTTCCCCTCCTATAGCTCTCTGATGCGCTATAGGGGCTTTCTATCAGCAAAGTGCTTGTTATGTGGGAGTCCTGGATACAAGGACTCACAAACGAAATCCTACCCCGATCAATGCAGGTTAGTGACTTAGTATATCGTATATCTAGTGACTTATCATCGATCTGTACTGCTTGCTCAGGCTCGAATCCCTGCTCCAGGCTTAGTTTCTTTAAACTTAAAATGAAGAGTTCTATTCAAAATTGTTTTTTTATTCCGATTTCGAATCACCTTCCACAACACAACTTTCAACAATATGACACTTATTTACTTATACTTGAGTCCTATCCTCCTATCAACCAATGAAATTTTTTTGTCGATAACATCGTCGTAAAATTTTGGATTTTCTGATAATTGTTTAATGATAATTTTTAATAGATAATAGGGCTAACTTGGAAAGTCTGTCTTCGCTTGTGAAATTTATTGTAAAAATTTTAATGCGTTTTATTACTGAAAAACTTCGTTCAACTGATGCACTTGTAGCTGGGATAGTTAGTACCTACTAATCCACATAACTTGACCACTTCACACAGAGACTTATTTAAACCAGTAGTATTCAAAAAATTCAACCGATTCCTAAGTATTTCTTTATCACTAATTTCAGGTGTTTTATAAATGACATTTAACTGAGAATGCAAAGCTAGAATATAAAAAAAATCATAATTTAATCGTACTGAATTAAATACCTATGTGGGAGATTTTGATGCATTATAATCAAAAATTTCGATGTATAATCGTCGATAGGTCTCTCTTTCGCCGACATTATCAATGATCATTATTTTCTTTTAGGTTCGAAGCCCATATTTTCAGCTTTATCCCAAATATTTTTAAACAGCTCATTTTTTAATCATCATAAGTCATCAAATTGTCTTATACAAAATGCAATGTCACTTGACTTCGTCTGTAAAATGTCGTAGGTACTATAAAATATCAGTAAAAGGAAAAATCTCAAAATGTCAAATAACATATTAGTAAACATATTAAGCAAAAAAATGAAATCGAAATTTTCTTTAAGCCGTTGTACCTAAATACCTACCCTATAGCAGCAGTAACAGTCTCCGCATCTCGTTTTCGGAATCGGAAGGCGCTTGGACGATCGCTTCCAGGATATCAAAATTCGCGTGAAAGGAACATGACTAGCGGGTGAGGGTATCAAACCCTGACCAATTTTTGAACAGGACAAATGCATGACAAGCAGCGATTTTGAGATGCGCTTCCGTCAGGAGCGGACTGAATCGTTGAATTGTGTGCATATTTGAGTCCATTCGTATGCGATCAATTTTTAATAATGTTTCAATACCTACTGCCTACATAATATGTAGATTACTTAAATTAGGGAAACATTGTTGATAATAAAATACTAATTAATAATATATATTTTCTTATATGGAAGTATGGGGAAACGGTGCATCCCCCGCTTCCATGGACCGCACGCCTCTGGATGATACTGGCCCTTCTATTCGGAATAGATAAATATAAAATCGGAAGTGGAGAAAGCTATAAAGGATCTTAAAAACAACAAAAAACCAGGCAACGATAACGTACACGGAGAAGTATTGAAAATGCTGTGCGAAACAAACTGTCAATTTCTCGACTCTCTCGTCATACTTTTTAATAATATTTAGAGCAGCGCGGAGTTTCCTAAAAACTGGCTACAGTCGACTGTGGTCGCCATACCGAAAAAACTAATAGCAAAGTCTTGTGATCAACATCGTATGATAAGTCTAATTAACCACACTAGAAAGACATGCACCAGGATCATATACAACAGAATAATAAAAAAAAAGTGAGGATAACATTGGACATTCGCAGTTTGGCCGGGTTTCGTAATGCTCTTGGCACAAGAGAAGTACTTTTTAGTCTACAGGTACTCATCCAGTGCTGAAGATATACGAACAAAAATGTGTATATATGCTTTATAGACTACACAAAAGCATTCGATAATGTAAAACTTGCGGCAATGGTTCGGGTTCGGATTGTAATTTGCCGAACTATTCAGACCTTATATTAAGAAGAATATATTATATGACACTAGGTATATTTACAATAGAATTTCGTTTAAACAGTAGAGTTATAGAATATAATTATTAAATCTACCGTATATCCTTCATATACCTACAAACATTCTTGTGCAATGTTCTATCGTTTAAGTCATTCTTATACATCCCGGAAATTATTTATTACACCAAAGTCACGAATGCATCTCTTCACTGGGACACGTTTTTAACAGTATGAGAAATGTCGATATTTTGTGATATGTAAATATTGGCAGCTTATATTTGTACATAATATTGTGTAACACATTTATGTATATATTACTTATTTTACTTACTCATTAGGTATATTTTCTACATAAACAACCTGAAAATTATTATTGTTTCGGTTTTAAGTGATGAATTCGACTGTTGGGCATCTGGTGGAAGCAGCGCCGGTTTAACCAGTGGTCTTTTCGGGGCTATAGCACCGGGCGGTTGAAGATTCCGGGGCGGTACGCGCGAAGCGGTTTTCAAATGTCAAAATTTGATTTTATATAGGTCAGTTCGTTCTGAGCAGAATTATTACATTTTTATTTAAATTTCCTTAACAGCAATACAACAAGAAGAATCAAAATTTGATTTTGATCAACATTTTTTATACCAATATAATTATTTGCAAGAAATATGATGGCACTTAAAATTCCAATAATTAAATTCGAGATTTGCCGACCCATTGCGTCAGTAGCCTCGTCGATAGATATCCACAGATATTCATCTCTTATACTACTTTTAATATCTTTCATAACGTCTTTGTAACATATTTCTTGCGAAGAAAAAATATGTGAATTACAGAAAGCACTTTCATTGTCGATAATCTTCATTCCAATGTTCTCACCAATCCAGCTCCATAAAAGACTTGATTTTTGTTTCGCTATTTCGGCATATTTTTAAGAAAGAAATTATTTTTATTTTATACGCACAATATTCACAAACTGTGCTTTGTTGCTTTGCTAACTGGTAAAGAGTATTTAAAAACGAATTTACTGTACTTAGCTACCTGTTGGTAATATTCTTCTGATAAGTAATTCCAAGAACCTATTATTTAAATGTGTATAGAGAACTATTTTATTAATGTGATATTTCCGCAATATGCTCTTAATCAAGTAAATATGAATATCATATGCATTTATAAAGAAAGCCAGAAATATGCTGCATGTAATATGCACATGCATTTTGCATATTTATAATCCAGACTCTAGTTATTATCTTTAGCACATTACTTTGATTTATTACGTGATAGTTTTGATCACTACGAGGCCTTAGGAATATTGTTAACAAGGAACGAAAATTATGCTGAGAAGAGGATTATCAAAAAATTGCAATTAGGAGAAAAGAATTCGGAGACAAGCTTAAGAGAAAAAGAAAAAATGCGAACACAATGTTATGTTTTTATAATAGACAATCTTAAGTCGAAGATTATTCGCTGATCTGATAGTTATAGGTAAATATTGTTCAAGAGCATTTGAATTTTTGTTTAAACTAAAAACTACGGAAGATGAAAATATTTTCAGATCGGCAACCGAATTACAGCAAAAATACAAGGAGGATTTGGACGAGTATTTTCCCCAAGAATTGAGGAACATCTCTTCCTCAATTAAAAATAGACACTCCTTAAGGGCTTGTTCATATAAAAGCGGTTTGCCAACGTCGACGCCGCGATTTACCAGTTTAAACGCTGGTAAACTGGCGGTTGCATATACAGTGTGTCAATTTTAAAACTTACAATGGCTATATCTCACGAACAAAAGCTGAAAACGAAAAATGCTTGAAACCGTTTTTAGGATAGTAAGGGGGAACTAAAATGACATGAAAGAGGACTCACCCCTATCAACCCCCTAGGCCCCACCCACCACAACCAAAATAGTTTAATTTGCAAACCCCTACTTGTGATACATCATTGAAAAGTCTATAAAAAATGCTATCCAATGGTATAAATAATAATTATACAGGGTGAAGCAATAATTGTGAAACTTCGGCTTAAACGAAAAATTTAATGAGGTTTTGTTGAACTGCAAATTTGATAAAAATGTCAATTAAGTAAATGTTCAAAGTAGGTTCCGTTGTTTTGTAAACAATAATACAGTCTATTTTCAAATTCTGCACGAAATTTGACAAATGTTTTTCTAGTAATAGGGCGACATGCTTGAGTAATTATTTCTCGCAATTTCTTAAGTGACGCAAGTTAAGTTTTATAAACAACTGATTTAAGGCAAAAATGGCAAATTGAGTTTTAATTTACAAAAAAAAGTACGAGCGGACACTTACCATTTAAAATAATAATCCGGAAGATAGCATTACAAATACAAAAGTCATAGTAAGCCAGCTGATATTAACGCCCTGTATAATTATTATTTATACCATTGGATAGTACTTTTTATAGTAGGATAGTATATTACTTTTTTCTATGGGGTTACCCTAAATCAGTTGTTTATAAAACTCAACTTGTTTACTTGGGGAATTGCGAGAAAAATTACTCAAGCATGTCGCCCTATTACTAGAACATTTGCTAATGCAGAATTTGAAAATAGGCTATATTATTGTTTACCAAACAACGGAATTCACATTAATATTTACTTAATTGACATTTTTAATAAATTTGTAATTCAACAAAACTTTACTAAATTTTTCATTTAAGCCAAAGTTTCACAATTATTGCTTCACCCTGTATAATTATTATTTATACCATTGAATAGCATTTTTTATAGCCTTTTCAATGATGTATCACAAGTAGGGGTTTGCAACTTAAACTTTTTGAGTTGTGATGGGTGGGGCCTAGGGGGTTGATGGGGGTGAGTTCTCTTTCATGTCATTTTAGTTCCCCCTTACTATCCTAGAAACGGTTTCAAGCATTTTTCGATATCAGATTTGGTTCGTGAGATATAGCCCATTGTAAGTTTTAAAATTGACGCACTGTATGTACGATATTGAGCGGTTGCATTTGATAACTTGAACCGTGGCGGTTGGGTTTTTCAGGTAAACCGCGTCGACAACGTTGGCAAACCGCCGTTATATGTACGAGGCCTTAGAATTGGTACAGGATTTATACGAAAATAAATTAATATCTTCATTTCCAAACGTTAATATTTGCCTGCATATTTTTTTTCCATAATAGTCGCAAATGCAAATGGCAGACGCTCTCTTTCGACACTAAAAAGGGTAAATGCAATTTCCCAAGAAAATTTGAACTCCTTAATAGTTCTATCCAAACGAGGACCTGCTAAATGAAAAGGACCAAGCAAACAAGCTTTTCAATAGTAAAGGTATTTGGTTGTCTACCTCATGTTACCTGTTTGGATGTTATTATAGGTACATTTTTTTTATTTTACTTTATGAAGTTCGCCCTTAATTTTTTCTTGTATTTTGTTAGATAGTGTTCATTTAAGCTTGAAACAAAAAAAGTTATAATTGTTTTCCTTATTCTAATAAATTTGTATTCAAAATATGTTTTGTTGAATTGAAATAAAGTTAAGAAATATTTTTGAGCCCGGGCGCGGTATCCGTATCAGCACCGGGCGGCAGACTGTGTTAAACCGGCACTGGGTGGAAGTTCATTTTAGCTAACAATAAAACACTGAAAACTTTTGTTTTCAACACATCCACACAATTTATTTCAATTTATTGTCACTACAGTTGTTTCGGCAGAGTGTTTTTCTATTACTGAAAGCCCTTTTATGTACTACTATACGTTTGCTAGAGGTTGAACAGTTTGACCGGTGTAAGTCACCACATTTTTTAACTTTGTCTACACCACTGTGTAAGTGATTTTTCTTTTGGCTCTTGTTGTGCTTAATAAATACATTTGCTTAAGTTGTTGTTTGTTCTGAAAGCTGATGTTATTCCTTTCTTTTTTATATTTGGCTATTTTAGTTGATATCTGGCTGTATCTTTAATCGAGCAGAAAGTAGGTACTGGGTTTTTTTCTATGGTAGTGGAAATACTAATTTCAGGGCATTCTTATGCAGTTTTTGGTTTAAAATTTTGTTTATTGTTTATTCGTTGTACCCATTGTTTACTGCTATTTTCTTAGAGAAATTCAATTCTATTTAGAAATTATCTTTTGACATGGTAATATCTGTTAATATATACCTATGTAAAACTATGGTAGGCTGTCAAAGTAAAACTTTGTGTTGTGCTAATTTAAGATCCGATAGAAAAAAATAATCCATCAGTGCTAGTGAATGCTAAATTAAAAAAGAGAGATTTTTTTTAAATAGCCATCACCCACCATTTTGAAAATGATGAGTGTAAAAACTAAACAAAAAGAAATGTTGACACCAAAGATTAATATTAAAAATTTTTCGGTAATCAACCTGTTAAGTACTGAATTGGAATCCATTGTTAGTATTTTTCCATCTACCTATTACAGCTTTTCTCAATCTAAGTTTGGACAGACGGACGGATAGACAAACAAACATAATCTGTAGGATCAGAGTTTTATTTTCGTATTATTATTTCTATCCAATATACGGAGTTTCATTAATAATTGGAAATATTTTAACTGTAGATTCCTAGGCACAAAATATTATGGTTTAATCCAAATCACTTCTTTGAAAATGACGTCTTTTAATTTGTTTTTTTAAATACCTCTAGAACGCTCTACTTAAAAAAACGAAATCTGGTAAGTTTATTTATCTTCCAGAGATAAATCGATTCTTCCATAAATTGTGAATTTCTAGTACCGGCCGCATATTTACTGCTCCTATACTACAGCACCAGAGTGATGAAATCGATTAGCCTTTGATCTATTACGCTACAAACCCTCATTGATTTCGGCATCTATTAAATTATAAGACATCTATTAAATTATGGTGTCTAAGTTTTTATTGCAATTAATATTATTGTAAGTATTGTATATTTATATATCAATTTATTGATTAAAATCACGAATAAAAATGTCTTTTCTTTTCTGAAAAATGTCTTTGGCAGAGCCAATTAGCCAGATTTGTTTGTGATTGATTGCAGATTCATAATCATAAATTTCTTATTTCATAACATACGTACTAATTACAATATTATTTTTATAGATACCTACATAGTAAGTACATTTTGTTGCTTTACTTTTATTTTTTTTTATGGAAATGTCGAAATTTTTAATAGAAATATCTAAACAGCAATAAACCTAATTAGCATACTAAAGAATGTGTTTTTGACCCGAACCCGGGAAATAAATAAAACAAAAATTAAAAAAAAACGCCATTGAATCAAAAAGAAATAAATATTTTTTGTTTTTATTTATTTATAAGTAGGTACAGATATAATTACTCGTATACAGTGCGTCCATAAAGTATCGCATAAATTCATTATTAGCTAAATAAACAACATTATTAGAAATTACCGAAACAGGTCGACTTTTGGTGTCCAAATTTTTTTAAATTAAATTAATTGAGACAAAAAGACGAATGTGCATAATTTATTTAGTTCAAAAATTCAAAATACATTTTACTGCTGTCATAAAACAGAAATAACATTTTTATTTGACAAATAAACATTGCTTTTCGCTTAAACTAAATGTTCAAACTGTCAAGAGGCAGGTGGGTGGCAGCTTAAACATTGACTTTAAGCAAAAAGTAATGTTTATAATTGAAATAAACATTTTATTTCTGTTCTCTGACAGCAGTAAAATGTATTTTGAATTAAATAAACTACGCAAAGTCTTCTTTTTGTGTCAATTAATTTAATTAAAAAATTGTTCTTGGATATCCTGTATACATAAATATGTTAATGTTTATATTACTGAATAGAGAATTTAATTGCCTTTCAAATAAGCTATCACACGACCCCTATTTTTATTGAAAAAATCATCGATTACGCCATAACGTCCAGATGGATGACGTCAGTAGTATGATATATATGCCAAAAAATCATAAATTAAAATCAAAAATCGACCCATTTCGGTAATTTCTAATAATGTTGTTTATTTAGCTAGTAATGAATTTATGCGTTACTTTATGGACGCACTGTATACGAGTAATTATATCTGTACCTACTTATAAATAAATAAAAATAAAAAACATTTATTTGTTTTTTATTCATTGACGTTTTTTTAAAACCTTTTTATATACTTGGCTTGGTTGGTGTCACGGACTCCGCAAATTTTGTAATCCATTTTAAAAATAGTTCTAGGCTACCTAAACACCTGAAATTTTCAGGATAGGTTAGGACTAGCTAACATTGCAATATTTTACTGCTATTATACAGGGTGATTAATAATTAGTGGGGTGAAGCTCCGTAGATCCATTATAGTAATGCATAGCGATAAAACTTAATAACAAAAATTGTAGCCAACTTTGAGCTTCACATTACAAAATTAGTTAGAATGTTACAGGGTGTTCGATAACATAGTGGCAGACCAAACTTATGTTTTTTTAAATAGAACAACCTGTATTTTATTTTATATTCGAAATCTTCGTAACTTTTCGATTACAAAAATATAAAGGTTTGGTATGTTATACGGGGTATTTACAAAGTTATAACCAATTTTATATGAAAATCGTAACAAGTTTAACTACCTGTATAAATAAAAGCAAGCACAAGGTCAATGGTGTATTGACGTCATATTTTTTTATTTATTGTCAAAATTTTCGTAAATGGTTGTTTTGCTAATTTTCTTTATATTGAATACAGGGTGAGTCAAAACGCAAGTACATTATTTTCTCAGTAATTTTAAATAGAACACCCTGTATTTTATATCATTATCGAAAAGTACCATTACCGTACTATAATTTTTGTGTAATATTCCCTATGTGTAAATTTATTAGTTTTCGAGATATTTTCATTTTTCAGAGCAAAATTATTAATAATTACGGGTCTAAATCTTTCCAAATTTCCAAAGTAAGCCATGACTGAATAATTGTCTAAAACTTACAATTTACGATTACTGATTATCAATCTGTAATCAAAGTTGGCTACAATTTTTGTTATTAATTGACCAATCCCACTGACCAATCACACTGTATGGATAAATCGATTTTTTTTTAATTTCAAACTATTTTAAAAATGTGACTAATGCAATGATATTTTAAAGTACGTTAATAAATCGATATCTACAAATTGATGGTGCCTCAGTGGCATTAGACTGCAGATCGAGAGGTCCCCAGTTGGAACCCGGCCGTTGCGTATCTTTTTTTAATTGTTCTAATAAATAATTAAAAGTTTATATACTTAAAATTATAACATACCATTTTAAACAACAGTGGTATTATAAAAAATACTATTTTATACTAGTGTAATTTTTGGAATCATAATTATAAATAACAGTTAATACACCTACTAAAAATTCATATTTTATAAGTTAATTATTCTTTCCAAATATGTTGTGTCCTATATGTACAATAACAAAACCGTCATATTATAAAAAGTACTTTTTTAGTAGAGTGTAATTTTTGGAATTTTAAGCATGTTATCGTTAAATCGTTTATCGTTAAATTATTTTATATTCTTTCCTATAAATAATAAAAAGGTTTTATTATAAAAAAGTTCTTTTTTATAAAAGTGTAATTATTTAATTTTTGTTTCTCGGGTTAGGGTCAAAGAACACATTCTCTAGTATGATAGGATTATTGCAGTTTCGACATTCCTATTTGAATACAATAAATTGAAATATACAATACTTACAATAATATTAATTCCAATAAAAATTTAGGCACCATAATTTAATAGATGTCTTATAATTTAATAGGTGCCGAAATCAATGAGGGTTTGTAGCGTAATAGTATATATCAAAGGCTAACCGATTTCAGCACTCTGGTGCCGTAGTATAGGAGCATCTGTAAATATTCGTACCGGCCACATGCGACCTTTTAGGGTAGGGCAACTGTTATTTTATCGCATAACTTTTTTGTCTTTAAATTTTAAGCATTTTTGACAATAGATTATAAGTTTGTGAGATATTATAATACTTAAAGGTACTCTTGCTTTAAGTCGGTGGGATACACAGTTTTTATTAGAAAAATCGATTTCAAAATTTCTCGTTTTTTTGAATGTGAATAAAATTTGAAAAACATTTTAAGAAAACGGTGTATTTTACCGACTTTAGGCAAGTAACTTTAAGTACCGGGATACCTCATAATTTAATAATCTAGT
The DNA here is from genome assembly GCF_917563875.1 of Diabrotica virgifera virgifera. Classification (NCBI taxonomy): domain Eukaryota; kingdom Metazoa; phylum Arthropoda; class Insecta; order Coleoptera; family Chrysomelidae; genus Diabrotica; species Diabrotica virgifera. The sequence goes on along the minus strand of NC_065450.1, from coordinate 34,723,684 downwards.
GTCCTACCCAAAACGAACGCATATGGCCAGTACTAGAAATTCGCAATTGATGAAATCGACTCATCTCTGAAAGACGAATAAGCATACCAGTTTTCGTTTGTCTAAATAGTTTTTTTTTTTGAAAATTTTTTTCAAATTAAAAGAACGCAAAATTTTCAAATCGATTTTTATATAAAACGGTGTATTCGACCGACTTATAGCAAGAGTACCGTTTACTACTAGAATACCTTAAAATTTATTAATCCAGTATCAAAAATGTTTAAAAGTTATAAAAGTCAAAAAAGTTATACGATAAAATAACCGTTGCCCTACCGGTTGCCATAGCCGGACCCCTATGACCGGTACTAGAAATTAGAAATTTATGTATTCTGGAGGTATTTAAAAAATCTAATTACAAAACGCAATCTTCAAAGAGCTCTACCTCCCTTAGGAAGCATTTTGATTTGGGTTAAACCTTGATATTTTGAGCCCAGGAATCTACAGCTAAAATATTTCCAATTAATAATGAAACACCCTGTATAATAGTAGGGTAGTCTTGGATGCTAAATTTGCAGTTATTAAAGTGTCATGTGACTTATTGGGTTGATAAAATTAGGTCCTAAAACCAAAAAATCTGTTCCATTTTAGTGGGTTTGGGGGGTAAGCGGGTGCAAATTTTCAAAAATCGTTTTTTCCGATTATAGTACCATCTAACCACAATTCGAAAAATTTACTCCAATAAAATTTACTTATTGTTAAGTAAGGAATCAAAATCTGCAATAAAAAATGGGGGTTCCTACTTAAGATATTAAAAAACCCTCCAACCCACCACGGTGGGGGTTAGTTTTCGGTGTCATTCGATATATTTTTGAAAAATATTGAAAACGTATTTTTCGGTTTTGCGATGAGATTCGCTTTTTTGGTGAAACTTTGTGACTGGCCCATTTCCAGGTTTGGATCTGAACAAATCGTCAGATTTTTTAAATACACACTGTTTGTCATGTACTTAACTTTTATACCTTGTCTTAATCTGAGGTTATCGAGTTTTTCTAAGAATAGAATTTTTTACGGACTGCCCCCAACGCACTGCCCTGTATTAACAGTCTATATATGGTAGGGATTTGAAGATGCACTAGAAAAACTAAAAGTTGGTAAAGCAGCAGGGATCGACGGAATAGATTCTGAATTATTGAAATATCTTGGACAACACGGTAAACAAGAATTACATGACCTACTAAATTTAGCGTGGATAAACAAAAAAATCCCAGAGGATTGGAACATTTCAATAATACTACCTATACACAAAAAGGGAGACACTAAAGAGTGCAGTAATTATGGGGGTATATCACTTCTCTGCTCAGCGTTGAAAATCTACGAAATTATTCTAGAAAAGAAACTACGAGAAATAGTTGAGCCTCGACTGGCAGATATACAAAGTGGATTTAGACCATCACACAGCGTACAAGATCATATATTCACACTACAGCAAATTACTGAAAAAACACTGTTAAAAAACGATACACTGTACCTGGCGTTTTTAGATATGAAAAAGGCGTTTGATATGGTCAATAGAAAAGGAATATGGCAAAGCCTGATAAACAAGGAAGTACATGAAGAACTTGTAAGTGTAATAAAGAGTTTGTATGTCAACACAAAAAACCAGGTCAGGACAAGTAACTTAATCTTAGGCGAATTTTCCAACAACGACGGGGTTAAACAAGGTGGAGTGCTGAGCCCAGTGTTATTTATTTCTGTTGTGGATGAAGTTATTAAAAAGTGTTGGAAAAAACTAAAAAATGCGCTGTAGGGTATAGAAATTTGCAGCAAATAAAAATTGAAGCCTGTGCATTTGCTGATGACATTGTATTAGTTGCAAGAACTGAAAAGGTTCTCGCAGATAACATAAGAATCTGGGCCGAAGAACTAAAAAACTACAACTTAATAATAAATATGGAGAAAACTAAAGTAATGACAATAGCCAACAAAGAAGCAACTGTAAATATTGAAACCGAAGGGCAAAAAATTGAGCAAGTAGACCTCTTTAAGTATTTGAGAATAATGTTAAACAACAAAGGTACACAAGAAGATGAAATTGGAAACAGAATAAAATTGGCAACGGGAACTTATTATTCACTGCATAAAAATTTCCTAAACAAAAAAGAAATATCGAGAAAAACCAAAATGACAGTATATAAAAGCGTATATATGCCAATTACAATATATGAGGCAGAAAACTGGGTACTCAATGACAGACAAAGAAAAAGATTACAAGCTACAGAAATGAGATATATATATATATATATATATATATATATATATATATATATATATATATATATATATATATGATTGTTAATATGTAATGACTGTTGGAATGTAATAAAAATTTTATTGGGGAATGCAGTCAATAAATATTTGGGCTATTCAGTGAAACACTTTGAACTTATTAGTCGAGCTTTCGAAAATTTTATTTTCTTTATCAAGACTATCTACAAATAAAAATGTTTAAATTTAGATAAAACTCAAAACAAAACTTAACTTACTGCTCGTGGTTACAAATTAATAATTATACAACTTATATAAAAACATGAAAATTTCTTAAAAGTAATATGTAAACGTAAAAATTTTGATAGTATGTCAATTCGACATCACTCAAAAAAATGTCGTTGGACTACTATAATAATTCGATAGGTTGGGAAAGAAATTAATGACATAATTTGTTGTAATTTATGATAGAAGAAATAAAAAAAAAATTTTATTTTAGGTAGAATTATTAGTAATATTTCAACAAATTTTAATAAGACAAAATGTTATTATAAATGATACTTAATTTATCAATGTCAGATCTCTTATTAATGCAATTTGATTTTTTTTATCAATTTTTTAAATTCTTTACTGAAATTTTAACCAAATCTTATAATTCCTCCAACGATTTTTGTATTAAAGATTCTTTTCACTTTAACAATTACATTAATAATTTTAAATTACCCAATGGATACGAAATTGTTAGTTTTGATGTAACGTCGTTATTTACTAATCTTCCTTTACATATGGTACTGGTAAGTGTTGAGAAGCACTGGAATTTAATATCAAATAATTGTAACCTTGATCTGCAAACCTTTAAAAGTATTTTGGAGTTCATATTCAATTCAAATATCTTAATTTTCCAAGACTTTATATACAAACAAGTTTATGGGACACCAATGGGTTCAAAGATTTCCCCTATAGTTAGTAATTTTGTCTTGGATGACTTGATTGATGATATAAGAAAGAAAATTGATTTTCCAATTCCTTTTATAAAGAGGTTTGTAGATGATTTAATCTTGGCTTTACCATCAGACAAAATTGAATATACATTATCTATTTTTAATAGTTGGAATCAAAGTATCCAATTTACTTACGAAAAAGAGGTAAATCATTGCTTACCTTTCTTAGATTTGTTAATTCACCGAGATTCTAATAATATCCTACGAACTCAATGGTACAAGAAACCTTTTTGCAGTAATAGGTATATTCATTATCTTTCTCAACATCCTTTCAAAATGAAAATTAACTTAGTTTTAGGACTAAAAAACAGAATATGTAAACTGTCACATAGGGATTTTGTAAATAATGACCTCAACAAATTAAGAGAAATTTTATTAGAAAATGGTTATCCCAGGGGTTTATTAAACAAATTAATTTTTAGCACTAATTATAATAGAACACTTCAGGAAGACAATATTGACCAACAGGAAAGGGAATTAGAAAGTTTACCTACCATTTCTTATTGTTCTCTACCATATATACCAACTTTAACACCCAAGTTGGTTAAGTTATTTAGGCAAAATCCAAAAATTAAGATTGCCACTAGAAATATTAAAACTTTAAACAGTCTTTACACCAAAACAAAGACTCCACTACAAATTATGGAGAGTTCTAATCTTATTTACTCTATACCTTGTATCACTTGTGGTAAATGTTACGTTGGTCAAACCTCAAGGAATTTATCCCTTAGATTAACTTCACACAAAAGTGATATTAAGAGAAATGTCCCATCTTGTGCCTTGGCAGAACATGTGATTAATGATGATCATGTTTTCATGTTTCAAGAAACCACAATTTTAGAAAGGGAAATTAATTTACGCAAAAGAGAATTTAAAGAAATGGTTTGGATAAAAAAATCAAATTGCATTAATAAGAGATCTGACATTGATAAATTAAGTATCATTTATAATAACATTTTGTCTTATTAAAATTTGTTGAAATATTACTAATAATTCTACCTAAAATAAAATTTTTTTTTTATTTCTTCTATCATAAATTACAACAAATTATGTCATTAATTTCTTTCCCAACCTATCGAATTATTATAGTAGTCCAAACGACATTTTTTTGAGTGATGTCGAATTGACATACTATCAAAATTTTTACGTTTACATATTACTTTTAAGAAATTTTCATGTTTTTATATAAGTTGTATAATTATTAATTTGTAACCACGAGCAGTAAGTTAAGTTTTGTTTTGAGTTTTATCTAAATTTAAACATTTTTATTTGTAGATAGTCTTGATAAAGAAAATAAAATTTTCGAAAGCTCGACTAATAAGTTCAAAGTGTTTCACTGAATAGCCCAAATATTTATTGACTGCATTCCCCAATAAAATTTTTAAAAAAATTTTTATTATATATATATATATATATATATATATATATATATATATATATATATATATATATATATATATATATATACGGAATTCTGAGGTTATTGGGATATGCAGCGGTGAAATAAGTGTACTCTTTTAACTAAGTTTCAAGCTTTCGAAAATGTTTATTTTCATCATCAGGAATAACTGAAATAAAGTGCTACTGTTAGTACAGCATCCTCGAAAACATACAGTACAGGGTGTAAAGGTTTAAAAACTTACGTTATTGAGATTTGCTTTCCGTGGATGTTATACTCACAGGTGACAAATTCACGCACCACTCATTGATTGAGTCAAATATTAAAAAATACATGGTGTAAAAGACCAAATTGACAAATTATTTTCTACACTAACACATAAGAAAAAGACAATTAAAAAGGTTTTCATGCCACGTGTGCCGGCAAGTGTGAAATGTGAGGTTAGAAGTCAATGTCATTCCTGGACATACGCAAATGACACTACTTCTTCTTTTTTCTTTGTCTTATGTAGTACTAATACTTTAAGAATACACATCAAAAATTTACCAGAGTTTTGTTTGAAGTTAAAAACCAAAATTATAAATAATTTACATTTCAATGTACTGAAAGCTGGAAACTTTACAATGAATCAGTTGAAAAGACATCATTGAAATGAGGATAGTTGTCCAAACATAATAGATATGAGTAAATAGAGCTTAATTGATTTATGTCACTCCTTTTGTTCATTGCATTAGAATTCTGCGAAATGAAAGCCATCTCTAAGAACAGTCTTTTAGTATAGTTGGATTCAGAAGCTAAAACTCTGACCGATTCGTAATTCATTTTGTGATGTTCTTTATTAACATGTTCGGCAAGAGCAGATCTTTCAGGATATAATCTGCTATCACTGCGGTGACTAACTAAACGACTACCTAAATTGCGTGCGGTTTGTCCAACATATACCAAATTACAGTTGTTACAGGGAATCTGGTAGACAACGTTAGAACAATCCCTAATGTCACTCTTGTCCTTAACCTTTGAAAATATAGATCGTGAAGTTAAAGATGTTTTAAAGGCTATTTTCAAGTTAGGGATGTCTTTAAACAGTCTAGCCAGTCTGGGTGTTATGCCTTTCACGTATTTTAAAGAAGTATATAAACAATTGGCATTTTGTTCTCCGCTTGTAACAGTAATTTGCAACTCATCATTATGGCGTATTATGTCAGGGGTCAAACTGAATAATATCTTGGTGACTAGGTGTTTTGGATAAGAGTTGTCGATAAAAAGGTTAGACAGGATTCTCAGGTTCTTCTGATGGCAAGAAGGATCACTGATAGCTATGATTCTAGCCTTCATTTGCTTAATCAAGTTGATTTTTATTGAGTGTCGATGATATGACCAATAGTTAAGAAAACGTCCAGAACTATGAGGTTTTCTATGCCAGTCAATTCTCAGGGAGTTGTTATGGGTTCTAATGAACCGGGTATCAAGAAAGGGGACTGAGCATAGATCATCCTCATGTTCAATTGTGAACTGTAATAGAGGGTCATAACTATTGAATACTTGCAAAATTTCAGCTGATCTATTGCTAGGAATAGCGAGGATTAAGTCATCCACATACTTTTTAACAAAAGGAATATAGAAGGACAATTCTGGGATCACCATATCCAGTAAATGATCCATCACATAACAGGCCAGAATGGGAGAGATAGTACCTCCCATAGGAGTCCCTTGTGTTTGTCTAAACACAGTATTATTAAATGTGAAATAGGTGTTGTTAAAAAGAAAGGAGATGAGTTTTTTGAAAGATTCCAAGCTAATATTGCAATGAGAACTAATAAAATTCCAATTGTTTTCAACAGCTATTAAGGCTGCATCTAGATGTACATTAGTGAACAAAGAGACTACATCCAGACTGATAATAACATAGCCCTCAGGTAACTGATAGTTGTTAAAGCTGTTAAAGACATCAAAAGAACTTTTTACGTCATATTCATTAGAGACATATGCATTGGTCAAAATCTCAGTCAAAAAAGATGCTAATAAATTAGTAGGTGAACCAATGCATGCAACAATGGGACGTACCGAAAGCTGTGGTTTATGAATCTTAGGTAAAGCGTAAAACTTGGGTATGACCCCCTTATACCCTGTTAATTTTTTCTTTGTATCATCATCTACTTGTCCCGAACTGCATAATTCCTTGATGAGGTTATTGCATTTAGTTTGAACAGTATTAGTTGGATCTCTGTTCAATCTCTCATATATGTTATCAGAATTTAGCAATTCGAGACATAGATCTAAGTATCTCTGCTTCTCCAGAACTACAGTTACATTACATTTGTCAGAAGGCATGACAATAATGTTAGTGTTTTCACTAAGAAACTTACGAGTTTTATGTAACATAGCTCTGTAGAAGTTAAAGCTACTCTTACTGTTATTTTTATGTACATAATCAGTAATGATGTACGTAGATTTAGCTACTAGCACGTCCCTCAGTTGTGCATCCGTGACAGAGTGCAAAATTGTTTCAACGTCAGCCAACATATCCCTGATAGGGATATCTTTCCCTACAATAGGTTCTATACTGAACTTTGGACCCAAAGACAAAAATCTAGAAATATCATCGGGCAAGGTTACATTGGAGAGGTTCTTAATCCAACCCGGTTTTGTCTTTAGTTTCAAGTTCAGTTCTTGATTAAATAATCTATTATATTTGTTAGTATTTACTAATTTGGTTTTATGAAAAGTTTTGTTATATAAAACTTGTTGTTTACTAGAAAAGTTGTTAAAAATGAATTCAGAAGTAAAGTCAATGATGTCTCTTTTGAGTTTAGATAAATTAGACTCTAAATTGTTAATGACTTTAATGCAATTAGAAATTTCTAAATTCAAAATTCTGTTTTCTAACCTGGTAAATTGTAAAGCATCCTTGTTCGACTGGATGTCCTGTCTTTGTAATAATTTAGTGATGGATGAAGTGGAGTGTATGATGTGTGTAGGTGAAATGTTTGATGATCTACATCTTAATAAAAAACATCTTTTATTGTATTCTCTTGCCAATTTTTGTTTAGTCTTTGACCAATCCTTGAGTGCCCGTACAGCGAGGTCACCATAGCGATATGCGATGTTCTGATAAAATCCCATGCCTTAAAAAGAAAAGGAAAAGAAGTCTTTGCTGACAACGTAGAAAACGGAATTCTGAGGTTATTGGGATATGCAGCGGTGAAATAAGTGTACTCTTTTAACTAAGTTTCAAGCTTTCGAAAATGTTTATTTTCATCATCAGGAATAACTGAAATAAAGTGCTACTGTTAGTACAGCATCCTCGAAAACATACAGTACAGGGTGTAAAGGTTTAAAAACTTACGTTATTGAGATTTGCTTTCCGTGGATGTTATACTCACAGGTGACAAATTCACGCACCACTCATTGATTGAGTCAAATATTAAAAAATACATGGTGTAAAAGACCAAATTGACAAATTATTTTCTACACTAACACATAAGAAAAAGACAATTAAAAAGGTTTTCATGCCACGTGTGCCGGCAAGTGTGAAATGTGAGGTTAGAAGTCAATGTCATTCCTGGACATACGCAAATGACACTACTTCTTCTTTTTTCTTTGTCTTATGTAGTACTAATACTTTAAGAATACACATCAAAAATTTACCAGAGTTTTGTTTGAAGTTAAAAACCAAAATTATAAATAATTTACATTTCAATGTACTGAAAGCTGGAAACTTTACAATGAATCAGTTGAAAAGACATCATTGAAATGAGGATAGTTGTCCAAACATAATAGATATGAGTAAATAGAGCTTAACTTAGAGCTTAACAAGAACTGAACTTGAAACTAAAGACAAAACCGGGTTGGATTAAGAACCTCTCCAATGTAACCTTGCCCGATGATATTTCTAGATTTTTGTCTTTGGGTCCAAAGTTCAGTATAGAACCTATTGTAGGGAAAGATATCCCTATCAGGGATATGTTGGCTGACGTTGAAACAATTTTGCACTCTGTCACGGATGCACAACTGAGGGACGTGCTAGTAGCTAAATCTACGTACATCATTACTGATTATGTACATAAAAATAACAGTAAGAGTAGCTTTAACTTCTACAGAGCTATGTTACATAAAACTCGTAAGTTTCTTAGTGAAAACACTAACATTATTGTCATGCCTTCTGACAAATGTAATGTAACTGTAGTTCTGGAGAAGCAGAGATACTTAGATCTATGTCTCGAATTGCTAAATTCTGATAACATATATGAGAGATTGAACAGAGATCCAACTAATACTGTTCAAACTAAATGCAATAACCTCATCAAGGAATTATGCAGTTCGGGACAAGTAGATGATGATACAAAGAAAAAATTAACAGGGTATAAGGGGGTCATACCCAAGTTTTACGCTTTACCTAAGATTTATAAACCACAGCTTTCGGTACGTCCCATTGTTGCATGCATTGGTTCACCTACTAATTTATTAGCATCTTTTTTGACTGAGATTTTGACCAATGCATATGTCTCTAATGAATATGACGTAAAAAGTTCTTTTGATGTCTTTAACAGCTTTAACAACTATCAGTTACCTGAGGGCTATGTTATTATCAGTCTGGATGTAGTCTCTTTGTTCACTAATGTACATCTAGATGCAGCCTTAATAGCTGTTGAAAACAATTGGAATTTTATTAGTTCTCATTGCAATATTAGCTTGGAATCTTTCAAAAAACTCATCTCCTTTCTTTTTAACAACACCTATTTCACATTTAATAATACTGTGTTTAGACAAACACAAGGGACTCCTATGGGAGGTACTATCTCTCCCATTCTGGCCTGTTATGTGATGGATCATTTACTGGATATGGTGATCCCAGAATTGTCCTTCTATATTCCTTTTGTTAAAAAGTATGTGGATGACTTAATCCTCGCTATTCCTAGCAATAGATCAGCTGAAATTTTGCAAGTATTCAATAGTTATGACCCTCTATTACAGTTCACAATTGAACATGAGGATGATCTATGCTCAGTCCCCTTTCTTGATACCCGGTTCATTAGAACCCATAACAACTCCCTGAGAATTGACTGGCATAGAAAACCTCATAGTTCTGGACGTTTTCTTAACTATTGGTCATATCATCGACACTCAATAAAAATCAACTTGATTAAGCAAATGAAGGCTAGAATCATAGCTATCAGTGATCCTTCTTGCCATCAGAAGAACCTGAGAATCCTGTCTAACCTTTTTATCGACAACTCTTATCCAAAACACCTAGTCACCAAGATATTATTCAGTTTGACCCCTGACATAATACGCCATAATGATGAGTTGCAAATTACTGTTACAAGCGGAGAACAAAATGCCAATTGTTTATATACTTCTTTAAAATACGTGAAAGGCATAACACCCAGACTGGCTAGACTGTTTAAAGACATCCCTAACTTGAAAATAGCCTTTAAAACATCTTTAACTTCACGATCTATATTTTCAAAGGTTAAGGACAAGAGTGACATTAGGGATTGTTCTAACGTTGTCTACCAGATTCCCTGTAACAACTGTAATTTGGTATATGTTGGACAAACCGCACGCAATTTAGGTAGTCGTTTAGTTAGTCACCGCAGTGATAGCAGATTATATCCTGAAAGATCTGCTCTTGCCGAACATGTTAATAAAGAACATCACAAAATGAATTACGAATCGGTCAGAGTTTTAGCTTCTGAATCCAACTATACTAAAAGACTGTTCTTAGAGATGGCTTTCATTTCGCAGAATTCTAATGCAATGAACAAAAGGAGTGACATAAATCAATTAAGCTCTATTTACTCATATCTATTATGTTTGGACAACTATCCTCATTTCAATGATGTCTTTTCAACTGATTCATTGTAAAGTTTCCAGCTTTCAGTACATTGAAATGTAAATTATTTATAATTTTGGTTTTTAACTTCAAACAAAACTCTGGTAAATTTTTGATGTGTATTCTTAAAGTATTAGTACTACATAAGACAAAGAAAAAAGAAGAAGTAGTGTCATTTGCGTATGTCCAGGAATGACATTGACTTCTAACCTCACATTTCACACTTGCCGGCACACGTGGCATGAAAACCTTTTTAATTGTCTTTTTCTTATGTGTTAGTGTAGAAAATAATTTGTCAATTTGGTCTTTTACACCATGTATTTTTTAATATTTGACTCAATCAATGAGTGGTGCGTGAATTTGTCACCTGTGAGTATAACATCCACGGAAAGCAAATCTCAATAACGTAAGTTTTTAAACCTTTACACCCTGTACTGTATGTTTTCGAGGATGCTGTACTAACAGTAGCACTTTATTTCAGTTATTCCTGATGATGAAAATAAACATTTTCGAAAGCTTGAAACTTAGTTAAAAGAGTACACTTATTTCACCGCTGCATATCCCAATAACCTCAGAATTCCGTTTTCTACGTTGTCAGCAAAGACTTCTTTTCCTTATATATATATATATATATATATATATATATATATATATATATATAATCCTAAACCCATTTACCCTAAGGTGTCGGGTGTAATGTCTTTAGTTAAGCCGGAGTTATAAACGGACATAAACATAATTTTAGTCTTTAACCATAATCTTATTACATAAGCATAATGTTGAAAGTTAATAAATAAATGTACCCATTTAAAAGCATCCATAATACATAAAACATAAATTTAGTCCTTAAAACGTGACCTTCAAAGTTGGTAACTTTCAACATTTTGAATTAAGTATTAAACATTATGGAATTGTTGGAATATGCGCATGCGTTGGTAGAATCATCTGCTGTGTGCTGTTTCAGAGATCATACATAACCCTACTATTTTAATGTTTTTTGATGTTTTTGGAGCGAATTTCGTAATTATTATTTCGTGTTAAATTAAAATAAAAAATATGAGTGGATCTGCGATTCCGTTAGACGAGGAAGGTCTCGTAAATATGGTGGAGCAATACCCACAATTGTGGGATCAAAAATGTAAAGAATATAAAGATAGGATTGCAAAAGAAAATGCATGGCAGTCCATTGCTGTGATATTGGAAGCCAGGGGTAAGTTTTTCATCTTTTTTTGGAGAAAGTTTTAATGCAACTAGTATGATTTTTCAGTAAAAGAATGTCAGGAACTTTGGGAATATTTGCGAACAAAATTTATTCGAGAAAGAAACAAAAGAAATAAAATAAAAACAGGTTCTGCTTCTCAAACCAATACATGGACCCTATATGACAGGATGGGATTCCTTGCAAAAGGAATTCAGACCAGAAGGTAATATTTAAGTAAGAGTATTAGATAACTGTCTCACTATATATAGTTAATTATTTTAGAACCAAGAGCAATATACTATTTCAAAAGACTGACCATGAATCAAGTCCTTGGTCAGAAATGGTTGTGGATGATGAGGGTATTCTTTCCTCTGTTCCCACAGAAAATGACTCTGAGGTAGACGAGGATATTTTAAACGAGTCAGGGCAAGAAGGGACTTCAGAATCAGACTGTGTGTCATTACCAAAAACAACGACACAGTTACCATGCACGCCTAAAGTCACAAATGAAGCAATTGGCAATCTCAGGGTTGAAAAAAATATAAAAAGAAAAGGAAACAATGAGGTATCAATTGATAAACTTGTCAATACTTGCACAAGTCTAGGCCGGAATATAGAACAAATTCTAACCAATAACGATACCGACCAAGAAGACTACCATTTTGCCATGGCGCTTATGCAGGAACTGAAAAAAATTCCAAATAACAGTGAAAAGATTAAACTAAAGGCATCATTTTTTATGCAAATAGCTGATGTGGTGGATAAATATTCCTAATATGTTTAAAACATAAATAATTAAAAAGCTTTAAATCAGAATTCCATATTTATTTATTTAAATTCCTACATGAGTTATCCCAGTTTTTAGGTATTAAAATTTTAGTACAATTTAGATACAATACAAAATACAAAGCTGCACTTTAAAGGAAAAATATTTCATGTAAATGGTTTGTTCTTATATTTATTATTATTAAAATACATACTGTCTCTTCTTCTTCTCAGATAAAAGAAAATAAACATACAAAAGAAATAATACACCAGTAAGTTTACAAAGGTAAGGTCTATAAATCTGTGAAATAGGTATTTGGAAAAAACATAGAACATTAACCAGATATATTATACATAGATGTAGAAAAAAAATTATTGTAACTTTTTTCATATTTTGCTTGTGTGTATTAGTCCTTAAATGTTTGGTACTACTTAGCTTTAAAACGATGCACAAAATATTATATTTATTTCTCTTATAAGTGGTGTGGGATAGCACCACGATTAACATAATTCTCCTGCCATGGAAGCCACCCTTCTCGAGAAATAAAATAATCTGCCAATCTCTCCCTTTGCAGTTTGGCACAATGTGTTGCATTGTTTGATCCAACCTTGTTGACTGTTCTTAAGGAGTAGGGATCCTCTCTCCAAGTCCCAAGATGTAATAATCCATTACCATCCACATAATCACCAAATCCAGTAGGGCAGTATCTCTTTTCAGAGTCAGGTATATCCTTTTCACTACATTGAAGAAAATTATGTAATACTACTGTGGCCTGCACAATTAGTTCGCTAACTTCTAATTCTGCCTGTATGGTACGACGTAAAATTTGCCACCTCTGACTTAATATACCGAAGGCATTTTCAATAGTTCTTCTTCCTCTACTAACTCTGTAATTAAAAATATTTTTTTTCTCACCCAAGTTGTTTCCTGCATATGGTCTTATTATGTTTTGATGTAGAGGGAATGCAGAATCTGCAACAATATAATGGTTTATTAGAAGATCTGTTTTGGGTAAGGTCTTTGGGGGAGGAAGATTTAAATTTCCATTTAGTAGTGCAGACCCTAAACTACTGGCTTTAAAAATGGCTGAATCATGGTTCGATCCAAAACCTCCAATATCCACCATTGTGAAACGGTAATTTGCATCACATGTGGCCATTAAAACAATACTAAAAGTTTTCTTGTAGTTAAAGTAAGTACTTCCAGATTTTGCTGGTGCTTTTATTGCAATGTGTTTACCGTCCACTGCCCCAATGCAGTTTGGTAAATTCCACTGCTTGTAATATTCCTCTGCTCTACTTTTCCATTCTTCAACTGTTGGGACTGGCAGTTGCGAGGGTGAAAGGACATTCCATAGTATTTCACAAGTATCTTTAATAACCTTATGTGCTGTTGTTTTGCCTATTCTGTAATTCCATGCAATTTCTTGCATTGAACAGCCTTCTGCTAAGTAACTAAAAACCATTAAAAAACTGAGTAAAATGCATTATTATTTTAATGAAGAACTTACTGCAAAACTAATACGAGTCGATGTTCTGGTGTCAAATAGCCTTTCTTTCTGTTTCTCTGTAGGTATGGTCTTGTTATACGTAGTAAATAATAAAACTGATTTTTTGTCATGCGTGTGTACTTAAAGAACTGTTCCTCATCCCATTCCAGCTCTTTCATACCTTTAAATAGAGTACTAAATAGACCTTCCTTATCACGCTTTCTATTCATGGGTCTCACACTAAACCTTCTTACTCTTCTTTGCTTGTTAAGAACTATAGCAGATATAGTGGCTACAATTGTTAAATAAAGTGGAACTGCTGCCATGGCCAAAGCAACTTTTCTATTAATCTTCATATTTATTTAAAGACTAGAAAAAAATTTTTCAAGCTCTATAAAAATTTGGTTAGGTTTGTATTTTCTGAAGTAGTTCTTAAATATTATGGTTAGGTATTATGTCTAGTTATAAACCAATCTTAAATCTTATGAATTATGATTGTGGTTAAAGTTATGTTTATGACTTATGATTATGTACTATGTCCGTTTATAAATCCGGCTTTAGTTGCATGCACAATTTTTCTCCATTGCTTCTTATTCTTTGCTTGGTTTCTTGCTTGTTCTTTGCTGATTCCTCGTGTTTCTAGAATTGAGGTTACATTATCATCCCATGTCTTCATTGGCCTGCCCCTTGGTCTCTTGGTTTGTCTTCTGGCTTCCCATACTTTTTTAACTGGTCTTTCTTGGTTCACTCTAACCATGTGTCCATACCATCTCAATTGGGCCTCTTCAATTTTTTTAATAATTGGTTGGACCTTAAGATGTTCTCTAACTGCCTCATTTCTAATCCTGTCTAACCTGGTTATACCCATTATTCTTCTAAGAAATTTCATTTCTATGCTCTGTATTTTCGATTTTAACTTATCAGTAAGCGTCCAACTTTCACTACTAACAGAAATGAGATACTTAAGAAAAGTGGTGGGAGCAAGAAGATTAGACAAAAGAAGAAACGAAGATATAAGACATGAACTACAGGTAAAATCGCTCAACGAAAAGGTTGAGGAAACGAAGTTAAAATGGGCTGGACACATGATAAGAATGAGTGGCGGCAGACAAGTTAAAATGACATGGGAGGCAAAAGCAGTGGGTAAAAGCACGAGGGGCAGAGCCTATCCAGGAAGAGCTTTCCAAGGAAAAGCTGGAACACTAGTGTAAACGAAATACTTAAGAAAAGAGGAACATCGTGGCAAGAAGCAAAAGTTTTAGCAGCAGATAGGAAGAAGTGGCGTAAATTTGCAGAGAGTATTATATAAAGGAGGAATTCTCGACACCTAATGGTATAAGAGGCAATCGATTATGTTTGTATATGTTAGGGGTATATTGATAACAGTGGCGGCTCGTGATTTTTACAATAGGGGAGGTTATACCTAACTGTAAAATATCTAGACAAATTTGCACCAGCAAAAAAATGCGCCAAAAAATGTAATTTAAGGCCCCATTTTTTGACCATTTTTTATTTACATTTCATAATATCATCCTAATTCATAATTTCATGATATAATATCATTTTAAAAATAGTTAGTCTAATTGTAAAAGTTTAATACCAAAGTTTGTGTCGTTTATTTGTTAACAATTCCATCTATTTGTAAATAGATACCTCGCATATCAAAATAAATACAGATTTGAAGTTTTGCAGTCCATACATAATGAAGCTTCAAATTTTTTAAGATACTCAACTGAATTTTTTTAATTCTAAACGCGGCCTACTGCGAATTCAAAAACACCATAAATTACCGATATTTTGCTTTGAGTTAGAGATATCGGAAAAAGTTATTTGAGCAAGTTGTTCCAAATATTATTATAACCCCACATACCAAATTTCATAACAAAATTCGCACTTTTAGATTTTTAATTATGTATTTTTAGTCAGGACCCTAAAATTCGTTGTCCCGAGACGCACGCAACCACGCAACGGAGCCGATAAGCTATTCTGCCTCCCTTGGTATATCTCCGGGCAGCGTGTGATGGCACCGTAGAGGCCACTGTTAGGAGACCGGGTCTCCTTAAACGCCTGCTGCGCTGCACGGAGCTCGGGATAACCCAGGGTCCTGCCTACAATAATATGTAATAAAACTGAGACGCGATCATGCGTTCTAATGCTAATGCTCCGTACGTATGGATAATTAGTGATAATATGGAATTTACACGTTGTATAATAGTGAGAGTTGTACTTGTTGTTTTCGCGATTCATGATAAACAAAACAGTGTAGAGTGTGTAAAAAATTTATGGGGAGGCTGAGCCTCCCTTGCCTCCTCTGACGAGCCGCCACTGATTGATAAGGTAACAGGTTTCTCCAATGTGATTTTCTAACGCTTTCGTGAAACGCGCAAAATCCTCGCTTGGGCTCCCCTACCATAATGTAGTTACCTACCTCTTCTTTTTTTTTGTATTTGCAGTAATATTATAATAAGGAAGTACTCTATTAATACAAAAACTGTAGATGTAATTATAATTAACGAATTTGGATGCCATCACAAAATTGCAGAATACTTATACTATAATTAATTAACATGTTTTGAATTAATTTGATGTATGTATATTTATTGGCAACATTTTAAGGATCAGCTCTATCAGGAAATGCATATATTAACATTTAGTAGATTGGCAGTTTTAGATCAAACCAGTTTCTAAGATTTATTGCCAGCATCAATAATCGTGTTTAATTTAAAAATATTTATAATAATAAAATCCACAAGGAAAAGAAATTTTTTTCTGTAATTGGCTGTATACCATCAATCACAAAATTGGAAAAAATAATTTGTAAAAGGTATAAAATTTTTATTAAAAATCCCTTTAAGGGCTATATCACAACAAAACGTTTTCGATTTTTATAAAAAATCATCATCAGTGTTAGACATATTGGATGCCAGCTGAGCCACCAAAGAAATATTCGGGTAAAAACCCTTTAAATATAATATGGATGCATTAAAGGTGCATACTTAAATAAAATGCCTTAGGATGGATAAATGGCAACAAGGATAATGCCCTTAGGTAAGGTATTGAATTTCCCAACACGTGGGATGCAAATTGAGTTGTTTATATTCCAATGACCAGTTGTCATTAAGTCATTGGAATGTAAACAACTCAATTTGCATCCCACGTATTGGGAAATGCAATACCTTAAATAAGGGCATTATCCTTGTTGCCATGTATCCATCCTTATTCTTCTTCTTCAGCCTTCAGTAATCCAACTTTGGACATAGGGCTCCCCCAATTCAATCCAGTGTTGACCATTTTGTGCCACCTGTTTCCAGTTGGTGTCCTCCAAACTTCTTTATGTCATCGGCCTATCTCATTTGTGGCCTTCCTCTACTTCTTCTTCCTAACCACGGTCTCCATTGTTGTATTTCGTGATTCCATCTTTTATCCTTCAGTCGGGCATTGTGTCCTGCGAAGCTACATTTTAATTTGGCAGCATGTTCTCCTGTAATTCTTCGAAACTTGTAGCGAATATTACAATGTCGTCAGCATATCTCAAATGACTCAGTTTTCTTCCATTAACATTTATTCATTTATTTACCCAGTTAATGTTTTTGAACACGTCTTAAAGTCCCAGTGTGAATAGCTTTGGTGAAATAACGTCTCTCTGGCGAACTCCTCTGTTGATTGGTATAGCTTTGATTTTCTCATTTATTTGTATTTTCATTGTAGTTTTCTTATAAATATTATGTATGAGCATTCTGTATCGAGAATCTATCCTGCAGTTGCTCATAGCTCTCTATATTGCCCAAAGTTCTATGGAGTTGAATGCCTTTTCATAATCAACGAAGTTAATGTATAAGTTCAAGTGATATTCATTGGCTTTCTCTATTAGCGTTCTGACTGTAAGAAGATGATCCGCTGTACTGTAAACCTTTCGAAATCCTGCCTGCTCTACCGGTTGAAAGCTATCAAGCTTCGACGATAGCCTATTAGTTATTACTCTCGTAAACAGTTTGTACATTTGGGACAACAGGGAAATTGGCCTATAGTTTTTCAGATCTCCCCTGTCTCCTTTTTTGAAGAGAATTATTGTCAAGCTTTCTTTCCAATCATCTGGGACTTCTCCTTTCAGGCACGTAGCCAGGAAATGTGCTTGAGGGGGGTCCAAACACAACTCAAATTTTTTGTTAGATTAGACGGTAAGGTATGGAAAAAAATATTCAGAATAAATTTTAGATCCATATGCAAAATTTGAAAAAAACTATTTTAACCCTAGAATACTAATACTCATAAAATATACGGCGCTGAATTATTTTTTGCGAAATTTCTCAGCAACGCAAAATCCCAAGAACTTGGGTTCCACACTTCTTTAGTAGGTAAACATTGGTGTATAAACGTCAGTTAAATTTTGTGCGGAAGTGTGCGAATTAGGCATCCTGTCGTAAATATTACGACGCTTTAGTGTTAACGATAGTAACATAAGCCGTCTATGTTCGGGCATAAAGATTGCTATGCTTTGCGATTCATTCTCCAAATACATGATTGATGCAAGTCCCTATCTTGGCAAAAACTTCTATACCGGATAATTACCTCTTACAAATTTTTATACGAATGAATAGACAAAATCGGTCCATGGTAGCAACCGTAACATTACCATGGATACTGTGTGTTTTTAAGGAATGATAAACATCGTATGTGATATACTGCCATAATTCGCACAAAACAAATAGGAAGCCTGTTTTCCACTCCCAGTTTATGTTTGACTTGGGCAAAAGCCTTGCTGAGTCATATATGCGCAAAACATATCAAATTTGCGGTGCAATATTCGACAAGATATAAACGAAATTCTAACAATACAATCAGTTTCTCAACCGAATAATCCTATCGAAAGAAAACGGACATTGCTTTGCTATTATGCCCTAGCCGTCTAAGAAGAACGACGACAAACTTTTGTGTACAGTGTAAACGAGCAATCTGCGGACAAATATTTTTAAAATTAAAATATTTTAAACATGTAAAACTTACATTTAAAAATTTTTTCAAATTACTTTTACTAAGTGCAAGATAGAATGTTCGGAATCGGAATGTAGAACGGAATCCTATAATATTTTGTTAGTAGTCACTAACATCATCAGGGACACTAAAATGATATTAAAGCTACAATTGTGAAATTAGGTATTAAAAACTAGGGTAAGATATAACATCTACATATATGACGACAATCTCACCCTAGTAAGTTGTTTTTAATACCTAATTTCACCATTGTATCTTTAATATAATTTCAGCGTCCCTGACGATGTTAGTGACTACTACCGAAATATAGGATTCCATAGAAAAGAGTACAGCTGGTCTTCTATAAAAAGTAAAAGGTAAAAGAATTTGAAATGCTGATAGAATACTTTCGTTTTTGGTAAATCTGATGTTTAAATTGGATATAGGTTAATCCGTATACTGAATAAAAATAGAAATAATCCTAGTAAAAAATAATAATAATTTCGTTATCTTTTTCAAAAAAAGAATACCTAATACCTTGGGGATAAACTTGCTGCCTTGGTACCAAAGCCGAGACAGCTTTGGGAGGGGTCCGGACCCCATGGACCCCTCCCTTGGCTACGTGCCTGTCTCCTTTGTGAAGGCATTCGTTGAAAAGATTTTTCAATCCTTCGAGAAGAATTTATTTCACTCCCCTCCTTTAACATTTCGGCAAGTATTCCATCTGGGCCCGGAGCCTTATTGTTCTTTAGTTGTGCCATAGCTTGTTTCATTTCGAAGGATTCTATATTAGGGACTACTTCTGAGTTGACATTTATTATCATTTTTTTTAAGATTTTCCTTTGCAGTGTTATCGGGGTCATTGTTTGAGGAATATAAATCACGGTAAAATGTTTCTGTAACTTTTAGGATTTTGTACTTTTCTCTTGTTTCTTTTCCATCTTTATCTTTTAAAGATTATTAGAGGCTTTCCTATATTTGGTCTTAAGCATTTTAGGCCTCGGTTCTTTTCTATAATTTTTTCTACCTTGTTTTCATTGTAGATCCTTAAGTCTTCCTTTACTCCCTTCTTTATTTGTTTATTCAATTCTTTGAAACCGTCGGTGTTTCGCTTTCCTTCGCTTAGAAATAGGCGCCTCTTTTCCATCAACCGTTTTGTTACAACGCTTATTTTGTCTTCTTTACTTTTCGTTTTCTTTGCCACAGTCAGGCCTGCTTTCAAGACCTTTCGTTGCATTTAATTGCATATTCTATTAATTGTGTTCATGTCGGTATTTTCTTGTTGATAATATCCTACAAATTCTACTCTTAAGACTTCTCTGTACTCATCTCCCTTCTGTCGGATTTTAGTTTGATCTATCTGATTACAATTATGTGGCCTGTTTCTACGGGTTTTGGTCTGTTTAAAAATAATCCTTGCTCTTAAAAGACGATGATCTCTGCCAGTTGTGAATTGATTGAGAGAAGTTATGTCTTCAAAAATGTCTTTTTTCCCACATAAGAAGTAATCGATCTCGTTTTTCTTCTTTTTATCGGGAGATATCCACGTCCATTTTCGGTTTGCTTGTTTTTTGAAATATGTGTTCATGACATGCAGCCCTATTTTAGTTTCAGTATTTTCTTCTTTTTTACCTAATTTTGCGTTAAAATCTCCCATAATTATAGTATATCTTGTATCATTTTCATCTAATGCTGTTATCAGATCTTCGTAGATCATTTCAACTTTCTCTTCCTGATGTAATGTTGTGGGAGCATACACTTGTATTACCTTTATCTTAGTTTTATTATCTAGATCTACTCTAATATAAGCTACTCTATAAGAAACGCTTTTATATGTTGAAATGTATGGTGTGAGATACTTTTTGATAAGAAATCCTACTCCACCATATGTTTCGTCTACATTCCCTGTATAGTACAGGCGATTTCCAGAGTTTAGCTGCATGCATTTTCTTTTCACTTCTGATAGTTCTACAATATCTCACTTTATCTTGGATAGTTCTTCTTCTAATTCGTGTACTTTTTCATCTTTAGCCATCGATTGAATGTTGTATGTGGCTAGTAGTAACTTTTTTTTTGGTCGTATCTATTTTGAAGCGTTTTGTTGAGCTTGTGCCTCCCCCAGAATCCGAGAGACTGACCGTTTTTCCGGTGTGGGAGTCTGAGCTGCTTGCTCTACCCACCTGGGGAACCATTTCATTTTGTTTCAAGTTCGGGTTGGTGAGTGTTCGCAGTATCACAGCCGGTTAAATCAATATCAGATTGTCGCCTGCGACTTTGTGGAACCGCACCTGTCAGGAGTTTTTTCCACAGCCACGGGCCACTAATGACACAGCTGCTGACCTGTATCATGTCTGGAGCAGACGCTACATTTGATTTTACACGAACCCTAAAATCCGTATCCATCCTAAGGCATTTTATTTAAGTATGCAACTTTAATGCATCCATATTATATTTAAAGGGTTTTTACCGAATATTTCATTGGTGGCTCAGCTGGCATCCAATCTGTCTAACACTGATGATGATTTTTTATAAAATCGAAAACGCTTTGTTGTGATGTAGCCCTTAAAGGGATTTTTAATAAAAAATTTATGCCTTTTACAAAGGATTTTTCCAATTTATAATAATGATTTTTTATTTAAATACCATTAGTACCATTACTATATATTTTGTTTTTGTTATCAATTTTCTATCATTATACAGACTGACAGATGCACTCACGATTACTCTTTTGTGTAGGATTTTACATATACAATCATATTGTATCTATTTATTGAAGTTATACTTTTAAGGCGCGATTGGTAAAAATGTTAAAGGTGAATAATTTTTATAAAAGCGACAGTATAAAGTACGCTTATACCAACAGTATGAAGTTAGTTGCTAAATATTTCAAGTTACGTATGTATATATGCAAATAAAGTGTGAAAAAATATATTGGTGTTCTTAGTAAATATATTGTTGTATAATTTTTATGGGAAAAATTTAGAAAATAAATTTATATCAGAGACCACGAGATCATAGATTTTCATTGCCCTGTATATGACCAAAAATTGTAAATATTATAATTTAGGTAGTAAACAGTGTTTTCGCGGAAAGTAAAATCGTTAAGGTGGTTTGTTAATGGTTCTCTGAACGGACTCAGACAACGGTGCGGGAAGATTAGAAAGTACATTTTATTTCGCTTTGGAATCGACAATAGGACATTTGTAAATGATTCGTAGAAGGAAAGACAGTTAACAATTTATTGAGTTTAGAATATAAGGCTTTTTGTTTAGCACTTTGAAAAAACGAAAGTAATTTGGCATCTCCTAGAATTTAACAAAACGGAAAAGCTGTATACAAAATAAATTGGTTCTTAAGAAATGAAAATATGGATGTAGTGGGTAGAGATGATGTTTGTGATTGGCGGAGAAAGATGGATGGAAGGGATGAGAGTGTTGAGTCTGAGTTTGAGGAGAGAAAAAATGATCACTGTGTAATGAATATCTGGAGAGTACAGTCCAGTTTTTAAAAAGTGAGAAGTCGGTGTAAAGTGGTGAAATTGGCCTTTGCGAGCAGAATCGTGGTGAAACGAAATCGTTGACCGAGTTGAGAAGTTAATTTTCCTTGTGTCCGAGGAGATTCCTGTTTTCTCTCTAGAACGAGTAGCCGGTGGGTATCAATTTGCACAAGATATCGAGCAGAGAGAAAACTGAATAGAGAATTCGAGCGAGTCCCGTTGTTTGTTTGTTTGTGAAGCAGTTTGGACGAGAAGGACCTTTCGCTACATCCTAGGAGCACGTGTGGGAGAATCGAGTACTACGCAATCCAGGAGAAGAAGTAAAGAAGAAACAAAAAGGTTAGTCAGAAATTTTGTGAAACGGAGAGAGTTTGTTTTATATCCACACCATATTTGTTTATTTTTTGTATTGAACAGTTCTATAGCATAATTTAGTCGTTCCAACATTTAAAGAAGAAATAAGTAATCAATTCAAAAGGACAAAAGTAAATTTTAGTATTTTTTTTAAGAATAGTCTAACGAATTATTTAAATAAAATCTTTGTTAAAACAAAGGAGATATCAGAATTAAAGCTTAGTTAATTAGATGAGAAATAGTTGCAACAGAATTGAATTTTAGTATAATTTTTAAATCTTATATTTATGGTATATTGGATAAATAAAAAATATTTATAATATTTATATGACATCGAGTGTGTTTAATTTCCCTGTTTTGTCCCTGGATGAAGTACGCAACTAGAGATACTAGAAGCCACAAACCGAAGGTATTATAATGCATTAAAAGTAAAGTAGCCCTGAGAATAAAATTTATTAGAAAATTTAATTTAATTTTGGTTGTATTTTACATAAGTAATAATTAAAATAATTAAGTAATTAATCAAAATAAGAATTTGCTGATCAATCTCATAACAGAGAGAAATACAGAGCATAACAATATTTATTATAATTTTTGTGTCTTTGGATTTGTCTTCGTTGGGAATGGGATGAGTATTAAAATATCATGAAAAGGAAAGTAAAAATTTGTGTAGAAAATCTGACGTTTTTTAAATTCCTACGATTCATTAAGGAAAAATTAATTGCGGGGAGGCTACAGTTCATAAAAAAATGACGTATTAACGTTACCTACTTTTCATTTTTGGTGAAGACTGAAGACTCGTTATTTTATCCCCGTTTAGACCTAAGCCTCTTCAAGGTACAGAATCTTCTTTTCGGGAGCGTAGGGGTGGTATTTAAGAGTAATGCAGGTGGAGAAGCAAATCTGCTAGTGGAGCGGGAGCTTTAGAAGGTGGTTCAGTTTGTTTATTACATATCTAAAAAACTTTGAGAAGTACAGTGCTGGTCGAGGGGAAAGAAATAGGAAAATCCTGACTTGAAATAAAAGGCCTAGCCAGAAATAGAGTTTATTGCAGACACTTCGTGGAAGCCCTACACAGGCCCACATTTCGGGGGCCCCCACAAAGCCCCAAACAGAAGACGTGTTTATTTAAACAAATATTGGCAGGAGATACAGGAACTGGACAATGTATGACAAGTATAAAATGAAGGAGCCTAGGGGTAATATAATACATTGTTCATGGTTATGTTTTTCACCTTCCACCGGGTAAGTGTATTGCTTCGTTTGTAAATTATTATCTAGTGTTCGTACACATTTTAGCCACAGAGGATTTTGTGATTGGAAACATTCAGATAGTATGCTTATGGATAATGAAATGTCTAAAGCACACGAAAAAATTGGGCGTATTGATACTGAAATAGCCAAACAGGCCGAAGAAATAAAGAATTATTGGAAAATGGTAACTTAAAGACTAATTTTAGTGTTATAAAGTTTATTTGTGAACGAGATTTAGCATTTCGCGGCGAAAATAAGTTGCAGAGTTCATCACAAAATAGAAATTATTTTAGAATACTCCAGTTATAGTCGGTTCGCTTAACTCAGACACAACTGGCTAGTGAATTTAGTAAATAATTTTGCCATTTTGGTAAAATTGGCAAAAAATAATTACTAAATAGTTAATAATTACAGAAATTTTGCCAATTTTGGCAAAATTGGCAAAAAACATAAAAATTAACTACTAAAATCACTAGCCAGTTGTGTCTGAGTTTAGCGAACCGACTATATTATATGAATATGAGCAATTTTTGAAGCACCATATTAATAAATATTCAAATCCTTGAAGCGGACATACCAACTATCTTTCATCAACTATTTGTGAGGAAATTGTATATCCCATGGGTCAATACGGATTAAATAAAAGAGTTTCAAGGATTAAGAAGTCAAAATATTATTCAAACATGATATCGATTTAAAAACTGCAGGAGACCGCCCTACGATAATGCGTCAGTTATCAGTGAAAAATACAATTATGTTCAGGCTAAAATTATAGAACATAATATCTTGGCGTTGTGGATTCCTTGTATGTCACCCACTCTCTAAATTTAGTTTCAAAAGCTGCAACTGAGTGTTATCATGCATTAGCATCGCATAGCATTCTTTAATTTCTTAGAAGGATTTTTTCACTTCCTCTACATATATATACAACTTATTAATACAATGGTTAAAAGCTGCGTCTTTAAGCGACATCAACGCAGACCGCGGCAAAAAATTTTATTGTTCCTAAAAGAGCAAAGAGTATCGTAGTTATCTAGAGGTGGAGGTGATCCCGCAAAATTAGTTAAGGTTATAATCAGATTAAAGGAGCATTATCCAACATTTCAGAAGACGATGAGCAACAATTTAAAACTCGTAGCATTGTAAATGATTTGTATCTATAATCGAATGTGTTTACTGGAAACAGAGAGGATATTAGAGAAGACAAACATCACAAGTCGTATTCTTTAAGATCCAAATATTGACCTTAATTCAGGAGTGGCGGCTGAGGAGATCACTTAAATAAATTATACAGTCAAAACGTGACAATTTCAAAAGATATGAGAACATCAGAGAAGTTTCGAACTCAAAATTTTATCGCTATTATAGATCAATTCATTACCTCTTTAAGTCAGAGGCTTTCTGCATATGAATCCATTCATTCCAATTTTGGATTTTTACATCATTTTGGAAAATTGGAAAATTTAACTCTCAATAAAATTGAAGCTCTCTCACTAAAGCTTACCAACATTTATAGCAATGCCAAGGATTTAGATGAAAACTTATGTGTCCATCTGGTACAGTTTGTAGAATTCTTCAATTCATTTAAAGAGGAAATCGGCTCATCAAAAATAAGCAAAGAACTTCAAATGTACCGACTGCTAAAAGAAAAGAATATGAATGATGCTTTTCCAAATGTTGATTTGTTGTATTTAGTTCTGATGGTAACTTACTGCAGTGTATAGAGATCATTCTCAAAACTATTTAAGTTAATTAAAAATCTACTCGGTCTATGATGGGCCAAGAGTGTTTGAATCATCTCTCTCTAATGAGAATTGAACACGATGTCTTAATGTAACTAGGTATGTCCCACATAATCAAGGAATTTTCAATCAAAATATTAGTACGTTCTTTAACGGTAAAATATTGCAAAACCTCTAAATCTTAAACAACCGCTTGGAATGACATGAAATTTGCCATACACATAGCTAACAAGTCAAAGAAAAAAAAAGTGATATTGTGCCAATGTGTGCTTTTGCCATGGGGGTGGCTTTCACCCCTTCTGGAGGATGAAAAAATATACGTCCAAAGTAAGTCCGGAAATGGATAAATTGACTAATGTTAAGTAACTTTTGTTTTATAGAGTTTTTTATTAAGTCAATACTTTTTCGAGTTATTTGCGAGTGACTTTGTTCATTTTTCAACAAAATAACCGCGCTTTTTGACGCTTTTTCGCAAATAACGCAAAAAGTAATTATTTTGTCGAAAAAAACATTCTTAGCAAAAATATAGCTTGGAAAAAATTGAAAAAAACTGTGTATATTTTAGGTCTCTATACCTGGTAAAAGCAGAGTTATAGCTAATGAAAAATAGGTTCATATTCGTTCAATTCCAAATGGAATACTTTAACGTGAAATAACCAAAAAATGAAGCACTTTTTGGGAAAAACTCATTACAAATTATTTAAAGTATTTAAAAAAGTTTCATTTTTGTTTTATAAAGAAAATTTCTAGCATCAAAAGTAAACAAGTTACGCTCAAAATAAAGTTAGTCCCTTTTTTTTGGTAAAAAATCGGGGAAAATCACCTCCTAATTAGTATCTCAGATAAACTTAATCGTTACAAGTTTCTTTACTCGTGTATGTATTGTTTATATGATCTGTAAGTTTCAGCGGTTCAAAGTAGTTATTTTTGCAAGAGCTGTAGTTAAAAGAGCTTGAACGAGTCACTGATCACGAGTGTATGCAAATTTAGAAACACCAAATCTTAATCAATTTTTGTCTTACAGGAAAACAAAAAATACAAGATATTCAGAAAAGTAATACTGACTTTTTTGTTTTTTGAGATTTTGGTATCTCTAACAATTTTTAAGTTATTTTGAAAAAAGCATATTTTTCAAATTTAAAAATTTTAAAAATTTTATTTTAAAACTAATTTTTTTCAAAAATAAGCACTTTGAGTCAATGAAACTTACCTACATATCATATAAATACAACTTAAGTTTAATCCTTTGTGGAGCGGTAAAGATTAATTTCAGTTAAGTTGCCAATTAGGGGGTGATCTTCCCGATTTTTTTTTGCCAAAACAAAAGGGAGCAACTTTATTTTGAGCGTAACTTGCTTAAATTCGATGCTAGAAACTTTTTATAAAAACAGAAATAAAGCATTTTTTAAACACTTTAACAAAGTTAAAATGGATTTTTCCCAAAAGTGCTTTATTTGTTGGATATTTCACGTTGAAATAGCCTATTTGAAAGGCGAATATGAACCTATTCTTCATTGGCTATAACTCTGGTTCTACGACGTCCAGAGACCTCAAGCGTACATTTTTTTTATTTTTTCACAGGCTATATTTTTGCTAAGAACGTTTTTTTCGACAAAATACATACTTTTTGAGTTATTTACGAAAAACCGTCTAAAAACGTGGTTATTTTGTTGAAAAATGAACATATTCACTCGCAAATAACTCAAAAAATGTTGACTTGACGAAAAAACTCTATAGAACAAAAGTTACTTAAAATTAGTCAGTTTATCTATTTCCGGACTTATTTTTGAAGAGGGGGTGAAAGTCACCCCAAGGCAAAAGCACACATCGGCACAATATCACTTTTTTCTTTGACATGTTAGCTATGCGTATGCCAAATTGCATCTCAATCCAAGCGGTTCTTTAAAATTTACCGCAAAAACCGTGAAAGAATGTACTATATCTCGAAAAGTTCCCGGACTTTAACCATACATCTTACTATTATTTTTAATATTTTACTGTAACAAGTTACACCTCTTGTACTTTTTATTATTTAAAAATATATTTATAAAAGTAGATCAACATTTTTTTAATGGTAGGAGGTAGGACCTCCACACCAATTCTGTCCAGGGTCCCCCACTGCCTTAAATTCGGCTCTGGCCCTACATAATATGTTCCTCTTATGAATTTAGGGACAATATGTATATAATTGCTACACGTAGCCCAAGACCGAGGTTAGGAATATTATAATAGTCCAGGGTAATAAGGTTTTTTCCATTACACTTGAACAGCCAGGGTACTGAAGCGTTTTTTCGTCAGGTAATACATATATGGGCCATTCCACGAACATACGCCTGTTTTGGATTATTTCGCCAACGAATATTTTACTGTGCAACATAAGAAGTACGAAAGTAAATGGCGCTAATAATTATTCCAATAAACAACAATGTAATTTGCAATTTACTTTCGGTCTTCTTATTTTGCACAGTAAAATATTTGTTGTCGAAGTAATCCAAAACAGGCGTATGTTCGTGGAATAGGGTATAAGAGCAAATTGTAACTATTTCCTGCGTAGGATCTGGCGGCCATTTTTATTTATAAACAATTTAGTGTCAAAAAATGGCATTTTTCACTTTTTTTTCAAATCAATGGAAAACAGGGAAACTTATGGTTTTTTAAGTACAAAAATATCTTCGAGATTATGGAAAAAGCTTTAAAATGACGTATTACAAAGTGTGATATACTAATTTACTGTTAATATAATTGCGAAAAAAGGTCGAAATTGCAAAAAAAAATATTTTTGCAATAACTGTTGTAAAAATTAGTGTACAGCTTTGAAATTTTTGTCAAATAAGGGTTCTTTGGTGCTTAATATGTGATAAAAATTTGAAATCGATTCATTCAATTGTTTAAATTTTATTCAAATTGTTTATCTCAGAGAGCATTTTTTTGCAATAACATAAGTCAGAAGAAAATGATGTTAGAACCATTCCACTGGTGTCAAATGAAAAATCATGAGCTATATTTTCAACTTGGTTTAAAAAAAGTGAATAAAAAATGCATTTATTAGTAATAAATAATTTGCAAAAGTATCGGAAATTTTTCCTTATAAACTTTTTAGTTTGTTATATAAGAAATTATACATATTTATTACAATTTTTTATCAATTATGATATAGATATAAATAACATTACTTGGTAGTTGTGCACTTAAAACGGGGTAAAAAAGTTAATTTTTTTGGAAAAAGTTATTCAAAAAGTTTATAAAGAAAAATTGACGATACTTTTGCATAATTATTAATTACTAATAAATGCATTTTTTATTTACTTTTTTAAACCATGTTGAAAATGTAGCTTATGCTCTTTCATTTGACACCTGTGTAATGGTTCTAAGGTCATTTTTTTCTGACTTGTTATTGCAAAAAAAATGCTCTCTGGGATAAACAATTTGAATAAAATTTAAACAATTGAATGAATCGCTTTGAAATTTTTATCACATATTAAGCACCAAAGAACCCTCATTTGACAAAAATTTCAAAGCTGTACAATACTTTTTACAACAGTTATTGAGAAATTTTTTTTTGCAATTCCGACCTTTTTTCGCAATTATATTAACAATAAATGAGTAGGTATATCAAACTTTGTAATATGTCATTTTAAAGCTTTTTCCATAATCTCGAAGATATTTGTACAAAAAAAAAAATCATAAGTTTCACTGTTTTCCGGTGATTTGAAAAAAAAGGGGAAAATGCCATTTTTTGGCAGTTAATTGTTTATAAAAAAAATGGCCGCCAGATCCTACGCAGGAAATAGTTATAATTGGTTCCTATAGGCATTACCTATCGAAAAAACGCTTCAGTACCTGCCTGGCTGCTGAAATGTCACGAACAGGGTATATTTTTGTCTTATTACCCTGGCCTATAATCATGGTAGTCGCCGACATGTCCTAGGAACATGGTATAACCTAGGAACATGGTATAAAAGAGAAAACAGTAGCGATTAACAGGTAGCGAAAACGCGTTCCAAGATTGCAGCTGTAATTTTGAATATTTTTTCGAGATATTTGGCACACGTATTCGTAATATTATAAAGAATGGCGGTATAGAGCCCAATTTGAAAAATATATTAATATGTGGAAATTACTCTGTAATTAAATACAATATTAAAAAACGAGCCTGTACCGCCATTAACAAGAACAAAAAAATACACTTTCTTCAAATAAACTTTTTTATCCGATGCCTAGATTTTGTGTCATTTTGGAACTACTAATGAAATAAAAAAAATTTGTAGTTCCAAAATGGCACAAAATCTAGACATCGGATAAAAAAGTTTATTTGAAGAAAGTGTATTTTTTTATTCTTCTTAATGGCGGTACAGGCTTGTTTTTTTAATATTGTAATTAATTACAGAGTAATTTCCACATATTAATATATTTTTCAAATTGGGCTCTGTACCGCCATTCTTTATTATATTACGAATACGTATGCCAAATATCTCAAAAAAATATTCAAAATTACAGCCGCAATCTTGGAACGCGTTTTTGCTACCTGTTGATCGCTATTGTTTCCTCTTAACATATTTTTGAATCATAAAAAGGAAAAGAAAATATGTATGTATTTTATAATTTTCATATATTTATTTTGCTTGAAAATATCATAGGTGCAACCAGGGAGGGGGCTTTGGGGTCATAACCCCCCCCCCACTTGGATGTACTTTGAGCTCTATACGCTTAACATCATTACTATTCCATACACCCCAGAGACCATCCCGTAGTTGTAAACCCCCTTAGGATCATTCTGGTTACACCGTTGGAAAATATTGCTTAATTATGGAATATTTAAATATGTCTTTAGAATAATAAATTCAGATGAGAAATATATTGCATTTATTAGCATTGGTACTTTTTATTTATGACGTTATTAAATCTATAGTGTGCAATAATTGTCGTGTTATTACTAATATTATATAATTTTTGTTAAAATTGTCTTTAAATGAAAAGACTACGTGACAAAAAGAATATTCATGTTTTAGTGAATACCTAATCGTCGTTTATTTTTATTGGGATTCGTGCTGCGTGTCATTCTAAACGAAAAAATTTCATTGAAGAAAAAATTGCCTTATAGGTCGTGAAGGTTTTTGACCAAATAAAGAAAATAGCTGCAATTGACATTCAAAGGTAAACGTAAAGAAGTTGTTTCACAATTTTACATCGTTAGGTTATTGATGATTTTTATTGCGCTGCAAGTCAATAGAAAATTAGTAAAATGCCGATATAATAGTCAGCACGACAGAGTTAAATATAGGCTTCAATTTTTCAAAAATTTCTCCTTTCATCATTTAGATAAAGAAAATACACACATCACAATTGTCTAGAGGACAAAGTAATCAAAGAATAATTAAATGTAAATTTGAAATGGTTTAAAAAATTAAAAAAATAATTAAAGAAAAAATTCTTTACTAAAATTTAAAAATAAAGTCGTAGACTCTTGTTAGTAGAGTGTATGACCACGTCTATTAATAAAGACAGCTCGACATCGGTCTGGCATACTTCTTATCAAATTGTCAATATCATCATCATCATCATCATCAATGGCGCTACAACTCTTCGTGAGTATTTGCCACGTTTACTATTACCTTCCATGTTTGTCGGTCATGTGCCACTAATTCCCATTGTCGCACTCCCATTTTCTCTAGATCTTCTTTGACTGCATCTTTCCACCTTTTTCTAGGCCGCCCTACAGACCTTTTTCCATCTGGCCTTTTCCAGAAAACATTGTTTATAAGGCGATTGTCGTTACTGCGTTTCACAAGCCCTGCCCATCTGAGTCTATTGGCCTTTATATATCTGACTAGATTTTTTTTCCGAATAGAGACTCTAGCTCGTTATTGTATTTGCGCCTCCATTCGTTTGTCACGCTGTCTCTGCAAGAGCCATATATCATTCGAAGGATTTTACGTTCCCATACCAGCAATTTATTTACTTCTCTTTTTGTTAGCGTCCATGTTTCGCTTTCATACGCGACTGCTGGTCGTATTATGGTATTATATATCTGGATTTTTTTTTGCACCTCGTGAAAGAAGTTTTGACTTCATTAGATGTTGCATTGCAAAGAAAGATCTGTTTCCTGCCATTATTCTCGTTTCAACTTCTTGCTCTAATTTGTTGTCATTTGTGATTGTTCCTCCTAGATATTTAAATTCTTTAACCACTTCGAAGTTGTGATCGTTTATAGTAATGTTTTGCCTTATTCTCCGTCGTTCTTGTTTTGAGACGACCGGACCATGTATTTTGTTTTGTCTTCATTTATTTTTAGACCAATGTTTAATGCAGCTTCTTCAAAGCTCGAGAAAATATCCTTAATTGCTACTGCGTATACGTCATCGGCAAAGGCGAGTATGATTTTTGCTCCTCGAGCAGTTATGTCTGGTTTGATTTTGTGATATATTTTCCGCATGACATATTCTAAGGCCAGGTTAAACGACAATAGGGACAACGGATCTCCCTGTCTCAGTCCAGAATTTACGCAGAAAGCATTTGATATTTTCCCCCTATTCTAACTTGTTCGAAGGAGTTACTTACACACATTTGTGTTACCGCAGCTAGTTTCTTGGGTACGCCGAGCTCGATCATTGCCTTCCATAATATTGTACGATTAATTGAATCATAAGCCTGTTTGAAGTCTATAAAGTTCTGATGCACGTTCTGATGCACGTCCTTATTATATTCCCAATACTTTTCAATCATTTGTCTTATTGTAAATATTTGATCAATAGTCGATCTGCCAGGCCTGAAACCACACACAATATCGAAGCCAATATTTTATACGTAGTGTTGATTAGTGAGATTCCTCTGTAAATCATGCATGATTCCTTGTTTCCTTTCTTGTGTATGGGTACAATAATACTACCACACCATTCTTTCGGCATTATTTCTTGTTGCCAGATCTTTTCTATTAATTGATGGATTTTACTTATGAGTTCATGACCGTCTGTTTTAATTAGCTCGGCATCAATATTGTCCAGACCAGGTGATTTATCGTTTTAACCGTTTTTATGGTATGCGTAATTTCTTCCATACTTGGTGGTGGTATTTCTAATTCGGCCGTTTGATACTCATGTTCTCCGTTGTTTCCACCATTTTCATTGTTTTAATCAGTGAAATTTTGGATATTCAGGAGCTCTTCAAAATATTTAGCCCATCTTTCTATTATTTTGTTTTCGACAGCCAGCATTTCTCCATTTTTATTTCTTAGGAAGTTGGGTGTCCTTATATACGAGCCTCTTTTATGTTGTCTTACCTCTCTGTAGAAATTTTTACTTTGATTGCGTCTGTGTTCTCCTTCTACTTTTTCAATTTGTTGTTGCAGATATTGTCTCTTTTTTTGTCTAAGTGTTCTTCTAGCTGCGGCTCTCTCTCTCTGTGGAATCGTATACGTTTTTCTTCTGATGGGTTCGACAGATAACCAATTCTTCTTTTGTTTGTTTCTTTTAGTGTTCTTTCACATTCCTCGTCGAACCATTATTTCTTTTTTGCTTTTTTCGTTCTTCCGATAGATTTCTCTGCTGCTTCTGTAATAGTTGTTTTTATGGAGTCCCATCGCTGATCTACATCTTCACTTTCATTTTCATTTATTTCCAAAACCTGAAACCTATTTATTAATTCTACTTGGCACTGTCTTTGATTATTTTCTTCTTTCAGCTTCGCCATATTCCATCTTTCGATCTTTGTCTGTTTATCTATTGCTTGTGTTGAAATTCTTGTTCTGAGCTTGGCCTTAAGGCAGGCCGCACATCAAAGAAACATGAAACGTAAATTACGTTTCATGGAAATAAATCACTGCTAAAAAATATACGTCCGGCCATTTATGAAACTCTCCGCAAATAAAAATGTGCCATGAGCATGAATCACACTCGTTTCATTGGTAGACGGACTTTGAGATTTGTTTAGCAGTGTTTTATTTTCATGAAACATGTTTCACGTTTCATGTTTCATGTTTTTCGTTTCATGTTTCTTTGGTGTACGGCTTGCCTTACGAGAAAATGGTCTGTGTCGCTATCTGGCCCTCTCAATATCGACTTGCCCAATTATTTGTTGCGATTGCTCTTGCATACAGTTTAGCAGTTGTTCCCTTATCTGGAATACTAATCTTTTTTGTTGTACACATAATATACAAATCATTCTGGGATAGACAACGTAGCACAGACCTCAGGCAAAGCTGTAATATAGAGAATATAAATGACTTTACAGTGAAAAGAAAAAAAGGATGGTATAGCCATATAAGGAAAATGGGAGGAGAATGACTAGTAAAGATAGCACGAGATAGATCACCAAACAGCCGAAGGAGTATAGGAAGGCCAAGGAAGAGATGGAGTGACAACCTGGATATCTGATGAGGAAGCATCTGAAGATGGAATAGACGCAAGCCTATTAAGGAAGCAGGAAGAAGAAGAAGAAGTTGTTGTACACGTCTCTTTAACATTTTCCAAATGTGGTCGATGGAATTCAAGTCAGGAGATTGAGCAGGCAAAGGCAATACCTAAATATTGTTCTGATCTAAAAAATTTCTCACGATTTTTGCAACATGCGTAGGTACGTGTATTGTACGTCAGCACAAAATTTTCTCCGAATTGTGCAGCATATGGACAAACAATAGGTTCAAGAATATGATATCTATATTCATTTGTTGTTAAAAATCCTTCAATATGAACGAGATTAGTTTGAAAACCTCTATCTAAAATCTAGATTTATCGGTGAAATCAATGTTTGGCCATTCTTGTTCTTCCCAAATTTGATGTTCTTCGGCTCATTCTAATCTCCTTGTGTGATTCCCACGGGATAATACTGGAACTCTATTACCCTCATGCAACCTATTCCTGACAGTTTAAGCAGAGATATTAATTCCATTAATGTTTTGAAACCTACTTCTTAGCTGGCTTGCAGTAACATTGGGATTCTTTAATGCCTGAAGGTGATAAAACCTGCCATCTCCCGGTTGTGTTGCTCTTGTTGGACCAATACGTCTTTCACTTACATCACCAATTTCGTGAAAACACTACCATAACCGTCCTACAGTACTTTTGGTAGAATTAAAGAATACCCCAACCAACTTGGTTGGGGTATTCTTTGGTAGAATGCACAGCTTCTGCCACTTCGCGGATGTTCATACCACCCTGTATCATACCAATAGCTCGTAACTGTGTTTCACGGTCAAGATGATTTCTTTGCATACTAACTTATTTAAAACTACAATAACTACAAATTTTAACTACACTTGCAGGAACAATTGTACTGAATATACTTTTAAGTTGAATAGATAGGTGAATTTAAAAAAATTACCTTTTTTAAGATCAACAAAAATACAAACCGATGTAGTAAATTGTGATGAGATATATCCAAACAATAATAAACAAATTTTATTTTAACAGAAAAATATTGCTTCTTAAAAGTAAAATACTTCCATTTCCTGTCACCTAGACCACTTTGATGTGTGTATTTTGAATACAAAGAAAATATTGCGTTGCATGTAGTATTCATTTAGCTGAACGCCTTATTAAAGAAGGCCTTGCAAAAAAAAATGATCACTGTGAACGTTTTTCGAAAGAAATGAAACATGATTTTTATGGCATGCAAAAGAAAATATGGCGCTCTATAAGAAGCCAAATAACGGAGGTAAAGGAAATAATAGAACCAAAATACATAGACAATGATATATGGATCTACCATCTAAAAAACGTTATGCAGAAGAAGATCAAAAAATGACCCTAGAATCGGAATCACCAGAAATTAACAAAAATGAAGAAATTAATATTAATACAGAGGAAGTTCGAAAAACAAATTAAAAAACTGAAGAACAACAAAGCTGCATGTAAGGACGGAATTGCTGAAATATTGTGGAGCTGCAATGACAGAACAATTAACAAAATTAGTTAACAAAATTAGAAAACACAATCCCTCTATAGTTACTGGGGTCTGCCCTATCACCTTTCTTAAATAACGCTATCATTTGAGTGGTTCTCCATTCTTCTGGAATTCTTCCTGTATTTATTATTTTACTTATTATAAGGTTATTCAGTTATTTGTGAAGTCTATCTCCTCCGTATTTTAAAAGTTCATTAGCTATTCCATCTTTCTCAGGAGCTTTCCGATTTTTCATCTTTTTTAAGGTGTTCTTTATACAGGGTGTCCCGAAAAGATTGGTCATAAATTATACCACACATTTTGGGGTCAAAAACAGTTCGATTGAACCTAATTTACCTTAGTACAAATGTGCTCACAAAAAAAGTTACAGCCCTTTGAAGTTACAACATAAAAATCGATTTTTTTCAATATATCGAAAACTATTAGAGATTTTTTCTTGAAAATAGACATGTATCATTGTTATGGCAGGAACATCTTAAAATAAAATTATAGTGAAATGTGTTCACCTCATAAAAATTTTATGGGGGTTTTGTTCCCTTAAACCCCCCCAAACTTTTGTGTACGTTCAAATTAATTCATTATTGTGGTACCATTAGTTAAACACAACGTTTTAAAACTTTTTTACCTCTTAGTATTTTTTCTATAAGCGAGTTTTTATCGAGATGCGGCTTCTTTTTTAATATATTTACATAAAAATTGTAAGGGGGTTTTGTTCCTTTAAACCCCCCAAATGTTTGTGTACGTTCCAATGAAACTATTATTGTGGTGCCATTAGTTAAACACAGTGTTTTTAAAACTTTTTTGCCTCTTAGTATTTTTTTGATAAATCACCTTTTATCGAGATGTGGCTTCTTTTTCAAAATATACCTAAAATATAAATTAGAAATAAATTTTCAGATTATTAACAGGTCTCCATAATCGTACTTAACCATATACAAATATGTGGTGGATTCGAAAAATACTCAAAATATCTCGATAAACGCTGGCTTATCGAAAAAGTACTGAGAGGCAAAAAAGTTTTAAAAATATTGTGTTTAACTAAAGGTGCCACAATAATAATTTAATTGGAACGTACACAAAAGTTTGGGAGGGGTTTAAGGGAACAAAACCCCATAAAATTTTTATGGGGTGCACAAATTTCACTGTAATTTTTTTTAAGATGAAGCTGCCACAAAGATGCCACATGTCCATTTTTAATAAAAAATCTTTAAGAGTGTTCGATATATGAAAAAAATCGATTTTTATTTTGTAACTTCAAAGGGGTGTAACTTTTTTGTGTGCACTATTGTATATAGGTAGGTAAGTGAGCTTCAATCAACCTATTTTTGACCCCAGAATCTGTGGTATAATTTATGACCAATCTTTTCGGGACACCCTGTATATTCCTCTTTAGTGCCTGTTTGCTCATCCGATTCTAATTCTGGTGTTTCCAGTTCTTCGTGATTAGCTGTTTGATAGAGGTTTTTTAGGTAAGTTGTCCATGTATTTGTATCAATATGTTTTACTTCTATCAATTCCTTCATATCTGTTCTTTGACCTCTTAGCATTTTCCACATTTCCTTTTGCATCCCATAAAAGTCGTGCTCCATCTCTTTTGAAAATGCTTCCCAATGTTCTGTTTTCTTCCTTCTTACTATTCAGTTTAATTCATTTCGTACTCTTTTATATTCTTCATATATTTGTCTCGTTCTTTTGGACTTGTATTCTAGGTAGATTTTCTTTTTTTTTCTTGGCATTTTATTTTTATTTCTTCACGGAACCATGGTGTTCTCCTTTTCTTTCGTATATGTTTACTTATCTTACGTTCTCCAAGTGCTTCCGTTGCTGCCATTTTAATATTATCTCTGATCTTCCTTCAACTTTCTTCTATGTCTTCATCCGATGTTGTGTAGTTTTCATTCAGTACTTTTTGCAGTCTTCTCTGGTATAGATCTCGTGTTGACAAGTCTCGTAGTTCATCTCGTAGTCTCGTGTTCTACCTTTATTCTTGTCTCACATTCAACAGGGTCTTCTTTCCTGTTTCTTTGTAGCTCTATTCTGATTTTTCCAAGTACTAGGTTATGATCGCTTGAAATATTAACTGCATTTAAACATCGTATGTCTAGTACTTGAGAGTGGTGGATGTTTCTGTTTGTCAATATATAATCAATAACGGATCTGTGTCCTCTTGTATTTTGGAATGTATATTTTTGTTGATCTTTGTGTCTGAAGAACGTATTGTTTATTCGAAATTCGTTCTGAGAGCAAAAGTCAGTTATTAGGTCAGTTATGACTTACACGGCCGAAACAAGACCAGATACAAGTAAAACACGAAGACATCTGGAGACCAACGAAATGAAGATCTTAAGAAGGATTGCTGGAAAAGGACTACAGGATAGGGTAAGAAGTGAGGAAATCAGACGCATATGTGGGGTAGACAATATAAATACCTGGGTAAAGAATAGAAAAGAAGAGTGGAATGAGCACATAAGCAGGATGTCTGAATCAAGGATAGTAAGAATAGCCAGGGACAAGCCACCGTTAGGCAGGAGAAGTATAGGACGCCCAAGGAAAAGACGGAACGACAATTTAGGGTCAGAATAAAAGGCTGCACTGAAGAAAAACAGGCAGTACTGCCTATATAAAAGAAGAAGAAGAAGAAAACACAATAAAATATACCGTAATAATGAAGAACTAGCGAACTAATTCTACTATTTAAAATGGAGATAAAAACAACCAGAAAACTAAAAACATAAAATAAAATTTTTGTTAAATACTACTTAAAAAAATATAAAATTTCCAAAAATTTGTGGATTGTGGAAATGTTTTCACTGACGCGCAGTGTATATAAATATACAAATTTCTTTAAGATAAAAGTTGGGACAACTGGTATATAACATCCGTACTTATGAAAAATATATCTGCTAGTTTCAATGCTATTTTTCATCGATTTCTATATAGAATTACATCATCTTCAATAAAAATGCCACAGGAGATTATTTTTTAGATTGATTCAGCATCCGCATCGTATTTTACGATTATTTATTTAAGGTATGCTCGTAAAGTTATTAATTTTAATCTTATTTCTTGTATTTATATAGGAAGATTCTTCAATATGATTTTGTAAAAATGTTCACTAGTAGCTGAAAAACAAAAATATTAAATACCATCAAAATAAATAAGAGTACACAAGAGAACATAATAAATAAGAATTCTGCGCTGTCCATTATTTGGATTATCCGGTTTGCAACACTGATCTTCTCAGCGTCCTGTGTTACCCTGTCTATCCACCTCAGCTTTGATCTACCCCTAGAGTAGGGAATTTTACACGCCAACAGTAAAATTTCCCACTCTAACCCTGTCTCCATACTCCTACCGGTTGCGTGAGAATATTTTTTATCATGTTCGATTCTGGAGTCCGGGCTGCATCTAAACATTCCGTATATATATTTGGCACCTAGGACTTTTCTATTGGATCTTTGCGGCACGCGCCCATATTTCAACCAATACGCGGCGGGGTGCCAAACACGTATACGGAATGTTACTCGGTGCGAAATTCATATACGGAATGTTAAATATATTCGCAGACCGAAAAAGACAACTTTTTATTAGAGTAAGTTAAAAGGAGGTTGATTTTAAAATATTTTTTAATGTATTATTAAATAAAAATAAAACAATTATAGTATGTATTTGGAATGTTATTTCGTGCGAAATTCATATGCTTTGTATTCATTTATTCATGTCTTCTTCATTTCTAATGTCGGCTCTATATTTATTTACATTGATTGCAATGTATTTAAAACTCTTTGGCAAATCCATTATGTAAATAAACAATATTTTATAGAATAAATAATGTTTAAAATACAACCGCAAACATATAACCAAGTTAACGTATTTTCGTCTGGTAGCACACAGCCCTAAACTTCAACAGAATTGAATAGCTGAAACATATCTAAACATACTATGTAAACAACACGTGCATGCGTGCAAGTCAATAAAAATTCTGAGAAAGTGGAACCTTAGTCAAATAAAGAAATAATGTCTTCTATATAGGTAATAATTGTTTTATTTTTCTTTAATAATACATTAACAAAATATTTTAAAATCAGTCTTCTTTAACTGACTTTAATAGAAAGTCGCCTTTTTTAACATTCCTCATATAAATTTCGCACCAAATAACATTCCAAATACTATATAATTGCTTTATTTTTATTTAACAATACATTAACAAGTATTTTAATCAATCACCTTTTAACTGACTAATAAAAAGTTGTCTTTTTCGGTCTACGAATATTTAACATTCCGTATATGAATTTCGCACCGAATAACATTCCGTATACGTGTTTGGCACCTCACCGCCTATTGGTTGAAATATGGCCGCGTGCTGCAAAGAACCAATAGAAAAGTCCTAGGTGCCAAATACACATACGGAATGTTTAGATGCGTCCGGGCTACGTGTTCTGCCTACTGTCGACGCTTTCGCTTGATTATAGTGGTAATATCTTTTCCACTAAATTTTTCTTCTTCTTCATTTTGTAGTGCCTATCCGTTTCGGGTGTTGGCGAACTTCATGGCAATCTGTACTTTGTACACTGCGGCTCTGAAAAGATTTGTGGTTGTTGTGTTGAACCACGTATGTACATAGATTTTTCAGCCAGGAAATCCTTCGCCTTCCTGGTACCCGTTTTCTTTCTACTATTCCTTGCAAGGTTAGTTGCAGCAGTCCATATTATCCTTCGCTGTTCCTCATGATGTAACCGAGGTATTCGATTTTAGCTGTTTTTATTGTGGTTAAAAGCTCTTTTTCTTTTTGCATTCTCAGCAAAACTTGCAAAATTCTCAGCAAAATTTGATGATAAAGCCACATTTCAAAAGCCTCAATTTCCTTGCAGGTGGTGTCTGTGAGAGTCCAGGAGTCAACTCCTTGTAACAGTATAGGAAAGATATAACAACGTAGTAACCTGTTTTTATGGGCATTGATAAATCATGACATTTTTTGAAAGGCAGATTTTGCTATCTCTATCCCACATTTGATTTCTATGGAATGCTTCCAATTTTCATTGACGTTCGTACCAAGGTATGTTTATGATTTTACTGTTTCTATTTGTTGACCTTTTACACTGATTCGTCCAAAATGTTAAAACAGCAGTGGCGACAGTGCCGGATTAACCATTAGGCAAAGTAGGCAGTTGCCTAGGGGCCTCGGCCCCATAGGGGCTTCGTAGGGCCCAAAACTAAAAAGGAATTAAATAAAAGCTATAAATTATATTATGTTGAAAATTCAAATATCGCGCAATACCATAAAAGTGATAATGGACGCATAAAACTACATTACAATGCATAATTTTGTTCACATAGAAAGCCTATGTTGAAAGCCTAAGTTGCTAACGAATGCCGTTTGGTAGAAGGAACAGTACCTACTGCCTGTCAATCAACATCGTTTCTTAGAAAAGTCTTCTTTGTGCACCGTGCTTGTTTTCAAGCGTTGGCTATCGTCGTATTAATAAGCTGATGAAATGTTTCTCGGTCGGCAGCTATACGAAACAAATCCTCGACCGTTCGACCTGTCCATTGTCTGATGTTACGCAGCCAGGACAGTTGTTTTCTTCCAACTCAGCGTTTTCCTTCGATTTTGCCCTAAATGATCAACCGGAGTAAGCGATATTTAGGTCCTCTCATTAGAAAAGTACTAAAAGCAAAAGGAACTCTTTGGAAATTCAATTTAATCAAGAACGAGGTTACTGGATGCAAGTTCTGAAAAGTGTAGTCTTTTTAAGACTAAGTTTAAGTTTCTATCTTCTCGCGGATTAGCTGGAGGTGATACAGAGATCCTTGGTTCACAAAATAATGGGAACTACTTAGGCATTTTAGAGCTACTTGTAGAGAACTATCGTTTTCTAAGCTCTCACTTAGCCAAGTATGGCAATAAGGTGCTAATGGTATGGTGGCAATAAGGTGCTATGGTACTGAAAACCCTTCTTACTTATCCTCAAAGATCTGTAAAGAAGTAATAAAAGGTATAAACGACATGAGAGGACAATCATACGACAAGTCAGCAAACATGTTAATCAAATACAATGGTATCCAGGCTCATTTATCTAAGATTAACAAACTTGCAATTTACATTACTTGTGCCGCACACTCGCTTAATTTAGTTGAAGTTAGTGCTCCGTATATAGCGTATTCTAGGTTTGTTCAGTCCGTGTATAAGTTTTTTTCAGCCTCTACCCACCGTTGGGAAGTTATGATCAAATGCTTAAATGAAACTCCACTAAGCGGTCCCATTTGCTACGATCTAGTCATTAAAAGAACAAGCAGCACTAGATGGAGTGCAAGGTCTGATGCAACAAGAGCTTTGTCTAAAGGTTGCAATGCTTTCAAACCTGTTCTTCATACGCTAGCTGAAGACACTAAAATCAGAAAGCTGAAACAGTTGATGAGGCTAAGAGTTTTTTGAAAGACATGTCAAAAAAAGAAACATTCATAATGAATGAGTTTTGTGCAACAATTTTAGAACGCATCAACGCTGTAAGTAAATCAATACAGAAAGAAGAGATTGCACTTCAAACTGCAGTTCAGTTTCTAAATTCACTTATGGAGTTCTTAAAATTCCAAAGAGATAATTTGGCTTACTAAGAGCCTGCGATCTACCGTACTCTGAATATTCCGACGAGAGTCAACAAAAACTAGCAAGAAAACTACATTTGGATGATACTAATTCCATTGAAGTTTTTCTACAGGGTGGAGAAAAGCTAAAGGTTAAGACGTTTCTACCAATTTTGTATAAGTTAAGTCGGCTTGTCAGCGGTTGTCAGCGTACGAGTCAGTAAACTCAGTATTTGGTATTTGGTATCCTGACGATATTGAACCTGAAATTGGAGATGAACTAGTGCAGTTCAAATTCTTTATAGCCCAGCTTCAACACTTGCATGGAAAACAATAATTTATTTATGTCTGCAAAATGTCCACTATATAATCTAAGGAATACCGCTAGGACATGGTGGGGTTTTCCGAGGTTTTGAAGGGAGAAGGCGGGGGCTTTTTAAGGGGCCTCATAGCTTGGGTTACCTAGGGGCCTCAAGATTCTTAATCCGGGACTGAGTGGCGACAGTACATATCCCTCACGGACATCACGTTTGCTTTTGATAGCGTCGGATTATCCCGATATACAATGTTTGATTCCAGTACAGGTTGCTGATAATTCTTAAATCACAGGTGTTTATTCCAATATTGGTTAATATATCCATCAGCTTGTCGTGCTTTGCTGTATCGAACGCTTTATGGTAATCACTGAAACATGCATAAGTTAATATCGTAATTTACGTCTCTACATCGTTGAAATAGCACCTGTACACTAAAGAGAGTCTCTCTTGTACCCAGTGCATTCCGAAAACCAAACTGTGTACGGCTGATTTTTATTCGCACGGTCTATTATATTTATTGGTGTATAATTTTTAGAAATAATTTTAAAATATGGCTCATTAAGCTGATGGTGCGGAAATCACTACAGGATACGGATTTTGTTTTCTTTGGTAAAGCAATAAACGTTGACTTCAGCCATGTTCTTGGTATTACTCCGCATAAATATCTGTCATTTAATATTTTTGTTAGGCTTTGAGTATCGCCGGTGTTAAATAATAGTTTTATGAATTCAGCATAGGTATGCATTGTCACGTCTAGGAGCTTTGCCATCTTTTAGTTGTGATATTGCTTTTTCCACTTCATCTGCCATGTTTTATTATCTTCCGAAGAATTTGAATATCTACCATTAATAACAATATTATTTGACCTCAATTATATTTATTAGAATCTGGACGTTATCTGTTTCTCCTATCTTTTTTCCATAAAAGTAGATTTTTCTTCTTCTATTTTCTCTTCCAATTCTTATCTAATACTTGGTTCAATTAACACACTTCTTCTTTTTATTGATTGATTTTCTTTTGCCTTGAATTAAAAATGGTTATATCATGGTTAATTTGACTAGCAGATGATCTCGACGATATCCCTGTAATAATAATACCTTTTAGGAATAATGTCAAGTTTCAACCTTGCTCGTAAAGATGATGGTTTATAAGTTTAAGGTTGCACTAGCAATTTTTCTAATAAGATAATATCTACATTTATTTAGTTATCTCCTGTCAGTTTTTAAGAAAGTTTTTTAATAAGCATTTATAGGTATTTATATTCAAAATTATTTTAATACTTAACAGCATTTTTTACTGTCTAGTTCATTGTATTTTGCAGTTCTTTTCCTATTTTGTCTATAACTTAAACTTTACTTGTACCCTTTTGACTGTTTCTTTCTGATTTTGGTTCCACTCTTATCTTTT
Source organism: Diabrotica virgifera virgifera (assembly GCF_917563875.1). Taxonomy (NCBI): domain Eukaryota; kingdom Metazoa; phylum Arthropoda; class Insecta; order Coleoptera; family Chrysomelidae; genus Diabrotica; species Diabrotica virgifera. The sequence continues at coordinate 34,679,725 of NC_065450.1, read as the reverse complement.
TAATCGTTCCATTCGTTTTTCCCCGTTTTCCTTGTTTTCGTAATTTTGTATTTTATTTAGACATTTTTATCAACTTTTCTCTACGTCCGATTATCTTTGTTTTTTTTAAGTTATCGTCTCTCTTCCATGGTCTGAAGATTTTCTTCTTCAACCATTGTGTCTTTTTGTACTTATCTGATTGGTATTATGGAAGGAGAGCAAATTATGCTAAATGTGCAGTCACTCGAGCGTCATGGGGACCTATTGGGTTGTGAAATGTAGGTCCTAAAACCAAAAAAAGTTAAGTAAAGTTTTCCATTTTAGTGGGGACTTTCCATTTTAATTTAATTTTCCATTTACAACAATCGTTTTTTTTTAGATTATAGCGCCATCTATCCATAATTCGAAAAAATGTCTTGAATAAAAGTTGCTTATTTTTACGTAAGGAATCCAAATCTACAATAAAAAATGGGATCTCCCATTTAAGAGTTTAAAGTAACCCCCCACCCCACCTCCGTGGGGGGTCGTGTTTGGTGCTATTCGACAGATTTTCCAAAAATATTGAATAAGTGTATTTTTCAGTTTTTCGATCTGATGCTCATTTCGCGAAATATCGCGGGATTCCTAACTAAAATTTTGAATTTATCCCCACCTCTCTCCGTGGGACGTCATGTTTGGTATCGTTCGATAGATTTTTGAAAAATATTGAGCACGTATTTTTTAGTTTTTCGATCTGTCATTCATTTCGCGAAATATTCGCTTTTTTCTTTGTGAAATTTTGGGACTCACCCATTTCCTTACGATTGCTCAAAACGTCAGATTTTTGAAATATACACTGTTTTGCATGTACCTTACATTATCTTAATCTGACGATTTCGAGTTTTTCTAAGGATAGATTTTTTAGGTCCCCCTTAACGAACTCCCCTGCATTAAGAGCCAATATATGGTAGAGGTACATTTTCAGGGTACAAGGTTTCTCCCCATGTGATAATCTGACGCACTCGAGTAACTGCAAAAATCCCCGCTTGGACCATTAGAAATTCATTTTGACGTTTATTAATTTCTGTCTTTATTAAGAAGCCTTTGGAAAATGTGCCGAAAACGAAAATGAGGTTTATTGTAAATTTTATGTGGGGGAACATTGTCAAAATCGCAATTTTATCCTAAAAATAAAAAAAAATTAAATCACGTTTTTTGCGTTTAACTCGCTACAACTCTGTTCTATTTTAATATTTTTTCTGAAAACAATGGGACCTGTTTCAAGCTTTCAGTCTGATTCAAATAAAAGTTATGAATTTTTTAAAGTAAAGGGTGCAGATTCCTGAAAAGTTTAATAGCAAGAGTTGAGCGACAAAATTTGAAATTTAGCTTTTTAATCAGGTTTATATTAAAATATAGAGTACAAAGAAGTTTTCTCGAAAGTTTTAGATCAAAATATTTTATAGAAAAAAAATGGACGTTACAAATACCTAAAATAACGCTTATTTTTCGAGATACTGACCATGTGTGGTGAATGGCTAATTTTGGTCTTACTTTACATTTTTGATGGTGCTGAAAAAGAAAACAAAGTTTATTTTAAATTTTAAGTAGGGGAACACTGTCAAAATCGCAATTTTACCCTAAAAATAAAAAAATAAAATCACATTTTTTTTTAATTAAAAGTTGCACCATTTTTTTCTCTATAAAACATTTTGACCTCAAACTTCCCAAAATATTTCTTTGAACTCTATACTTTAACATAAACGTGATTAAAAAGCTAAATTTCAAATTTTGTCATTCAACTTTTGCAATTTAACTTTGCAATTCACGAATCTGCACCTTGTATTTTAAAAAAACCATAACTTTTATTAGAATAAGACTGAATGTGTACAACGAGTCACATATTCTTCAGAAAGGTGAAAAATATATGCGGTAAAAATTTCAGAAAAAAATATTAAAACCGAATATAATTGTAGTGAGTTAAACGCAGAAATACGTAATTTGTTTTTTTATTTTATATTTTAGAGTAATATGGCATGTTTGACATTGTTCCCCACTTAAAATTCAAAATAAACCTCATTTTCGTTTTCAACGCTAACAAAAACATGAATTAAAACCAAAAATAGCCATTCACCCAAAAACCGTTATTTTGGGGTATTAGTAACTTCGGTATAAAAAGTTGCACCATTTTTTGTCTCTAAATAATTTTGATCTAAAACTTTTCAGAAAACTTCTATTTACCTACTCTATATTTTAACATAAACGTGTATAAAAAGCTAAATTTCAAATTTCGTCACTTAATCTTTGCTATTAAACTTCATAAACTTCGTAATTCAGGAATCTGCACCTTTTACGTTAAAAATTTTTAGAATAAGACTGAGAGCTTGAAACAGGCTCCATTGTCTTCAGAGAGATGAGAAATATAGCTACTATAGAAATTTTAGAAAAAAAAATATTAAAATGGAACAGAGTTGTAGCCAGTTAAAGGCAAAAACGTGATTTTATTTTTTTTTATTTTTAGGGTAAAATTGCTATTTTGACAATGTTCCCCCACCTAAAATACAAAATAAACTTCATGTTCGTTTTCAAAACCATCAAAAATATAAAGTAAGATCAAAATTAGCCATTTACTACACCGTGGTTGAGCATATTTACCGTGGTGCAAAGTTGAGCGTATTTACCATAGTGTTGGCGCGTGGTCTCCCCATTGTTCTAAATTTGTGATTTCATCTTTTTAGAGCACTTTCGAGGTACTTACCTATATTTAAACATAAAGTGAGGAACAGGCAACATCCTTGCTTCAATCCCGTTTATGTTGAAAATCCTGTTGTTATTATGTTCATGTTTTTTTTATGAGTTGATTGTATATACTCTGGGCTAATTAGCAAAATACAAGGAAAAGTTATTTACCAGCAATTGTATTGCTGGAATCGAATTATAAGATCATCCATATTAATAATATAGGTATGCAAAGTCCGCAGATAGTGTGCTACTTTTTTTATAAACAAAATGGCGCCCCCAAATCGTGCTTTTTTCAACTATTGTTCTATAACTCCAAAGATTTTAACACCAAAAACACTCCAATAAAAATTCACCGTAATTAAATTCTGCATAGAGACATGTTTTTTCCGATTAACTTCTACGAAAATTTTCCTCGAATAATGCGGGTTTTCCAACAAAATCTTTAATTTTCAACTAGAATTTTAGTTACCTAAGTAATTATTTCTTAATAACTAATAACTTGGTGACGTAAAAGCCCTTTTGGTATAAATTATATTTCCACAAGCCGATGGTAATTGAATGAACAGTTTAGCAACAATAAAATTGTTAGATAACAATTTACGGTGGCTATAATAACCACAATATTTATGATACAAAAGAATAACTATGATTTTTGTATAAAAAAGGCACTATACCTATCTAATGTACTTTACATAATTGAAATTGGACTATTTAAGCGGCCTCAGGAACACTTTAAAATTATGAACAATTTTTTGCCTTATAAACAAATAGCAACTATTAAATTAAATTAAATTATGAAAACGGTATTAGAAAGAACGCGACAGGACGCTTCTTCTAACGAAAAAACGTTTAATTGCGATAAGTGGTTCCTGAGATACAACCGGTCAACCGGTCATACCGGTTGACCGGTATGTACGGCGAAGATATAAAAAATAGGATCATAATTTTAGAACCATCACCTTTTTATTTTTGTCCTATTTCTCCACACCAATTTTCATATCTTTAAAAGACTCAAAACATTTAATATAATAATAAGAACTACCGGTATTATGAGTGCAAAATACCAAAAATACCAAAATTTCAATCAAAAATTAGGTTGGAGAAAATGGAATCTAGTCCAGGGCGCATCTGTTTTGAGATGGACGTTGAGAGGTGACTCAAATTTTTTTGCAGAAATTGCTTGAAAATAAATCAAATAAAAATATTTGATTACGAGGAAAACGAAAAGCCCTAGATACAAAGTTTACTACTTTTTAAACAATTAGAATAATTGAAATAAAAATATAATAAACAATATTTTAAATCTAAGACTTTTCGTTAATAAACTGCTTTCTGGCTGCATCCCATATCTCCGGATTTTACAATATATAATCACATAGAGACGACGAAATAGGAGAAAGCAAATAGAGGACACTTAGGCCACGCATTTACCTTCTCTTCGTCTAGGAAAAGGACCGAAAGACAGTTTCTAAATACTCACAAATTGAGTAAAAATGAAAAAGATAAAAAAGGGTTCAAGGCAGGTTTTGTTTATATATTCGATTCAGAGTTGGACTACCATCTCCATATAGTAACTATTTCAGCATCCTTATGCATCATCAGTGAAGATTATGCAGTCACAACTCTGAAGGGAATACAAACATTCTGCCTCTTTTAAAGCAAACCATCGCGATGCGATGAACCCGCCTTTTGAGACGCAATACAGCGACATCTCTCGTATTACGAGGAAAACGAAAAGCCCTAGATACAAAGTTTACTACTTTTTAAACAATTAGAATAATTGAAATAAAAATATAATAAACAATATTTTAAATCCAAGACTTTTCGTTAATAAACTGCTTTCTGGCTGCATCCCATATCTCCGGATTTTACAATATATAATCACATAGAGACGACGAAATAGGAGAAAGCAAATAGAGGACACTTAGGCCACGCATTTACCTTCTCTTCGTCTAGGAAAAGGACCGAAAGACAGTTTCTAAATACTCACAAATTGAGTAAAAATGAAAAAGATAAAAAAGGGTTCAAGGCAGGTTTTGTTTATATTCGATTCAGAGTTGGACTACCATCTCCATATATTAACTATTTCAGCATCCTTATGCATCATCAGTGAAGATTATGCAGTCACAACTCTGAAGGGAATACAAACATTCTGCCTCTTTTAAAGCAAACCATCGCGATGCGATGAACCCGCCTTTTGAGACGCAATACAGCGACATCTCTCGTATTACGAGGGAAACGAAAAGCCCTAGATACAAAGCTTACTACTTTTTAAACAATTAGAATAATTGAAATAAAAATATAATAAACAATATTTTAAATCCAAGACTTTTCGTTAATAAACTGCTTTCTGGCTGCACCCCATATCTCCGGATTTTACAATATATAATCACATAGAGACGACGAAATAGGAGAAAGCAAATAGAGGACACTTAGGCCACGCATTTACCTTCTCTTCGTCTAGGAAAAGGACCGAAAGACAGTTTCTAAATACTCACAAATTGAGTAAAAATGAAAAAGATAAAAAAGGGTTCAAGGCAGGTTTTGTTTATATTCGATTCAGAGTTGGACTACCATCTCCATATAGTAACTATTTCAGCATCCTTATGCATCATCAGTGAAGATTATGCAGTCACAACTCTGAAGGGAATACAAACATTCTGCCTCTTTTAAAGCAAACCATCGCGATGCGATGAACCCGCCTTTTGAGACGCAATACAGCGACATCTTTCGTATTACGAGGAAAACGAAAAGCCCTAGATACAAAGTTTATTACTTTTTAAACAATTAGAATAATTGAAATAAAAATATAAGTGTCCTAAGTGTCCTCTATTTGCTTTCTCCTATTTCGTCGTCTCTATGTGATTACATATTGTAAAATCCGGAGATATGGGATGCAGCCAGAAAGCAGTTTATTAACGAAAAGTCTTGGATTTAAAATATTGTTTATTATATTTTTATTTCAATTATTCTAATTGTTTAAAAAGTAGTAAACTTTGTATCTAGGGCTTTTCGTTTTCCTCGTAATACGAGAGATGTCGCTGTATTGCGTCTCAAAAGGCGCGTTCATCGCATCGCGATGGTTTGCTTTAAAAGAGGCAGAATGTTTGTATTCCCTTCAGAGTTGTGACTGCATAATCTTCACTGATGATGCATAAGGATGCTGAAATAGTTACTATATGGAGATGGTAGTCCAACTCTGAATCGAATATAAACAAAACCTGCCTTGAACCCTTTTTTATCTTTTTCATTTTTACTCAATTTGTGAGTATTTAGAAACTGTCTTTCGGTCCTTTTCCTAGACGAAGAGAAGGTAAATGCGTGGCCTAAGTGTCCTCTATTTGCTTTCTCCTATTTCGTCGTCTCTATGTGATTATATATTGTAAAATCCGGAGATATGGGATGCAGCCAGAAAGCAGTTTATTAACGAAAAGTCTTGGATTTAAAATATTGTTTATTATATTTTTATTTCAATTATTCTAATTGTTTAAAAAGTAGTAAACTTTGTATCTAGGGCTTTTCGTTTTCCTCGTAATACGAGAGATGTCGCTGTATTGCGTCTCAAAAGGCGGGTTCATCGCATCGCGATGGTTTGCTTTAAAAGAGGCAGAATGTTTGTATTCTCTTCAGAGTTGTGACTGCATAATCTTCACTGATGATGCATAAGGATGCTGAAATAGTTACTATATGGAGATGGTAGTCCAACTCTGAATCGAATATAAACAAAACCTGCCTTGAACCCTTTTTTATCTTTTTCATTGTTACTCAATTTGTGAGTATTTAGAAACTGTCTTTCGGTCCTTTTCCTAGACGAAGAGAAGGTAAATGCGTGGCCTAAGTGTCCTCTATTTGCTTTCTCCTATTTCGTCGTCTCTATGTGATTATATATTGTAAAATCCGGAGATATGGGATGCAGCCAGAAAGCAGTTTATTAACGAAAAGTTTTGGATTTAAAATATTGTTTATTATATTTTTATTTCAATTATTCTAATTGTTTAAAAAGTAGTAAACTTTGTATCTAGGGCTTTTCGTTTTCCTCGTAATACGAGAGATGTCGCTGTATTGCGTCTCAAAAGGCGGGTTCATCGCATCGCGATGGTTTGCTTTAAAAGAGGCAGAATGTTTGTATTCCCTTCAGAGTTGTGACTGCATAATCTTCACTGATGATGCATAAGGATGCTGAAATAGTTACTATATGGAGATGGTAGTCCAACTCTGAATCGAATATAAACAAAACCTGCCTTGAACCCTTTTTTATCTTTTTCATTTTTACTCAATTTGTGAGTATTTAGAAACTGTCTTTCGGTCCTTTTCCTAGACGAAGAGAAGGTAAATGCGTGGCCTAAGTGTCCTCTATTTGCTTTCTCCTATTTCGTCGTCTCTATGTGATTATATATTGTAAAATCCGGAGATATGGGATGCAGCCAGAAAGCAGTTTATTAACGAAAAGTCTTGGATTTAAAATATTGTTTATTATATTTTTATTTCAATTATTCTAATTGTTTAAAAAGTAGTAAACTTTGTATCTAGGGCTTTTCGTTTCCCTCGTAATACGAGAGATGTCGCTGTATTGCGTCTCAAAAGGCGGGTTCATCGCATCGCGATGGTTTGCTTTAAAAGAGGCAGAATGTTTGTATTCCCTTCAGAGTTGTGACTGCATAATCTTCACTGATGATGCATAAGGATGCTGAAATAGTTACTATATGGAGATGGTAGTCCAACTCTGAATCGAATATAAACAAAACCTGCCTTGAACCATTTTTTATCTTTAAAAATATTTGAGTTATTCTCCCTCTCAAAAAGGCCCGGAACATTGTTTAAATAATCAAAATGTCAAAAATTGAAGGAAAAATTCGATTTTTTTCTTCGTTTTTTGATTATAACTTTAAAAGTATTCATTTCCGAGAAAAGTTGTACCGACATAAAAGTTGCGTAATTAAATTTCCTACAATATAGTATTGGTTAATAATTTAAAAAATAGTTACCCTAGTTGCAAAATAGCAATAATTGCGAAAAAACCATACAAAAACAAGTATTCGCATTTTACGTTTTTCAACCATTTATGCTACACTTAGGACCTTTATATTTCATTCAGAAAAACTTTATGATACAGTAAAACAATACTGTAAATTTCATTAAGATCGGTTCAATAGATTTTGCAAAATAAATTTTGCAATCCAGCTTTCGCAAAAAAAATTCATGTTTTCAAAATGTTACAGGACTGAAAATAAAGTAGATAGCAAGTTGAATTTTTTTTTGCTTATAGAAGTGTACTGTAGCTTTCATTTGCAATTTTCAAAATTAAAATCGATTAATGACCACGGCGTCAGAAAATTTTTGAAATAAACAATAATTTTTGGTGCTACGCGCAGGACAGCGGTGTTCAATTCACACAAGTTGATTTCCAACAAAAATTTCTTCCAATCTTTATCTAATATATTATTTTCTTACTCTATATTTTGTTGCATTTTAAATTTTAATTCCACAAAAATCAAACTAATTTTATAATTGTTTGTGAAATATTGTTTAAACAATTGCATATGTTTAAAAATAATAAAATTTTATTATTTAAGTTATAATATATGAACAAAGAAAGTTTTTGCTAATAAAAGTGTTATTTCAAAGAATAGAGTATGTGTTTTTTTGCAATAAACAAATTTATTTATATATATCGAAATGTAATAAAAATTAAAATGTATCAATCATTATCAGAGGTCATTGGAATGCCTAATCAGAGCAAACTATCCGCTGTCCTCCGCGTAGCACTAATAATTAATGTTTATTTAAAAAAATTCCTGACGCCGTGGTGTTAATCGATTTTAATTTTGCAAAATTGCAAATGAAAGGTACAGTACACTTCTATACGCAAAAAAATTTCAACTTGCTATCTTCTTTATTTTCAGTCCTGTAACATTTTGAAAAAATGAATTTTTTTTACGAAAGCTGGATTGCAAAATTTATTTTGCAAAATCTATTGAACCGATCTTAATGAAATTTACAGTATTGTTTTACTGTATCGTAAAGTTTTTTAGGGTCAAATATGAAGGTCCTAAGTTTAGCACAAATGGTTGAAAAACGTAAAATGCCAATACTTGTTTTTGTATGTTTTTTTCACAATTATTGCTATTTTGCAACAAGGGTGACTATTTTTTAAATTTCTAGTCAATTCTATATTATAGTAAATTTAATTACGCAACTTTTATGTCAGTACAACTTTTCTCGTAAATGAATACGTTTAAAGTTATAATCAAAAAACCAAGAAAAAATTCGAATTTTTCCTTAATTTTTTGACATTTTGATTATTTAAACAATGTTCCGGACCTTTTTGAGAGGGAGGATAACTCAAATATTATTATTTGATTTATTTTCAAGCAATTTCTGAAAAAAATATGAGTCACCTCTCAACATCCAAATGCACTAATATTTTTACAGATGCGCCCTGGTCTAATCTCAAAGTTCAAAATCGGTATACCTTAAAAAAAATGCATTTTGTCGGCTTCCCATATGACAATTTTCTTCTTTTTTTTTTTTCTTAAAAAAAGAAGTAACTTGAGTAGAGTCACCTATCTAACGCATTATTAAATCTATGACTTGCTTTTGTTTAGTTATAATAAATTAATTTTTTTATCATAACAAAAAGTATTAATTTGTTTAAACAAAGATTGTTTAAATAATTATACAGCTTTGAAATGAGAAAATTTGTATTTTAAACGTTAAAAGGTAGATACACTTATGGTAAGTTTATCTAAAAAAAGTCTACAACTAGAAAAAATATGTAGTGCTATTTTCTTATAAATAAATTAATTTATTATGACAAAACAAAAGAAACTCTGATATTTAATAATGCGTTAGTTAGGTGGCTCTAATCGAGTCACTTCGAACAAAAATAATAAAGAAAATTACCCCATGCGAAGCCGAGAAAATTATTTTTTTAACGTATACTGATTTTGAACTTTGAGATTCCATTTTCTCCAACCTAATTTTTGATGGGAATTTTGGTATTTTTGATATTTTTCACTCGTAATACCGTTACTTTTTATTAAGTATTATAATATATGTTAGAGTCTGTTTAAGATATGTAAATTTGTGTGGAGAAAGAGGACCGAAATAAAAAGGTGATGGTTCGAAAATTACCATCCGATTGTTTATATCTTCGCCGTACATGCTGGTCAAATTTGACAGGTTGTATCTCAGGAACCACTCATTGCAATTCAACGTTTTTCTTTTAGAAGAAGCGTCCTGCCGCGTTCGTTCTCATACAGTTTTATTTAATTTAATTGAATAGTTGCCGAGATATTCTATTTGTTTACAGGGTGTTTCATTAATAATTGTCCATATAATAATGAGAGAAACCTTAGTACAAAATACTAAGATTTAACCTAAAACACTTAAACAAAATGTGGTTCTTTACTGAGTTACACGGTGTTTTATCTAAAAATTTAAAAACTATTTTTGCTCAGAATTTTAAAACTATTCGACGTATCCTGTTCATACTTGGCAGGAAGTATAGGTGCTGTACAAGCTACTAAATTATGTGAAACAAACGTTTCTGGCTATTACCAGAGGCGTACGACGGGGGAAAGTAAATGGTTGACCCTTTCCAAATTCTACGCCACTGCCGGAATTGCTATTTTAGTTCAATTTTTGGATTCTCCAATCCATTCCATGAAAATAACATACCCTTCATTCGTAATGGTAAAGTCATTAATTTTCTTCGAGATATTTGAAGTTAAAAATGAAACGACACGGTTATTTTGATTAATGTATTGTGTCGCTTCATTTTTAATTTCAAATATCTCGAAAACTATTCATTTCATCGTTACGAATGAAGAGTATATTATTTACATAGAAAGTATTGAAAAATCAAAAAATTAAACTAAAATAGCAATTTCGTCAGTGGCGTAGAATTTGGGAAGGGTCAACGAGCCACTATCCCCTGTCGTACGCCTCTGGTAGTAGCTAGAAAAGTTTGTGTATCTTAATTTAGTAGGGTGTACAGTACCTACACTTTTTGTCAAGTATGATAAGGATACGCCAAATAGTTTAAAAGTACTGGGTACAAATGATTTTTAAATTTTAATCATATGAATCATATCGTAAATTAATAGAGAAAGAGTATATTATGTACGTAGAAAGTATTGGAGAATCTAAAAATGGCATTAAAATAGTAATTCCTTTAGTGGCGTAGAATTTGAGAAGGGTGAACCATTCACTATCCCCTATAGTACGCCTCTGGTAGTAGCCAGTGCCGGTTTCTCACAGTCTGCCGCCCGGTGCTGATTCGTATGCCGCGCCCAGGCTAAGAAATATTTCTTAACTTTATTTCAATTCAACAAAACATATTTCGAATACAAGATTATTAGCATAAGGAAAACAATTACAACTTTTTTTTGTTTCAAGTTTAAGGGAATACTAACAAAATACAAGAAAAAATTAAGGGCGAACTTCAAAAAGTAAAAAAAAATTAGGGCACTCGTGGGAGTGCCGACAGAAGTGAAAACTTCTTATAGTATATCAATTACGAGCTCAATGCTTTTTCCCCATCCAAAAAGAAGTGATATACCTATACATATTATATACGCGTTGCGTACGTCCTATGCTATTTATGTATGCATACACATAATATAAATATATACGTACAAAATTTATTTCGGCGAGGTGATGACGGTCGTAAATTCAATACTTTTTCCCCATATAAAAAGTGCACAACGCAACGTCCCTAAAGAAGTTTTCACTTCAAAAATTTATTTCGCCGAAGCGATGACGGTCCCTAATTTAATACTTTTTCCCCATCCAAAAGTGCACAACGTTTCTAAAGAAGTTTTCACTTCAATAAAAAAAATGTACCTACAATAACATTCAAACAGGTATATTACATGAGGTAGGTAATCAAATACCTTTACTAGTGAAAAGCTTGTTGTCTTGTTTTTACTGAAGAGAAGTTTTTCATGATATCATTTAACAGGTCCTCGTTAATTGATTAACTGTTAATCCGTTAACTGCTAAGGAGTTCAAATTTTCTTGGGAAATTGCATTTCTTAAGTAGGTCTTTATCCTTTTTAGTGTCGAAAAAGAGCGTTCGCCACTTGCATTTGCGACATTATGAAGAAAAAAATACGCAGGCAAATATTAACCTTTGAAAATGAAGATATTAATTTATTTTCGTATAAATCCTGTACCAATTCTAAAGGAGTGTCTATTTTTAATTGGGGAAGAGATAGTAACAAATTCTTTAAATGAACACATTCTTGGGGAAAATACTCGTCCAAATCCTTCTTGTATTTTTGCTGTAATTCGGTTACCGATTTGAAAATATCTTTATCTTCCGTAGGTTTTAGTTTAAACAAAAATTCAAATGCTCTTGAACAAGATTTATAGCTCAGATCGGCGAATAATCTCCGACTTGAAATAATTATAAAAACATAACATTGTGTTAGCATTTTTTCTTTTTCGCTTAAACTTGCCTCCGAATTCTTTTCTCCTAATTGCAATTTTTTTGATAATCCTCTTCTCAGCATAATTTTCGTTCCCTGTTAACAACATTCCTAAGGCCTCGTAGTGATGATCAAAAAGATCACGTAAGAAATCAAAGTAATCCGCCAAAGATAATAACTAGAGTCTGGATTATATGCAAAATGCATGTGCATATTACATGCAGCTTAATTCTGGGTTTCTTTATAAATGCATATGCTATTCAATATTTACTTGATTAAGAGCATATTGCGGCATATTTTGATGTACTTATTTGAAATATCACATTAATAAAATAGTTCTCTATACACATTTAAATAATAGGTTCTTGGAATTACTTATCAGAAGAATAAACCAACAGGTAGCCAAATTCGTTTTTAAATACTCTTTACCAGTTAGCAAAGCACCAAAGCACAATTTGTGAATATTGTGTGTATAAAATAAAAATAATTTCTATCTTAAAAATATTATGTCGAAATAGCGAAAAAACAATCAAGTCTTTTATTGAGCTGGATTGGTGATAACATTGGAATGAAGATGATCGACAATGAAAGTGCTTTCTGCAATTCACATATGTATTTTTTCTTCGCAAGAAGTATGTTACAAAGACGTTATGAAAGATATTAAAAGAAGAGATGAATATATGTGGATATCTAGCGACGAGGCTACTGACGCAATGGGTCGGCAAATCCCGAATTTAATTACTGGAGTTTTAAGCTGTTCAGTTGATGAATGTAAGTGCCATATTTCTTGCAAATAATTATATTGATATAAAAAATGTTGTAACAAATTTTGATTCTTCTTGTTGTATTACTGTTCATAAATTAAAAAAAAATAGTAATAATTCTGTCCAGAACGAACTGACCTATATCAACGCCTATATAAATTCAAATTTTGACATTTGAAAACAGCTTCGCGCGTACCGCCCCGGAATCTTCAACCGCCCGGTGCTACAGCCCCGAAAAGACCCCTGGTTAAACCGGCGCTGGTAGTAGCTATAAACGTTTGTTTATCATAATTTAGTAGGTTGTATAGTAGTCGCAATTTTTGCCAAGTACGAAAAGGATACGTCGACTAGTATTAAAATGCTGAGCAAAAATAGTTTTTAAATTTTTAGATAAAACACCCTGAAACTCAGTAAGGAACCATATTTTATTTAAGCATTTTAGGTTAAATCTTCGTATTTTGTGCTAATGTTTCTCCAGTTACTATATGGACAATTATTAATAAAACACCCTGTATAAGCCAAAAATTGTTCATGATTTTAAAATATTCCTGAGGCCGCTTAAATAGTACAATTTCAATTCTGTAAAAAAAATAAGTTGAATCGGGTTTATGTCTTAGCGTAGTAAAGAAAAACAATTAAAAAAAGAAAAAAAAAACAAGTTAAAAATATAATAAAAAAATATATACAAAAAAATATATATACAAAAAAATATTTACATCCAAAACAGTGTATTTATTTAGGATAGTAGTATGTTAGTTTCTATGTACATATATTTAGAGTTAGAAATACAGAAAAAATTCCTCTGATTGAAAAAAAAATTGTTTGTTTTTAAAATAAAATGTCTGACTAATTGGCTCAGCCAAGGCCATCAAATTTATGCAAAAAAAATTCTGTAAAGTATATTAGGTATAGTGCCTTTTTATACAAAAATCATAGTTATTCTTATGTATCTTAATTAATATGGTTATTATAGAGACCGTAAATTGTAAATTAACAATTTAATTGTTGCTAAATTGTTCATTCAATTTCCATCGGCTTCTGGAAATATAATGTATACCAAAAGTGCTTTTATGTCACCAAGTTATTTAATTATTAATAAATAATTACTTACCTAAAATTTTAGTTGAAAATTAAAGATTTTGTTGGAAAATCCGCATTATCCGGGGAAATTTTTCGTAGAAGTAAATCAGGAAAAACACGTCTCTATGGAGAATTTAATTACGGTGAATTTTTATTTGGGTGTTTTTGGTGTAAAGTTAAAATCTTTGGAGTTACAGAGCAATAATTGAAAAAAACACGATTTCGAAGTGCTAATTGGTTTATAAAAAACAATATAAAAAAAATCGGCTGACTTTGCATACCTATATTATTGATATATATAATCATAAGATTCGATTCCAGCAATAAAATTGCTGGTAAATAACTTTTCAAGTAAAAAACAAAGTTTAAAAATTAAAACAATTAATATCTTGTCTTCCTGTCAAAGATATTCACCTACAACTAAAAAAAATCATTAGATATAGGAAGCACAACTATTAAATAAGTAAGTACTGCATTTGCAAGAATTCTCGCAGCTATATCTATCTGCATAGCCAAGGCAGCCAAGGTCTTTCTTTTTCAGTTAAAATTTCATAATATTCACATTGTTGGCAGAAGTAAAGACGCAAAGACAATCGAAAATCGCATAAATTTCTTCACGGTTGGTGGCTACAGTTCAAACGGTATGATGATAGGCCAGGTGGATAACAAGAGGAGTAAAATTGTGTCGCGAGCTTTTAAAAGTCTTTGTTAAATCTTATGCTAGATTGAAATTTGATCCTGTAAGAGACACGAGAAGAAAAATATTGAATCTGGTCATTGAAAAAATATGTGAATTTAATAAGAAAATCCTTGTTTGATCCAAATATCAAGTAACTTGGTAACGCTACCGAACAATTATTCTCATGTCAGTCATTCTGTATTCTGAAGGATCATACACAATGAATATTTTCAAAAGTTCTCAGAAATTCTCAGTTCTAAGAAATTCTCAGAAATTCGCAAACAGTTTTAGAAACGAAAAGCTGCACGAACGCTATATTATAAGATTAACTAATACGCGATATAATTAAGCACTAACTAGCCCAAAACATAAGGAATTTTTTGCAGTAAGATGAATCGTCATTCAACTTTTTGCATTTGAGTCAGGAGAGTGTCAGGAAACTTTGTGAACTAAATTGATCTCCGGCAGATGAAAATTTCCGTAAGAAAAATAATGCATTCAAAGTGCATCTCGAAGACATGGAAAATGAAAAATTTATAACTCAGGAAATACTGACGAAAATGAGTTCAATTCTTATACTCGGGTGTTTTGGAGGTCGTTGAACACGAATTTCATCTAGGCGATGGAGTCCAAGGTACCTGGTGCCCAGGGTGGAACTCGTCGCCTGGAGTTTTATGTTCTAATCAAAATCAATGAATAACCATTACTCGTGGGGTTTTAGTGGTCGCTGAGCACCAATTTCATGACGGCGAAGGTCTCTATGGTACCTGGTGCCCATGGTAGAACTCGTCGCCTGAAGTTTTATGTTATAATCATTCAAAATCAGCCAATAACTATTACTTGGGGGGTTTTGGTGGTCGCTGACCACGAATTTCATGACGGCGATAGTCTCCGAGGTACATGCTGCCCGTGGTGGAAGACGTCGCCTGGAGTTTTATGTTATAATTTAAAATCTGCCAATAACCATTACTCGGGGGTTTTGCTGGTCGCTGAGCACGAATTTCATGACAACGATGGTCTCCGAGGTACATGGTTTACTAATGAAAACTTAATATTCAACGATGCCCAAAACCACCGAGTAATGGTTATTGACTGATTTTGAATGATTATAACATAAAACTCCCGGCGACGAGTTCCACCCTGAGCACCAGGTACCTTCGAAGACAATTGCCGACATGAAATTCGTGCTCAGCGGCCCCTAAAAGCCCAGAGTAATGGTTATTGACTGATTTTGAATGATTATAACATAAAACTCCAGGGGACAAGTTCCACCCTGGGCACCAGGTACCTTCGAAGACAATTGCCGACATGAAATTCGTGCTCAGCGGCCCCTAAAAGCCCAGAGTAATGGTTATTGACTGATTTTGAATGATTATAACATAAAACTCCAGGGGACAAGTTCCACCCTGGGCACCAGGTAATTTGAAAACCATCGCCGATATGAAATTCGTACTCAGCGACCCCCAAAACCACCCGATTAATGGATATTGACTAATTTTGAATGATTATAACATAAAACTCCAGGTGACGACTTTCACCCTTAGCATCAGGTACCTCAGAGACTATCGCCTTCATGAAATTCGTGATCAGCGACCCCCAAAACATCCGAATAATTGATATTGACTAATTTTGAATGATTATAACATAAAACTTCAGGGGACAAGTTCCACCCTGGGCACCAGGTAATTTGAAAACCATCGCCGATATGAAATTCGTACTCAGCGACCCCCAAAACCACCCGATTAATGGATATTGACTAATTTTGAATGATTATAACATAAAACTCCAGGTGACGACTTTCACCCTTAGCATCAGGTACCTCAGAGACTATCGCCTTCATGAAATTCGTGATCAGCGACCCCCAAAACATCCGAATAATTGATATTGATTAATTTTGAATGATTATAACATAAAACTCCAAGCGACGACTTCCACCCTGGGCATCAGGTACCTCGGAGACTATGGCCGTCATGAAATTCGTGGTCAAGGACCCACAAAACCCCCGAGTAATGATTATTGACTGATTTTGAATGATTATAACAGAAAATTTTAGGCGGCTAGTTCCACCATAGGCATCAGGTACCTCGGAGACCATCGCCGTCATGGAATTCGTGCTCAGCGACCACCAAAACCGCCCGAGTAATGGTTATTGACTGATTTTGAATGATTCTAACAGAAAACTCCTAGTGACGAGTTCCACCATGGGCACCAGGTACCTCAGAGACTATCGCCGTCAGGAAATTCGTGCTTAGGGGCCACCAAAACCCCCGAGTAATGGCTATTGATTGATTTTGATTATAACATAAATCTCCAGGCGACGAGTTCCACCCTGGGCACCAGATATCTTGGAGTCCATCGCTTAGATGAAATTCATGTTCAACGACCTCCAAAACTCCCTAGTATAAGTATTGAACTTATTTCCGTCAGTATTTCCTAAGTTATAAATTTTTCATTTTCCATCTCTTCGAAATGTACTTTGAATGCATGTTTTTTATGGAAATTTTTATCTGCCGGAGATCCATTTAGTTCACAAACTTTCCAGACACTCTCCTGAATCGAATGCAAAAAGTTGCATGACGATTCATCTTACTGCACAAAATTGCTAGGTGTAGTGCTTCGTTTCCTCGTCTAAATGAGCGATCTGAAATAAAGATTAATTATTATTGGACATGAAATGCCCAATGCCACAAAGAAGTGGATATCCTAAGCAAAGTTAGACAAGGATGTATTCTCCTTTTCATGACCATTTTTCAGTGCGTCACAAATTATAGAAAAAAAGGTAAGTCCGTGATTATACACATTTATGACATTTATTCTAACATGACATTTTAGTTAAATCTGACAGTTGTCACATTTTATTTTCAATTTGGAATAAAAACAAATCAATTGTGTCTATTTTATTTATAAAATGGTATTTTCTTTGATTTGTATAGTCTTATAAATTGTACAGATTATATTGATAATATTATTATTTTATTTGATAAATAATTATTTTTTGATTATGGCGCCATCTATCGATAACTAGAATAACTAGAATAAATGTTATAAATGTCTGTAATCACCGACGTGCCTTTTTTCTGTCACATACAATTTAATGCGTTAGAGAGAAATCGAAAAACTGTTACGCACTGAAAAATGGTCATGAAAGGGACTATATATTGTCACTTCTATTATTTTATGTCTCCTCTGATGTAGTCGTACTGGAAGCCAATAAATCAGAAATAGAAAAGGTTAAAGTGAAGAGGATTTTAATTTATAACACGTGATTATTTAGAAAATCTAAACAGAATAGTAGATAAAATATTAATGTGGACTCAGAATATGATCTTTCCCTTAACATAGAGTTCATGAAAATTAGTAACAATACACCGAAACTGAAGCAAATGTATGGAAAAGTTGAATGACCGCTATAATCGTATTACCCTCGAAGATCATGAAAAATAAAATCAAATTTTATCAAAACATTTTTTTTTCTGTTAGCCTGAGAGCTTTTCAGCCCAACGGTTCCACCAAGATTTTGTGTCTGTTGAACATCTTTTGACAAACCTAAAAGGCTGAAATCACTTAATGGTTCTAATAGAATTATACATTTAGCCTTAAGCACTCTTAAAATACTTATTATCTTTGATATTAAACGTAATTAGAATGTATTTAAATAAAAATGTTATCTGGCACAACGATCTCATTCATCATTCAAAATTCATTCCAGGTGGCGAGTTAAATGGTTGAGTACCTTCGTGCTAATTTGTAGCCTTTTAAAAGTTTTTATATTATATTTAGTGGAGCCAATGGAGTTTTTAGGCTACTGATTATGTACTTGAGAAAGGAACTACCACGTTAACGGGTTTTATTGTTTTATATTGTCAATGGACCTCTAAATATGAAAAAACCGTGGAATGCTACCATTTAAAGGGGTGCGTTTTTGAGAAAGGGGTGAATTAGTCCATAGGCACAGGGTGCATTAGGGTGAGTTCTATGCACTTTTGGTAAAAACACGTCTACAAAAAAATTGTTCCAGATTAAATTTACTATCAAAATATCACCTTTTAAAGTCAAAAATATTTTTTTTACAAAAGTATATAAAAGAAAAGCAAAAAAAAACATGAAAGATAGCAATTTTGTTTACTGCCCCATAACTTTTTTCCACGCGGATCGAGGTATAAGCTTTGTTTTACAGAAAAAAAAACTTGAAACTTCTCTTGAAAATGACGTTTGGTAGAACTTTCTAGCATTTATAGTTTCCGAAGTATTATTTTTCAAATTTCGTCGCTCACAACATTTTTAGGACATTTTCCCCATTATTTCGCAAACATTGTTCTGTAACTTTTTTCTACGCAATTCTAGGTACATGCAATGCTACATTTAATGGGAAGAAAAGTCAATTATATTTGAAATAATTATTCGAAAAGTCAATTATATAGGCGTAACCAGGATGATCCTAAGGGGGGGTTACAACTACGTGAAATGGGGGGGTTACAACTACTGGAAGGTCTCTGAGGGCTATGGTGTTAAGCGTATAGAGCTCAAAGTACATCCCAATGGGGGGTTACAACCCCCAAACCCCCCCCCTGGTTACGCCTATGATTATATTTAAAATGATCTATTATAGAAGGCTGTATGACTATGATTAAGCAAGATATGGTTTTTCAAAGTTTTATACTTTTAAAGATTTCTGATATATTTTACGTTTATTTTTAAACTCGTTATAACTTTTTTTTTGTACATTTAGGTATACATATTATCCAATAAAAAGAAAGCTTATTTTCTTTACTTTAAAATGGTGTATTGTAAAAAATTCTAGGACTATTTTTAAACAAGATATGCCTTTTAAAAATGTGACCTATACACATGCAGTATGTCGAACTAAGTTGAAGTCATATGGAAAACATTTTTATTATTAACTTTATGAAACAAATTATTTTTTTTAAATGCTATGCATAGTCTAAAACGTAAGATGCAATCGTCAGATATAAAATTTTATCAATAGTATACGAGATATGTTAAAAAATATTTTTTTTTTTTTATTTTACAAAATAGTCGCATCAACCTCGGAGGTTATTAGCGACATATACATATACATAAGGTAATTTATTTACAAATGTTAGATTTTGTTAAATACATTGATATCTTTAAGGAATTTTACCAAGTGTTCAATTTTACAATTTTCTCCTAAGATTTCACTTGTTGATCCGATGATGTGGTTGTTCTGTCTCTGCAACTGGTATTTTGGACACTCTGCAAGTACATGCTTAACACTTAGTGGGATATTACAGTTTTCACATAAAGTGGGATTAGTGTGACCAATTATGTGTCCGTGGGTAAGTCGGGTATGTCCTAGACGAAGGCGAGTAACAATGACATGGTGAGTTCTGTTGTGAATTTGAGATTTCCGCGGTTTTACAAACGTTTTCACTTCGCGAAGTTTTGAAGTTGAACTGTCCCACTGGTTTTGCCACAGATTTTCGACTTTCACTTTAATAAATGATTTTAAATCATTAAGAACTACATCTCTCACTTCACTCGCGGTTTCACTGTCCCTGGCTTGTTGGGCTGTCCGATCCGCCGCTTCATTTCCTTGGAGGCCAATGTGTGAAGGAACCCATAGGAATTGTACAATATGGTTGTTGTTTTGAATGGTAGCTAGTTCTTTTTTAATTAGTAGAGCAATTGGATGCTTCGTGTATAGTTGGTTAATGGTATGGATGGAACTGAGGGAATCGGTAATTATAAGAGCATTGGATATATTACTGGAGTTAATATGAACGAGAGATTGATAGATGGCGTATAGCTCGCCAGTATGTATACAGCTTAAGGATGGTAGTTTATACTCAAGTGTACTATTTGGAGTAATGACAGCTGCCCCAACTCCAGTAGATGTTTTAGAAGCATCTGTATATATATGATAGGACTTAGAAAATTTTGTTAGTTTGTTGATGAAAGTATTTTTTATTAAGGAGTGTGGAGTATCGTTCTTTCTAAAGATATTTAAGGATGTATCGGATTGAGGAATGCTTAATGTCCAAGGAGGAGGAATTTCTATGAAGTTGGAATAGGTATTTGGTATCGGAATTTGTAAAGTCCTAAGGGTTTGTCTAACTCTTTCGTAGAATGGCGGTTTCATGTTCCTATTTTCAGTATATAGGTTTTTAAAACGATTAGTGAATATGTTATTTCTAGATGGATTGTTTGGATTAGAATTAGCAGCAAATGCGTATGTGAGAGTTAAGTGCATCCTTCTATGTTCAAGTGATGGCTCTCCAGTTTCTGCTCGTAAACTTTCTATTGGGCTGGTCCGAAATGCTCCTGTAGCTATTCTTAATGCCGTATTTTGGATTACGTCAAGGTGGTGTAATAAGGATTCTTTCGCAGATGCATATACTATGGAACCGTAATCTATTTTAGATCTAATTAGGGTTTTATAAATATGGATTAGGCAGTTATAGTCAGCTCCATAGTTTTTATTAGAGAGAGTTTTCATAAGATTAATTCCATTTTGGCATGTTTTTTTTATTTGTAGAATGTGTTTTTTCCATGTGAGTTTCGTATCAAAAATCATCCCTAAAAACCTAATGTCATCGGCATAATTCAGGATTTGGTTACATAATTTTAGTTGCGGTTTATTCGGATCACGTTTCTTTGAAAATAACAAACACTTCGATTTGCTGAGTGAAAACTGAAATCCTGTTTTCTTCGACCAGTTTTCGAGTTCATGAAGTGAGGTTTGTAAGTGACGCTGTACTGATGAGATGTTTTTTCCTGAAGATACTAATACCAGATCATCCGCATATAATCTGCCATGAACTAAGCTGGAGTTTGATGCTATAATATTATTAAAGGCAATTAAAAATAACGTTGCGCTTATTACAGACCCCTGAGGGGTGCCATTTGCTTGAAGTCTTATTGAAGATGTGCAGTTATTGACTCTTACTTGAAAATTGCGTTGTTTAAGGAAATTTGAAATGAAATTAATGATATTACCTCTAATATTCCAAGTGTGTAATGATCTGATAATATCGTAACGCCATGCTGTGTCAAATGCTTTTGTAATGTCTATGAATACTGCAATAGTTTCCTGTTTGTTTGCGAAAGATTCAAGAATTTCAGATTCTAAATCAATGAGGTTATCAGTAGTAGTTCGATTTTGTCGAAATCCACTTTGCTCGTTAACCAGGAGGTGATTTTCTTCTAATATCCATAGCAATCTTTTATTAACTATTTTTTCCATGACTTTGCACATTACATTGGTGAGAGAGATGGGTCTATATGAGGAAATTTTAGTTCGTGCATTGTTAGGTTTGAGAATAGGTATAATTATTGAATCACTCCAGGAGGTTGGAAAGACATTATTTAACCATATTCGATTGAAAATGTTTAGAAGAGTACACTTTGCATTGTCTGGCAGTTTTTCCAAGAATACTAAAGGTATATTATCGGGTCCAGGAGCAGAGTTTTTTGTAGTATTAAGGGCAAAGTTAAGTTCATCTAAGGTTAAAGGGATATTGAAGGAACTGTTATCTCTATCTTCACAATCGAGCTGTTGTTTTTCTGTGATGATTTTGTGTTGTATAAACTCTTCGGAATAGTTGCTATTGCTGGAGTTTTTTTCGAAGTATGTAGCAAAAGCATTAGCTGTTTCATTAGGTTTTGTTATTATATTAGTATTATGAGTAATAAAAGGCACTTGGTAAAATTTGTTTTTTCCTGATATTTTACGAATATTGGCCCAGACTGTAGATAAAGGTGTTGTACTGTTTATATTTGAGACAAATTTCCTCCAGTTGGTTTTTCGAGCATTTTTTGTTATATATCGAGCATGTGCTCTCTGTTTTTTGTATTCAGTTATGTTAGTTGTGTTACTATGTTTTTTCATTCTATTAAAAGATGCTTTATATTGCTTGATTGCATTTTGACATTCCGTATTCCACCATGGTAGAGGTCTGTGTTTCCTTAATATTTTAGTTTTTCCTATATGTGTTTCTGCCGCGTATGTAATAATATTCGTAAAAATGTTGAGAGTTTCATTTATATCAGTGTTTTCAAAACTAGATTCTTGTGATTCTATGCCTGTTTCTATGGCATCAGCGTACTTGTACCAATTAGCGTTTTTCAGGTTCCATTTTCGGACTGGTTGGTATTCAGAGATATTGTCATCAGAAAATACAGACATTTTTATTGGGTAATGGTCGCTCCCATATAAAAAGGGTAGGGGATCCCAATTAAGAGCAGTTGAAAGAGTTGGGTCACAAATCGATAGATCGATTGCCGATGTTGTACCAGTATGTACATTAAATCTGGTTGGTCTTCCATCATTGAGAATGTTTAAATTTTCTTCAGTTAACAAGTCTTCGATTAGTCTGCCTTTGATATTAAAATTTGTTGAGCCCCACATTGGGTTGTGACTATTGAAATCTCCTACTATTAATCTGGGCATAGGTATTTGTAAAATGAGTGCTTTTAAGTCGGTTAAGGTGATAAGTGTGTTTGGGGGAGTATAGATGCAACATATATTAATGCATTGGGAAGCTTTAACTGAGACGGCTACAGCTTCGATGTCTGTTTTTAGTGGAATCGTTTGTGCTTCAAGAGTATTTTTAACATAAATGGCCACTCCACCACTTGCTTTTTCCTGGTTGTTTCTATTTTTATAAAATGTTGAAAAATTTTTAAATGTGTGGCAATATTGGTCTTTGAAATTCGTTTCTTGGAGACAAATGATAGCGGGGGTAATATCATTAATTAAAAGTTTTAGCATTTCATAATGGGTATAAAACCCATTTATATTCCATTGTAATAAATTGAATGTTATAGTTATAATTATTGAGTGTTCAGCTCCTGGGATAATTCAGTCGATGTATCCGTGTCAGGTTCTTCATCCTCGTAGTTGTCTTTTGTGAGCTGTCTCGTAATTTTTTTGTTAAGCTTTGTACATTTCAATTTTAATGAGCGTTCGGATGTATATGAATGAATTTTGGTTATGAGTTTTTTAAATTCTAGAATGTCTACTGTATATTTATTTATAACGCTGATAACATCTTTTGTTCCATGAGCGTTTTCAAATAAATCAACTGTTTCCTCAAAAGTTAATATTTGCTTTTCGGAATTGAATAATTCTTTAATTGGTTGCATTAGCGTTTCTAATGGTATTGTTGATATTTTTGTTTTTATTCTTTTTTGTCTCTGAGTTGGCTTTGAAAATACATCGTCACTAGCTGATGTCTCAATCGGGGGTGATATTGCTTCAGATACAGTTCGTTTGGAGGATGATTTAGATGTATTTTCTTCGTTGGATACGCTAAATTCTTTTGGTGCTGGATTCTCTATATTTTCATTCACCGAGCAAGAATTATTGCTTAGACTGGAAGATGAAGGCTGGTTAGTTATGACTATGTGAGATGAGGGGGCTGATGAGGTGGATATATTTGGTTTGGATATCACTGGCATTGTATTATCTGTAGTTGATGTATCAAGAGGTGTTAGGTTGGTTGTAGATAATATTTTTGTTAGTGGCGTTGAATTATTTGATATGTTTGTAGAAGTGCATGTTGTTGAAGGTGTAATAGCAGTCGTTTCTGTTGAAGTTACTGTACTAGGTTCGTTTCTGTTTGAAAGTGTAGCAGTTGGGACAGCTGTTTCTGAGTGATTTACATTTACTGAGCAACTACTGGAAATGTGGCCATGTTGTTTGCAAATGAAACATAAGTTGTCTAATGTCAAAAAAATTCGATTTGTAGTATCTTCATGAGTTATTAAAATGGTATCGGGAATTGGACCTGTGGGTGGAGATACGTAAATATGTCGACGGAAACTGAGTACATGTTTGTATTCAGGATTGTTGGTTCCTATTCGCAAAAATGACATTGATGAAGTTGGTTTTAGCCCTAAGAGCAGTAGTTCGTTTTCTATTACCTTATGCGGGATAGTGGGAGAAACATTGGATATTAGGAGTCTTTCACTTGGAGTAATTAGTCTACGGACTTGAATTTGTGTATTGTTTACAGTGATGAAACCTCTACTGTTTGAAAAAAATTCATCTAGGACTTGTTTGGTTGAGAAATAGATACAGATACGATTGTTGGTGATTCTTGATGAAAAAATAATGTGTTTTGGACTAACTAAAGCTCCTACCGCTAACAAGTATTCTTCTAATTTAACATCATTGAGAGAATTAAAAACTACTGCTTGTAGCTTGGATGGATAGATTGTTTCTTTTTGTCTACTAGCTGCAGCAGAGTAAGATAAAGGTTTTTGTGATGTGGATTGCGATAATGATTCATCGCTATTATTAGTGACGTCGAATTCCATTTCTCAACACCATTTGATTTTCCTAAGTACGGACCTGTTCCGCTTCGGGTTTTGGTAATTGTCTTTAAAGACAAAAAATTGGTGTCGATCAATGACTGGTGTTGTTTATTGATGGTTTTATAAAATTCTTTGGTTATGAAATACTTATTAATAGAAAAATATGTACTCACAGAAAATGTTTTTCTATACGCACTTAACTAACACTATTATACTTGATGTTAACGTAGTGTAAGAATACTATGATTGGTTTTTTTAAGTTAAATTTACTATTTGTCAGGATCGATCAAAAAGCATGTGTGCTTATTCGATATCAGTGCCGGACTCTCTGTTAAAAAAAAAAAAAAAAAAAAAAAAAAAAATATGAATTTCGCTCAAGAGTAAACTACCTTTATATTTCACAATATCGAAAAGTCTTATAAAGAAAAGTTATATATGGAATTAAAAAATTATGTTATATATGGAATTATGTTCTTCTAATTGAAAATAATAAAAAAAAATTTAAAACTTTTCTCAAATTAGAGATCTATCTATCTATCTAATCAGCCCTAAACATCCATCCTTGGATATAGGCCTCCTCTTCCTTCTTCCATGCCTCTCTATCTTGAGCAATTTGCATCCATTTTGACCCAGTGTGTTTCTTCAGGTCATCTGACCATCGCATCTGTGGCCTTCCCCTTTTTCGTTTGTGGTTCCATGGTCTCCAATGTATTACCATCTTAGTCCATCTTTCATCCTTCTGCCGTAGGGTGTGTCCGGCGAACTTCCATTTAAGCTTTGCTACTTGGGTAGAGACGTCTTTCACTTTTGTTTTGTTACGGATCCATTCGTTTCTTTTCCTGTCTGATAATTTAATGTTCAGCATTTGTCTTTCCATGGCTCTTTCTGTCTTTGCTATTTTTTCCATATTCTCTTTTGTAAACGTCCATGTCTGAGAGCCATATATTAAAACAGGGAGTATACATTGATTGAAGACTTTTGTTTTTAGGTATTGCGGGTATTTTCTGTTCTTTAGAATATAAGACAGTTTTCCGAATGATGCCCAGGCTAACCTTATTCTTCTCTTTATTTCTTCGGTCTGATTTTCTTTATTTAATCTAGTGATTTGTCCTAGATATATATATATATATATATATATATATATATATATATATATATTCTTTTACTTGTTCTATTCTTGTTTGTGCCACTGTAATTACTAGTTCTTCTTGTTGATTGGTCATGGTTTTTGTTTTACTGTAATTCATCTTCAGTCCTATCTTTGTCGATTCTCTATCTAGTTCTTCCATCATTCTTTGTAATTCTTCACTTCTTTCTGCTATTAATACAATATCATCAGCATATCGTAAGTGATTCAGATATTGCCCGTTTATGTTTATACCCAAACCATCCCAGTGCAGTTGTTTGAACACATCTTCTAGCGCTTGGTTGAATAGCTTGGGCGAGATGGTATCTCCTTGTCTTACTCCTCGGTTTATTTTAATAGGCTCTGTTTGTTTCATTAGCTTGATAGTTGTTGTTGCCTTATCATATATATTTGTAATTAAGTCGGTATATCTGTAGTCTATTCTGCTGTTTTGTAGGGAATTCTTTACTGCCCAGTGTTCCACACTATCAAATGCTTTTTCGAAGTCAATAAATGCCATGTATAGCGGGATATGATATTCGTTAGCTTTTTCGATTAATATCTTCATCGTTAAAAGGTGGTCACTTGTACTGAAGCTTTTTCTAAATCCGGCTTGTTCTCTTGCCTGGTATCCATCTAATTTAGTTGTTAATCTGTTTGTTAATATCTTGGTTAATAGTTTGTACATCACATTTAGTAAAGTTATGGGTCTATAATTCTTTAGATCCTTTTTATCTCCTTTCTTAAATAGTAACAATGTTACTGCTTCCTTCCAAGTGTTGGGTATTTGTTTTGTCATTAATATTTTATTCATAAGTGTGTACAAAACTTCTCTAGTTGTTTTCCCACCATTTTTTAGCATTTCTACAGTTATCCCGTCTTTTCCTGGCGATTTATTATTCTTCATCTCCTTGAGTGCTCTTTTTATCTCATTCTTACTGATTTCTGGTTGTAAGTCGGAATTTACATTTTTTATTTTTATTTGTAACTGCTTAAGGATTTCTTGTGTTGGTTTCTGTTTTGTATTGTAGAGGTTTTTATAATATTCTTGTGTTATTTGTATAATTTCTTCTATATTATTGGTCTCTATGCCTTCTTTGTTCTTTATACTATTAATCTGTATGCTTCCAAGCTGTGGTTTTAAGCAGTTCATATTTTTATTTTGTTCAATGGTTTTTTCTATTTTTTCTTCCTGTACTCTCCTTTGACTTTCCTTGATGTTCCTTCTGATAGCTTTGTTTACCTCTTTGTAATCTACTGTGTTTCTCTTATCTTGTTCTATTAATGTTTTTCTTTTGCTCATGAGGTTTTTTGTTTCCTGGGATATATAGTTTTCCTTTTTTATTCTTGTTTGTGCTACCTCTTTTCCCGCCTTTGCTAATGTATCGGTGAATAGCTGATTTATTTCATCGATATTTTTGTTTTCCAAATCTCTAGTGGCCGGTATACTTTCCCTTATTTTTTGTTTATATTCCTCTTTTGCTTTCTTAAGTTTTCCCATACAAATTAGAGATACCCTTGACTAAAATTAGTCCTAGAATTTTTTACAATACACTATTTTGAATTAAAGAAAATAAGCTTTCCTTTTTATTGGACACCTAAATGTATAAGAAAAAAGTTATAATGAGAAATATAAAAATAATCGTAAAATATATCAAAAATCATTAAAAGTATATAAGTTTGAAAAACCATAACTTCCTTAAAAGTAGTCGTACAATCTTATACAATCGGCCATTTTAAAGGTAATTGACGCCTCTTCCTACTAAATGTACCATAGCATATACCAGCGTGGGAAATGCTGTGTGCGGCAAAATTTGAAAATAATGTAAATGCTAAAACTTCTAACGTTTCTAAGTTTCTAAGAAACTTCGAACAAATGTCATTTTAAAGAGAAAGGATGGAGGTTTTTTTTTTGTCAAGCAAAGCCTATACCTATATCTGCGTGGAAAACAGTTATGAGACAAAAAACAAAATTGCTTTCTTTCGTGTTTTTTTGCTTCTTTTTTTTTAAATATTTAAAAATATATATATTTTTGACTTTAAGACGTTATATTTCGATAGTAAATTTAGCCTGGAACAATGTTTCTGTAGATGTGTTTGTACCAAAAGTGCATATAACTCACGCTAATGTACCCTGTGCCTAGGGACTTATACACCCCTTTCTCAAAAACGCACCCCTTTAAATGGTAGCCCTCTGCGGTTTTTTCATATCTAGAGATCCGTTGACCATATGAAACAATAAAACCCCGATAACGTTGTAGTAGTTCCTTTTAGCTCTCTTATTTTCAACATAATCAATAACCTATTTTACTTACGGATAAAATCAATCAAGACAGAACTTCGTATAATTTAATTAAGAAATGTTTAATAAACAACATATCAAGAAGTTCTAACTTCTTAATTTTTTATTAAATAAATGAACTGTAAAATTAGATTTTTAAAATACCTACGAAAATATAAACTTTAGAAAAAACTGACCTGACCATTGAAAAATTCAGAAAATTTTACAAAAGAAACCTTGTATAAAGATTTCTTACAATAAAATCTACAGCGTATAGAATTTTTTATTTATAAGGCTCGAGTCATCCCTCTCACAGACATTGTCGCACTGTTTAGATTGAGCACTGAGCGAGCGATTGACTTAATTTAACATAACTTTCTAATAAATTGATCAAATTAAATTTTACAAATTTGAAATGAAAGAAGAACATTGAAGCTATTTTATAGTTATATTGCACAGAAATGAAATTATGTGCATAAGTACAGTGTGGGCGAAAAGTGGGACTTATATGAATTTTGTTTAAAAATCATTTAACAATAAGTTACTAATACAATTTTACCTATATAAATCTGAAGCTTCTACAACTTACTTTTAAAACATTGTACTAAACAATGTTTCATTAAAAAAAATCTCAAAAATCTTATTCAAATGATATATCTTAAAATATGTAATTTTTGAAAACTTCGTAGTTTTACAGAATTACTACCACTTTTAAAAGGACCACTACCACTGTTATAAAACTGTAGTTTTTAAAAACAATAAATGTCTATCTATCTATCTATCTACCACTTTTAAAAGGATATTACTTAAGTTTAAAGGGCTATATTACAATTTTATAGCTGTTTTTTAAAGCTTCAGATGTAATCTTTAAAATGCACTAAATTATTTTACTTTGAAAATGACATAAACAACTTGTTTTTGAGAAAATTAAGAAAAATATAAAAGTAATACGAAAATCGAAAATTATCAATAAAAAATGTTTACACAAGGTCATAAAATTTTTGTCTGTACAACTTACCTAAAATACATTTAATAACATAATAATAAGACTACGGTTTGGAAAAAATTGGTATCTAGAGTTTGGCAGGGATGCATAATACCCCCCATTTTCTTCAATATGTAATATAGTGAACATATTATGCGACAATTTGTTGAAGAATAGAAAGGTGGAACAACTATAGGAGAAAGAAAAATCAAAAATCTATGATATGCTGATGATACCGTTATATTGGCGTCTTCACCAGAGGCACTGGAACAAATTTGGAATATAGTTTAAAATAAACATACAAAAATCCAAAGTAATAATTATTATAGATAGAAACAGAAACAACCAAACATACCTACATAGAAAACATGGCAGGTTACGAAGTGGTCAGACAATTTAATTACTTAGGTTCTGGCATCAATGCATCACTAATAGACGGAGAGCTAGAGCCAAAAAATCATCGTCATAAGTAATATGGAGTTTTTCCTGTGAAATGTGTCCATTGTATATTGACAATTATGACCCCTTTCAGGCTGACACCTCAGTGGATACAGGAAGTAGCAATAAGGGATGAAAGGGGAAAGTTAGTCCAATCATTAAAGGTTTTCACCTCCTATTTTGTTAAACCTCCATCGATTTGCATGAAAATTGGTGACTAGTTAGAGCATACCTCAAGAAACAAAACTGATTTGGTGCCACTTGCACTTTTACCCTGGTGGTGAATACCATCCCTTCCCGCGGGTGAAAACTATTTTATTAAAAATAACCCCACAAATCGATAGAGGGACAAATTTTAAGTAAAACTTGTTATATTATATTATTAAAATGAATCAATACTTTTTGAGTTATTAAAGATCAAATATTTGTTTATTTAAGAGCATATGCGTGAAGTTGCGGATGATAAAAAGGACATGTTAATTAATTGTATGTTAGTAAAATATTATTTTTATTTATATTATTTCAATATTTAATTGATGTTTTTTTCATTATAAACTGAATATGTCCAGAAACTGGGGGTGTCCAATAATGGGTACATTTGACATATTCGAATACACTTTTGCTAAAGGGCCTAGCCGGATAAGATGGTGAAAAGTGCCCCCAACTCAATTTAAATTCCATATAGGTCACTTTTTAGCACATATAGAGGAACTCACTTTCTGAAATTTTTAGCCCACTAGGTGGTCACGTGACCCCCCTAGAGCCTAATTAGGCTTTTTATGTTTTTATTTTTTATCTCAGCCGCGTCAAGAGCTAGCCAAAAACTTTATTTAAAAAAGTTGTAAGTTTCAAAAAGATCTATGTGAAAAATTTTTTTTTTTAATTTTTGGCGGGAAAGTCGAATTTTTAGAACAATTTTAAACTTTTAATTAACTCTGAAAAAAAAAACTAAGACACCCGTTTTTACGAAAATCAATTATAATGTGTATTTTTGCACAACCTTTTACCGTGAATTTTTTCAAATTTTTAAAATTGGTGAAACGTACCTTTAAAAATAAAAAACCGCATTTTTTCGGTTTTTTTTTTCGTTTTTTGATACAATTTCATACATATTTTTCAAAAAAGATAACACCGTCACTAGAGTATGTAAAAAAAATTAAAAATAATTGGGGTTTGCTTAATAAAATTTTTTTGTAACGCCATCCATTTTCAAGATACAGGGCGTTGAAGAAAACAAAATTTTACACATTTTTTACGATTTTGCCGAAACTACTGGCAACATTGCAATAAAATTTGGCAGGTTTTAAAAGGTAGTTATTGTGCATTTTTTGACATACAATTAAGAATTTTATATTCATCATTGGCGCGCATACGGGTAATGGTCTGATATTTTTAAAGAAAAAAAGATGGTACGCCACTGACATATTTCAAATTAACAATCATTTTTAAATTCCTCTTTCCATTTGTGACAAAAAATCTTTCTTCCCATTTTTTCATACGATGCGCCGTTTTGTTGCAAAAAATAAAATATCTTAACGCTTCCAAAGTATTCGAATTAATTTTTATAATGGATGTACGAGTTTATGTATGTAGATGTAGAAACTATTAGAAGTTCGAATGCTTTGTAAGGAATAAGATCTTTTATTTTTTGAATAAAAATGGTGCGTCGTATGAAAAAATAAGAAGATAGATTTTTTGTCACAAATTGAACGAGGAATTCAAAAACGATTGTTAATTTGAAATATGTCAGTGGCGTACTATCTTTATTCTTTAAAAAGTTCAGACCATTACCTCTATGCGCGCCAATGATGAATATCAAATCCTTAATTGTATGTCAAAACATGCACAATAACTACCTCTTAAAACCTGCCAAGTTTTATTACAATGTTGCCAGTAGTTTCAGCAAAATCGTAAAAAATGTGTAAAATTTTGTTTTCTTCAACGCCCTGTATCTTGAAAATGGATGACGTTACAAAAAATTTTTATAAAACAAACCCCAATTATTTTTCAGTTTTTTACCTATTCTAGTGACGGTGTTACCTTTTTTGAAAAACATGTATAAAATTGTATCAAAAAACGAAAAAAAAACCGAAAAAATGCGGTTTTTTATTTTTAAAGGTACGTTTCACCAATTTTAAAAATCTGAAAAAATTCAGAGTGAAAGACTGTGCAAAAATACACGTTATAATTGATTTTCGTAAAAACGAGTGTCTTAGTTTTTTTTTCAGAGTTATTAAGTTTAAAATTGTTCTAAAAATTCGAATTTCCCGCCAAAAAATTTAAAAAAAAATTTTCATATAGATCTTTTTGAAACTTACAACTTTTTTAAATAAAGTTTTTGGCTAGCTCTTGATGCGGCTGAGATAAAAAATAAAAACATAAAAAGCCTAATTAGGCTCTAGGGGGGTCACGTGACCACCTAGGAGGCTAAAAATTTCAGAAAGTGAGTTCCTCTATATGTGCTAAAAAGTGGCCTATATGGAATTTAAATCGAGTTGGGGGCACTTTTCACCATCTTACCCGGCTAGGCCCAATTTATAATATCGAAATAATACAAAAATAATATTTTAGTAACATACAATTAATTAATATTTTCTTTTTATCATCCTTAACTTCACGCATGTGCTCTTAAACAGACAAATCTTTGATCTTTAATAACTCAAATAGTATTGATTTATTTTAATAACATGATATAACAAATTTTACTTATAATTTGTCCATCCATCGATTTGTGGGGTTATTTTTAATAAAATCGTTTTCACCCCAGAGAAGGGGTGGTATCCACCCCCAGGGTAAAAGTGCAAGTTGGTACCAAATCATTTTTATTTCCTGAGGTATGTTCTAACTAGTCACCAATTTTTATGCAAATCGATGGAGGTTTAACAAAATAGGAGGTGAAAACCTTTAAAGACTACACTAACTTTCCCCTTTCATCCCTTATTGCTACTTCCTGTATCCACTGAGGTGTCAGCCTGAAAGGGGTCATAATTATCAATATACAATAGACACATTTCACATGCCAAACTCCATATTACTTATGACGACGATTTTTCGGCTCTAGCTCTTAGACTATAACATTGAAGGATACGAAGACGAGATCTGTCGACTATTCCCCCTTGATTTTTGTTAATTTTACTAGTCAAATTATCTCATTCAGAGCAGTCCATATTTGCGTTTCTCCAGTGTTTCTCCTCTTGTTTGTTTCCACCCATTTTGAAAAAATGTAAAAACGTTGAAAAATCCACGTCCGTCTTACCAGGTACCAAGTACTAGGTACTTTGTAAATACAACTCGTCCGTCATTATACCAGATAGAATAACACAATTATTGAGTTGCCGACTGAAAGCATATAACTCAAAGATGTTATTAGGTGAGAAATTTGACCTCGGACTTCCGGTTTTAGAGTTGCAACCAGAAGTACTATTTTAAAGTCGTCGAAATAGTACAAGCGATATATTATTCGAAGCGTCCTAGCAAGACCAGGACCAATATATGATTCCGCTTTAATGCCTGTCAGTTCGTCTATCCATCCGGCCGCGAATATAACTACTCCGAAGAGCTTATAATTATTAGAAGATGGTATTAGAGGGGAGAAATTTAACCTCTTGCTTCCGGTTTTAAAGTTGCAACCGTAAGCGTTTTAAAGTGGCCGAAATAATACAAGCGATATATTATCGAAGCACCTTAGAAAGATGAAAACAAATAAATATATACTTCTGGTTTCATACCTGTCTGTGCGTGTATCTGTCTGTACGCGAAGATAACTACTAATTAATTAGAAGTTATAGAATGACAAATAGTTCAGAGAAATAAGGAAAAAAAATATCCTGTTGGTTATACAACCTCCCCCAGGACGAAACCAAATTTTTTGAGTAGTATGGACATCTATAATAATAACCTATATGTTTCCTGCAGCAGATTTTGATGATATACATAGTTATAAACAAAAGAAGATCAAAAAATGGTATATTTTCGCTTTTTTCGTCTATTACCAAAAAGTTAAGCATTTTAAACAAATCTTCTTCTTCTTCTTCTTCTTCTTGTAATAGGACTATGTCCTGTTTCTTCTGTTACAGTCTTTGCTGCGATCCGGAGCTCCAACTCTCGTACCATCGTTTTTTGGGTCTTCCTATGGGTCGCTTGGTGTTGGGCTTCTGTGTTTTCGCCCAATGCGCCATACGTTCAGGGTCCATCCGATCTACGTGGTCCCTCCACATGCGTCGTCGCGCTCTTGTCCATCTCACTACGTCCTGAACGCCTAGCTCTCTCAATGTGTCTTCGTTTCGTACTCTATCTCTGAGTGTGATACCTCTTATGGATCTTAGGGTTTTCATCTCTGTTGTTCTCATTATCTGTTTGGTCTGTGTTGTCTCGGCCCTTGTCTCAGCTGCGTATGTCAGTACGGGTCTAACACATGTCTTATAAATGCGGACTTTGCTTTCGGTGCTCATATATTTATTCCGCCAGATTATATCCCTCAGGAAACCAGATATTCTCGCTGCTTTCATTGCCTGCTGTTTTGATTCTTGCCACAGATGCCTGTCGCTAGATATTTCCACACCTAAGTATCTGCAATCCATTACCTGTTCGATTATATGGTCGTCCACTACTAACTTACATCTATTGGGTTCCTGGATATTACCATCGATTGGGTTTTCTCTTTGGATAGTGTCAGGTTATACTTTTCGGCGGTTATTTTGAATTTTTGTAGTAGGCGTTGTAAGTCATCTTCGTTCTCGGCTATTAAGATTGCATCATCTGCGTAGCACAGTATTCTCATGGTTCGGTTACCCATTTTGTATCCCTGATTCATTATGTTAACACTACCTATAACTTCATCCATTATTAAATTAAATAGGCATGGACTGAGGCTGTCCCCTTGTCTAATGCCTGCATTGATTTTGATTTCTTCCGTGAGCCCGTGTGTGGTTTTAATTCGTGTTTTGTTGGATCTATTGAGCTCTTTGATTATGTTTCTATACCTCTGACCTATGTTTTTCTTTTCAAGGATACTGAGCACGTCCTTTAATCGTACTCTGTCGAATGCTTGTTTCAGATCTACAAAGCATGTGAACATGGGCTTGTCGAATTCTATTGATTTCTCAACTAATTGTCGCATTATGAAAATAGCGTCTATTGTAGATCTGTTTGGGCGAAAACCCTGTTGTTCTTCCGATACACCGGCTTTCTTATATATTTTTTGGGATAGAATTTTTGTCAATAGTTTTGATGTAGAATTGAGTAGTGTAATTCCTCGGTAGTTCGTAGGATCTGTCTTTACGCCTTTCTTGTAGATTGGTATTGTTATACTCTCTCTCCATTCCTCTGGTACTGTCATGTTGTTTACAAATCTGAGAGTAAGAAATTCATAAATCAAATAAAAAACTTCAACATGGCGTTCGCTGAATATGTCTATCCTTATTGGTTGCTTAGAAAATTGCAAAATAAATCATAAATTTTGAGTTTTTATAAATATTTATAACTTATGTAAAAATTAACTTAGAACCTTCTTATTACATGGAATGATGAGATTCTGGTGCTTAGATCATACCCTAAATTTCAACGCAATCGGTCAAATAGTTTAAAAGTTATTTAATTTGTTTATCCCAAATTAATTTTTTTTGTAACACTATAAGTCAGAAAATGATGAAGTTACAGTAATACTTTGGATAGTTTATGAAAGAAGAAGATTTGCATTATTAATCTAATTAAAAAATGACAAAAAATAATTCTAAATATTAAAAAATTATTTTGCAAGAATTTGAGGAGACAAATTAGGACAATTGTTTTTCTTCCTAAATGTGTATCAAAATTCAGTCTTTTTAAATATAAAAAAATAATTTTTCTACGGGTAACGGTTAAAAAGTTATTCTAATTGTTTATAAGTAAGCAAACAATGGACATGTTTTTGCAAAATAATTTTACACTGCTTAAAATTACTTTTTGTCATTTTTTGTAATTAAGTTAATAGTATAAATGTTCTTCTTTCATAAACTGTCCGAAGTATTACAGTAACCTCATAATTTTCTGACTTAAGTGTTGCAAAAAAATGAACTTGGGATAAACAAATTAAATAACTTTTAAACTATTTGACCAATTGCTTTGAAATTTAAAATATAATTTAAGCACAAGAAGTCTCAGCATTCCGTGTAATAAGAAGGTTCTAACTTAATTTTTATATAAGTTATGAACATTTATAAAATCTCAAAATGTATGACTTATTTTGCAATTTTGTAAGCAACAAATAAGGATAGACATATTCAGAGAAGGCCATATTCAAGTTTTTTATATGATTTACGAGTTTCTTATTCTCAAATTTGTTTAGAATGCTTCACTTTTTAGTAATAGACGAAAAAGCGAAAATTTACCGTTTTTTGATCTTCATTTGTTTATAACTATGTATATCATCAAAATCGGCTGCAGGAAACATATCGGTTATTACTATAGATGTCCATACTAATGGTAGGGGAGCCAAAAAGTATGCTAAATGTGCAGTCACTCGAGCGCTTTGGTGACCTATTGGGTTGTGAAGAGTAGGTCCTAAAACCAAAAAAAGTTAAGTAAGGTTTTCCATTTTAGTGGGGACTTGTCCATTTTAAATTTAATTTCCATTTCCAACAATCTTTTTTTAGACTATACCGCCATCTATCCATAATTCGAAAAAATGTCCCGAATAAAAGTTACTTATTTTTACGTAAGGAATCCAAATCTGTAATAAAAAATGGGGGCTCGCATTTAAAATTTTAAAGTAACCCCCCACCCCACCTCCGTGGGGGATCGTGTTTGGTGCCATTCGAGAGATTTTTCAAAAAAATTGAATAAGTTTTTGATCTGATGTTCATTTCGGGAAATATCGCAAGATTTGTATCTAAAATATTGAATTGACCCCTCACCCCTCTCCGTGGGAAGTCGTGTTTGGTATCATTCGATAGATTTTTGAAAAATATTGAATACGTATTTTTTAGTTTTTCGATCTGTCATTCATTTCTCGAAATATTCGCTTTTTTCTTGTGAAACTTTGGGACTCACCGATTTCCTTATGCCCCTCTCAAATCGTCAGATTTTTGAAATATATACTGTTTTGAATGTACTTAACTTACCTTATCTTAATCTGACGATTTCGAGTTTTTTTAAGGATAGAATTTTTTTTTCGGCCTCCCTTAACGAACTCCCCTGCATTAACAGCCAATATATGGTAGAGGTACATTTTCAGGGTACAAAGTTTCTCCCCATATAATAACGCGCTCGAGTAACTGCAAAAATCCCCGCTTGGGCTCCCCTACCATAAACTAAATTCGCTCTACCGAGATTCACTTTGACACATTCGGAATAGGAAACATACAACACAAAAATTCCTACCTCACACTATTAACTGCTAAAATCAACTTAATCTTTCATTAAAAAAAGAAGAATTATTAGAAATAGTGGGAGTGTCTACTAATGTCATAAAATTTTGTGGAGTTTATTTTTACAAAATATTTTTATTTTGTACAATAAATAATTTTCTCATTTGTTATCAATATATTATAATGGTGTAAATAAATAATTATTGATTGGCGTAAAGTTTATGTTATTTTTATGTCTGTTTACTATTAATAATATTGGCTATGAGCAGGTGCGTTGGTTGTGTAGTAAGTTCCAGTCACTTCTGACAACTGAACTTTCCAAAAAAGAAATTACTAACGTCAGTGTCAAAGTGAATCTCGATAGAGTGAATTTAGTATACTCAAAAAATTTGATTTTGGCCTGGAGGGGGATATGTCACGAGAAAATCTTATTTCTCTGCACTAAAATAAGGCGTCGAGTGAGAGCTTATAAGTCAAGGATGGTATTAAAGGTGAGAAATTTAACCTCGGACTTCCGGTTGCAAAGTTGCAACTGAAAGTACTATTTAAAAGTCGCCGAAATAGTGCAAGCGATATATTACTCGACGCGCCTTAGCAAGACGAGAATAAATAAATATACTTCAGGTTTTTACATCACTTCCGGTTAAATAGGTGTAATGGGAAGTGTCACATTATAGTCAAAGAAATAGTACATGTGATATATCAATCATCGCATATTGAAAAGTTGCATCGCATATCATCTCATTTCCGGTTAAAAAGTTCTGACCATAAGTTTCCAGGCAAAAATTAGTCAAAATTAGTGAAATCATAATATATATCAATCGACACAAAGTTACAAGAATAGTTCAAATCTTGATTTCCAGTTTTACTTTCGGTCTCGTTGGGTGAAAACTTAGGACTTACCGAGTCCAATTGCTTGTTCTATAACGTATTATTTGTAAAAGTCATCAGGGCCGTAACTAACATTACGGCAAACGGGGCAGTGCCCCGGGGCCGCCGACCAAGGGGGGCCCCGGCCCCGTGCATAGATCTTAACGAGGAAAAGAAAAATATGTATTTTAAAAGCCGATCCCAACGAAATATTTTCAAATGACACAATTTTAAAAAGACCACAACATAGTTTTAATTTTTCACTGGGGAAAGTAGTCTTTTAGATTAAAATGCAATTGGAACAGAACAGGTCCCCTGAGGCCTGAGCTAAGCTGGGGCCCCCGAGACCTTAACATAAAAATTTAAATTATTACTTAAGAAATTAGTTACTTCGGCGCAATAAAACCTAAAATGCCATTGGAAGAGGGGGGCCCGAACTAAGCTGATGCCCCCGAGATCTTTCGTAAACATATAAATTGTGACTGAGGAAATTAGTTATTTTGGCGAAATATAAACTAAAATGCAACCGGAATAGGGACCCCAGGTCTCAGCTACTTTGTCTTAATCAATTTACCCCAGACCACATCTTGGTACGTGAAAGGAACCACATATTGAAAAGAAAGGTATACATAAGATAAAATGAGCACGTTAGGATCAGTCCCACCAGTACACTGACCAGCTTCACTAAGTGTGCTTGGCTCACACTGCACCATAAGGTGCCTTTAAATCAAAGTGAACACGAACGAAGAAACGAATTCGTAGGTGTTCGCTTGGTTATTCGTTCGGTACAAAGTAAGACCATTTACATTGTAGCGAACGAACGCATTCGTTGATAATCCGTCCGCAATGTCAGATACAGATGAAGCTGTACTCATTAGCGCTGCTAATTTTATAGTTATTGCAGGACATGCTGAAAAAAAAAAGAAAGAAGAGAGTGTGGTGTTCACATAGGAGGGAAAATGCGATTTCAAGGGGTTTCAAATATCAAACATTTTTCCGTACCCCCCTTGCACTGGTGGTAAATTCCCCAGACCTCCCGGTAGGGGGTCCCAGATCACATTTGCCTCGGGACCCTCAACATCGTAGTTATGGCCCTGAAAGTCATCTTTTTCATTCTTGGCAAATATACTTTTACTGGTATTTCTACTTTTTTATTCGTATTTTACCTTACACTTCTACTATCCCGAAGAATCTCTATTCAAAGATATTATAGATACAAATCTTAAATGCAAATTGAAATCAGCAGCAAAACTTGTGCGAGTACCTTCACTTTTTACAGATAATAAGAGAGATACAGTTACACCTCTTTTGTTGCATATTATCATAATCTTCACCTCTGTTTACAGTACCCTTGAAAAGCGTTAGATTCCTTGAAAATTTACATAAACAAAATAGTTATAATAATTGATGCTAATTGTAGTGATCAAAATAACTACATCCTGTACGGTATATTATGTAAAAAATCTGAGATAATATCGATAGTTTCTTCTGCAAATATTGATTTATTTTCTATATTATATTGAAGCCCACTACAATATCAAACACAATATGTATATTAGAATTGTGACATGAAAAATAACTTATAGTCCAAGAGACAGCGCTGAAAAATCTCTCTGAATTTACTAAAGCTAGTTTTTTCACAGTTGATTACTGTGCTTGTGTAGAGAAACATACTGCGGTCGGTCAAGCGAAACGTAGAACAGGGGTTACTGATAGGTTATCAAAGTTGCTTTCATGCGAAGGTAATGCAATCCATTATCTAAAGCTGAAAATCAGTACACACATTCTAAATTGAATATAAATAAAAGTTATTATAGTCGGTCAGCTGTATGACGGGACAGAGCCGGTCGGTCGGCCCCAGTGAATGTACAGGGTTATTCACTATATTTTGACCCCCCTGTAAACTGCTTTATTTACAGAATTAGAAAAAAATGTTAAATGCAAAAGTTGGTCGATATTTAAATTATGATTTTTACATATATTATATCGTACTAGTGACGTCATCCACGTGGGCGTGATGACGTAATCGACTATTTTTTAAATGGAAATAGGGGTCGAGTGCTAGCTCATTTGAAAGGATATTCAATTCCCTATTCAGTAATATAAACATTAACATGATTAATTATACAGGGCCTCCAAAAAATTTTTTTTTTAATTAAATTAATTGACACAAAAAGAAGGTATGTAATTCAAAATACATTCTATTGCTGTCAGAAAACAGAAATAAATGTTTATTGAACAAATAAACATTACTTTTCACTTAAACTCAATGTTCAAGCTGGCACCCATCTGCCTCTTGGCAGTTTGAACATTGAAT
Source organism: Diabrotica virgifera virgifera (assembly GCF_917563875.1). NCBI lineage: Eukaryota > Metazoa > Arthropoda > Insecta > Coleoptera > Chrysomelidae > Diabrotica > Diabrotica virgifera. The sequence goes on along the minus strand of NC_065450.1, from coordinate 34,639,406 downwards.
TTAAGCAAAAATCAATGTTTATTTGTGAAATAAATTTTTATTTCTGTTTTCTAACAGCACTGATTATCAATTAAAAAACAAAGGGCTTTTTGATATTGTATTGCAAAAAACTCTTCGGGATGTCATCAATCGATGTGTAAAGAATATATACCTATTTTGGAAACATTGAAATTTTCAGTTTTTCACATAGTGTTTGAGCGTTAAAAATGGCCGATTTCGCAATTTTTAAATTTTTAATCGCTTATATGTCAAAAACTGTCAACTTTAGAGAAAAGTCACTAAGAACCATTTCTGTTTGGAATGATCCAGAAAACCTAAAAAACTTTGTTCGATGTAAAAAAAAATAATTTTAGGAAAAAAAAACAAAAAAAAAACGTTTAAAACATTTTTGACCCACTTTAGGTCCTGGAAACATGCCAATTTGTTAAAAGGGATCCTTTTTGGGTAAGATTCTGCAAAAAATCAGAATCAGAATATTTTTCCTAGCGGATGCGCAGTGGCTTTCTGGACTATATAGTTACCGCATATGATTATCTTGGAAGTATAATTACCAATGATGGGAAAATAGACCTTGAAATAACTAACAAAACTAAAAAATCAAACAAACTGTACTACGCACTAGCGCCAGTTCTGAGGAAAAAAAGAACTGTCCCACTAAACAAAAATTAAAATATATAATACGATTGTGATACCGACGATACTGTATACGAGCGAAAATTGGACTTTACAGAAAAAGCATAATAGTAGGATAAATGCAATTGAGATGAGACATCTACGAGCTATACCCGGAAAGACCAAATGGGATAGAAAAAGGAATGAGGCAATAAGAGGGATAACTAAACAGGAACCAATAATGAATAAAATAATAAAGAGACAATTAAACTGGAATGGACATCTGATGAGAATTAAACCTAGTAGACTAACAAAGAAAATTTACGAAACAAGGAATATTACAAAAAAGAAAAAAGGCAGACCTACCAAAACCTAGCAAATATCATTTGCATATCTCAACCGATTTTAGAGCAATAAATAAATCGTCAGTTTGTAAGAAAAAATTTGCGGATATATATTTATAAAATAAACTGTCATTGTTTTTTCACGCAGAATTACCCCTTAAAGTTTGTCGCACTTATTTAGAAACACCCTGTATTGATGAAGAACTTGGCTAGTTGTTAAAGTACGTAACTTTTTTATTATCCAATATAAGCAAATGAATCAAAAAAGAAAATGATAAGCAAGCCTAAGGCTATAACTGAGTTTTAATTTCAATATTTTATATAGGCTAGAATATTCCACGGATTGTTCCGAACTTTAAAGGAAAAAACACAGTATGATTGTTACACCCGGTATAAAATGACACTAACCTGTCTAGGAACAATATTACTACATCGATATTCTTATATAATAAGGTTACAACATTTAAAAAAAATCACTTAAATCGGACAACTGGTTTAGGAGATTCGAGACATCAAACATGCCCCATTTTAAAGGTAATCCTTTAATTTTGCCGGTGTGTGTATTAGCTTATTGCATGTATTATAACATTGCATGTACACATATTATAAAGCTATATTACATACAAGGTATTCTACTTCCCCACACAAGAGCGGGAAAATGCATCTTTCGGAAAGGAAATACGTACGGGAAAGTGGCTGTTTTAGCACGGCCGTGGAAAAATAACTATTCTCGAAACCATATTGTAGTTATAGTTTATAACAAAAATAAAAAATACGGAAGAAAAACAAAGTGAGATTTTTAGGCGTGTATTATAAAATGGAATAAAATCTTAACAAAACCTTTGACGAATAACATTGTACAAAATAATTAGTTGAATGCCCTGAAGACTAATTAACAATTTGCATAAAACAATTAACCAAAGTAAAAGATTTTAGTGATTATCGCAGATGGAAGGGGACCTTGGTATAGAGATGAAATTACGTGGCAAGAGTATTATAATCATGTAATGTATGAACATAGACGGATGCACCATAAGTGAAGAAGGGTGTAATAAATAATAAGTAAATGATATAATGATAAATAATGAGTAAATGATAAACAGTCGTGGCAATATTTAATAATTTTTTGATATAAATTGGTATTTTAATTCAAATATATCAAAGTCAAAGTTTTCAATCTAATAAAAATATTCAAAATATTTAAAAATATCCAAAAAATACAAGATCCTTTGTAAAAGGTATATTAAAAGACCCCAATAATGGTTACATCGCAAAACAAAACGTTTTCGGATTAATAGGTAATCCATCACTAGTGTTAAGCCAATAGCATGCATGCGTGAGCCACCAAAAAGTTATGGGTTTTTTGGTATTTTGGTGGCTCACGCATGCATGCTGTTGGCTTAACACTGATTATGGATTATCTATTAATACGAACACGTTTTTTGTAATGTAACCCTTATTGGGTTCTTTTAATATACCTTTTCCAAAGGATCTTGTATTTTTTGTGATTTATGGTATACAGCCAGCTACAGGAATTCTATTTTCATCGTGGATTTTTAAAAATATCCAAAATATTTCTAAAAGATATTTAGTGAAAACTTATTGGACCATTTTCCTGGTAACAACCCATGGCTTCTAAAAATTGCAAGCCAGATGGATGCTGAAACGAAGAAGACAAGAGGGAATTCTAAAAATTTGCAATTCACGACCCCCCAATTCGAAAAACTATTAGTAAAAAAACTCGAACCCTGGATCAAAAATCTAATTCCAGACCACCAGTTTGGATTTCGATCCCATCACTCAACAATCCAACAAGTTCACAGAGTGGTAAAACATATAAATGCTGATTTTGAGGCCAAAAGGTACTGTTCAGCGGCATTTCTTGACGTTGGGCAGGCATTTGACAAGGTATGGCATGAAGGCCTCCTATACAAGCTAAAAAAGACATTACCGCACAGCTTTTACATTCTTCTTGAGTCATATTTGTCAGGTAGGTATTACTTTATTAAATACCAAGATGCAATTTCCAAACTCTATTCTATCAAAGCTGGCGTACCACAGGGTAGCGTGCTGGGACCTACCTTGTATCTCTTGTTTACCGCAGATATACCTCCACCTCTTCAGGAACCACTAGAGGAGAGACCACTTACAGAAGAAATGATGCTAGGAACATTTGCCGACGATACTGCAATCCTAGCCTCACACACAGACCCTATTTATGCCTCGCATATCCTTCAAGCGTATCTAGACAGAGTACAAATTTGGTTTTTGGAATGGAAAATTAAAGTGAATGAAGGAAAATCTATTCAAGTTACATTTACAACACGAAGAGGAACTTGTCCTCCTGTAACTTTAAACAATCACCAATTACCATCAGCCAACGAGGTAAAATATCTTGGTATTCATTTGGACAGAAGTCTCACATGGAGGAAACATATCTGGACCAAGAGAAAGCAACTAGGTCTCCAATTCAGAAATATGTATTGGTTAATGGGCCGTTCATCAAGACTATCTCTGGATAATAAATTGCTGCTCTATAAGGCAATACTTATGCCAATCTGGACATATGGGTTGGAACTATGGGGAACAGCCAGTCACTCCAACATCGAAATCATCCAACGCTTCCAATCAAAAACCCTCAGAACCATCACTAATGCACCTTGGTACATCAACAATAGAATTATTCATCGAGTCCTTAAAACTGATACGGTACAAGAAGTCATCACAAAACGTAGCGCTGCTTACATTGCCAAGTTGGAGGATCATGAAAACCAGTTTGCACTTAACCTCCTAGACAATTCCCAAGAACAGCGTAGGTTAAAGAGGTTCAAACCATTGGACTTACCATTTAGAGTAAACTTTTAAACTAATGAGTTAGTAGTTATGAAATGTAATTATTTTGTACAGAACTTTATAAAAATTGTACTTTGATTTTGCCAGTGGGTAAAATCTTTCTTGTCCTTAGTCAATGTAATTACTTTTGTTTATTGTTGACACTCAAAAGATTGCAAAATAAATTTAAATAAAAAAAAAACGACCCCGTCTGTTCAGCTGGTAAATTCCAACGGAAAATGGACCTATGTTACTCAAAGGAGTAATACTAATATAAAATAAAATCATGAACTGCAAATTTTTAGAATTCCCTCTTGTCTTCTTTGCTTCAGCATCCATCTGGCTTGCAATTTTTAAAGCCGTGGAGGTGTTACCAGGAAAATGATCCAATAAGTTTTCAATTAACACGTTGACGGACAGAACGTCTATAGACGTCTAATTTCCATTGATGTAATGTGACACAACGTCTATAGATGATATTTTTAAAATAACGAGTTGTAACAATTACATCGACAGATGCATATGAAATGTGACATGATATCCATGGTCATCGTTCACATGTTTACAAAAAATGTTAACAAAACTTATTGTTTCCATAAACTATAAGCGCTAAAAGAAATGCAGCAATTTACTTATTCTACCTTGCAAAATTTATATAGTGTCACAACACTTGCTTATACATTTGACGCACTGTCCGCCATCTTTTAGAAATATTTTGGATATTTTTAAATATTTTTAATATTTTTATTAGGTTGAAAACTTTGACTTTCATTTAGCAGCTGGTTGGCCTAGATATTCCAGTTTTCTCGTTTGTATGGTTTTTACAACTTCGCATTCCTTTCCCATCTTCAGCAAAAGATATTGATTTGGCATTCTCTCTGTCCATGGTATTTTCCACATTTTTCTTTAGCACTATATCTCGAAAGCCTCAATGTTTTTGATGTTTATCTTTTTTAGTGTCCAAGCTTCCATGCCGTACATCAGAACGGAGACAACATAGCACCTTAATATTCTCGTCCTCAATTTCATATTGAAGTAAAACAGAGGAAACTTCTGGAAGTTTTCCCTCTTTTTTTTTGCTGAAGATGAGGAAGAATGTAGCGTTACTACGCTACCCCTAAAAATTTTCTTTGATGCGCCAATGCCACTTGAATCTTGACAAGCATAGAAGCCATTCGACTTGTCAACGTTAAAGCTGATCACCGATCGTTATCATCGATCAAACGAAATTAGGAAATAAAAGGCAGTTGGTAAAGACTTTTCAAGACTTCTAAAGAACCAAGTTCTGATGACAACATTCTAATAACAACTCAAGTTCGTGCTTTTTAAAATTTGCAAAGTAAGCGAACTATAAATATACAGAAGACTAGGGGAATCTAAGATTGCATTCCATAACCCGTCTATTTATCTAGGTAAAATTCTGTAGAATCTTGGTTTCATGTACTCATTCGTCTGCCGCCAAATTTTTGCTAGTTCATTTAGCGTTACCCAGGGTGCACCACATGGAGGCGAACTAGGATTACACCCCCCGGGAACTATCTACCGGACATCATAGGGAAACTTGGCAAATTTGAACGTCCCCGTAAGATTTGGGCAGCCCTTAATCGAATTCGAACAAACTGTGGAAGATGCGCCGACTCCCTCTACAGATAGGGTAAACTCCCCTCGCCTTCTTGTGACTGTGGCGCTGCAAGACAGACGATCAGTCACATTGTTCAGGACTGCCCACGCAGAGCATACACAGGCGACCCTATATACTTTGTAATGGAAACCGAAGGGTCAATCGAATATACAGAGTGTCCCAAAAGTAGTGGAACGGTCGAATATATCGCGAACTAAACATCGGATCGAAAAACTCAAAAATACGTGTTCAATCATTTTCAAAAATCTATCCAATGACACCAAACACCAACCCCCACTACACCCCCTGGAGGTGGGGTGGGGGGTAACTTTAAAATCTCAAATGGAAACCCCTAGTTTTTCTTACAGATTTGGATTCGTTACGTAAAAGTAAGCAACTTTTATTCAAGACATTTTTTCGAACTGTGGATAGATGGCGCTATAATTGAGAAAAACGATTTATCCTGATACCATAGGTAAATTATAGAAACGGTCTAATATCTCGAGAAATACACTTTCAAATAAGAAACAAAAAAAAAGTTTTTAATACTTTTCGAAAACCTATCGAATAACACTAAACATGACCCTCCAACCCACCCCCTGGAGGTGGGGTTGGGGGTAACTTTAAAATCTTAAATAGATTTTATTTTTTATACCCCACTTTTTATTACGGATTCGGATTCGTCATGAAAAATTAAGCAACATTTATTCGAAACATTTTTTAGGATTGTTGATAGATGGCGCTTTAATTGGAAAAATACGATTTATTAGCGCCATCTACCAGCAATTTTAAAAAATGTTTCGAATAAATGTTGCTTAATTTTTCATGACGAATTCGAATCTGCAATAAAAGTGGGGGTTGCTATTTAAGATTTTAAATTTACCCCCCACCCCGTCTCCAGGGGGTGGGTTGGAGGGTCATTTTTGGTGTTTATCGATAGGTTTTTGAAAAATATTAAAAACCTGTTTTCTGGTTTCTCATTTGGAAGTGTATTTCTCGAGATATTAGATCGTTTCTATAATTTACCTATGGTATCAGGATAAATCGTTTTTCCCAATTATAACGCCATCTATCCACAGTTCGAAAAAATGTCTTGAATAAAAGTTGCCTACTTTTACGTAACGAATCCAAATCTGCAAGAAAAACTAGGGGTTTCCATTTGAGATTTTAAAGTTACCCCCCACCCCACCTCCAGGGGGTGTAGTGGGGGTTTGTGTTTGGTGTCATTGGATAGATTTTTGAAAATCATTGAATACGTATTTTTCAGTTTTTCGACCCGATGTTTAGTTCGCGAAATATTCGACCGTTCCACTACTTTTGGGACACCCTATATAAAAAAATTGGACATCTGTTTGTGATGCATTGTATAATGCATAAATCTAAATATATTCTGTGATGTACTTGAGCAATACGCTAAATAAAAAATAAAATCCATGTACTCAGAGAGGAGTCAAACTAGTAGAAAATGAGAGTTTATAGTTTTCAGTTCTTATTTTTTATCGGTATATTTAAAAGTTTTAAGTACGGCACTGGTAGCTAGTTACAGTTGCAAGGCCCGAAAGTTGTATCATCAGAGGATTAGAGCAAGGATAAGCAGATGCGTTTGCACTTAGCTTATTTAGCAAAAAATATCGCTTTGTGGTTCTAGATCGTACTTCTAGACCTTGATTCATTGATAATAACTATTTGTATTGAGTTCGGAAGGTTAACAAATGATCTTATATAATCTATCTGGGTGAATAAATTTTCAGCATCATTAAGATATTAAAAGTTAAATGCATCTTAGCGTTATGTTAATTTTTAATCAATTTTGTTGAGTATGACGTGCAGTAAGTTATAAAGGCAGTTATGTAGGTCAATAATTTTATAGTTTTTATATCAAACTCCACTAAATTCACAATTTGTTAGTAGGTACTCATAACAATCAAAAGTAAATTTTCTCTTCCGATAGACTTCCTATTTTGAGCGTAGGCGCAAAATTTTGTTGCAATGCTTTTTAAATGCATTCTTTTTTTTCCGAATCCTGAGATAGTATCCTGAAACGAATAAGTATTTTTAAAACATTTAAATGCACAATGAAAGATTACATCATTACCCAGGGGAAGAAAGTCCCTAAAAAGTTCTCCAATGTTTATTTTATTAAGTTACAGGGGTGAAAAAGAAGAGAAATTTGAGTGTGGTTTTTAATTTCAAATTTCGCATTCAAAAGAAACTTTTTGTTTATATTATATTATGTTGTTCTGGAGCTATTTTCTTGTGGCATTTTTGCAATTAACTAGTTTTGATGGGAAATAAGCCACAATTCTACTAAAAAAATGATTTTATTAACGTTTCGACGCCCAAATTGGGTGTCGTTGTCAAAATACAAAAAATTTAACGAATTAAACAGAACTGTTAGTGCTTAGTAAAAATGCTTAGTAAAAAAATTCTTCTAATAATTTATTTAATCTGACTCATTTATATCGGCAATTCAGCCATATATTATACATTTTAAAGTGGAAGACTTTAAAATGATATTGCCAATATTTATGAGTTGTGTTCCTGGGACGACTTTACTGAAAGATAGTTCATTCGATTACATGAAATCAACCCCAACTCAAGAATATCGGTCACAAAAAAATCATAACATGTGATCTGTCTTTAAAAAGACAACCACATGCAATGGTGATAGTAAAATTCTCGCGCTAGAGATTCCATAGTAAATCACGAGGGAAAACCATGAAAAAACCTCGTGATACTATTCCGAAATCGTAAGTATTAAGTCTCACTTTAGTTTACTCTCAAAACTAATACCAAATGCTGACCTTAATATGTACATATGTTATTTTAAATTTTTACTATATACTGCCTTCACAGTTATTTAATATATATGTATAAAGAGCATATTATGATAAAAGCAATTGAAGGATGGCAAAAAGGCATCTCAATAAATGGTCATAAAATAAACAACCTACGTTACGCAGATGACACAGCCCTTTTTGCAAATAGTCAAGCAGAGCTGATTGATCTTATACGACTGGTTGAAAACGAAAGTCAAATATTTGGTCTGCAATTAAACATATCAAAGACAAAGGTCATGATAGTGGATACACTACATAACAATCATCAACACATAACCACAAATGATCGGTTTGAGGTTGTGAGCTCATACTTATATCTGGGATCATTAATCGCAAACACAGGGTCACTACAAGAATAAGTAAAATGTAGATGTGATCTAGCAAAAGCCGCCAAAGCAAAAATGACCACAATATGGAAGGACTATCAAATTTCAAGAGCGTTAAAGATGAGGTTGATCAACTTCTTAATATTCCCAATACTGACCTACGGATGTGAATCTTGGACCCTGAGAAATTTGGAAAGAAGAAAGATAGACGCCACTGAAATGTTCTGTTGGAGACGAATGCTACGAGTTCATTGGACCGACCATAGAACAAATAATTCAATTTTAAGAGAGCTTAAAGTTAGCCAACGACTCTCCAGTAAAGTCCATCTTCAACAATTAAAATACTTTGGACATGTTATGAGAGCAAACACAGAAAACATGGAAAGACTCATTGTACAAAGAAAGGTGGAAGGCCGAAGATCACGAGGAAGATCCCCAACAAGATGGATCGATCAAATTACGGGAATATGCAAAAGACCCATGCATGAGTTAAAAGAAATGACCAGAGACAGAGATCTTTGGAGACGGACAATACACGACATCACGTCGACCACTATACTTCCTCCGGGGGGTCAGGATTGAAGAGAGAGATTTTAAATTATAAATAATATTAATAATACATAGATATATAGACAATACTAAAATATAAAATATGTATTAACTCGATATGTTATTGACTTACTAATCCTGGTATTTTCTTTCTGTTGACTTCCTCTTCTAGTATGGGTAACCACATTCTACTGCATTCTACCGTTCTACCGAGGAATTTGTGACACAATTCGTTTCATTTAGCATAATTAAAGCCGCTTCTTTGATTTTTCTCTTTTTACTATCTGTTTCTTTCAGGACTATACTTGAATCTTTCCACTGAACTTTATGTTCATTATCCCATGCGTGTTGCCTTATTTGAGATCTATCAAATTCTCTATTTTTAATATAAGACTGATGTTCACTTATTCTAACGTTTAATGGTCTTGATGTTTCACCTAAATAAAATTGTTCGCATTCACAAGGTATTTTATAAATACAATTCTTTGTTCTTTCTTGTTCACTGTTAGGTTTAGTTTTAGATAGAATAGATCTCAACGTGTTTGTTGTTTTGAATGTTGTTGAAATGTTGAATTTATTTCCTATTGTTTTAAGTTTCCCGCCTAGTCCTTTTAATATTATATCGATACATTTTTGGCAAAGTAACGTAAGTGACATTTTTGGCGAATCATGTTTTTCCATTAAACAAACGCTCTTATTGTTGAGAAGGTACTGCCGGAGTGTTGTAAGCCTAGACATATTATGTTTGAATTAATTCTAGGCTTATTACACTTTGGCAGTACCTTCTAAACAATAATAGCTTTAGTTTAATGGAAAAACATAAAATGTCACTTACGTTACTTTGCCAAAAATCAGGCCCGACCAGAGGGGGGGGCAGGGGGGGCAAAATCCCCGGGGCCCGGGGCCCAAGGGGGCCCGGGCCCGGCCGTTAGCAAATTTAAAAAAAATTCCTTTTATTAAAATATTTTACAACAGATTGAATTTGCTTGCGGTTTTAATTATGAAATTATTATAAGGAATATTATGCATTTGGAAAAGGCAATATGCAAGAAATTATTTCTTTGCATAAGTTACAATTAATAAAAATATATCGGGAATACATTGCGCGTGGGAGCCCCTGATCGGAAGCTCGCTCTATCGGCCACTGCCACACGATTCGCAGAAGCTCTGACCTTGGCGCGACGTCTGTTTGTTTGCAACGAAATGGACGAGAATACGATCTCAGAAAGTTGTGTAAGATTCGCCGAAGAGTACAATTCAGATGTAAGCAGGGATCTAGTTGATAAAATGATTTACTTGAAAACTGTTAGTAAATCAAACATCTCAGATACGTCGCTGAAACCAGCAAAACTTTTGAATAAGCTCGTGTCCCTTAATGTGACAAATCTTTTCCCCAATGTGTGCATTGCTCTTCGCATATTCTGTTGCCTACCAGTATCCGTTGCTCAGGCCGAGAGATCATTTAGTGTTTTGAGCCGAATTAAGAATTGTTTAAGATCTACTATGGGTCAACAACGATTATCTGATTTGGGACTGTTAAGCATAGAGTCGAAACTTGCAAAAGCTCTTGATTTCGACCACGTGATCCAAAACTTTGCGGATATGAAAGCAAGAAAAGTTATGTTGTAACTAACAGTTCTACTGTAAATAATTAAAAACAAAGTTTAATTGTTAAAACTGTTTTAATTTTCTTCCTTCCTGTATCAATAGCATGAGTGTTCACTATTACATATCCCAGTTTATGAGTTATCAGATTTTTGGGAATTTTCGTTCAACTGGGTTGGGGGGGGGGGGGGGCCCGGCCGGGTCTCATCCCCGGGGCCCGGCCTGGCTCTGGGCGGCCCTGCCAAAAATGTATCGATATGGTATTGATATTTTCCTCGTATTATTTCTTGTGAATGCTATAGGATCCTGTTCTAAGTTGTTCTGTTCTATTCGATCCAATCTTGACAATTCCTTATTTATAAACGATACAGGATAATCATTTTTTAATAAAACAGATTGATGTTAACAATTGTTTTTCTTCTAAGAATGAATTTTCGTTAGAACAAGTAATTTTGGCTCTTTCATATAAGGACTTAATGATTCCCTTTTTAACGTTGATGTGATTTGATTTGTAATTGAGATATTTGTTGGTATATGTTGGTTTTCTATACACTTGAGTCTCATATCCAGTATCCTTCTTTGAAACTTAAACATCGAGGAAAGGTAGAGTGTTATTATATTCTTTTTCCATTGTAAATTTTATTCTCTCTTCTTGATCGTTTATTTAGGAATGTATCTAACAATTCTGATTTATGAGGCCATATTGAAAACACATCATCTACATACTGTGGGTTTTAAATTTTGTTTAGAAATGATATTAGTTTGGAATTATATTAGAAATATTGGCAATATCATTTTAAAGTCTTCTACTTTAAAAAGTCCTACTTTAAAATGTACCTATAATATATGTCTGAATTGCCGATATAAATGAGTCAGATTAAATAAATTATTAGAAGAATTTTTTTTACGAAACAACATTTTTGTTTAATTTATTAATATTTTTTGTACTTTTACAACGACACCCGATTTGGGCGCCGAAACGTTAATAAAACCATTTTTTTTGGTAAAATTGTGGCTTATTTCCTATCAAAACTAGTTAATTGTCTATATTAAGGGACTTTCTACCCTCGGTAATGATATAATATTTCATTCTGCGTTTAAATTTTTCAAAAATATTTATTAGTTTTTCCAGGATTCGGAAAAAATAAACACCATGTCCGGGGTATATGTTCCAAATCGAACATTCGCTATCTTTGTCATACAATGCACTCAGTCGAACATAATTTATGTTGACAAGGCTACCAAATATTTGACAAGACCTCAGGAATATTTTGGTTTGTTTAGCATGTTTAGGAAATATTCAGGTGAATATATCAATAAAATATTAGGTAAAATGGTTTAAAAATACAGTTTTATTGGTAAAATAATTTTATCGAATTATTCTCGACCTCATAACAATTATCGATTTGTTTTGCCCTTGTGACACTTTGACATAATTTCACTTCCCTTCGGGTCGTGAAATTAAAACTGTCAAAGTGTCACTCGGGATACCGATAATTTTACAGCTCTCGTGTAATTACTACTGATAGTTTTATGACAATTTAACCCCATTTACATAGTTCGAAAATGCTTGCTAAGGGAGCTAGAGCTCTTTGAAGATGGCGTCTTGTAATTAGTTTTTTTAATACCTCCAGAACGCTTCTGCTTCTATTTAGAAAAACGAAACCTTATTTACCTTCCAGAGATGAATTGATTTCATCAATAGCGAATTTCTAGCACCGGTCATATGCGTGTTTTGGGTTATACGGATATTTTATCACATAACTTTTTTGTCTTTGTTTTTAAGAATTTTTGACACTAGATTATTAAATTATGAGGTATTCTATAGTACTAAAAGTTACTCTTGCTTTAAGTCGGTAAAGAACACCGATTCTTTTGAAATTTTTTTTTAATTTTTTTCATATTCACAAAACGAAAAATTTTCAAATCGAGTATTCTAGAAAACGGTGTGTTCCACCGACTTAAAGTAAGAGTACCTTTTAGTACTAGAATACTTCACAATTTAATAATCCAGTACCAAAAATGCTCAAATGTTAAAGACAAAAAGTTTTACGATAAAATAACCGTTGTCCTATCCAAACGGATGCCTGTGATCGGTACAAGAGATTCGCAATTAATGGAAACGATTTATCTCTGGAAGATAAATAGGCGTACCAGTTTTCATTTTTTTTAATAGAAGAACTCTGGAAGTATTTAAAAAAAAATAATTACATGGAGCCATCTTCAAAGAGCTCTAGCTCCCTTTACTTAAGAAGAAAGCATTTTCGGACTAGCTGAATTGCGTTAAATTGTCTTAAAATTGAGAAATCTCCGTTATTCGTTAATCAGGAGAGTTTCTGGACACGCTGTATATAGCGGGGTTCCGCAGGAAAAGAGAGCAGCTGCAGGACTAGGTTTTTTAATCAGAAAAGACAAGGTAGCAAATATACAGGACTGGAAAGACTGGTCAGAAAGCGTAGTTGCTCTAGAAATGAAAGACGGACAGGGAGAGCCACAAACAATAATTACGGCATATGGACCCGATGAAAATGAGAAAAAAGAACTTAAAGACAAACTCTGGGTAGAGATATAATATAGCAATAGAAAACAGCAAAAGGCGGGTATATGTCATTGAAGACTTCAACGGATGAATAGGAATCAAAGACGAGACAGTAACGGATGTAACTGGAAGATATGACGAAGAAGTGTGAAATGAAAATGAGAAAAGATTAATTGAATTCTGCGTAATAAATAATTTGATAGTATCAAATACACATTACCAACACAAAGAGATACATACATTTGGAGAATGTTTGTATCTCTTTGTGTTGGTGATGTGTATTTGATAGGATAAAGGCAAGGACCAAGAGAATCAGAAAAATCGATAATTGACTACATACTAAGAGAACCTGACAATAGAAAGTTAATAATTAACCTTGACTCCATCCTTGGAATCTTTCAGTGCCCCCTTAACGACGTTCTACACCAGTGATTCCCAAAGTGGTCCAGGTGGACCCCCAGTGGTCCACGAGGGACTCAACGGGGGTCTACGTTGGCGTGAAATAAAAATGGGGGTTAAAAAGTTGCAAGTGGGGGTCCACGAAAATTTTATAGCGATTTGGTATTTATTTAAACAAATTTGCATTTTTTTTGTTGTAAAATATCAATGGAAAAAATAATATTTTAATAGTAGTGACTCAAAAATGTTATTATAATGTATCATAACAAGTTATTTTGATTAAAAACAAGTTTTTGATAAAATTTTAGTGTAGAAAACGTTTTACATTTTCCTCCATTTCCAAAACACATGTCTTTCGATTTGACTGAAAATTTGCCCACAGATAGCCAAAACACAGGACTTTAAGTGATTAAAAGAATTTGTATCGTTTTACAATACAAAAAAATACGTGGAATAATATCAGAGTAAAAAATATAGGCGTCTACTGTAAGTACAATTAATTCGGAGAATATCGACCATACGAAAAAAAAATGGTTAAGAAAATTATAATAATTATTGTAAACACAATTTATTTGGATCAATTTCAGTTCTTACCATTTTTGTCGAAAAGTTGAGAATTGCGGAGATATTGAATAAAAACCACTGCTATCAAATCAATCAGGGCTTATGCTCGCGCCTTTACCGCATACGTACTACCTGAAATATTGATTTTAGCAAAAAAATTAAACAGATCAAAATTGTATAAAATTTAATTCTCTCCATTTTTGTTATAAAACTAATAATAAACGAGATAATTCAATAATTATGCTGTAACTTCACTCTTTCCCCTATACCGACGGCACAAAAAAAATTATAATAGAATAAATTATACGAAATCATATTTTCCACAACTTCAGTCCTTACACTTGTTGTCGAAAAGTTAAATATGGCGGAAATATTGAGCAAAAACTGTTCTCCTTTATTCGCGATTTTAAATTTACACTACTACATGCTAACCCGACTGTACTATATAATTTTGACTCTTTATTTCATGTAACTTTTCTTGTATTGTAAAACTATAAAAATTCTTTTAACCATTAAAGTCCTGTGTTTTGGCTATCTGTGGGCAAATTTTCAGCCAAATAGAAGAACATGTATTTTGGGAATGGAGGAAAATGGAAAAACAGTATTGTAACGTTTTCTACGCTAAAGTTTAATCAACAACTTGTTTTAAAACAAAAAACTTGTTATAATTCCTAATAATCACATTTTGGACAACCCTTCTATTAAATTATTTTTTCAATTGATAATTTACGATAAAAAATGCAAATTTGTTTAAGTAGATTCCAAATCACTGTAAAATCGCTTAAAATGATATTTTGAGAAAAGAAAAGAAGACGAAAAAGACCTTCAATGTCTTATTTTTACCCCCCCCCCCTTATATTTTATGGTATGGTATGGTAAAAATGTAGCAGCAGGGGGTCCACCGAAACCAGTATATTTTTTAAAGTGGTCTACGAGAAAAAATAGTTTGGGAACCTCTGTTCTAAACCTTCGTTGCGGGGTATGCCTCTCAGACGAAAGGAGGGGAAACTTATATGCAAGCGAAAGTTGGTAACAATGCATTTATAGCAGAATACTCAAACCATATGTTTCAGTATTATACAGGGTGTAACGAAAATACAGGTCATAAATTTAATCACATATTCTGGGACCAAAAATAGTTTGATTGAACCTAACTTACCTTAGTACAAATGTGCATATAAAAAAAGTTACAACCCTTTGAAGTTACAAAATGAAAATCGATTTTTTCCAATATATCTAAAACTATTAAAGATTTTTTATTGAAAATGGACATATGGCATTCTTATGACAGTAGCATATTAAAAAAAAATTATAGTGAAATTTGGACACCCTATAAAAATTTTATGGGGGTTTAGTTCCTTTAAACCCTCCCAAACTTTTGTGTACGTTCCAATTAAATTATTATTGTAGTACCATTACTTAAACACAATACTTTTAAAACTTTTTTGGCTCTTAGTACTTTTTCGAAAAGTCAGTTTTTATCGAGATATTTTGAATATTTTTCAAATCCACCACATATTTGTATATGGTTAAATACGATTATGAAGACTTGGTAATAATATGAAAAATGTATGATGTATTACATTTTTAGGTATATTTTGAACCGTATTAAAAAAGAAGCCATATCTCGATAAAACTTGCCTTCTCGAAAAAATACAAAGAGGCAAAAAAGTTTTAAAAACATTTTGTTTAACTAATGGTATCGCAGTAATAGTTTAATTGGAGCGTACACAAACATTTGGGGGGTCTAAAGAAACAAAACCCCCATAAAATTTGTATGTAAACATATTAAAAAAGAAGCCGCAACTCGATAAAAACTGCCCTATCGAAAAAATACTAAGAGTCGAAAAAGTTTTAAAAATATTGATTTTAACTAATGGTACCACAATAATAATTTAATTGGAACGTACAGAAAAGTTTGGGGGGGTTTAAGGGAACAAAACCCCCTTAAAATTTTTATGGAGAGCCCAAATTTCACTATAATTTTTCTTTAAGATGCTTCTGCCATAAGAATGCCATATATTCATTTTCAATAAAAAATCTCTAACAGTTTTCGATATATTCGAAAAAATCGATTTTCATTTTGTAACTTCAAAGGGCTATAACTTTTTTTATGTGCATATTTGTACTAAGGTAAGTTAGGTTCATTCGAACTATTTTTGGTCCCAGAATATGTGATTTAATTTATGACCTGTATTTTTGTTACACCCTGTATACTTTATAAAAATAAATTATAATAAATAACGGAAATTACAGAATAAATTACGGAATTAATTATAATAAATAAATAAAAAATAAATGGGACGGTAAACAATCCTCATTTTTTAATATGTTATTCCTTACCAAAAAACCTTTAATTTAAGCACAAATAATAAAAAATCGTAAATTTGGGTCAAAAGTTATTAACTTTATTAACTTTTGAGGATTTCCCATAAGAGCCCATGTTAAAACTTAACTTTGACCCTTAATAGTAATTAAACGGCACGGTAAAACAATTTTTAAAAAATCAAGTCTTAGTTTTTTGAAGTAAACTATAACATACTAAAATTTCATGCAAACCCTGAATTCTTTGCCGAAAGTGTAGAACGTCGTTAAATAGAAATTCGGAATAAAGATTAAATAGTAGGAGTGACAAAACACATTCTTATCCAACTCCTCTCCTAATTTCAACTTCTACGGACGTGGAACCTTCAATCGTAATTCTGGCGTTTTGGTTCCAGTATAAGTTCTGTAGTAGTTTGAGGTTTTTCCCATATAAAAAGATTTGTTGAATTCGCTGAAATACTAGATCATGTCTTACTCTATCAAATGCTTTTTAGAAGTCTATGAAGTATGTTTGTTTGTTTATTTGGGTTTATATGACTGCGGACACTAAATCCATTCGCCAATTTTACTATTTTTCATTTTATTAGTCATTTTTTCGTATCTTATCCTAAAACTAATACTAATATTAATCTCTAATAAACAATTCTACTAATAAATAATTATTTTTGGATTTTTTTTAATAATCTTTTATATTATATTTTTTTTATTTTTTTTTTCTAAATGATGTTTTCAGAGTTGCACAACAAAAACTGCAACATTCTTCTTTAGCCCTCTACTTAATTCGAAAGCTTTTTACTATGGACTGTCCAAGTTCGTCATTCATTTTTATTTACATATTTTTTTATTATGTATTTTTTTATTATATATATATTTTTTTCGTGGAAAAATTCCAGACATAGTGCAATAGTGTGTGGGCGGTAATTCTATCTCATCGATAAGCGAACAATTATGTGGCGCTCAAATAATAATTCGACAAGATTTAAAAATCGCATACCTATCAAATAACTAGTTAGACCGAGCTGTATCGTCGCCCCCGCTGGCGAAATTATTCCGATTCGATTTTTGCACAAACTTACTCAAAAAGCGGACCTTATAACAAATCCACAGGGTGCCAGGCGTTGTCGTGGTTGAAAAATTGTTAAAACGAATTCACAAAAATAATGTTTTCATTTCGAACAAATTTTTTAGATCACTTGGGTCATTCTGAGTAAAAAAGGTCTCTTGTCATTTTTCACTAAAATTGATTGTTGTCGAGTTATACGCGATTTAAAATTTAAAAAATGCGAAAATCGCCATTTTCAAGGCTTAATAACTCGATTAAAAATTATAATTATGAAAGTCAAAAAGTAAATTATAAAGTCAAATCAAAGTTTAAAACTCCTCCATGAAGATTCTGAAGAAATTTTTGTCATTATTTTATTACAAAGCTCTCGTTTTTAATGATTAACAATTAACGCTATAGTCCAGGATATATCGTTGCACACGTTAGTGAAATTATTCCGACTCGATTTTTTGCACAAACTTACTCAAAAAGAGGTCCTTTTAACATAACCATAGGGTGCCGGGCGGTGCCATGGTCGAAAAATTGTTTAAACAATTTTTTTAAAACAAATTCACAAAAATAATTTTTCACTTCGAACAAATTTTTTTAGATACTTTGGATCATTCTGAACAAAAAAGGTCTCTTGTGATTTTTCTCTAAAATTGATTGTTGTCGAGTTACATGGCCATTTTCGCATTTTTCAAATCTTAAAACGCGTATAATTCGACCACAATCAATTTTAGAGAAAAATGACAAGGAAATTTTTTACTCAAAATGACCCAATAGACCTGGATTCTGCGTACCAAAAAAAGTTGATTAAAGCTAAAAATTTGATAATGGTTTAACGGTGTCTAGTCGGATAAACTTTGATGTATGGGAACGCTGGAGCAGATAACGTTTAAAATGTGGAACAGGTTAAAAATTTGAAGCGTCAGACTACGAAAATGTCACATGTATTTTGTCGGACAGAACTTCCAATTGATTTGTTACCCATTCATTAAATTCTCATGCAAAAAATCAGACTGGTATTTATCACCAACTGGGCATTTTAATAAGTCCGACACGTGGAACATGTTAAATGACAGGAATTATGTTAGTGAAATAGCAGTCTGATTTTTGCATGAGAGTTTAATGAAAGGGCAACAAATCAATTGGAAGCTCTCTCCGACAAAATACATGGGACGTTTTCATAGTCTGACGTTCCAAATTTTTAACCTGTTCCACAATTAAAACATCCCCTGTTCCAGTGTTCCCTTACATCAAAATTTGTCCGACCGTTAAGCTATTAACAAATTTTCAGCTTGCTATTAATCAATTTTTTTGGTATGCGAGATCCAGGCCTAAAAGTTGTTCGAAATAAAAAATTTTTTTTTGAATTTGTTTAAAAAAATTGTTTAAACAATTTTTCGGCCACAGGACCGCCTGGCACCCTGTGGCTTTGTTATAAGGGACCTCTTTTTGAGTAAGTTTGTGCAAAAAATCAAATCGGAATAATTTCGCTAACGGGGGCCACGATATAGTCCCGTCTAAATGGACAAAATTTGAAAATTGCGGTACTCTGGGTTCGTCATCACAAAAAGGTGGGATGTTGTGGGTGGGGTAAGAAAAAATGTTTTTGGGTTAAGTTTAAACCCTCTAAGTGTGACAAGATGGTCCAGCAGAATCTATTCAATTAAGCCCCTTAAACCTTATTCAATTAAGGTTTGCTATGGTGTTATTTGTACCTATTTTGCTTTATTTAAAGCACCTACCTACCTACCTTCAAAAAAAATAAATAAAAAAACATTATCAAAATGCCTTAAGGGGTGCCAAAATCCTTTTTTGCACACAGGCGCCAGTAGTTCTTACGGGGGTCCTGACAAGCTCTATAATAAATAAATGTTGTCCATTGATTTAAAACCATTTTTATTCAATATAATAACAAGGACTCTTGAAAACAATTTTACAGATAGATACCAATTTCCATTTTATGGACACGGTGAACTTACAACTTAACACGGACACGGTAGACACGGAGACGGACAAGCAAATGGTGCGCATGGACCACAAGGTGCGCATGGGCCACAAGGTGCACATGGGCCACAAGGTGCGCAGGGTCCGGATGGACAAGCAAATGGTGGTATACATGGAGCAAAAGGTGCGCAAGGTGCTGGTGGAGGGCAGGCTGGAATCGGAACAGCTGGTGAAACTGGGCAGACTTTTCCAACAGGTACAGGAGGTGGACACGGTGGTGGACAGCAAGGTGGAGGTGGAGCAGCTGCAACTAATGGAACCTGGGGTGGTGGGCATGGCGGACAAGGTGAGCAAGGTGGACAGCAAGGTGCACAAGGGCCACAAGGTGCACATGGACCACAAGGTGCGCATGGGCCACAAGGTGGGCATGGTCCACAAGGAGCGCATGGACCACATGGTGGGGATGGTCCACAAGGAGCGCAGGGTCCGCATGGTGGGCATGGTGGAAGTCTTACGAAGGCTGGATAACATTGGTATTTTTCTAGATCTTCCATACCACAAACTGATTTTCCTAAATGTTTACCTAAAACGAAGTATTTTTTAAGAAGATTGTTTTATTGTATACATACAGTATGCGGCAAAATAAATATGTAGTACTGAAATGAATATTGAAATGTTTTTAATTTTTTATATACTGTGGGACGTTTGAGTTGAAATAAATTGATTATCTCGATAAGGGGCGAATTTGGAAAGAAATCCTGAGATAGATCGATTTTAATTTTTATTTTTAAATTATGACTTTTTGGCGTATATATTATACTAGTGACGTCATCCCCTTGGGCGTGATGACGTAATCGATAATTTTTTTAGATGAGAGTAGGGGTCGTATGATAGCTCTATTGAAAGGTTATTTAATTATCTATTTAATAACATAAACGTTAACCTAGTTATTTATAGAGGGTGTCCAACATTTTTTTTAATTAAATTAATTGAGACAAAACGAGGAATGTATGTAATTCATTGATTTCAAAATACATTTGAGTACTGCCAGGAAACAGTAAGAAATGTTTATTTGACAAATAAACATTGTTTTCTGGTTAAATTCAATGTTAAAACTGCCACCTACCTGTTTCGTAGCAGTTTAAACATTGAATTTAAGAGGATGGGTACGTATTTTCGGCTGCAATCCTATTCAAGTGGGGATTCATTTTTTTCGAATCCTGAGAAAACTAATAAGTATTTTTGAAAAATTTAAACGCAGAATGAAAGATTACGTTATTAGCGAGGGCTGAAAGTCCCTGAGAACTTCTATAATGTTTATTTTAATAAGTTACAGGGATAAAAAACTAAAAAAAAATTAGTGTGATTTTTAATTTTAAATATCTGATTCAAAATAAACTTTTTATTTATTCTAAGGGACTTTCGGCCCTCGGTAATAATTTAGTCTTTCATTCTGCGTTTAAATTTTTCAAAAATATGTATTGGTTTTTTCAGGATTCGAAAAAAATGAACACAATGTCCGTGGTAATATTTTCCAAATCTATCTTTGTCTTACAACGCACTCAGTCGAATAGAATATTGTCAGCATATTGTCAGTTAGAGAGTGACAATCAGTGACAATTTTAAATATTTGACATGGCATCGGGAATATTTTGAGTTGTTGATTAAATACTATTGATATATAGTGTATTTGATAAATAATTGATTTAAGACTAAAAGTTATTTATTGTGTATTATTTGTGAAAGATCCAAGCAGAGAATACATCAGGATAATATATTCTGTGATCCAAGTATTTTGTTGTTGAAGATGTTCAAAATTATAAGCGTTCCATAGTAACAATATATTATTAAAAAATTACTTTATCACTTTTCCTCTTTTCTCGATTGAGTATTAGTTTTGGTTGTACATATAAATTATTACAATCACTGAATACATAGTCACCCGTTGTCCTAGGTGAACGACAAACGCGACAACGCGACACGACGCGACGCGATGCGAAAATATCAAGTAATGGTTGTATTTGTGTATGGCCTACGTTTTCGGGTTAATCAGTCTACGACAAGACGCGACGAAGTGCGAACTTCATTTGTTCGCGACGAGACACGACAGAGTGTGACGCCCCATTGCTTTTTTCAATTCAAATTATGCTACGCAATAGTTTATTAAATAAATAAAAACTAATAATAACTATATAGTACCAGTGTTTTTTCATTAACATACCTTAAAGTCAGTAACAGCCTCTCCTCAATAGAATTTGGTTTTTGAAAATTACTTATTGATAGCTATTGATAGCTCAGTTATTAATACTGAGTTTAACAGCTGCAATGATATAATCGAAAGTGAATAAGCCACAATACTCTTTAAACCAACGTGGATTATTTCATTAATTTCGGATATAAATGATTAAACTCTCCAAATTTACTCATTCTAAATATATGACATTTGTTGTCTTTCTTTTTCGTTTATGGAATTTTTTAGCTAAGTATTTAAAATATGAATTTTCTAGTAACACTGCCGTATACTTCCCCACACTTAAGAATAGGAATGAATAATTGACATCGTCACGTTTGTCCTGGTTTGAGTGATGGAAAGCGACGCGATGCGACGCTAGATAAGCCACACGTCGCGTGAATTACTGGTCGCATCGCATCGCAACGCATCGCATCGCGTCGCGTCGTTTTCCGTCGCTCACCTAGGACAACGAGTTAGTGAAAAAATTATTACATTTATTAACTGAATTAATAATTTGCAATTTTTCAAATAACAGTTATTCAAGAACATTCAAAAACCATCGCTTTAAGTTAATGATGACATTTTCAAGTAGAATGACATTATAGTAATTTTTACACATCCATACCAGTGTGAATTTTACTACATGTAATTTGCCGTGTAAAGACAGAAAAAGTAGGGATAGCCGTAAAATATTTGCGAATTATGTACCCATATCCTTAAGCGAAAAGCAATGTTTATTTGTGAAGTAAACATTATTACCTATTTTTCTTACAGCAGTAAAATGTATTTTGAATTAAATAATTTGCTTATATTTTTCTTTTTATGTAAATTAATTTAATAATTTTTTTTTTGTAAACGCTGTACAATAATTATGTTAATGTTTATACTACTGAATAGTGAATGAAATAACCTTTCAAATGAGCTGTCACATAACCCCTACTCTCATTTAAAAAATCACCGATTACATCGTCACGCTCAGATGGATGACGTCACTAGTATGATATATATATGCCAAAAAGTCATAATTTAAAAATAAAAATAATCGACCTTTTTCAGGATTTTTCTTCAAAATCGCTCATTCTAGCGATAATGAATTTATTCCAACGCAAATGTCCTCACTGTATTTAGTACACATGATATTAACCTTGCAAACATTATTCACGACGACATTCCCGACAAAAAAAGATACCCTCTGGCATATTTAATGAAAAACTCCGGAATGTCAGACGGTGGATCAGTCTGCTTCCATCAGCATTCCCCATATATACACATCAGGTGGCGTTAGTTCTGGTGAGTGTCGATCTCTCAAAATGATCGCGCAGTATCCTAAGAGAGTCACTGGCCGTGTGACAGGTTGCCCCGTCCTGCTGAAACTATGGTTGATTTTAAGCTTGAATCGTTTTCGTGAAATTTTCCGTATGACCGAAAATAGCATTCCACGATAAAAATTTTTTTCTGGGAAACAGAACCATATTGAAGCGCCTAAAGGCCCTTTAGGCCCTAAAAGCTCGCCAGTGTATCATTGCAATACGGCGGTTTTATTTACCGACAAGCCTGGCTCGCGGCTCGTCAGTTTGTTTTATTTTTTACTTGGCTCATCGTTCAAAACTGCGCGTGTATCACGGCTGGCAAGCCAAGCCGGCAGTTTTCGGCGACCGTTGAAGTGAAAAGACCAGTTTTTAATCATGGATATGCGAACTTTCAGCCAAGACTTTTTATTAGAATTTATATATTGCTTACGAGACTGTTCTTGTTTATGGAAAATGGAAATGTACATCGCCAGAGCAAAACAATTCGACTTACCGCATATGTTAAACTCTTAATCGTAAAAAACATGAACCCAACTCAATTAGAGCCCGATGTCAAGAAAAAAATTCAATCATTGCGAGCTTTCTACAGTAACAAAGTTACGACATGTTGGCTGTGGACGGTTGACACGACTGTTTTGCTCGCTAGTCGATCAGCACCAACGAGCCGCGAGTAAAACCGTCGTTCTTAAAACCGCGGTATTATGGCTCGCACGTCGATCACCCACTTAACATTACCACGACATTCACACGCGTTAATAACGACGTTCGGAATCCACTTACTACGTTTCAACGCATAAC
Source organism: Diabrotica virgifera virgifera (assembly GCF_917563875.1). Classification (NCBI taxonomy): domain Eukaryota; kingdom Metazoa; phylum Arthropoda; class Insecta; order Coleoptera; family Chrysomelidae; genus Diabrotica; species Diabrotica virgifera. Next base: position 34,615,514 of record NC_065450.1, on the reverse strand, counting down.
ACATCATACACGTTTGAGGCATACGCATTTCGGTACTGTTTCTTTTGCCGCATACCGTATGTAAACCTTTATTAGAGCTTTTGTTAAGAAGCAAGTCTGTAGAATTCACTTTCATGTATAGACCAGGGCGGATCTGTAAAAATATTAGTACATTTGGACGTTGAGAGGTGACTCAAATTTTTTTGCAGAAATTGCTTGAAGATAACTCAAATAATAATATTTGAGTTATCCTCCCTCTCAAAAAGGTCCGGAACATTGTTTCAATAATCAAAATGTCAAAAAATGAAGGAAAAATTCGATTTCTTTCTTCGTTTCTTGATTATAACTTTTAGTGTAGGAAACAGAGGTTGAACCTTGCAAAATGGACACAAGTCCGGTTTTTTTTTTCTGGCATATCAAGGGGTGCTTATTATAAGACTAACTTTTTCTGAAAAAATTTCGCCCCGGAACCCCCCTTTTCACCCCTTTAAAGGGGGTAATTTATGGTTTTTGCAGAACGTAGCCCTTCCTGTAACTTTTACAAAAAAATTTTTTTATAGAAATATGAAGAGGACTATATTTTCTACGATTTATTTCCGACAGCATCTCTCTATCATCCACCTGTTTAGCAAGGGTGGCGCCCCAAAGTTGACAAGTTTTTAAAAAAGATGTTTTTAAAAAATATATATTTTTCCCTAACTGTAACGGAAATTAAAAAGAAATGCTGCGGAAATTATTCACAAATAGATGATTGATTTTTTGGTATAGGTTTCACTTAAGGGTAATTGCCCTTTTTTTAATTACAGGGTGTTACATTTTAAAAAACCCCTTTTTATACCATCTGAACCGTTTATGCTAGAGTAAAAAGACTTTCAGCGATTACCCATGTACTGGTGTTATTTACAAATTTGTATAATGCACCCCCATTTTTTCCCCGGAACCACCCAAAAAAAAGAAGAATTAATAAATAAAGTGATTTTCTTGGAATCCTTCACACACAATGCCCTTCATTAATATGCTTCATATATCATTTTGTGCAAGTTATTATTACCCATGCATGGACACTAAAAGCGATTTCCTAGTGCAACCCCTGTAGCCAAAAACAATAAATAAAATGGGGGGTTTAAATTTTTTTTTGTTTTTTGCTTTTTGATCCATATGGGCATATGCTTCATCAATAGTGCTTTTCAAAAATATATATGGTTATTGCAACATCCCTGCTCAAACCACCCCTATCCTTGAAAATATACTGCAGAAACTACCCCTATACCTTATCCAGCATGTTTTTACGATTTTCTCATTACCTATTAATTTTTTTTAAACAAAACTTATACAAGGTTAAAGACCACTATTTACTCTAAAAATTAGGTCCTATTCATTTTTTTCGTTTAAGCAACCGTTACGGCACAGTGGCGCCGTAAACCTCATATATGCTTTGACGGGCTCCAGTTTTTGTTTATTTTTTCGTCATCTGTTTGTTTTATTGATAAAGTACTTATGTAAAATAAAACAACACAGTGTAATCTACAAATCATGACCTATGCACATTTTACATTCTTTGCTCCCCAAAGCTACAGTGGTGGCCCAAAATAAATTTTTTCATATTTTCGCCACCTACACGCATTTTATTGCGGTAATGCTATCTTAATAGCACAATATTCACCCCTAAGTGGTGGCTAAGCAGTGGCGGATCCAGGGAGTGGTGATGGGGGCGATCACCCCCACCCCTCTCAAACCAAGTGATATTATATATGAGGATTATAAAAATATTCATTTATTTTTACAGAAATAATATTATATTCATATTATTTTTATAAGAATTACCTACTTTTTATGCTTTAGCGACAGTGGCGGATCCAGCATCGTTAAGAGGGGGGTGCCAATTGGTTAAATTTCTATAAAAATAAATGAACATTTTTATAATCTTTGAATATAATATCACTTGGTTTGAGAGTGGGGAGGTGATCACCCCCATCACCCCTCCCTGGATCCACCACTGCGTAGCGACCACGTAAGGGTAAATATTGTGCTGTTAAGGTAGCATTAATGCAATAAAATTCATGTAGGTGGCGAAAATTTGCAAAAATTTATTTTGGGCCACCACTGTGGCTTTGGGGAGCAAAGAATGTAAAATGTGCATAAGTCATAATTTGTAGGTTACACTGTGTTGTTTTATTTTGCATAAGTACTTTATCAATAAAACGAACAGATGACGAAAAAAAAAACAAAAACGGGAGCCCGCCAAAGCATATATGAGGTTTACGGCGCCTCTGTGCCGTAACGGTTGCTTATACGAAAAAATGAATACGACATAATTTTTAGAGTAAATAGTGGTTTTTAACCTTGTATAAGTTTTGTTTAAAAATAATACATAGGTAATGAGAAAATCGTAAAAACATGCTCGCCAAGGGATAGGGGTAGTTTCTGCAGTATATTTTCAAGGATACGGGTGGTTTTCGCAGAGATGTTGCAATAACCATATATATTTTTGAAAAGCACTATTGATGAAGCATATGCCTATATGGATCAAAAAGCAAAAAACAAAAAAAAAAAATTTCAACCCCCCATTTTATTTATTTTTTTTTGCTACAGGGGTTGCACTAGGAAATTTCTTTTGGTGTCCATGCATGGGTAATAATAACGTGCAGAAAATGATATATGAAGCATATTAATAAAGGGCATTGTGTGTGAAGGATTCCAAGAAAATCAATTTATTTATTAATTCTTCTTTTTTTTTGGGTGGTTCCGGGAAAAAAATGGGGGTGCATTATACAAATTTGTAAATAGCACCAGTACATGGGTAATCGCTGAAAGCCTTTTTACTCTAGCATAAACGGTTCAGATGGTCTAAAAAGAGGTTTTTTAAAATGTAACACCCTGTAATTAAAAAAAGGGCAATTACCCTTAAGTGAAACCTATACCAAAAAATCAGTCAATTATTTGTGAATAATTGCCGCAGGATTTCTTCTTAATTTCCTTTACAGTTAGGGAAAAATATATATTTTTTAAAAACATCTTTTTTAAAAACTTGCCAACTTTAGGGCGCCACCCCTGCTAAACGGTGGATGATAGAGAGATGATGTCGGAAATAAATCGTAGAAAATATAGTCCTCTTCATATTTCTATAAAAGAAATTTTTTGTAAAAGTTACAGGAAGGGCTACGTTCCGCAAAAACCACAAATTACCCCCTTTAAAGGGGTGAAAAGGGAGGTTCCGGGGCGAAATTTTTTCAGGAAAAGTTAGTCTTATAATAAGCACCCCTTGATATACCAGAAAAAAAATAAAACCGGACTTGTGTCCATTTTGTAAGGTTCAACCTTTGTTTCCTACACTATTTAAAAGTGTTCATTTCCGAGAAAAGTTGTACTGACATAAAAGTTGCACAATTAAATTTCTTACAATATAGAATTAGTTAAAAATTTAAAAATTATTCACCCTTGTTGCAAAAAAGCAATAATTGCAAAAAAACTATACAAAAACAAGTATTCGCATTTTACGTTTTTTTAACAATTTATGCTACACCTAGGACCTTCATATTTCACCCAGAAAAACTGTATGATATAGTTAAACAATACTGTAAATTTCATTAGGATCGGTTTAATAGATTTTGCAAAATAAATTTTGCAATCCAGCTTTCACAAAAAAAATCCGTTTTTTTAAATTGTTACAGGACTGAAAATAAAGCAAATCGTCGATAAGAGTGCTGGCTGCACTCTCTGATCTGAGTAAAAATTAAGACAGTTTTGGTTTCGCACCGCAACTGAATGAATAAAAATGGTATACATTTTTATTTTTATATTAGTATTACTCCTATAGAGTAACTAGGTCCATGTTCCGTTGGAACTTTACCACGCTGCAGACGGGGGTTGTGAATTGCATAGTGTAGAATTCCTTCCCTTTAGTCTTCACTGCAGCATTCATTTGGCTTGCATATTGTAGAAGCCTTGGAGGTTGTCACCAGGAAATGGGCCAATAAAGTTTTTCAATTAAAAATCTTTTAAAAATATTTAATTTACAAATATTTTTATTAGGTTGAAAAACTTAGTCTTTTACATACTCTATACTTTGAAATAACACTTTTTTTAGCAAAAACTTTCTTTGTTCATATATTTTAACTTAGAGAATAAAAGTTTATTATTTTTAAACATATGCAATTGTTTAAACAATATTTCACAAACAATAATAAAATTAGTTTGATTTTTGTGGAATTAAAATATTAAAATAAAACGAAATATAGAATAAGAAAATAATATATTAGATAAAGATTAGAAGAAATTTTGGTGGAAATCAACTTGTGTGAATCAAGCACCGCTGTCCTGCGCGTAGCACCAAAAATTAATGTTTATTTAAAAGATTTCCTGACGCCGTGGTAATTATCCGATTTTAATTTTGCAAATTGCAAATGAAAGGTACAGTACACTTCTATAAGCAAAAAAAATTCAACTTACTATCTGCTTTATTTTCAGTCCTGCAACATTTTTAAAAAATGAATTTTTTTTGCGAAAGCTGGATTGCAAAATTTATTTTGCAAAATCTATTAAACCGATCTTAATGAAATTTCCAGTGATGTTTTACTATATCATAAAGTTTTTCTGGGTAAAATATGAAGGTCCTAAGTGTAGCATAAATGGTTGAAAAACGTAAAATGCGAATACTTGTTTTTGTATGGTTTTTTCGCAAGTATTGCTATTTTGCAACAAGGGTGACTATTTTTTACATTTTTAACCAATTCTATATTGTAGGAAATTTAATTACGCAACTTTTATGTTAGTACAACTTTTCTCAGAAATGAACAGTTTTAAAGTTATATTCAAAAAACCAATAAAAAAATCGAATTTTTCCTTCATATTTTGACATTTTGATTATTTAAACAATGTTCCGGACCATTTTGAGTGGGACGATAACTCAAATATTATTATTTGAGTTATTTTTAAGCAATTTCTGCAAAAAAATTTGAGTCACCTCTCAACGTCCATCTCAAAACAGATGAGCCCTGGACTAGTAGGTAAGCAGGGAGGAATTACCTACAGTTGATAACTCAAATATTTACAAAAGACGCCAAAGCCAATCGAGATAATACTATAAATTGCTGGCGATTTTTGAAATAAAAGCTGTCAGATATTTAAGAACAATAAGGAGACATTATTTTAATACCTATAAAGGGTGTTTGGTAAAGAATGGGCCATAGCTTAACCTTAGATTTCTGAGCTTAAAATAGGTCGATTTAAGCTAATTTACCTTAGTACGAAAGTTGATAATAACCGAAATAGAGGGTGTCAAAGTTAAATTTTTATTTTATTTATTCTTGAATATTTCCTGACAGGCATGGGATAACAACACGAAATTTAATAAACGGTGGTTTTTTGGGATGAGAAATCTAAATTCGCCACCAAAAATGATGTATTACCCAGAGGGCGCCACATACGTCTTTCAGCGCTTATTTAATGCGTTAAATTTTTTTATCCCTCACTGTACATACTTTTTTAATCAAAATTTTTATTTTCTCAATATTTTTACTTAAAAAAGGTATACTGCATTCATCTCGCTAAACTCAATTTTTTTTTGAGATAAACGCATTTTAAATCTGCGATACAACATAATTTTTGCGTAATATCATTGTAGTTAGACCCGAAAAATGAACTTGAAACCATAATAATTTTGATAGTTCTTATATTTATGTAATTGCATCGCAAATTCCATTTGAAGAAATTTGCGGTACATTTTTGTAAATTTTTATGGTTTTAAGTTATTTTTCGGGTGTAACTACAATGATATTATGCAAAAAATTATAATGCTTCGCAGATTTAAAATGCATTTATCTCGAAAACGGTTAAGTTTAGTGAGATGAATATAGTGTACCTTTTTAAGTAAAAATATCAGTAGCATACAAGTTTTGATTCAAAAAGTATGTGGAGTGGGTAATAAAAAAAATTGAACCTATTAAATGAGCGCTGAAAGGTGTATGTGGCGCCCTCTGAGTAACACATAATTTTTAGTGGCGAATTTAGATTTCTCGTCCCAAAAAAAAACCCGTTTACCAAACTTTGTATTATTATCCCATGCCTGTTAGTAAATATTCAAGAATAAATAAAATAAAAATTTAACTTTGACACCCTGTAATTCGGTTATTATCAACTTTAGTAGTAAGGTAAGTTAGCTTAAATCGGTTTATTTTAACCTCAGGAATCTGAGGTTAAGCTATGGCCCATTCTTTACCAAACACCGTGTATAAATCATAAAACTTCGGAATTACCATTCTTTTTTTTTTATTTAGCTTAAATACCTCGACAACTAATGGTCATTGGCATGGTACAGTTGATTTTGCAATCAGAAAGTGTAAAGGTATGTGTAGATATGCACGCCGTGCGTTCTTGGAGCCGACAGAAGTTGGATCGTGTGCGCACCTTTGTGTGTCACTTGAAAACACGTACTAACGCGTGCTAATCTAACGAACCCGCCACGAACGCGTAGCGCACACACGGCGCCACTGCGCGAAGTGTTCGGCGCGCATATCTATATGTACCTTAATGTGTGGTGAATGTGTTGAGTGAATGTTGTTACTTAGTACAGTCGAATTCATTTTTCGAATTTAGATAAAGATCCTGCCTTACCGAAATTATATAGACCGGTATGTTTATTAAATACAATGGGAAAATTACAAGAAAAATTACTATGTAAAAAATTAAATCAAATAAGAATAGAAATTGGATTACATCCTGGTCAGTATGGTTTTAGGAAAGGTAGATCAACAGAAGATGCAATAAATAAAGTATTTGAAATAGTAAATGAAAGCATGAAAAAGTATGTTTTAATGATCTTTATAGACGTGTCTGGGGCTTTTGACCATCTTTGGTGGCCGTCATTCTTTGAAAAACTTCGAAGAATGAGATGTCCAAAGAATCTGTACGGAAGTCTGAGAAACTACTGTCAAGACCGATATGCAAGCCTAAGCTGTCCAACAGGAAAAAAGACAAAACATATCACAAAAGGATGTCCACAAGGATCAGTATGTGGACCTATATTCTGGGATGTAATGCTAGAGGAAATGTTGGAACAATTGACTATAGATCCTGAAGTGCTTGGAAGCATAGCATATGCAGATGTTTTGTTGTTGATCATAGATGCAAACTCAAGAAGAGAATTAGAAAATAAATCAAATGAAGTATTAATAAGAGTAAATGATTGGATGAATAAAGTAAAATTAACAATATCAGATTCAAAAACAACATATAGTTTAATAAAAGGAAATTTAGAAAGAGATCCAATTATAAAAATTAGAGAGAAAACAATAAAAAGAAAAATGGAAACAAAATATTTAGGTATTATAATAGACGAACAAAAATTATTTACAAAAACACATGAGTTGTGTCTTTGAAAAGGCAACAAAGATCATGCATAGCATTGCTAGTCTAGCTCAGAAGGAATATAGAATTTCATTCAGACAGATGAGAATATACCTAAGTACAATACTTGCATCAATTGTAGGGTACGGTTCAAGTGTATGGGCACATAGATTAATAAATAAAAAAAATGCAGAAAAATTAAATAGAGCTCAGAGAGGATTTCTTGTAAGAATGACGGGAGCATTTGGAACAACTGCAACACAGGCACTCACAGTTTTAACTGGAGTAATGCCAATGCATTTAGAAACACAAAAAAGAGCATGTAGTTATTGGCTAAAAATATGAAAAAATAATACAAATAATAGGATTAGATATAAGAAATAAAAGAGAATTAAAAGAAATAATAAATAGAAAAAGACAAAATGACTGGGGAAATTCAACAAAATCTAGACGTTTATACAATTTTATACCAATATTAGAAAACATTCCAAATTATTTTAATCCAAAACAAGGTTTAGTACACTTTTTAACAGGACATGGACCGTACCCAACATATTTGGAAAGATTTAACTTAAAAGATGATGCATATTGTGAATGTGCAGAACTAGGTACACCAGAACATATAGTGTTACATTGTGAAAATACTATAGAAAATGAAGAACATAGAGAAATGAGAAGAAGATTAGAAAGAATTGAAATAAGAGATATATTACAAAATGAAGAATATTTTGGAATATTAAACAATCTAACAGGACTAATATCTAAAAAACAACAAGAAATCTATAATAATAGAAAAAGACAACAAATAATCCAACCTAGATGAAGTTGAGTAAGATAAAGTTAAAATAAATAAAATAAAATATAAATTCAAAAATAGATATTTACAATTATAATAATAATATTTCAATATAAAATAAATAAATGAAAATAATAATTCAATAAATAATATAATTATTAAAAACACTGAATTTAATGTGTTAAAAACTAAATAAAAATGAAAATGAAAGTTAAATTTATATATATATATATACCTAGTATATATAAATGAAATATAAACATTTCAAAGGGTCACTAGCTATGGGCCTAAGGTTCACTGGAGAATCCTTGAATTGAATATATAATTAAAAATAAATTAAATTGATTTAAATTAAAAAAAAAAGACTACTAACTCTCTTCTGAAAATAGAGGGACTGTTTTTATAACTTAGAAGGGAGTTGATGGTACCAAAAATATTTTAACAAATGAATATTGTTTATTTAAATTTGTTAAATTTATATTTTTTTAAATTTAATTTTAATTTTAATTGTTATAGTTTTTAGATTTATAGAAAAAGAAAATACTAGCTGGTTCCGCTTAGGGATGAGGAGCTACACTTCACGTTCTGGGTAGAGGCTGCTAGTAAAATATATTAATAAATATAGTAAATTATAAATTATTAAAGGTCAAAAAATATAAGAGAAATTGAAAAATAAGTTAAACAAAAAAATTAAAAATTGTAAGAAATTTAAAACATAAAATTAATAGATTATGGCAAATTAATTAATAAATTGTAAAAATAGATTTAGTAATTTAGTAAAAAATATAAAAATTAAAAAATATCTATAATCTCATCAGAAAAAAACGACCTGGATTAGTCACTAGAGGCCAGGTCATATGTATAAACAATAACTAAATAAATAAAAAAAATAAAAAAGTCGAATTCATTGTCTTTACAAAGATACGCTAATTGTATCATAACGTCTGCGGTCCCTCCGGTGAGCACCGGTCCTAAATCAACTTTTAATAAAAAACATTATATTATTATTTCTATAGAAATTTTACAATTTAATCTAATAAAAGGCTAGGACGACACGTCAAGCGGAAACTCAGTTTGTCTGGGATGATAACTCCTAACGCAAAAAAATCTGAACTACACCCATACCTCGCTATACGGCCGCTCTGTATACGGCATTTCGCTATAACGGCCCTGTTCAATTACGGCACGGTTTCGATTTACGGCCTAAAATGTTTCGCTATAACGGCCCCATGTTGTCATTCTCAAGCAAACGCATTCTCGATGCACACTCTTTTCTATTTCCACTTGTTTATGCATAATTTGAAAATAAAATGAGATGAGGCCGCATCTAAGGAATATCTTAACATTTTAAAGGAAATTATAGAAAAAGGTAAAGGATAAACTTGAACAAGTGTTTAACCTAGACAAAACAGGACTTTGTTGGAAGCAAAAGCCTGATCGCACGTACATTTCAAAAACCGAAAAATCCGAAAAAAAAAGCCTGATTATAAATTATGGTCTAAAGAACGATTAACTTTGCTACTTGGTGCAAATGCCACTGGTGATTTTAAGCTAAAACCACTTCTAATTTGTCCAAAAATCCAGGCCTACTACAGGACTAAATAAAAATCATTTACCCGTTATAAGCAGATACAACAAGAAAGCTTGGAATTTGTAGATTATTTTTGGTTTTTGGAATCTATTATTATTTTATATACCAGTGTATTATGTGCTCTTTTTGTATGTATTTTTGATTTAAATAAAATAAACAGATAAAATGTATTTTTAACGGCAAACCATGTAACGTATTTAACAAATTTGGAACCGATCCCATAAAATTTTTATGAATTTGTATTAGAATAATTGATTCGTTATACGGAATTTCGCTTTGCGGCCATCTTTGGTGGAACGTATCTAGGCCATAAAGCGAGGTATGGGTGTACTATTTTTTTTTATTGTCATAGACAGTTGTACATTGTATTTTCAAGAGTGAACAGAACGTCAAACAAGTGTCAAAGTTGTGGGTATACCGTCGCAAAGAAAATTAATCCAAGGCCGCTTAATTCTGCCGCTTATCTCATTTCAACCGTCATCTTTTTCTATCTTTCCGAATACCATATTAACTGTCCATACCATATTAACTGTCTAGCTTCTATTCTTTCCGAAGTTTTATGTACTATATCTGTTTTTCTTCTAATTTTAGTACTAGGTATACGTTCTGCTTTTGATATACGAAAAGCTTTTCTCAGGTAGTCCATTCAACCGTGTCAACTTTTTTCTTTCCTTTTGCTGTCATTTGCCAACATTCTGCTCTATATGTAAGAATTTACAATTATTTTGTAGATTGTCACTTCAGTTTTCAAACTATACGATCAAACCTATATGATCAACTTGATACCAGGGAAGGCGAAGCAAAGATATATAAAATAGCCAAACAGAGAGCAAAGAAAGCAAGAGATTTTAATCAGATTAGATGTATCCGAGATGAAAATAATAAAATACTAATTCACGAAAAGGATGTCAAAAAGAGATGGAGAAAGTATTTTGACAGTTTATTAAATGAAGAATTTGACAGACAGCCTGTCGAGTTAACGGAGACAGTAACAGCAATCGTTATCAGAATAACAAACGAGGAAGTGGCTCAAGAGCTTCAAAAAATAAAGAAAGGAAAAACAGTAGGACCAGATGATATTCATGGGGAAGTATGGAGAGCATTGGGAGAGACAGGAATAAGTTGGCTAGCAGGTCTATTTAACAGAATTATGGAAGTTGGACAAATGCCAGACGAATGGAGAAGCAGTATATTAGTACCTGTCTACAAAAACAAGGGAGACATACAACAATGCACAAACTACAATAGTGGAGTCAATGAAGGTTTTCACCCCCGATTTCGTTGAACCTCCATCGATTTTCATGAAAATTGGTAAGTATGTAGAGGATACCTCAAGAAACAAAGGTGACATGGTGCTAACTTGCGCTTTTACCCTGGGGCGGGATGCCACCCCTTCTCGGGGGTGAAAATTATTTTATTAAAAATAATACCACTAATCGATAGAGGGACAAATTATAAGTAAAATTTGTTATATAAAGTTATTTCAATAAATCAATAGTTTTTGAGTTATTAAAGATCAAAAGTTTTGATTTTTCCTGAAAAAAATCCATGTTTTAAAGCAGTTTTTCATAAATAACTCAAAAACCATAAGTTTCTTCAAAAAAGTTGTTATTACCAAAATCGAAGATAATATAAAAATAAATAAGCTCCTTATTCGAAAAATCTTTTATTACATATACAAAGTGAGTTATATGCAATTGAATGTATATTTTTTTTCCGCGAGTACTCAAATCTTAGTATTCAAGCTTAAATAACAGGAAAACGATGCACTTTGTTAAATATAGATATTAAACATTTTAATAAAGTACTTAAAGGTAACTATCAAAAAGCTATATAAGAAGTCGATAGCATCAAAATTAAGCAAGTTATGCTGGAAATAAGAGGACCCTTTCAGATTTTTTAGGGAAGAATGAAAAATAAACATACGTCATTTCCACAAAAATTAAAATTTATAGCAACCCATTTAAAACTTTATTTATTTTAACATGAGTAATAACTTCAACAATTTTGACCGGTTTAGAATGCATATTTTAGAAAAAAATACGATTAAAAAATATTAGAATTTTTAAAATTTTCGTGAATTTAATTTTCTTTTGACAATAACTCCAAAAATACTCGATATACTTAAAAAATGGTAGACAACAAAATTTTAGTTTTAACTTTATTTAAGCTTTTTCTTTTTTTAATATTTTTTTACGACAAAAAATAACCGAGATAGAAACATTTAAACCTAAATTTTACTGCGAGAACCATGTAACCGGGGCCATTTCACCTTGTATTTAGAAAATAATAAAGGATTTAGAAAATTATGTTTAATACAGTGTTATAGAACTTTTACTTAGCTTTGTAATGGTTTTTGGATAAATCTCATATTTCAAAATTTAACGGAGTTATTTTAAAAAAACCAATAACATTTTCTTTGAAAAAATTTTTAGCGGAGATTTTGTATGTATACAGGTTGTGGGAAGTCCAATTAGTCGTTTGTTATATGAGATACGAAAAAAGTTTATTTAGGTGAGATTGGGGCATAGATAATATCAGAATTTAAATACATTTCCAAATATACAGCGCCACCCATATTGACAGGGTGAAACAAAATTATCTTTTGTTTAATGGAACACACTGTATATTTTTACATTTTTGGATTCTTCTCTATGTTTTATTTCTTAAAATGTCAGGTTTTGTGATGTTATACGAAGTAGTTTAAAAGATAATTACGTTTTTATTTTCAAATTTCATAGCAATATTCACCCCCTGTATAATTGTAGTGATTTGACATCAGAAAATCAATTTATGTTCAAGTGATTTTTAATATAATCTATTATTGTTAAAAATTATTAATCTAGCAAAACGTTTAATTTTAGCTAATACAGGGTTGGTCGAAACTGAATGAGTGTTTTCTCAAAGTTTGAGATTGAGAGTATGAGTTTTCTCAAACGGAGCAACCTGTAATGCCTGTAATGAGCATTGTAATGAAATGCTATTGTATGGCACTTTATTATTTCCCACCCTGCCAGTGAGAACTGAATTTATTTTTGAAATCCCTAACTTTATGTCTTTAATTATTTTAAATATTGTAAACGATTAAAAAACAATCAAATTAATTTGAAATGAATAACCCGTGTATATCTTCCACATTTACTTCATATTTAACGTAGCCTGTACCATAACATTGCACAGATTATTATCCCTGTACAGCAACGGTATACCATGAATGTGAATTCATACTTGAGAAATGTCCTATATCCAGTCTCACAAAAAAAGGGATTCCTCAAACATAATATATATGCAGACAAAATCAGCCAAAGTGATTTGCGATATCTAATTAAAGGCCCTACCAAGTTGGTTTTGTTGAATATAGCATGGAAGCACGACGATACTTTAGTGATAAGCGTATTTTTCGTAGTAGCTATAGTATGTTGTTTTATATTATGTATTACCTATATTAAATTAGTTAGTATGTTTCGTTTATCTAAAAAAATGTAAAACAAACAAAAATTCTGTTTTTCTTGTAGTTGTTTTTTCGTATAGATATTGTTTTATATTGTAGTAAATTGAATTTAGTTTTAATATGTTCCGTTTGTTTGTAGAATTATATTTAATTAGATTTGCTTTAATTACTAAAATAAATAAGTTTTCAATTATATTTTATGTATTTGTGGAAAAGGAAACCTAGCATTAGCGGCCACATTTCTATAACGGCCAATTGTTTTCTATTTTTAGTGGCCGTTATTGTCAGGTTTTACTGTACCAATAATATTTTATTAAATTATGAAATATTATTTAAATAAAAAATTTATAAACTTGATAAAAGAAAGTTTGCTTAGAATTTACTCCTCTATCTAATTATGGGGTTATTTTTAATAAAATAGTGTTCACCCATGAGAAGGGGTAACATCCACCCCCAGGATAAAAGCGCAAGTTGGTACCACATCATTTTTGTTTCTTGAGGTATCCTCTAACTACTTACCAATTTTCATGAAAATTGATGGAGGTTCAACGAAATCAGGGGTGAAAACCTTCAGTGACTGCCTTTTTGGAAATATAAAAGATTAATTTTTGTCGTGATTGTCGATTTGCTAATTTTCTGATTTTTGGTTGCTATAAGGTTTAAAAAATTAATAAAAATTATAAATCATGCACATAAATGTAAAAAAATATTTATTTTACTTAATTAAACGAGATTGCATGAGCCAGAATGCTGAATTCTGCATTTTTATCATTAAAAACAAAAAGGTGGATTTCACCCCTAAAATGCAAAAAGCGCAACTTGGTGCCATATCACTTTTGTTTTTTGAAGTATCCTCTAACTAATCAACAATTTTCATGAAAATCGATTGAGGTTCAAAGAAATCGTGGGTGAAAACATTCAGTGACTACACTTTCAGAAATATAGAAGAATAAGGTTTTCGTGATTTTCGACTTGTTAATTTTCGGATTTTTGGTTGCTATAAGGTTTGAAAAATTAAAAAAAAATGTAATTCATGCACATAAATATAAAAAAAATATTTATTTTTCTTAATTAAACGAGATTACTTGCGCCATAATGCGGAAATCTGCATTTTTTACAATTTAAAAAGTAGGGGTGTATTACACCCCTAAAATGCAAAAGCGCAAGTTGATGCTATATATCTTTTATTGCTTGAGGTATCCTCTAACTACTTACCGATTTTCAGGAAAATCGATGAAGGTTCAACAAAATAGGAAGTGAAAACTTACAGTGACTGCACTTTCAGAAATCTAAAAAATAATTTTTAAAAAAGGGGTGTATTTCACCCCTAAAATGCAAAAAGCGCAAGTTGGCACTATGTCACCTTTGTTCCTTGAGGTATCCTTTAACAACTCACCAATTTTTATGAAAATCGATGGAGGTTCAACAAAATCTGAGGTAATAACTCATATCCACCTTCATTGACTCCACTACAAGGCTATAAAACTACTTAGCCACACCATGAAAATATGGGAGAGAGTAATTGATAGACAGATACGTGAAGAGACTGAAATATCCGAGAATCAATTTGGCTTTATGCAGGGCAGATCAACAATAGATGCAATTTTCGTTATAAGGCAGTTGATGTGGAAAAATACAGGAGTAAAGAAACAAACCCTCATATGGTATTCATTGATCTTGAGAAAGCATAGGAGTCCCTGGCGAATATGTAAAGATTGTGAGAGATGTGTATGAGGGAGTAACGACTAGTCTTAGGACAGGTGTGGGAGACACTGATAAATTTCAGGTGAAAGTAGGCTTGCACCAAAGCTCGGTGCTTACTCCTTATTTATTCTCATTAGTTTTGGACCAGATAACAGCGAAACTACAGGATAGTATTCCATGGTGCCTAATGTATGCTGATGAAGTAGTGTTAATAGGAAATAGTGAAAGAGACTTAGAACAAAAACTGGAACAGTGGAGATAAGCTCTGGAGGAAAAAGGTTTAAAACTTAGTATGACAAAAACAGAGTATTTGGAATGTTCATTTAAAGATGGAGTTACTACAAATAAAATGGTATCTTTGGATGGTGAAATGATTGTGAAAAGCAATAGTTTTAAGTATCTAGGATCGGTATTACAGAGTAATGGAGAAATAGATAGAGATGCATGCAATAGAATTAGGGCTGGATGGATGAAGTGGAAAGAAGCGAGTGGTGTGTTGTGTGACAGAAAAATTCCAATGAAGCTGAAGGGAAAATTCTATAAAACAGCCATAAGACCGGCTATGATTCACGGCACTGAATGTTGGGCAGTGAAAAAGAAAGAGGAAAAACAAATGCATGTGGCGGAAATGAGAATGCTTAGATGGATGAGTGGAGTGACAAAGAAGGATAAAATTAGAAATGAGTATATTAGGGGAAGTCTAGGTGTGGCACCAATTGATGCCAAAATGAGAGAGCATAGGTTAAGATGGTTTGGTCATGTTCAACGTCGAGACGTTAATCACCCAATACGAAGAATAGCTGCAGTGCAGATTCCTGGAAGGGGTAGGAGAGGAAGACCAAAGAAGACCTGGGGAGAGACGATAAGGCAGGACATGTTGGTAAAGGGGATTAACATTGATATGACCCAAGATAGAATTGTGTGGAGAAATGCAATTAGGGAAGCCGACCCCGCATAGGGATAAGCAAAGAGAATGATGATGATGATGTCACTTTAGTTTTTAAAGTAACTCTGTTGGACCGAAGTATCGAATTCAGAATTTGAACACTCTTCCTGCCTTGTTGCACTCTATAATCGATATTCTATATAATCTTCTACACAGCTTGCAATCAATACTTGACCGTCTGCAAAGAACAGCTTTATCAGATAATGGTTGTTAAGCTTCAACCCCATTCCCGCACATTTTTGTCTCTACTGGTGCAGTGCTTCTTGGATATATATTTTGAATAGGGTAGGGGAAAGAAAGGATCCGTGTCTCAAACCTTTCGTTTCTGTTAATACCCTTGAGCAAATATTTCCTGTTTTTACCGTGCTTTGAGAACTTTTATAGATGTTCAATAGTGCTTTTAGATATGTTTTACTAATGTCCGTTTTCGTCAAGATACTAAATAAAAGTTTTAAAGGGACAGCAACACAAGCTTTTGGTCATGGTTTTTAAAGCTCATGGTTTAATGGTCATGGTCATAAGCTCATGGTTTTTAAAAATGTTTTATAGGTAAAATTGTATGCAAAATTAATTAAATGATTTTTCCAAAATTAAATGAGTTGCCACGAATGAATAAATCAATAATTTAACTAATTTTTATTTTCCATGTTTGTTTCATTCTTACATATAATCTGCATTTCACACATGCTATGTCCAAAGTACAACGAACCTGCTCCTGTGAGTTTATTTACTCCCGTGAGTGGGTTTACTCCCGTGAAATGGAAAAGGACAAATCAGAGTAAGACACGATAAAATATGAGGAAGTCAGGAAATGTTACAGGAAGATATGATAAAATAGGAGGGAGTCAGGAAAAATTAGAGGGAGACACGATAAAATTGGAGGAACTCATAAAAAATTGGAGAAATTCATAAAAAATTCGGGAGTCAAAAAATTGGAGGGACTCATAAACATTGGAGGAAGCCAGCAAAAATTGGAGGGAGTCAGCAAAAAATTGAAGGGTGTCAGAAACAATTGGTGGGGTTAAAAAAAAAATTGGTGTGGTCAGAAAAAATTGGAGGGAGACACGACAAAACTGAGTAAAGTGACCGTTGATGGCAATCGATTGGAACCCCGTCGCAAACCCACGGGCAAAATCACTAGTCTCTATAATAAATAAATATTATCTGTTGATAATTTACAACCAGTTTTATTTACTAGAATAACAAGAACTCTCGAAAACAACTTTACAGATACCAATTTCGATTTGATAGACACGGTGGACTTACGAATTTGTACGATTACAAAATTAACACGGACACGGTAGACACGGAGATGGACAAGCAAATGGCGGTATACATGGACCACAAGGTGCGCATGGGCCACAAGGTGCGCATGGACTACAAGGTGCGCATGGGCCACAAGGTGCGCATGGGCCACAAGGTGAGCATTGTCCACAAGGAGCGCAGGGTCCGCATGGTTGACATGGTGGAAGTCTTACGAAGGCTGGATAACATTGGTATTTTTCTAGATTTTCCATACCACAAACTGATTTTCCTAAATGCTTACCTAAAACGAAGTATTTTTTAAGAAGACTTAAAATTTTTATTTTATTTTGTATAAATGTAAACCTTTTGGTTTGTTGAAAAACATGTACGTGTACCTCAGTTTCATGTAAGCAGAGTTATTTACAGAAGTATTTACTGAAATATGTTGTTAGTCCAGAGAAATAAGGTTTTTGTCGGGACACTTAGCAGCCAGGTTGCAAATGGATTTTTGGCTACTTTATACCTAATACATTATAAATACAAAAATTCTCGTCACAGTTCGGACGAGAAACTTAGTTATTAACAAATAAGTTTCAAAAATTGTAGTTTTTTCGTTTAAATCGCTACAGGTAAAAATAGGGTAATTATATATTAGCCAAGGTTTAAAATGGCACTTTTTGAATTTTTGTCCGATCATTTTTTGCTTCGGAAATTGCAATATAAGACTACAATTTCAAAAATAAAAAATGTGCTATAACTTTTGCGAAAATGGCCTTAAGACTTTCATATTGCACGAAAAGTTAAGTCAAACATTCCATATAATGCACAAAAAATTTTAAGACGATTCGTCAATTATTTTAAATTTTATTCAATTTGTTTATCGCAAAGAGTGTTTTTCGCAATGTTATTGTTCAGAAAATAATAATAATATAGCAATTGTGTGGAAACCACATGCAAGAAGAACAGTTATATTTTCAAAGTGTTGAAAAAAATCATTAAAAATCGTTTTTATCACTCCCAAAAAGGTTTAGTAGAATACAGTCATTTTTGGCTTATAAACAATTTGAATAGGATTTCAAAAGCTGGAATTTTTACACGAATTTTGAGAAAAAACTTAATTAGGTTAATTAGGCTCAAAGTTAGCCACTTTTATTATTTAATTCGCAGTTACTTCTATATACATCAATTTCTCCTGAAACAGTGTTAGTTACCATACTACCCGAAACGGCTTGGCCGATTTTTATGAAATTTTACACGTATATCCTATAGGACGGAGAAAAGGTTTTAATCTATTTTTTATACCCATAAGTTATAAGGGGGCTGCCCCCTGACATTTTTTTTTATTTTTTTGGACAAAATTATCTAACTTAATTTTATATGATGTAGAATTAAAAAATACATACAACCCTTAATTTTCACTCTTTTATCACCAACCCCTATTTGTTAATAGCCATCTATACATTTACATCTATAAAATTCTCCTGTCACAGTGTTAGTTTCCATACTCCTCCGAGACCACTTGACCGATTTTTATGAAATTATATATGTATATTTCGGTAGGTCTTAGAATCGGTCGTAATCTATTTTTCATATCCCTGAATGATAAGGGCAGTTCCCCTAACATTTTGTAATGTTAGGTAGGGATGTGTGTACAAGACGTACTCTATAAGACTACGAGTACATACAAATTAAAAAAATTATGATCAAAATCCATCAACAAGCTCCGGCGATATTAATCGCAGCATATTTTTGCAGAATCAGTTTCATTTTTTGAGTGCACGGATTTTATTAATTCCCCTCCACCGACCACGAATTAATTCTGTTCGGACGCCATTTTTAAAACTTCATTAACTTTCATTTGAGGTTCAAAGTTTACTTAAACTTTTACACAAACTATATATCTTCAACTTTAAAATAGCTCAAGTTAGGTTGTTTAATTGTTATAAACAAAGTAGCCGTCAATTAAATATAAAAAGTGGCTAACTTTGACCGTAATTAATCTAGGCGAAAAGTTTTTCTTTGAAAATTTGTATAAAAATACCAGTTTTTCAAATCCCATTGCAGTTTTAGCCTACAGTCAATATTAACAAAGTTATTCAAATTGTTTATAAGCCAAAAATGACTATATTTTAGTAAAATATTTTCTGAGTGTTAAAAATGACTTTTGAATGATTTTTATTAAATGCGTTGAAAACATGACTATTCTTCTTTCATATTGTTTTCACAGAATTGCTATATCATTATTATTTTTTGAACAATAATATTGCAAAAAAAAGCTCTTTGCGATAAACAAATTGAATAAAATTTAAACTAATTGACGAATCGTCTTAAAATTTTTTGTGCGTTGTGTGAACTGTTCGACTCAACTTTTTATGTAACATGAAAGTCTTAAATTCATTTTCACAAAAGTTATAGCAAATTTTTTATTTTCGAAATTTTAGTTTTATTGTGCAATATCCGAAGCAACAAATGATCGGACCAAAATTCAAAAAGCACTATTTTAAACCTTGGCTCATCTACTAAAAGAAAAATATTATAAATAAGATATTTGATTACACTATTTTTACCTGTAGCGATATAAACAAAAAAATTCCCTTTTTTGACCCTTATTTGTTAATAACTAAATTTCTCGTCCAAACTGTGACGGGCATTTTTGTATTTATAATGTATTAGGTATATAGTACCTACCCAAAAAACCCATTTGCAACCTGGCTGCTCAAGTGTCCCGAACATGGTATATTTTTGCCTTATTTCCCTGGTGTATGTCCCGAACTAGACAAGACTCTAACTACACTGTTTAATAAAATATGAGGAAACTTACAGAGATACCATAACATGTCGCAAAAATACCAATAACGATATATTAGGCCAACAGGAAAACAGGCCAACAAACTGTAGAAAAATATCGTCTCTACACAACAAACATTTAAGTTAAACCCCGAAATACTTGAGGTTAAACTAGTAAAACTAATCAAAAAGGAGGAAGGTTTTAAAAGAAAAATGCAATAAAAATATATGAAATTTATGATTTTTACCTGTAGCGATATAAACGAAAAAATTCCCTTTTTTGACCCTTATTTGTTAATAACTAAATTTCTCGTCCAAACTGTGACGGGCATTTTTGTATTTATAATGTATTAGGTATATAGTACCCATAGAACCCAATCCTTTAGTTTTCTGGCTGCTCAAGTGTCCCGAACATGGTATATTTTTGCCTTATTTCCCTGGTGTATGTCCCGAACTAGACAAGACTCTAACTACACTGTTTAATAAAATATGAGGAAACTTACAGAGATACCATAACATGTCGCAAAAATACCAATAACGATATATTAGACCAACAGGAAAACAGGCCAACAAACTGTAGAAAAATATCGTCTCTACACAACAAACATTTAAGTTAAACCCCGAAATACTTGAGGTTAAACTAGTAAAACTAATCAAAAAGGAGGAAGGTTTTAAAAGAAAAATGCAATAAAAATATATGAAATTTATGAAAAGGAAACTCATCTAATAAAATAAGAACTTTTTTCTACGACCGTTTAATAACATGCTCATTATTCGCTATTTTTTCATAGATAATAGCACCCATTACTGTACCCGTGAGTAATAATTCATTACTCACGGGCTGAAGTTACTCACGGGTCATTACTCACAGGCTGAAGTTAGATTTAAGTGGCGCATGCCACTTTTAATATTAATCGTATTTAAACTGCAAATAAAATTACTTAAACTTGTTTATTTAATACAATAATTATTGTAATTTATACCAATAATTAACTTCGAAAAATTTTTAAAGGAATTTTAACTGTAACAATGTCAGTATATTTTTTACGTTTATATCTTGTTTACTAAAAATTTTGACGTTTATCATTTAATTTAGTGACAGTGACATTAGTGCATTTTGTTTATGTTAATTGGAATTTATAACTAATATTGTGTTTGCTTTTCAAGTTATATTGTGTTAAATATGTTATAACATATTATGTATAAATATATTATTATATTATATATAGTTAAATGTAAATATACATTATAACTATATATATATATATATATATATATATATATATATATATATATATATATATATATATATATATATATATATATATGAAATACGTCCACCGACAACAGCCATTTCCTATTTATTAGATTCACTGACAGTAGGTACAAATTTAAGCTTATAATTTTTCGGAAACGAATAGAACTAATAGGTGCGTTCGCGGGAGCCTGTCGAGGACTAGTCGGCGACAAATTAGCAGCAAAACGCATGCGCACTTTAAAATGATATAATTAATATCGTTAATAGATAAATGTACAAGGTATATTTTAATATTATAATTTAATAATTAGTTATTAATATTAATTAAAAGTAAATATACCTTGTTTATGTATCTATTAACGATATTATTTATATTAAATGAGGTTAGAAATTGTCGGCGACAATTTGTCAACTGTACCCGCGAACGCACCTTATATTGACTATTTCTCGTTGTATTTTTACAATAAATAAGAATTTAGTAATAGTAGGCAACCAATTATTCAGCCACGTACTAGGGGTAAATAGCATTTAGGTATTTTTTTAAATTATAATTTAAATCTCGAGTAGTTGATAATTAAATTTTTTACTAATTAAAATAAAAAAAGGTCGTAGAAAATGTATAGTATTCTACTCGCATGTAATGGCTATTACTCACTCTGATGAATTACGACACTCGCCTACGGCTCGTGTCGCAAACTTCATCATCGTGAGTAATAGCCATCATTACATGCTCGTTGAATAATATACTATTTCTCTTGGTGCCATAAGCTATAATGACCTCAGTGGGAAATCTTTCGTTGTTTAACTTTAGTATTTAGTAGTTCTTTGATGTTAATTATTATTCTTAGGAACTCTGTAATCATTTGTAACGTAGATCATCCAGTAAACATGAAGGGTCGTATTGTAGCATTTAAGCCCAGATTCGAACATTGTTCCTTTAGTTTTCTTTTCCTACTTGAAAGGAAATTCACGCAGGAGCAGGTAGTTACTAAATTTATCGAAAGAAGTTTTAGATATTGCTATTGTTGTATTCACTTCTACGCGCTGTTTCATTTGGTATTCCAGAAAAAAAAACAGAATAGTTATGGAGCAAGAAACGAGAGAAGGTTGTTCTAGCTAGAGATGGAATGATAATTTGCCAACAGCATGAGATGCAACATTGAAGAAAAACAAATAATATGCCTAAAACACAGAAATAGAAGATCTAAGACCATCTAGAAGATCTAGGAAAAATAAATCGATTTGTAAATGCAGCACCTATCGACTTGCAACTATTAACATTGTGTCTGGATGACGTCAGGAAAAACTCTACAATAGGGAAATGGGAAAAAATGCATAAATGCATTTACAGTGCATAAAATGCATTCAAAAGTGCATAAACTTGTCAAAATCGGTATATTAAAGGCAGATTTTGTTACTCGGGAGTTTTTGAGGTTACTAAACATGAATACGCTATCGGGACCGAGTCTGGAGATTCGAGAAGTGTCGAGAGATTACCCGGGGTTTTTTGGGACCGCTAAACACTATTACGTCAAGAGAATTGACCCCCGAAGCACCTAGTGCCAAAGGTGGATCACTTGCTAAGGTACTTCATCTTCTGGAAGTTTAATGGTTTTCGGCACTAAATTTATGTAAATGGATTACACGGCGATTTTTGGGATTGCTAAATACGAATATGACATCAAAACCGACCTCGGAACAGCTAGTGCCCAGGATAACTGCTGCTAGCGTCATATTCTGAAATTTCGAGACTTTCCGACACTTGATTGCAATTGATGCAGATAAAGTAACTTTCGAAACTCCAGAAGATGTCATACTTTAGCTATTACCCTGAGGACCAGGTGCTCTGGGGGGTCGGTTCTGATGGCGTATCTATGTTCGGCTGTCACAAAAAACCCCATAAAATCTGTTTGCATCAATTTGGTAACGAAACGTCTCAATTATCCTGATAATGTACCTTAGCAGTAACCCTGTGTGCTCCCGGAATCAGTTCTGATGACGTATTCATGTTCAGCGACCCCAAAAACCTGCGAGTAACAAAATCTGGCCCTTAATGTACTGATTTTGACATGTTTATGCCCTTTTGGGTGAATTTTATGCACTGTAAAGTTCACCCAGTTTTCTATTGTAGATTTATTCCTGACGTCATTCTGAACACAATGCAAAAGGTTTCAAGTGGATAGGTGCTGGTTCAACAATCAACTTGATTATAAACAAAAAGTAAGGGCGAGAATAGAGATAGCCCTACAGGGGTTTATCAAAATGAAAATCTTATTTTGTAACAGTAGCATTAGTATCAGCCTTAGATGTCGTTTTCTGCATTGCTATGTGTGGTCAATACTTTTGTATGGAACGGAGGCCTGGACACTCAACACAACACTGATGAACAAGTTAGAAGCCTTTGAATTCTGGCTTTATATAAGAATCTTGAAAATACCTTGGACAACCCACACCACCAACGAAGATGTTCTGAGGAGAATGGGTAGAGATAGGGAACTGCTAAAAATCAGTAAAGTCAGAAAAGTTAGCTACCTGGGATACATAATGAGAAACGAAAACTACCGCCTTGCGCAACTGATCATCCAGGGTAAGATTGAAGGAAAACGGGGTCCCGGTAGGCGCCAGATTTCATGGCTTAGAAATATCAGAGACTGGACCGGCCTTGATTCAACATATTTGTTTAGAGCCGTATTGGACAGAGACAGATTTGCCAGTGTAGTCGTTAACCTCCACTAAAGGAGAAAGCACAACAAGAAGAAGGTGCTGTATTTGAAAATCGATTTATTCCGGTATTTTTGGTTCTAAACGTCCTGGTCTAATCTTAGCTTTTACTAAATTCTTAATCGTGTTAGGTAGTTACCGTTAGCAAAAGCACTAGGTCCGCATCTGGGCTCAGGACAATTAACACAGCATGGAGCTCCTTGACACTCCACTCTGGGACAATCATCTTGAAGTCCATTTTTTCTTTCACAGTCGCAACCAATATACAGAATACTAGCACGAAGTTCCCGGGATTTTGACCTAAAATAAATACCTATATTATATACATTAGGCAAAAATAAAAAGAGTCCTTGTTATAGCATAGCTGAATCTATAAGACCGTTAAACAATTTTAAACACCGCTAGCCAGAGTTCAATGCTTGCTATATTGTACTTTTTAATACATATAAGCATTTATATGTTTACACATTATTTAGAACTTAATTATAATAGGCCTGGATCCCGCGTACCAAAAAAGTTGATTAAAGTTGATACCAAGCTGAAAATTTGTTAATAGCTTAACGGTGTCTAGTAAGATAAACTTTGATGTATGGGAACACTGGAACAGGGGAATTGTTAATTGTGGAACAGGTTAAAAATTTGGAATGTCAGACTACGAAAACGTCCCATGTATTTTGTCGGATAGAACTTCCAATTGATTTGTTACCCTTTCATTAAACTCTCATGCAAAAATCAGGCTGGTATTTATCACCAACTGGACATTTCAATACATCCGATACGTAGAACATGTCAAATGACAGGAATTATGTTGGTGAAAAATAGCAGTGTGATTTTTGCATTAGAGTTTTATTAAAAGGGTAACAAATCAATTGGAAGTTCTCTCCGACAAAATACATGGGACGTTTTCGTAGTCTACAAAATTTTTAACCTGTTTCAGGTTTCCCATACATCAATGTTTGTCCGACTAGACACCGTTAAGGGGATGGCTACGTATTTTCGGCTGCAATGCTATTCAAATGGGGATTCATTTTTTTCGAATCCTGAGAAAACTAATAAGTATTTTTGAAAAATTTAAACGCAGAATGAAAGATTACGTTATTAGCGAGGGCCGAAAGTCCCTGAGAACTTCTATAACGTTTATTTTAATAAGTTACAGGGGTGAAAAACTAAGAGAAAATTTAGTGTGATCTTTAATTTCAAATACCTCATTCAAAATAAACTTTTTATATTTATTCTAAGGGACTTTCGGCCCTCGGTAATAATTTAGTCTTTCATTCTGCTTTTAAATTTTTCAAAAATATTTATTGGTTTTTTCTGGATTCAAAAAAAAAAATGAACACAATGTCCGTGGTAATATTTTCCAAATCTATCTTTGTCTTACAACGCACTCAGTCGAATAGAATCTTTGTCAGCATATTGTCAATCAGACAGTGACAATCAGTGGCAATTTTAAATATTTGACATGGCATCGGGAATATTTTGAGTTCTTGATTAAATAATATTGATATGCAGTGTATTTGATAAAGGGTTGATTTAAGACGTGAACTTAATAAAAATTTATTTTTATTGTGTATTATTTGTGGAAGATCCAAGCAGAGAATACATCAGGATAATATATTCTGTGATTCAAGTATTTTATTGTTGAAGATGTTCAAAATTGTAAGCGTTCCATAGTAACAATATATTATTAAAAAATTACTTTTAACACTTTTCCTC
Organism: Diabrotica virgifera virgifera; assembly: GCF_917563875.1. Classification (NCBI taxonomy): domain Eukaryota; kingdom Metazoa; phylum Arthropoda; class Insecta; order Coleoptera; family Chrysomelidae; genus Diabrotica; species Diabrotica virgifera. The sequence goes on along the minus strand of NC_065450.1, from coordinate 34,589,976 downwards.
TTTTCTCGATTGAGTATTAGTTTTTGTTGTACATATAAATTATTACAATCACTGAATACATAGTTAGTGAAAAAATTATCAGTAGTAATTGCACAAGAGCTCTGAAATTATTGAATTTTTCCCGAGTGACACTTTGACAGTTTTAATTTCACGAGCCGAAGGCGAGTGAAATTATGTCAAAGTGTCACGAGAGCAAAAATTCTATATTAATTTCAGAGGTCGAGTGCAATTTGTTGCGATTATTTCATGAATAAAACTGTTCAAAACCAAAATTTTATTGTAATTTATTTATGTAAGTACCATTAAACACACAGATTTATAAATATTTGACGATTGAAAGTCATCACTTTTATAATTTTTAAAACATTAATTGTCATTAATGTCACTGAATGTATTTTTTCGTAGCAGCGAAGGGCATCTGACGTAATATACTTAACGACGGGAGATTATAAAAAATTATCGATTTAATTCAGATTTCTGTAGCTTTCTATTGGTCAGAATCTCATATGAATGAAATAATCACATTTATTAACTGAATTAATAATCTGCAATTATACAAATAACAGTTATCCAAGAACATTCAAAAGCCATCTCTTTAAACTAATGATGACATTTTCAAGTAGAATGACATTCTAGTAATGTTTACATATCCATACCAGTGTGAATTTTACTACACGTAATTTGCCCTGTAAAGACAGAAAAGGTTGGGATAGCCGTAAAATATTTTCGAATAATTATGTACCGATGGCCTTTAGCTTGCTATTAATCAACTTTTTTTTGGTATGCGAGGTCCAGACCTATAATGAATTTTTATTATTATTGTCGGCCAGTCACAGAGCACAATGCTAATGCAGCTAACACAACCCTGCATCGTAGTATAGTAGGTGGATAAGAGAGAACGATCTACAGCTAGCATCTCAGAAAACTTAGGTAGTAGCTCTCAAGGAGAGCAGGTACAAATCCTGTCTTCGTTTTATATTGACAGGAGTGGAGGTTGCACCAGTTAAATCTATTAAGTACCTGGGAATCTGGCTGTTGGAAGGACTGAGGTTCAAAGCCTATCCATCTATCTATCTATAAGCGAGGTTCCTACAACCTCTACCGCCATCGTTCTCTGTCCATCCATTCGTCTTCTTTGGTGGCTCTATCTCTCATTATGTGCCGTATATTTTCTTCCCAGGCAACTGAAAGCCTTCCCCTTCTTCTTCTTTGTTGTGGTATGTAATTTAAAGCTTTTTTGTCCATCTATATTCATTCATTCGTTTTATGTGACCATACCACACTAGTTGTCTCGTTTCAATTGTATCTATACTGAAACATGCAGTATTTGTTCTCCTTCTAATATCTTCATTTCTGATGTGATATTTTTTGGAAATACCACACGCTCTTCTTAGATGATCCATTTCTAATACTTTTAATCCTGTTCTATTTTTTTCCTGATCTGCCAAACTTCTGTTCCATAAGTCATAATAGGCTCTACCAAGGTTCGATAGATTGTCAATTTCTTTTTTTTTTTCTTATATCTTTAGACCATAGTAACGTTGATTGATGTATTGTGCTATCCTTGGATTATATGCTTTCATTCGACACCTCATTTGTCATTCTATTTGGTATAATAACGGAGGAGTTATATTCGCGGTCGGACGGATAGATGGACCGGACAGACAGTCTAGGTCAAATTTCTCACCTTAGTTACCATCATTGGATTATAAGCTTTCATTTTATACCTAATTTGTCATTCTACCTGGTATACTGACGGAGTAGTTATATTAGCGGTCGGACGGACAGACAGCCTCGATCAAATTTCAGGTTCAGAGTACACGTCCACAACATGATGGAGAAGGCCAACCGAAGTCTGGAGGTATTGGTACAGCTATTGTCATACATTGGAGGCTCAGGTAATACCAAAAGAAGGGTGTTAAATGGAGTTTTCCAGTCTATGGCGATCTACGCGGCAACCGTGTAGTATAAAGTACGCCAAGCTGTTAAAGGCTTCGTCAAGGCTTCTTCAAGGTTTCTAGCGCCTACAGGACGGCTTCAAATGAGGCTTTGTATGTTATTGGAGCGGTGATACCAATCGTGTAAAGGGCGAGCGAGGATGTATGTGAAGAGGATGGATGGAAATATAGATGAGGAAGAAGAAGGGGCTAATTCGGGAACTGGGCGGAATGTACGTTCAGGAAACTTGATTACATATTACCGTAGTTTTAAACCTGCCTCGGCAGACACCATATACAAAATAGAAGTTATCTTTGAATTCTGTAACCACACAAAACTGGTTAATTGACTCTGCTAAAGCAATTTTTCAGAAAAAAAAACCACACAGAAATTTCACATGTAAATGTAGCGTAGCTGAAAGGCACCAAATTTGAGGCAGGCGCCTAATTTGAGACACCGTCGTATATTTGTGTACGATGGGTTGACATCTAGTGAAAATATTGAAAACTGATCATTCTGTGAAGTTAGTGGTAGATCTGCTTTTAGTTGGCGCTTAGAAGTGACCGTTGTTGTTTTGTCGACGTTAATTTGATTTACACGATACACAAAGTTTTTCAGAATTTATAAAAACATACAATACATCAAGGTAAGATGATTACATTTACTCCAGTTGTTTTTTTTTGGTAGTTTAATATTAGTTAATACATTTTATGCAAATTAAACGGTAATTGTGTGGCATACATAATCAATAAAAATTCGGTTTATTTTTAACGGAAAAATCCCAATTTGAGACACTTGTAGGTTCCAAATTTGGAAGTATCTCAAATTAGGACCAAAATTTTTATTTTTATGTATTTTTTTGTTTGTAGATACCGCCAAAAAAAATAAAAAATGGAATGCAAATGATATGATACGGGCTGTAAATACAGTAAGAAGTAGAGAGATGGGCTATTTGAAGGCCACAAATAGAACAATATGTGAAATCAGACAAGACTCCAGAAGAACTCGTCCGGATATCAATTGGCCGCCGACCTATTCTTCTTTTGGAATTAGAAAATGAGTTGGTTGAGTATGCCCTAACTATGGAGCAACGTTATTTCGGTCTAAGAGCGCGTGATATAAAACGACTGGCATTTCAACTTGCAATACGAAACTCAATACGCATTGAGACGCTCTCAATGCGTACTCCTCAGGGAATGTCATCTGCTCGAGTAAAATCGTTTACTCAGGAAAATGTATCCAAGTTCTTTGACCTGTATGAACCAGAATATCTTAAGCTTACTAACCCTGCACAACGTATATTCAATGTAGACGAAACAGGTATTACAATAGGGAACTTGCACATTTTTTTTTGTTACATAATAATATTCAGTTTTGTTTAAAAATGAGATTTCCCAAAATTTCACGCTTCAAAAACTCGTAATAACTTAGAAATACATATTTAAAGTCTTCAGCGGTATAAAATAGTTCATACGACCCGTGACGTCACATAGTTTTACATTAGTTATTATTATGGTTATATTTCGCTGTGTCTAGGTACACTCTAACGTGTACGCAAATAAAAAAGTTAGGTACACGCGAATTAAACTTGATCAAGCCAGTGACTTCATTATTTAACGTGCGCAGTGACTGTATATTTTGGTACATGCTATTTTGATATGTTTAGTGTTTGTTTAATAGAAAAATACTTGTTAAGGGAAGGGAAGCAGAACTATTTAGATGTTCCAAACTTAATTGTAATAAATCAATGTATATATAAAAGTATATATTTAGGTTAGCAAAATAAATATATGTATTTAGTTGATATATGACACGTACAAAATATTGCTAAAATAATTTTTATACGTAAGTTAATTATTATAATCAACTATTCTAAATGGGAAATAAGCCACAATTTAACTAAAAAAATGATTTTATTAACGTTTCGACGTCCAAATCGGATGTCATTGTCAAAATACAAAAATTAGTCAGATTAGATAAATTATTAGAAAAATTTTTTACTAGGCAACACCATTTTTGTTTAATTTAATAATATTTTGTATTTTGACAACGACGACCGATTTAGACGTCGAAACGTTAATAAAATAATTTTTTGGTTAAATTGTGGCTTAGTTCCCATTTAGAATATTTGATTACAAAAATGCCACAAGGATAATAGCTTCAGAACAAGTTAATTATTATTGTGAAAGCTTTAGGTCTTCTTTTTATTTTAATCTTTTACGGTAATACATACTATTTCATTTATAACTAAAAAAATATATAATAATTTATAGTCTCTTATCTTTTTCGTACTGTTTTAAAATGCTCTTAAACTCATTAAAAGAACTAAATAATTGTCCACACTCCGTAGTTAATTTAAAAACAAACACTAAACAAATAAAAAATAAGAAATCACTGACACTCTAACTTTTTTATTTGCGTACACGGTAACGTATACCTAGACACAGCCTTATATTTAGGTATATTCTTCTTCTCCTTCTTTAGTTTATTGGCCTCCACCTACTTGGGTATTTGGCAAACTCATCGTCGTGGAATAAGTCAAAAATATTTATATTCTAATGACATTTATCGTATGTCATTGTAATAATATATACCAGTTTGTTAAAATTGTAGTTTTATACTGTTTTTGAAGGAAAGGAACGAAGGTTTACTATTGAAAATAAAACCATTTTGTAAAAGTACGAATTTTTATGTGAATAGTTCAAACGATCAAAAACACTTGTAACGTCACATAAATGTATTTTCTACTGACGTTTATAACGTCTAATTTAAAATTCTGTTTACTTTATTGGAAAAATGTAAATGTAAAACCAAGTGACGTCACGAAGCGTTTTGGACCACCTGTTTTAATTTGAATTTTTAGTCGTCTTTAGGGGCCAAACGAAAGACAAATAAAACTTTTTCATCTTTGATACATGTTTTAAATTATGTTGTGTTGTGATTTATAACATTTTTTTCAAATTTAAAAATTTATGCAAGTTCCCTATTGTTCAGCACAAACATAGCAAAGTCATTTCTATGAGAGGGAAGAAGCAGGTTTCGTCACTTACTTCAGCAGAAAAGGGCAAGCTGATTACTGTTATTACATGTATGAATGCTGCAGGAGTTTTCGTACCAACATTATTAATCTTCCCTAGAAAAAATATTAAAACAGAGTTGATGCTAGGAGCTCCCACTGGAGCAGTCGCAGAATGCCATGTGTCAGGTTGGGTACAGGCCGATATTTTCACTAGATGGCTACAACACTTCATAAAATTCACTAAACCTTCAGCTGCAGACCCTGTTCCTCTCGTCCTTGATGGCCACTATTCTCATACGAGAAACGTTGCTCTAATAGATTTGGCCAAACAGAATCATGTGACGATTATTGGCCTCCCACAACATTCTACACTCTACACATAAAATGCAACCGTTGGATGTTGCTTTTATGGCACCGCTGAAAACTTACTACGCAAAAGAAATAGAAAACTGGCTTAGAGAAAATCAGTTGAGTGTTGTGTCGCCTTATGCCATTGCCAGTATTTTTTGTAAAGCGTATAACAAAGCTGCGACGATGGAAATATCTTGCAATGGTTTCCGAAAAACTGGACTGGTCCCTATTTGTCGCCATATTTTAGGGACTTTAAATTTGGAATTCAAGAGCACTTGGAAACACAAAACGAAAGGGACGAACAAATAATAGAACCAAACCATGAACAACCAAATCATCCAATGCGAGAACATAGAACTCCTAGTCCACCACTACCTCATCAACAACTTCTGTCTCCGAAAGACTTCTGCCCGATCCCTACATACAAAGACACCACTAAAAAGCCACATGCTAGATCAGAAAAGGCTTCAGTAATTACTCTAACACCCTACAAAGGAGAATTAGAGCAAAGTTTGCAGAAGAAAAAAGCAAAAAAACTAGTACCTCAGCTAAACTTGGATTGTGTATTAGCTGCAGAAAAAAACAATTCAACAAAAAGTGTTAGATCAGAAAAAACAGCAACGTCCGAAGAAGAAATAGCAGTACACGAAGACGTAGGTCAACCTTCCACATCAAAAGGCAAAATATCAAGAAGGAAACGGAAAGTTTCTTCGAGTTCCAGATAGCAGCGAAGACTTTCCATTAGCTGATTCATCGTCCGACGAAAGTGGAGAAAACGACGCAGAATGTCTATTTTGCATCGGAAAATTTTCCGACGATAAATATGGAGAATGATGGGCAAAGTGTTGCCAATGTGGCAGGTGGGCACATGAAGACTGTGGAGAAATAAAGTCCAGCACATTTATTTGCCTTTTCTGCGAAGGAAAGGGCTTTTTTGAATAGTATCTCAAATTGGGGTACCTGTCTCAAATTTGGATACCTGGCTATCCCAAATTAGGCGACCTTTTATTTTTAATATTAAATGTCGCAAAGAAATTAAATGTATTTTTTGCAAAAATATACAGTATGTCCCTGTAAGTTGTATCGATATGGAAAACTTTTTTATTATTAATTTAAAAAAAAAGTTATTTTTCATAAAAAGCTCTGCTTGGTCCAAAACCTAAAATTTAACCATCAAATATCAAATTTTTTGAATATTACACGAGGTATGTCAAAAAGTTTGAATTTCACTCAAGAGTAAAGTAGCTTTATTTTTCACAATATTGAAAATTGCTAATATGAAAAGTTCTTTGGAATTAAAAACTATATTCTAGTATGCAATTACATCCTTCTAATAGAAAAAATTTTTTTTTCAAAAATTTTGGATATTATTTTCAGTTATTTCAATTCAGATACTTAACTCTTTTATTATTAATTTTACGAAAAAAAGTGGTTCTTAATAAAAAGTTCTGTCTGGTCTAAAACCTAAAATACAACCATCTTATGTCAAATTTGATCAATTTTATACGAGGTATGTCAAAAAATATGAATTTCGCTCAAGAGTAAAATACGTTTATTTTTCACAATATCGAAAATTGTCATTATGAAAAGTTATTTAGAATTAAAAACTATGTTTCAGTATGTAATTACATCCTTTTAATTGAAATATTCTGAACTATAAAGGTACTTTACTTTTGATCTAAATTTATCTTTTTTGACATACCTCGTAAAAAATTGATAAAATTTGATATAAGATAGTTGTATTTTAGGTTTTAGACCATCCAGAACTTTTTATTAAGAATCACTTTTTTCGTAAAATTAATAATAAAAGAGTTAAGTATCAGAATTGAAATAACTGAAAATAATGTTAGTTGTCCATAATTTTTCAAAAAAATTTTTTTTAATTAGAAGGATGTAGTTGCATATTAGAATATAGTTTTTAATTCCAAACAACTTTTCATAATAGCAATTTTCAATATTGTGAAGAATAAAGCTACTTTACTCTTGAGTGAAATTCAAACTTTTTGACATACTTCGTATAATATTCAAAAAAAAAATTATATTTGGTGGTTAAATCTTAGGTTTTGGACCATGCAGAGCGTTTTATGAAGAATAACTTTTCCCGTAAAATTAATAATAAAAAAGTTTTCCATATGGATACAACTTACAGGGACATACTGTATATATCTTATTCGCTTTTTTTATTTTTTGTTGTGTTGTAGAAACATTAAATTTAAGTTTTCGAAATAAGTGTTTTAAAAACTTTTGAATATTCTGTTTTATATTTGTTTTTCAAAAAAAGTGTCTCAAATTTGGTGGCTCTCCTCTATAAAATATTTTCCACTATACTATGCCATTATAAGGCACCATTTGCAAAAAAAATAATAAGAAATACCAGACTAGTTTCAAAGGTGTTTGAATGGCCATTCCAGATTGCAAGTCTAATACAAATATTTTAGAAAATACTGAATGATATTTGTATTGATATTTGTAAAATATTAGTTTTAATAAAAATTTACCTGGTACAAGGTATACACTTAGGCATTCTATAAGCAACCATCATCTGAGGAGGATTGCATGGTACACAAGGTTGAGGCCCTTGGTTAGGGTTACACAGAGGCACATTAGCAGGTGGAACTGGAGTGCAGATTGGTAGTACTGGAGGAACACAGGCAGGCGGGATACATACCGGTCCGCAACAACCAACAGGCACTGCTTGCGTCGCTGGTGGGCAAGTTCCTGGACAACACGCTGGACTAGGTACACACGGACCGCACGGTCCACATGGACCACACGGTGCACATGAGGGAGAACAACCGTCTAATTTGCAAACTAGAGCTTTCAGATCATCCAATAATGATTTTCTGTTTTTTGATTTTGAGTTATATCCGCATGCCATTTTTGATGTGATGTAGAATAATTTCGCAAACGAAAATTTAGAAATGAAAAGAAACACTTAAATTTGTTGAAGGTAATTTGGAATTAAATTTTTGACAAAAAATTTGACAATTATAACGACATTATATTGGGATACTTGATAAAAAATGTAGTTAGTCTACATTATGGATTACTAGCCTATTCATACTACTGGCTATATTTATAGTGTATCAAATACTTGTCTTGCTTCCTCCTAAAATTTTCCTAAAATGTCTTGTCTTCCTTCTTATAAACAGATCCTAATATTTTTTCTTTTATGATAAAGCCTCATTTCATTAATATCTTGATTTGTATTGATATAAATTATAATACACATTGAGTTATGGGCAAAATATAACATTTGAAAAAAATCACAAAATTTGTGCTTGTGTTTATGCGTGTACTTTTTTTAAGAACAATTCATGGAATAGAAGGAAAAAAGAACGAAAATACCGAACTTCTATAGAACAAAGTAACGAATATAACTAATAAAATAAACCTGAAAATAAATGGAAATAAAGATATACTAGAGCTATGATAGAAATTAAGATTTATATAGAATTAGAATCCAGCAAAATTAGAGAGAGAAACTGATTTCTACTACAATACTCGAAAGAAGGAAGGGAACAAGGACAAATATCATAGGTACATAAGAAACAACAGATTAAACATTGAGGAGGAATGGGATAACCTGAACACATTAGTATATGGAAAGAAAGCAAATGAACCAACGGTAGAGATGCAAAAACATAGTATACAAAATTGTAAAGGGAGAACAGTCAGCGAAAGATTTCAATAATCAGAACATCATATGATGAAGAACATCTTAAAAATAAATTAAAGTACAAGACACACAAATAACTAACGTAAAGACCAACTGAACGCAAAACAGATTAAGGATAAAATTTTGGGGTTCATTTTTCGTCTTCGTACTGATTGGTATTTCGCTTTAACGTGTACTCTACACCAGGGTTATGATGATATCTTTATATTTTTGGTGGATTAATAAGACCGCTATAAGATGTCCACTTTCCTGTTTTTGACGTTTTAGGAGGTGAAAACTATCCCTAATCGAACAAAATTAAAATTATAGATTTAAGTGTGTAATGAGTTGAAATTATCTATAAATAAGTTCAATGGAAGTCAGTTCACATTAAGAGGCATAATTTACAATTTATTGAACATATTCGATCCCAAAACCACCCCTATGTAGCTAAGGTCAAAAAAATATCTTCAAAACTGTTCTCTAGGAACTTATAATAATTTAATATCTCCGATTTACACAAAAATTTAGATTTAGGTTCTACTTCGCCTGTACTACAAAGTTTCTAGGAGTTTTTCACGAAAAATGTATTGGTTTCTTCATATTTTATGTTGAAACTTTCGATTTTGGCATTTAACGAAGAGGAACCGACTTTCAACCACCTATTTCTCGGCTTGTATTAGGTCTACAGACAGTATAAAGCCACCAACTTATGTATTGTCTTTTATAGGCTATATTTTTATAACAATATATATACAGTGCTAGTCAAAAGTCCGTACCCCCCCTTGTATCTTTTGAACGGTTATACATATAATAGTGAAATTTGGAGCGAGGAAATAAACGGACGTACGCTTCTTAACTAGTTACGACAGGTGACGTAATAGTGACAGATGACTTTACAGCGCCACTGTGACAGATAATTTTAAATGGGACCTTATGGCAAGTGACACCTCATTTGAAAGGTATTGAAAATACCTATTCAGTCATACTAATTTTTTGGGTTTAAGTTGATTTTGATTTTGGTGAATAAATGAAATAAATATAACTTTGTAGTTTCGCATTTAATTATCAAAAATTCAAATGTCCGCCCATGTTATTTTGCCAAAAAAGTTGACATTTTTCAGTTCTCTAGTAGTTTTTACGTCAACGTCAACAATTTTGACAAGCAACCATAGGCGGAGGTTTGAATTTTTATTAATTAAATGCGATACTACAATTATATATTATTCCATTTATTCATCCAAATGAGCTTAAACTGAAACAAAATTAGTATAGCTGAATGGGTATTTTCAATACCTATCAAACGAGATGTCGCTTACCATAGGGTACCATTTAAAATTATCTGTCACAGTGGCGCTGTAAAGTCATCTGTCACTTTTACGTCACCTGTCATGGCTAGTTAAAAAGCCTCCGTCCGTTCATTTCCTTTATCCAAATTTCACTATTATAAGTATAACCGTTCAAAAGATAAGAGGGGGGGTACGGACTTTTGACTAGCACTGTATATAACCGGTTCTATAGCGTTCTACGCCTTCCGGTACCCAATCGCCAAGCCCGTCGATCTAGCCAGTCATTTCCTTGAAGATTTCTTTCTGACATGGCTTTTGTAATTCCTTGTTTCCAGGAGGTCGGTGGCCTGCCTCTTTTCCGTTTTTCTGGCGGTATCCATCTCATTGTAATTTTTGGTAATCTTTCATCTCCCATTCGTTGGACGTGTCCATACCAAGTAAGTTGGTTTCGTTGTACCTCGTCCACTATTGTTTTCTGCTTACCTACTTTTTCTCTGATCTGTTCATTTCGAACATGGTCCCATCTCGATATTCTGGCAGATCTTCTAAAAAAATCCATTTCAGTAGTAAGCAGCTTATTTTCGGATTTTTTTGTCGTTTGCCACACTTCGGAGCCATACGTTAAAATTGTATTATAATAATTTTTATAACAATAATTTTTTGATAAAATAAATACTTTTTCGCAAATAACCGTTTGAAAAAGTGTTTTTTTTTTTGTTAAAGAATTGAAATTTTCACTTGCGAATGTCTAAAAGTATTTACTTTCAGAAAAATGTGTAGCACAAAAGTTACTTAAAATTGGTTAATGTGTTCATTCTCGGTGTTATTGTTTTTTACCCCCGAGAAAGAGTGACATTCCTCTCGAGGTAAAAGCACCCCACGGCACAGGATCAACTTTGAAATTGAGGGTAAGTAGGTAGCACCTATAGCCAAATTTTTGGTGCAAATCGGTGCAGGTTCAGAAAATTGGACTGGACTTACATAATACAACACATGATTTGATAATGCTTCCCTAAGATCTTTTTATGATATTATATACAGGGTGTTCAGAATTTCTCCTAACAAGCGAGGACCGGAGATTCCTCAGATAATTTTAAGACAATTAAAGCCAATTCACCTAATAGTCTGGGCAGATTATCAGAGAATAGGCCATTTTTGGAAAAAGTTATTTACCAGCAATTTTATTGCTGGAATAGAATCTTATGATTGTATATATTAATAATATAGGTCCGCAGATAGTGTGCTACTTTTTTTATAAACAAAATGGCGCCCGAAAATCGTCTTTTTTCAATGTTTGCTCTATAACTCCAAAGATTTTAACTTAACACCAAAAACACTTAAATAAAAATTCACCGTAATTATATTCTCCATATACACGTGTATTTTCCGATTTACTTCGACGAAAATTTTCCCCGGAAAATACAGGTTTTTCCAACAAAATCTTTAATTTTCAACTAAAATTTCAGAAAGAGAAAGAGGACAAAACTAAAAAGGTGATGATTCTAAAATTATGATCCTATTGTTTGTATCTTTGCCGTAAATGCCGGTCAACTTTGACCGGTTGTATCTCAGGAACCACTTATCACAATTAAAAGTTTTTTCTTTAAAAGAAGCATCCTGCCGCTTTTTTCCTAATAGCGTGTTCATGATTTAATTTAATTGAATATTTCCCGAGAAATTCTAATTGTTTATAAGCCAAAAAATTGTTTATAATTTTAAAATATTCCTGAGGCAGCTTTAATAGTCCAATTTCCATTATGTAAAGTACATTAGATAGGTACAGTGGTTATTATAGCGACCGTAAATTTTTAATTAACAATTCAATTGTTGCTAAACTGTTTATTTAATTTCGATGGGCTTCTGGAATTATTATCTACACGAAAGGATCTTTTATATCACCAAGTTATTTATTTATTGATAAACAATTACTTATCTAAAATTTCAGTTGAAAATTAAATATTTTGTTGGAAAAACCCAAATTTTTCGGGGAAAATTTTCGTCGAAGTGAATCGGCAAAAACACGTCTCTATGCATAATTTAATTACGGTGAATTTTTATTTGGGTATTTTTGGTGTAAAGTTAAAATCTTTGGAGTTATAGAGCAAAAATTGAAAAAAACACGTTTTTTGGGCGCCATTTTATTTATAAAAAAAAAAACACACCATCTGCGTACTTTGCATACCTATATTATTAATATATACAATCATTAGATTCGATTGCAGCAATAAAATTGCTGGTAAATAACTTTTCCCTGTATTTTGCTAATTAATCCAGAGTACTAGTCCGAAAATGCTTCCTAAGGGAGCTAGAGCTCTTTGAAGATAGCACCTTGTACTTAGTTTTTTTTTAAATATCTCCACAACGCTTCTATGTAGAAAGCGAAAACTGGTACACCTATTTATCTTCCATAGATTGCAAATTTTTAGTACCGGTCATCGGCGTCCCTTTTGGGTATGGCAACGTTTATTTTATAGCATAACTCTTTTGTCTTTAACTTTTAAGCATTTTTGACACTGGATTATTAAATGGGGAGATACTATAGTACTAAAACTTAGTCTAGTTTTAAGTCGGAACATTTGAAAATTTTTCGTGTTTTGAATTTGAAAAAAAATCGTTTCGTCAGGAGTTTCTGGACACCCTGTATAAACTTTTTATATTACCTGTAATCTTTTGTATTTACATTTTAACATGACATAGGTATCCTGTTTGTATTTATCATGAACGAAACATTTGAACTCAGACAAACCAATGAACCTTAACTATTCTGTTCGAAAAGAGGAGAGTTTTGTCGTAAAATGACAAAATCAAGGTAATATTGCTTAATATCACCTACTGCTTACAGCTCCGTAATAAAATAAATAATTAATATAAAAAAGTAGATCGTGAACGAGTTTGAGACAGTTCCATCGTGAACCGCTTCATCAGATAAATTCCGCAAAAATATCAAAATACTATGCGCGCTACGTAATCAGATGTATGTAAAGAGTACTACCACGGGTACTACTTGAAATTGCAGTTATAAGGAATTGTGCAATAATTTCAGGTTCTACGTTGTTGCTATATATTTTTTGTGATTTAGGATATATCTTCTTGTTCGTCTTTTCAATGGTTTTATAGCTGGGAATAACAGTAGAGAAATAGGAGCAATATTTCTTAATCTGAATATTACGTATAGGTACCTACCAATACAAAAATCTACGATAAAAATTGATAAAACACTACATTAAATAAACAAGTCAAAATCTACCAAAATAGAGAATAATGTAAACCTTTAGATGTGTCTACAGTACTTAGAACTCATGTGAGGCAACACTAACACCTAAATCAACTAACAAGAAAAACTAATGAATCACTGAGGATATTCCGAATATCATGGTCGAAAAGAGATTTTATAAAACCAGATACAGAAACATGTCTAACATTGAACACACAGAAATAAGAAGAAACGTTAGTAAGGCAAAGGAAAGATGGTATATCGATAGATGCGAAGAGATTGAGTAGCTGGTAGAGAAGCTGCAAGATATACGCTGAAGAAATAGAAGATGGTATACGCCAAAGAAATAGTTAGTGACCACTAGTGTGATTTCAGGCCTGGAAGATCGACTATTAATCAAATATTTACTATTAGACAAATACTTGAAAATTATTGGGAGTATAATCAAGACGTGCATCAGATCTTTATAGATTTAAAACAGACTTATGATTCAATTAATCGTCCAACGCTATGGAAGGCAATGGTCGAGTTCGGGCGTACCGAAGAAACTTGTGCGGTAACACAAATGTGTGTAAGTAGCTCCTTTGTAAAAATTAGAATTGGGGGAAAATATCAAATGCTTTCTGCGCAAACTCTGGACTAAGACAGGAAGATCCGTTGTCCCCATTGTTTTTTAACCTGGCCTTAGAATATGTCATGCGAAAAATTTATCCAAAAATCAAACTATGCATAGCTACTCCGGGAACAAAGATCGTACTCACCTTTACCAATGACGTCAATTTAGTAGCACAATTATTAACATTAAAAGTTAAGGATATTATCTTGAGCTTCGAAGAAGCTGCATTAAATATCGGACTAAAATTAAATTAAGGCAAAAAAATTACATGGTTGTTTCAAAACAAGAACGACGGCGAATAAGTTAAAATAGTACAATAAACGATCATAACTTCGAAGACGTTAAAGAATATCTAGGAGCAACAATCACCAATGACAACAAAATAGAACAAGAAGTTGAAACGCGGATAATCTTGAAGATCTTGAAGATGGTTCCTCCCCATGAAGATGAACAAGCTGAGAATGTTCTTCCACACTTATAATTTTACATAAAACATGGCATAAATCAAAAACAGTAAAATCCTTTTTAAAGGTATTCGCGGTGTGCAAGTACTTGGAAGGGAAACGAGAAAGGAACGTGCGCGAGTCGCGGAGAAATATTGCAACTATCTTAAATAATTCATATTGTCAATTGAAATTGTCAAATTGATGTATATTTCATACCTTCTGTCATTGAAGCAGAAAAATTATATATTGCTCCACAATACTAATATGATGTGCAATTATTATATAAAAGAAAATTTAATTAATTGTATTTTGCTTGCAGTACTGCCTTTTAATAACTAATTTTATTTACTACATACAATTGTTTACGTTTTGATAACATAACCTGAATCTTATTTTTTCTTCTTATTATTTTTTTGGGCTATGTCCTTGACAATTATCCAGTAATCAGGATTAATATAATTGGACAATATACTATTAAAAGTGCGAATAAAGTTGCAGAGCGTAGAAATAGGGGTCGCTTTGCCGAACTTGCACGGTCCCAATACAGTGATGAGCGCGCCAATAACCGGCAAAATAGCACAAAAGATGGAAAACGTATTAAGTTGTGAGATAAAAAGAAATGAAACTAGTCGAGCTGGGACATTTAGCGATATTAACCTATAAATTTACATTCTATTGATTGTTTCCCACCTTTACACGTATCGGACGAGTTTGGCAACTGCCACTGTCACAGTGACAGTTTTAGTTGACATACTCTTCTGATACGTGTAAAGGTGGGAAACAATCAATATAATGTAAATTTATAGGTTAATATCGCTAAATGTCCCAGCTCGACTAGTTTTATTTCTTTTTATCTCACAACTTAATATGTTTTCCATCTTTTGTGCTATTTTGCCGGTTATTAGCGTGCTCATCACTGTATATTTAAAATTCCTAAAAAGTACTACATCACAATCACATAATATTTTTTATATTTTAGGGATTTTAAATACCGGGTGTCCACTTATATTTTCCACCATTTTAACTGCCTATAACTTCTAAACGGCTCAAGATAGAAATATGCGGTTTTCGCTGAAATGTTTTATTTTATTAAAAGTTTTGTCTGAATAGACTGAATTTTTTATATCGCTTTCAAATACGAAATGAAAAATGGCGGATTTTTGAAAAAACGTTGTTGAATTTTTTTTAAAGGAACATTCAGTATATTTTTCTGCAAATTGAAAGATAGGTCATTCACCTATCCAGCGATATAAAGTTTTTCAAAATCGGTTGTCAAATCACTGAGTAATTAATTTTTAAAATGAGAGGTGCAACGTGGATATCACATACCTAAATAACATAACTAAGCAAATTGATATTACATGTTATGTGATTTCCACATTGCATCTCTCATTTTAAAAATTAATTGCTCAGTCATTTGACCACAGATTTAAAAAAAATATATCGTTGGATAGGGAAATGACCGTTTTTTCAAGTTTTTAGGTAAATGACCATTTTTATGTCGCTTTTAAATAAAAAATGGCGGATTTTTGGAAAAAAACGTTGTTGACTTTTTTTATTGAAACACCCAGTATACTTTTTTGTAGCTTGAAAAAACGGTCATTTACCTATTCAGCGATATTAAATTTTTTAAAATCGGTTGTCAAATGACTGAGCAAATAATTTTTAAAATGACAGATGCAATGTGGAAATCACATAACATAATATCATTTTGCTTAGTTATGTTATTTAGGTATGTGATATTCACGTTGCACCGCTCATTTTAAAAATTAATTACTCAGTGATTTGACAACCGATTTTGAAAAACTTTATATCGCTGGATAGGTAAATGACTTTTCTTTCAATTTACAAAAAAATATACTGGGTGTTCTATTAAAAAAAAGTCAACAACGTTTTTTTCAAAAATCCGCCATTTTTCTTTTCCTGTTTGAAAGCGATATAAAAAATTCAATCCATTCAAACAAAACTTTTACTAAAATAAAACATTTCATCGAAAACCGCATATTTCTATCTTAAACCGTTTAGAAGTTATAGGCAGTTGAAATGGGGGAAAATATAAGTGGACAACCGGTACATACCTTTTATAAAGGATTTTAAATCGTTTAAAACTTAATTTAAGAATGTTTCTCTAGTACAATTTGTTTTTGAACCAATGGATTATTCCACCTTACCGTTGGGTCAGTTCTTTGTTGTTGTGTTCCTGTATTAGCTGATGATGGCTCATGTTGGGCTGAAACGCGTTCTTTTTTTGAGATTGAACATTTTCATAAAAAAATTTTTGTGGTACCTTCTTTGAGCTTAGTACTTTGTGAACTCTAGACCACATTTGTGAACTATACATACTTCTCTTCGTGTTTTTTAAATTATTTGTTATTAGTATTTGGAGAAATTTAAGTCTTAACATTAACCCCTAAATCCATATTAACAATAAACACTTATATAATAGGTGTTAATAATAGTAATTAAAAGAGAATATTTGCTGTTCTTTGAGATAATTGTAGATAGAGTTGGCGGTATCCTGGACAAATGAATGTCGACTAGAGATGCTGGAGGTCAAGGATATGGAACAGCTGCCTTGATTTATCTTTATTTTAATTGTTTCTAATCACGCATGATGATAGTTTTGTTACTTACTATAGAGTACTAAGTTTTAAAGACAGTCACGAGACTTGTTAATTAGAAAAAATACAGGGTTAGTCGTGTGGCTGCATTAGACAAGGACGGTGTGTCTAGAAATGCGGTTTTTTCTTCATCGAGTAATTACGCAATGATAGGATATACATAAATATATTTCTATTTATTGAGGTCAATGATCTTTAATAGGTTTTAGGGATCAGCATATGTAATGGTATGGACGGCGTGCATCTTAAAGGTGTATGTAGTTTGTAGCACGAGCCACATGTTGCAATAATTAATACGAGAGAGAAATAATATTTCGGATCAAATATTACAGTCAAGCAGACATCTTGAGCAAATCATGGGAACACGACATTGATATTCACAACGTGTTTGTAGACTTCAATCAGGCCCAAGACTCTGTCAAATGAAACAAATTATACTATATATTGGCTGAATTGGCA
Organism: Diabrotica virgifera virgifera; assembly: GCF_917563875.1. Taxonomy (NCBI): domain Eukaryota; kingdom Metazoa; phylum Arthropoda; class Insecta; order Coleoptera; family Chrysomelidae; genus Diabrotica; species Diabrotica virgifera. Next base: position 34,572,365 of record NC_065450.1, on the reverse strand, counting down.
ATACCACACAAGCTAATTAGACTCATTAAAGCCACAGTGGATGAAACTCAGGCATGTGTACGAATACAAAACCACCGAACAGAATTTTTCAAAATTTCGCAGGGACTGAAGCAGGGAGATGGGCTGGCCCCAACATTGTTTAACTTGGCACTGGAGTATGCGGTTAGACAAATGCAAACTGGACGCGAAAACCTACTGACCAACCGAACGGTACAACTGGCCGTTTATGACGATGATAATAATATTATGAGTAGAACATCAACAGGAGCACAGGAAACATGCGCGGAGATAAAAACAAAAAGGCTATAGTCGATAGTGATGTTGAAAAAGTAACTATACGTTACAAAGTGCTCGTTACTTACGAATATCGAAAGTAACGATTACTATACAGGAATTAAATCGTTACTTTGATTACTCTGATTACTTCGTTACTTTGTACTAATCGTATCAGAGCGAGTACCTATTTTGATTTTGAGTATTATATCTACTCGGTTGATGTCGGACTGGTATTCCACGAGTGTTCGGTATCCGTACAGTTAACTAAAATTTTATCTGTGAAGGATGAAGGCTATGAAGAGTTTTACAGGATTACAAAGCGCTGAGAAGTAGCTGAAACAGAGGGAGATATATCATTTAACAAAGTATGCACCCAGAAACAGATGTCGATACGATTTGTCGAGGTAGATAATTCACAGAATTTCACAGATGTTAGTTCTTTTGAAAATAAAAATGCAACACATTAGATTTTAATAATAAATATACACTACTCTTATCAGGCCTAGAAAAAATAGCTTAGATTGACCGGAAAATATGTAGAAATGATAATATTTCTAGACTACGATCATCAACTGTAATTTTACATGTAGGTATGGCATTGTTTTTATTAGACCAGGGAGGGTATTTAACACTAAAAACACAGGAATACAGAAACGTGTTAAAATCGGTATGTTAAGGGCCAGATTTCCTTATTTCGGCGTATTTGGGGTCACTGAACACGAATTTGCAATCAGAACCGACCTCCGAAGCACCTGGGTGTCCAGGGTTACTGCTAAGGTATGTCATCTAGAGATTCGAGGGTTTGTTTTTGGCACTTAATTGATGCAAACAGATTACTCGAGATTACTGATATTGAGGAGCAGTAATGACAGAACAATTACATATCATTTAATTTCTATCCATTAAACAGATCGGTGAAGGTCGTTATATCGTATCTTATACTTACACGATATACTGAGAAATGCGATTCTCGATATGATTACCGGTACTCAAATACAAAAGTAACAAAATTAATCAAAGTAGCGAATACTTTAAATGATTACTTTATACAAAAGTAAGTAACGATTTGTAACGATTACTCGAAAGTAACTATAATCAACATCACTAATACTAGGTATGTAAATTAACACAGAAAAAACAAAATTAATGATACAGACGAGAAGAAATATCGTCACACGAAACATTATGTATGAACATGACATTAAAACGGTTGGAAAGTTTACATACCTGGGAGTAGAAATAATATATGCCGATGGATCAGAAGACGGAGAAATACAGAAAATAACGCAGGTAAACACAGCTTATTTTGCCCTCTCCCATAAGAAGAAGAAGAAGATTTGCTCTTATAGCTCTAATTTACATCTTATTAGATTTGCTGCTGTAACCATGCATTTGGTCTTTTTGGGAAAATTAACATGTTACATTTTTTTCTTTTTCTGTTCCGAGGCTTCACATTGTTTCTTTAAGCAATATTAGTTTTTACAATTGGTATGTTGCTAATCTTGCCAATTATCCTCCACATTTTATCCACGCTTGGACCGCATATGGTAACCGTAGAGCTACTCGATCCACCCTGAAATTACCCCAGGCAGTGTGGAGACCTTTTTAAAGGTTTGATGGCGGCACCACACTTCGCTATGTGTTATTTGTTATGCGCCTTATTCGGCCGCATAGAACGAAGTATGGAGGGTCCATTCGCCAATATTTGCTTTAAGCGCATGCATAACGCAGAAGCACGAATAGTAAATACGCCTATCCGTCCAGTTGTCGGTTTTGACACACTTCAAAAGACAAATATTTGAGCGCATACAGCGTAGACGCATAACCGCCATTAAATGTTTCTTCCTCATGTGCGAAGATCATTTATCATTTTGAAAGAAGAAAGAAGAAAGACATCTTGATTTACGATGATTGAAAATATTATCAGTGGTGTCATGGCAAAATTAGCAGTGCAGGAACGCACTTTCTTTAACTTTTTTACAAGTAAAATATGTTGGTTTTCGTACATTAGGCAGTAGAAGGCCTAGTACAACGACTCACGGAGGGCGCGGCGGAGTGAATCGTTGTACTGTATCAAAATATAGAGAGCGTTTTCTATAATCCGTGATTTATTTACAAAACCTAAATTCTTTATTTTTTTTCTTTTCTTAACCAGTGCCGGAACGGCGTTCCCACGCGTTCCCGCACCATGACACCACTGAATATTATGTAAATTTTAATATTGTGCGTTAACTTAAATAAGTATCAATATTATCGGTATAAAATTACACAACTTAATACTAAATATTAAAATATTTTTTGTATAATTTAGGAAGAGTTAATTTATAACGGGTAATGAATTGCATGTATCATCGCCAAGTATACTCGTATAGCCTTTAATTTTATTTGATAGTTCCATTTTTATATTAGATATATTATTTGGCCTTAATGACATTACTACCTTTATCCATTAATTTCGTAGGTACGATAAAGAATAAATTTTTTTCAGTGTTTCAAATTTCTTAAGTTAATTGACGGTGATCAATTATATTCATAATTGTACATTGTATATAGTTAATTCAATTTTGTTATAACATTTTTTATAGTTTTATATTTATATAATTATAATGTACTGCCTTGAATACTTTGATAAAACGTTTGTTAAAGGAGTTTGCAAATGAGACTTTTCAAAAAAATATTGATAGCACAAAAAATTATAAGAACCGCCTTCTCAGAAAGTGTATTTTTAGTTTTTGTACATTTTAGTGGTATTTAACAAAAACAAATTTTTTTCTTGTATTAGACAAAAAATAGTACTATAGATAAATCACATTACTAGAATAGACCAGTAAGGATCTGTTTTTACCTGGATGTGAGAGGTGGCATTCAGATTTTTGCGGATAAAGTTAGGTGATAACAAATACTTATAATGTCGGGACAGTATCCTGAGTTTTTCCTGGTCGTCCTTCGTTATTAACAATAGAATTACCAAAGGGAGAATTTTAATGTCAGGGTTGAGTGTTGTTGTCTCTTTAGATACGAAGCATTTTATGCTATGATGTTCCTGGCGGGTATTATAAATTTAAAAGATGTGTAGGGACTACGAATATCCCAACGTTATAAGTAACTGAACTAAAAGGACTATGTTCCCCAGTGGACATTACAGAAGTGATGATGATAATGATATTTAAAAACACGTGAGTCATTTTTTTTTTGTAAAATTTTGTGAAAGGAACTTTTATAGTCGGTACCATATAAGGTCGATTTGCACCGATCTGTTTAATGGATAAAAATTATTGGATATGTAATTTAGCATGTTAACAATTAACAAAAAACAAAGGTTGCCCGATCTAATCTTGTTCTAACTATAATGAATTAATATTTTTAAAATGACATTTTTTTTATAAATTAAAAAAAATTCGACCCGGGCAGACATTATTTCAGATTTTTTAGATCGTTCTAAATAAAAAAAGGTCTTTTGTAATTTTTCGTTAATAATAATTGATTTTTCTCAAAATATGCCCGGAACATTAATAAAAAAAATAAAATATTTAAAAATTTCAAAAAATTTCGATTTTTTTTTCTACTTTTTTTGCTTATAACTTTAAAACGATTCATTTTGTAACAAAGTCGTATAGGAATAAAACTAAGATAATTAAATTTTCTATCAGATGCAATTCGTTAAAAATGTCTTAATTTATCACCCTTGCTGCAAAATAGCAATAAATATAAAATAAGGGGCAAAACAAGCCTGTCTTTATTCAATGATTTTCCATCACTTAGGTTATACTTGGAACCTTCCTAATTCGCTTAAAAAAATTTTTTAATGTGCTAAAACCGTACACCAAATTTTATTAAAATTGACTTACTAGATTTTGAATAATAATTTTGCAATCTAAACTTTTGTAAAAAATTAAAATTTTTTAAAATCTTGCACAACAAAAACTAGAACATACAAAGATTTGTCAATTTTTTTACATATAAAGAAGCACTCCACCTATCTAATTCACTTTACAGAATTGAAATCGGATTGTTTAAGCAGCCTCAGCAATGTTTTAAAGTTATAAACAATTTTTTGGCTTATAAACAAATTACTCCTGTGGCCAGGAGGGGGTGCTACTGGCTCCTTTATTTAGATGGACTTACCCAAGATTTTTATGTATTTTTTGACCCGTAGAACACGATTTTTTGGGTAACAGTTGATCCGGATTTCGATAAGATTGTTATAAACAAAGAATTTGAGGAATTACATAACATCGATTTTTCGCAAAATAAAACATTTTTTTGTATTTCTTGGGAAATTCTAAGCAAAAAATGTTCTTACAAGTTTTTTCGTAGGATGCATAGTTTTCGAGATAAACGCAGTGGAACTTTCAATATTTCGAAAAATTGCAATTTTTGAACGCGAAAACTTTGGCTAAAAATAAAATAGCAATTCTGCTGACAGCATTTGAAAGTTTTAAGTCAAATTATACCGGTTTTAATTATTTGCATTGCTAAAAATTAATTTTTTTATTATTAAACAAAGCTATTTTTTATAAGCCAAAGAATTGTTTATAAGTTTAAAACATTGCTGAGGCCCCTTAAATAATCCGATTTTAATTCTGTAAAGTGTATTAGATAGGTATAGCACCTCTTTATATGTAAAAAAAATTAAACAACTTCTAAATGGTCTACTTTTTGTTCAGAAAGATTTTAAAAAATTTGAACTTTTTTAAAAACATTTAGATTGCAAATTTATTATGCAAAATCTATTTGGTCGATTTTAATGAAATTTGGTAAACGGTTTAAGTATGTTGCAAAAAATTTCCTAAGCGAATTACTAAGGTTCTAAGTGCCACCAAAGTGGTTAAAAACATTGAATAACAACAGGCGGATTTTGCTCCCTTATTTTGTATTTATTGCTATATTGCAGAAAAGGTAATACGTTAAGACATTTTTGACCAGTCGTATATCATACAAAATTCAATTATCTTTACTTTATTTCTCTACGACTTTGTTCCAAAACGAATGGTTTTAAAGTTATAAGCACTCAGTTTTGACATTAATAAACGTCAAATACGGTTGCATCTAAAATAGCTCCAGAAAAAATTAATTTTTTAGTAGTTTAACTTAAATTAATTTTATAGTGGTTTTAATTATCACTGATAAGAAGTATCGGTCCTAAGGGTTAAACAGCCTAGGCTTCTTTTCACGGTGTTTAACTTTTGTGTGAACAGTTTAAAATTTGGCCACGGTTAAGCGTACCTAAATATTGACATTCAGCTCGCAGTTTTTGTAACAATTAAAACATTTAAATTTCATAGTGGGTAAAAACATTTACATATTGTAGAATAGTGATACAAAAGTGAAAATATTCTCCCCAGATGGGGGAGAATATAAAAAAGACGCCAGTGTGCGAACTAAATACTGCTGAAGTTATTAGTGTTAGTAATCAAGACATGGATACAGGAACTATCACCACAAATTCTTCTGCTACAAGGGAGGTAAAACTTTTTAATATTAATTGTAATAGTTACGACTTTCAAAATTGTTGTGTTTATGTTGAGAATACCAATGATCAGAATATTTCCCGTTTGCATCCAATGGTTGTTGCAGACATTTTACATCAAAAATTAAAGATTAATAATATTAAGCAAATTAAAAGTATAGGAAGAAACCGTGTTAAAGTAATCCTCAAATCTATTTTGGATGCAAATAATTTAGTCAATAATAGTCACTTAAAGGACGATAATTTAAAAGCGTACATTCCAAATCACCTCTTGGAAATCAAATGACTGATACGCGATGTTGATACCAAATATAATATTGACTATTTGAAAAAATATATGAGCTCTAGTTCACATTGTTCATCATCATCTTGTTCATATTAAAAGAATGCACAGGAAAGTAGAAAAGGATGGAAATACAGAATACGCCCCTAGACGTAATGTTATAATTACTTTTGAAGGCAATTGTTTACCAAACTATGTTGTGATAAATTATGTATTTTTCCAAGTGGAAAAATTGTTGGGTAAAGTGACACAATGTTATAAATGCCTCAAATATGGACATATTTCTAGACAGTGTAAAGGTACACCGGAATACTGTATACAATGTGGACAAATTAAAAATGACATACATACATGTGATGAAACAAAAAAGTATTGCATACACTGTAAAACTGATAAGTATATATCGATCTCTAAAAACTGTCCTTTTTTAGAACATAAAAAAAAAATAAAAAATATCATGATTGAACATAAAATCTCATATTTGGAGGCAAAAAATTTGAGCGACTCATCATTTTCTGGTCTTATTTCTAATAACAGATTTGAAATATTGTCAAATTCAGACAAAGAATTTCCAAAATTAACTAACTCCTCTGAATTTAGTACATCTCCTTATTTCAAGCCATTGAGGCCTCATCTACAGAAACCCAAAAATTTTAGCCAACCAAGCTGTAGTACATCAAGCACTGAGTATAGTGCAAATAAAAAAGAAAAGCATCATCTCCAACTTCCGAAGATCCTACACCATATCTCATCCCGTTCAGATTTGGACCGTCTCAACCTTTACCTCCCTTAAATAAGGAAAGTTTTTCTAATACAGACAATGATAAAAATAAGTTAGTAGATTCCTTAGTACTTCTTTTCTCAAGTTTTATTCAAAATATTAATTGTTTAGAAGAGGCAAAATCACTTGACATGAATTTGTTAGCCAAAGGTATTAATAATGTTCTAGATAATATTTTAAAAAATAACTCATCTAATGACAAACAAATCTAAACTCAAAATAATACAATGGAATGCTCGATCAGCTGTTGCTAACAAAAACAGCCTTATTAACTTTTTAATAACCGAAGATATTGACATAGCTTTAATAAATGACACTTGGTTTAAACGGGATGTTGTATATATTTATAGAGGTTACGTATTTTTTATGGGAAATAAGCCACAATTTTACTAAAAAATGAATTTATTAACGTTTCGAAGCCCAAATCGGGTTTCGTTGTCAAAATACAAAATACTATTAAAATAAAACAAACATGTTGTTGCTGAGTAAAAAAATTCTTCTAATAATTTATTTAATCTGACTCATTTATATTGGCAATTCAGACGTATATTATACATTTTAAAGTAAAAGACTTTAAAATGATATCGCCAATATTTATGAGTTGCGTTCCTGGGACGACTTTACTAAAAGATAGTTCATTCGATTACATGAAATCAATCCCAACTCAAGAATATCCGTCGCAAAAAAATCATAGCATGTGAACTGTCTTTAAAAAGACAACCAAATGCAACGATGACAGTAAAACTCTCGTGTTAGAGATTCCATAGTAAATCACGAGGGAAAACCAGGAAAAAACGTCGTGATACTATCCCGACATCGTAAGTATTTGGTCTTACATTTAATCTACCTTCAAAAAACTAATACCAAATTCTGACTTTATTTTTATTCACATGCTATGATTTTTTTGCGACGGATATTCTTGAGTTGGGATTGATTTCATGTAATCGAATGAACTATCTTTTAGTAAAGTCGTCCCAGGAACGCAACTCATAAATATTGGCGATATCATTTTAAAGTCTTCTACTTTAAAATGTATAATATACGTCTGAATTGCCAATATAAATGAGTCAGATTAAATAAATTATTAGAAGAATTTTTTTACTTAGCAACAACATGTTTGTTTTATTTTAATAGTATTTTGTATTTTGACAACGAAACCCGATTTGGGCTTCGAAACGTTAATAAATTAATTTTTTAGTAAAATTGTGGCTTATTTCCCATAAAAAATACGTAATTATAAAAATGCCACAAGGAAATATCTTCAGAACAACATTTATAGAGGTTATAATGTGATACGCGAAGATCGCGATGACGGCTATTCTGGAGTTGCTATTTTAATTAAAACTGGTATTCCTTTTGAGTGCATAACAATTAAAAAAAATTATATTCAAGACTTGCTTGCTTGTGGTATTAAAATCAACTATAAACAAAGTTATTTAAGTTTACTCTCTGTATATAGGTGCCCAAAAACTAAAACCAAAACCGAAGATTGGGATAAGTTATTTTCTCAACTAAAACACCCTTGTATCATTGGAGAAGATATGAATGCACATAATTCTCTGTGGGGCTCATATAAAAATGATAATATAGGCCATCAAATTATGGAGACAATTCAGAATTTAGATTATTTAGTAATGAATAATGAACAACCAACTTGCCAAACGAGTCCAGGAAACTCAGATTCCATGATTGATGTCACGTTTTGCTCACCATCCCTTTTTGATAAAACTTCGTGGTCTGTAGATCTTGATACCTTGGGAGCAAATCATTTCGTTATAAAGGTTGTGATCGATGTCTTGGGAACTAATGCTAATACCATTTATCCCAGTAGTAAGTGGAACATTAAAAAAGCAAATTGGTCATTATACTCTCAGCTTGTTGATACCTTATTAAACGAAAAACCTCACACATCCTTAAATACCCAAGAAAAATATAATTTCCTTATTGACTGTATTAATGAAGCTTCTAAACAATCTATTTCTGAATATAAACCATTTAAATGCAAACGGACTCCCCCTCCGTGGTGGGATTCGGAATGTGATCAATCCGTTGCAGAAAGAAAGAAGGCATTAATAAGCTATAAAAACAATTCTTCTCCTGAAAATTTTTGTAAATGCAAAGAAGTAAATGCTCATGTCAAAAAATTTCTGAAATTAAAGGCCAAACAAAGTTGGGTTAAATGGTGTTCAAAATTAAATAAACAAACTCCATCTAGTCTTATTTGGAATCAAGCAAGAAAAATGAATAGGAAAAAAGTTAATTTTTCATTACCTCTAAGTAACTCATGGGTAGACGATTTTTTCGATAAAATAGCTCCACCTTACGTAAATAACCAGTTAGATGTTATTAAATCTAAAACGCTTCCATCTGATCAGAATCATTTTCTTCTTACACCTTTTTCGAGAGCTGAATTAGAATTTGCCCTTGATAATCGCGTTAGTACCTCACCAGGATACGATGCAATCAAATATCCTATGATACAACATTTACCAGATAACGCAAAACAATTACTTTGAAATATATTTGACCAGATAATTATTGAAGGCAACAGCGTAATAGATTTTAAGCGTATTATAGTCGTTCCTATTCCCAAACCGGGGAAAGATCCTAAATTAACTGAAGCTTACCGACCGATATCATTATTATCATGTATATTGAAGACTCTCGAACGGATGGTTAAGATTAGGTTGGATTGGTGGCTAAGGGATCAAAATCCTTTACCCGCTAACCAATATGGTTTTAAAAAAGGTTATGGAACTTTAGATTCCTTAACAACTCTTGTTGTAGACATTCAGAACAGTTTTTCCAGGAACAGTTATGTGCCCGCTTTATTTTTAGATATCGAAGGTGCTTATGACTCTGTCTCTCTTTCAATTCTCCAAGAAAAAATGATTACATTTTTTAATATTCCATCACAGTTTGCTTCTAATATTGTAAACCTGTATAAAAATAGAATAATTTATTTAAAAAATAATCATACTCTTATAGGCCCTAGACTTAATAATAAAGGATTACCTCAGGGCTCCGTCTTGAGCCCTATTTTATTTAACATTTAGACAGCAGATCTACACATCACTATTAACAATATTGCATTTAATATTGTACAATATGCTGACGATTTCTGTTTGTACACAGAACACAAGAAATATCAGCAATCCATTGAAAACTTAAATAGTGTCTATGGTCTCCATAAAAAATGGTTTATTGAAAATGGCTTTGAATTATCATGCAGTAAATCACAAGTTTGTTTATTTACCAGACATAACTTTCCTAATATTAGTACAATCACCTTAGGTGGGCATAAATTTTCTATTAAAAATAAAATTAAATATCTTGGAATGATACTCGACCAAAAATTGACCTGGAAGTTACATATTGACGACATGTTGAACAGGTGTAATAAGGGAATAAACTTTCTTAAATCAATTAATAGAACTTGGTGGGGATCGGATATTGAAGTAAGTTTATTATTTTATAAAGCTTACATACGATCTATTTTCGATTACGGCAGTATTTTGTATGGATCAGCAAGTAATGCACTACTAAACAAAATCAACGTTTTACAGAATTCAGCCTTACGAATATGTCTAGGAGCTATGAGATCCACTCCAGTACAAGCTTTATATTTGGAAGCCTTGGAACCTCCTTTAAATCTAAGACGAAGTTTTTTGTCCAAAAAATATTTATTGAAAGTATACTTACTTAACCCACTTCTATACCAAAAAATAGTGACTTTGAGTTGCCATGATCTAACCAATAAATATTGGCAAAAAAAGAAATCTCCCTTACTGTGTAAAGCTTATAATCAAAATATAGTACTCTTAAAAAATATAGATAAAACGAACGACTTATTCAAAAACTACGCGTACTCTTCTTTCTTTTCTCCTACAGATATTATTGTACCAAATTATAGTGAAAACATATATTTAAATAAAAATATTCTTTTATCCATAACGAACAATTACAATGAGTCAATAGCATCAACAGATGCGTTTAAATCTGCAGATGGAACTGGATGCGCCTTTTTTATACCATCGGGACATATAGAAAAGAAATTCAAACTGAAACCGGAGAAGACTAAAAGACTAAGTTTTCACTCTAATGGCATACAACATATCCCACCAGAATGAAAACAATGGGAACCTTCTCTGGTTACACCTCCGAGGCTTCTACAATTTGCAAGCCATACCAGAGAAGGTGTAACCAGAGAAGGTTCCCATTGTTTTCATTCTGGTGGGATATGTTGTATGCCATTAGAGTGAAAACTTAGTCTTTTGCTAGCAGTTGCCGCTAGGGCATCTATGCCATTTCGTTCGTTGCAATTCGGGACTGCACGCTGGGGTTTGTTTTGGTTGGATCAGGGAGAGCAGCATATGTGCCTCCTGATGAGAGACTAATGAGTTTCGAAACCGGTAGAGGTGCTTGCAGCACTCTCTGATGGGACTGGAATATGGTTCGGCTGTATTTTCGTTTTGCAACGAAATTGAAAATGGTCATTCATTTTTTATTTACATTTACTCTGTGTGGAGTATGAAGGGAACCAGTCTCGTTGGAACTTTACCGCGCTGAGCAGATGTGACGTGAATTGTAAATTGTAGAATTCCCTCATCTTCCTTAGTCTCAGCATCCGTATGGCTTGCAAATTGTAGAAGCCTCGGAGGTGTAACCAGAGAAGGTTCCCATTGTTTTCATTCTGGTGGGATATGTTGTATGCCATTAGAGTGAAAACTTAGTCTTTTGCTAGCAGTTGCCGCTAGGGCATCTATGCCATTTCGTTCGTTGCAATTCGGGACTGCACGCTGGGGTTTGTTTTGGTTGGATCAGGGAGAGCAGCATATGTGCCTCCTGATGAGAGACTAATGAGTTTCGAAACCGGTAGAGGTGCTTGCAGCACTCTCTGATGGGACTGGAATATGGTTCGGCTGTATTTTCGTTTTGCAACGAAATTGAAAATGGTCATTCATTTTTTATTTACATTTACTCTGTGTGGAGTATGAAGGGAACCAGTCTCGTTGGAACTTTACCGCGCTGAGCAGATGTGACGTGAATTGTAAATTGTAGAATTCCCTCATCTTCCTTAGTCTCAGCATCCGTATGGCTTGCAAATTGTAGAAGCCTCGGAGGTGTAACCAGAGAAGGTTCCCATTGTTTTCATTCTGGTGGGATATGTTGTATGCCATTAGAGTGAAAACTTAGTCTTTTGCTAGCAGTTGCCGCTAGGGCATCTATGCCATTTCGTTCGTTGCAATTCGGGACTGCACGCTGGGGTTTGTTTTGGTTGGATCAGGGAGAGCAGCATATGTGCCTCCTGATGAGAGACTAATGAGTTTCGAAACCGGTAGAGGTGCTTGCAGCACTCTCTGATGGGACTGGAATATGGTTCGGCTGTATTTTCGTTTTGCAACGAAATTGAAAATGGTCATTCATTTTTTATTTACATTTACTCTGTGTGGAGTATGAAGGGAACCAGTCTCGTTGGAACTTTACCGCGCTGAGCAGATGTGACGTGAATTGTAAATTGTAGAATTCCCTCATCTTCCTTAGTCTCAGCATCCGTATGGCTTGCAAATTGTAGAAGCCTCGGAGGTGTAACCAGAGAAGGTTCCCATTGTTTTCATTCTGGTGGGATATGTTGTATGCCATTAGAGTGAAAACTTAGTCTTTTGCTAGCAGTTGCCGCTAGGGCATCTATGCCATTTCGTTCGTTGCAATTCGGGACTGCACGCTGGGGTTTGTTTTGGTTGGATCAGGGAGAGCAGCATATGTGCCTCCTGATGAGAGACTAATGAGTTTCGAAACCGGTAGAGGTGCTTGCAGCACTCTCTGATGGGACTGGAATATGGTTCGGCTGTATTTTCGTTTTGCAACGAAATTGAAAATGGTCATTCATTTTTTATTTACATTTACTCTGTGTGGAGTATGAAGGGAACCAGTCTCGTTGGAACTTTACCGCGCTGAGCAGATGTGACGTGAATTGTAAATTGTAGAATTCCCTCATCTTCCTTAGTCTCAGCATCCGTATGGCTTGCAAATTGTAGAAGCCTCGGAGGTGTAACCAGAGAAGGTTCCCATTGTTTTCATTCTGGTGGGATATGTTGTATGCCATTAGAGTGAAAACTTAGTCTTTTGCTAGCAGTTGCCGCTAGGGCATCTATGCCATTTCGTTCGTTGCAATTCGGGACTGCACGCTGGGGTTTGTTTTGGTTGGATCAGGGAGAGCAGCATATGTGCCTCCTGATGAGAGACTAATGAGTTTCGAAACCGGTAGAGGTGCTTGCAGCACTCTCTGATGGGACTGGAATATGGTTCGGCTGTATTTTCGTTTTGCAACGAAATTGAAAATGGTCATTCATTTTTTATTTACATTTACTCTGTGTGGAGTATGAAGGGAACCAGTCTCGTTGGAACTTTACCGCGCTGAGCAGATGTGACGTGAATTGTAAATTGTAGAATTCCCTCATCTTCCTTAGTCTCAGCATCCGTATGGCTTGCAAATTGTAGAAGCCTCGGAGGTGTAACCAGAGAAGGTTCCCATTGTTTTCATTCTGGTGGGATATGTTGTATGCCATTAGAGTGAAAACTTAGTCTTTTGCTAGCAGTTGCCGCTAGGGCATCTATGCCATTTCGTTCGTTGCAATTCGGGACTGCACGCTGGGGTTTGTTTTGGTTGGATCAGGGAGAGCAGCATATGTGCCTCCTGATGAGAGACTAATGAGTTTCGAAACCGGTAGAGGTGCTTGCAGCACTCTCTGATGGGACTGGAATATGGTTCGGCTGTATTTTCGTTTTGCAACGAAATTGAAAATGGTCATTCATTTTTTATTTACATTTACTCTGTGTGGAGTATGAAGGGAACCAGTCTCGTTGGAACTTTACCGCGCTGAGCAGATGTGACGTGAATTGTAAATTGTAGAATTCCCTCATCTTCCTTAGTCTCAGCATCCGTATGGCTTGCAAATTGTAGAAGCCTCGGAGGTGTAACCAGAGAAGGTTCCCATTGTTTTCATTCTGGTGGGATATGTTGTATGCCATTAGAGTGAAAACTTAGTCTTTTGCTAGCAGTTGCCGCTAGGGCATCTATGCCATTTCGTTCGTTGCAATTCGGGACTGCACGCTGGGGTTTGTTTTGGTTGGATCAGGGAGAGCAGCATATGTGCCTCCTGATGAGAGACTAATGAGTTTCGAAACCGGTAGAGGTGCTTGCAGCACTCTCTGATGGGACTGGAATATGGTTCGGCTGTATTTTCGTTTTGCAACGAAATTGAAAATGGTCATTCATTTTTTATTTACATTTACTCTGTGTGGAGTATGAAGGGAACCAGTCTCAGGACTAAGTTTTCACTCTAATGGCATATAGCATATCCCACCAGAATGAAAACAATGGGAACCTTCTCTGGTTACACCTCCGAGGCTTCTACAATTTGCAAGCCATACGGATGCTGAGACTAAGGAAGATGAGGGAATTCTACAATTTACAATTCACGTCCCATCTGCTCAGCGCGGTAAAGTTCCAACGAGACTGGTTCCCTTCATACTCCACACAGAGTAAATGTAAATAAAAAATGAATAACCATTTTCAATTTCGTTGCAAAACGAAAATACAGCCGAACCATATTCCAGTCCAATCAGAGAGTGCTGCAAGCACCTCTACCGGTTTCGAAACTTATTAGTCTCTCATCAGGAGGCACATATGCTGCTCTCCCTGATCCAACCAAAACAAACCCCAGCGTGCAGTCCCGAATTGCAACGAACGAAATGGCATAGATGCCCTAGCGGCAACTGCTAGCAAAAGACTAAGTTTTCACTCTAATGGCATATAGCATATCCCACCAGAATGAAAACAATGGGAACCTTCTCTGGTTACACCTCCGAGGCTTCTACAATTTGCAAGCCATACGGATGCTGAGACTAAGGAAGATGAGGGAATTCTACAATTTACAATTCACGTCCCATCTGCTCAGCGCGGTAAAGTTCCAACGAGACTGGTTCCCTTCATACTCCACACAGAGTAAATGTAAATAAAAAATGAATAACCATTTTCAATTTCGTTGCAAAACGAAAATACAGCCGAACCATATTCCAGTCCAATCAGAGAGTGCTGCAAGCACCTCTACCGGTTTCGAAACTTATTAGTCTCTCATCAGGAGGCACATATGCTGCTCTCCCTGATCCAACCAAAACAAACCCCAGCGTGCAGTCCCGAATTGCAACGAACGAAATGGCATAGATGCCCTAGCGGCAACTGCTAGCAAAAGACTAAGTTTTCACTCTAATGGCATATAGCATATCCCACCAGAATGAAAACAATGGGAACCTTCTCTGGTTACACCTCCGAGGCTTCTACAATTTGCAAGCCATACGGATGCTGAGACTAAGGAAGATGAGGGAATTCTACAATTTACAATTCACGTCCCATCTGCTCAGCGCGGTAAAGTTCCAACGAGACTGGTTCCCTTCATACTCCACACAGAGTAAATGTAAATAAAAAATGAATAACCATTTTCAATTTCGTTGCAAAACGAAAATACAGCCGAACCATATTCCAGTCCAATCAGAGAGTGCTGCAAGCACCTCTACCGGTTTCGAAACTTATTAGTCTCTCATCAGGAGGCACATATGCTGCTCTCCCTGATCCAACCAAAACAAACCCCAGCGTGCAGTCCCGAATTGCAACGAACGAAATGGCATAGATGCCCTAGCGGCAACTGCTAGCAAAAGACTAAGTTTTCACTCTAATGGCATATAGCATATCCCACCAGAATGAAAACAATGGGAACCTTCTCTGGTTACACCTCCGAGGCTTCTACAATTTGCAAGCCATACGGATGCTGAGACTAAGGAAGATGAGGGAATTCTACAATTTACAATTCACGTCCCATCTGCTCAGCGCGGTAAAGTTCCAACGAGACTGGTTCCCTTCATACTCCACACAGAGTAAATGTAAATAAAAAATGAATAACCATTTTCAATTTCGTTGCAAAACGAAAATACAGCCGAACCATATTCCAGTCCAATCAGAGAGTGCTGCAAGCACCTCTACCGGTTTCGAAACTTATTAGTCTCTCATCAGGAGGCACATATGCTGCTCTCCCTGATCCAACCAAAACAAACCCCAGCGTGCAGTCCCGAATTGCAACGAACGAAATGGCATAGATGCCCTAGCGGCAACTGCTAGCAAAAGACTAAGTTTTCACTCTAATGGCATATAGCATATCCCACCAGAATGAAAACAATGGGAACCTTCTCTGGTTACACCTCCGAGGCTTCTACAATTTGCAAGCCATACGGATGCTGAGACTAAGGAAGATGAGGGAATTCTACAATTTACAATTCACGTCCCATCTGCTCAGCGCGGTAAAGTTCCAACGAGACTGGTTCCCTTCATACTCCACACAGAGTAAATGTAAATAAAAAATGAATAACCATTTTCAATTTCGTTGCAAAACGAAAATACAGCCGAACCATATTCCAGTCCAATCAGAGAGTGCTGCAAGCACCTCTACCGGTTTCGAAACTTATTAGTCTCTCATCAGGAGGCACATATGCTGCTCTCCCTGATCCAACCAAAACAAACCCCAGCGTGCAGTCCCGAATTGCAACGAACGAAATGGCATAGATGCCCTAGCGGCAACTGCTAGCAAAAGACTAAGTTTTCACTCTAATGGCATATAGCATATCCCACCAGAATGAAAACAATGGGAACCTTCTCTGGTTACACCTCCGAGGCTTCTACAATTTGCAAGCCATACGGATGCTGAGATTTTTTTTTGGATGCTTTTTTTTTTTTTTTTTTTTGGAACCAGTCTCGTTGGAACTTTACCGCGCTGAGCAGATGTGACGTGAATTGTAAATTGTAGAATTCCCTCATCTTCCTTAGTCTCAGCATCCGTATGGCTTGCAAATTGTAGAAGCCTCGGAGGTGTAACCAGAGAAGGTTCCCATTGTTTTCATTCTGGTGGGATATGTTGTATGCCATTAGAGTGAAAACTTAGTCTTTTGCTAGCAGTTGCCGCTAGGGCATCTATGCCATTTCGTTCGTTGCAATTCGGGACTGCACGCTGGGGTTTGTTTTGGTTGGATCAGGGAGAGCAGCATATGTGCCTCCTGATGAGAGACTAATGAGTTTCGAAACCGGTAGAGGTGCTTGCAGCACTCTCTGATGGGACTGGAATATGGTTCGGCTGTATTTTCGTTTTGCAACGAAATTGAAAATGGTCATTCATTTTTTATTTACATTTACTCTGTGTGGAGTATGAAGGGAACCAGTCTCGTTGGAACTTTACCGCGCTGAGCAGATGTGACGTGAATTGTAAATTGTAGAATTCCCTCATCTTCCTTAGTCTCAGCATCCGTATGGCTTGCAAATTGTAGAAGCCTCGGAGGTGTAACCAGAGAAGGTTCCCATTGTTTTCATTCTGGTGGGATATGTTGTATGCCATTAGAGTGAAAACTTAGTCTTTTGCTAGCAGTTGCCGCTAGGGCATCTATGCCATTTCGTTCGTTGCAATTCGGGACTGCACGCTGGGGTTTGTTTTGGTTGGATCAGGGAGAGCAGCATATGTGCCTCCTGATGAGAGACTAATGAGTTTCGAAACCGGTAGAGGTGCTTGCAGCACTCTCTGATGGGACTGGAATATGGTTCGGCTGTATTTTCGTTTTGCAACGAAATTGAAAATGGTCATTCATTTTTTATTTTTTATTTTTTTGAAACCGGAGACTTCGATTTATACAGCAGAGGCTATTGCAATATAGGAAGCTTTACTATATGTAGCTGAATTTGATTTCGCCCATATTATAATTTTGTCTGACTCCTTAGCAGTATTGAAATCTCTTGGTAAATATGGACCCCCAAACATCCAAGACTGCCCATTTATTTATAAAATTAAACATATTAAACAAAATCTTTTAACCAAAGGAATCAATGTACATTTTATCTGGATTAAAGCACACGCAGGATTTGAACATAATGAGTATGTCGACTTATTAGCCAAAGAAAGCGTTTCATCCGATACCAGTATTGTACATAAAATAACACTGACTAATAGTATAATCTCTTTCAAGTCAACACTGCATCGGGAGTGGAGCTACCAGTGGAAGGAATACTCTTTTGTGAATCAAAATAGATACTCGTTAATTCAGCCCGATATTCCCAAATTTCCTTGGTACAAGTCTTGTAGAGCTTCTAGAAAGTACATAACTTCTATTATCAGAGTACGATTCGGGCACGCATGTTATCCAAAACATTTATTTAAAATACAGGTTTTAAATAATTATAAATGTGAGCATTGTGAAGAGGAAAGTGTTTTAGATCATATATTTTTTGGTTGTTCTAAAAATACAATTTACTCATCTAAATTAATAAATGATTTATTAAAATGTAAAGTAACAACTCCTTGGAATATACTATATTTATTATCACTTGGTTCTGTAGATGTATACAACTCTTTAATTAACTTTTAAAAGACAGCAAATTATCATTATAATTCCCTTAAACATTTTTAATTAATAACTTTGGTAGTTAGTCCTGTCGCCAGGGGGGGTACAACGGCCTCCTTAATTCAGATGGACTTACTCAAGTTTTTTTTATATATTTTGACCCGCAGAATACGAATTTTTTGGGTAACAGTTGATCCGGATGTCGATAAGATTGTTATAGACAAAGAACTTGAGGAATTACATAACAGCGATTTCTCGCAAAACAAAACATCTTTTTGTATTTTTTGGGTCATTTTAAGCAAAAAATATTACTACAAGTTTTTTCGTAGAATGCATAGTTTTCGAGATAACCGCGGTTGAACTTTCAAAAAATCGAAAAATTGTAAATTTTAAACCCGAATAACTTTTGATTAAAAAATAAAGTAGCAATTCTGCTTACCGCATTTGAAAGTTGAAGTCAAATTATATCGGTTTTGATTATTTGCATTGCTAAAAATTTATTATTTTATTGTTAAAGAAAGCTGTAAACTGTAGTAAACACCTAGTATGTGAGTGATGTTTTCTATGATTTCTCATTTAAAATCGAACGAGTAGGTAGAGTAGCTACAAGTGCAAGCGAGGCAATTTCTACGTAGCATGCGTTAAAACGCATGTATTAGGCACGGGAAACCTATGTGTTTATAGATTAGTTTAACAATAAAAAAATTAATTTGTAGCAATGCAAATAATCAAAACCGATATAATTTGACTTAAACTTTCAAATGCGGTAAGCAGAATTGCTACTTTATTTTTTAATCAAAAGTTATTCGGGTTCAAAAATTGCAATTTTTCGATTTTTTGAAAGTTCAACCGCGGTTATCTCGAAAACTATGCATTCTACGAAAAAACTTGTAGGAATATTTTTTGCTTATAATGACCCAAAAAATACAAAAATATGTTTTGTTTTGCGAGAAATCACTGTTATGTAATTCCTCAAGTTCTTTGTCTATAACAATCTTATCGACATCCGGATCAACTGTTACCCAAAAAATTCGTATTCTACGGGTCAAAATATATAAAAAAAACTTGGGTAAGTCCATCTGAATTAAGGAGGCCGTTGTACCCCCCCTGGCGACAGGACTAAGTTAGTTGTTTTAGCTGTTAAGCTTAGTGTTACTTAATACCTTTTAGTTGTTATCTTTGTTTTAAACCTGTTTTGTATAACTTGATAACTTGTATTCCTTATGTGTCTGGCAGTATGACGGTAAGTCTAAGCCAAAAACAAAAAAAAAAGTTATAAGCAAAGAAAGCAGAAAAAAATCGACGTTTTTCGAAATTTTTAAATATTTTAATTGTTTTATTAATGTTCCGGGCATATTTGAGAAGGAGCATAAGTCAATTATTATTACTGAAGGTGTCACCTAACTTTATCTGCAAAAATCCGAATGCCACCTTTCACATAAAAAAATAGACTTTTTTCACAGATCCTTACTGGTCTAGAAATCGTAAAGAAAAACTGATATTGTTGATTGATAAATATACAGATTGATAAAAAAATATACTCTGTAAATATACTCTGTGTATTTATCAATCAACGCTTATATGTTTCTTAAGCGGGGCGTATGGTTTGAAATCAATATTTCAAGTACAATTTTGTGATCTTTGGTACAATTATTTTATTTTTTAAATTAAATAAGCATATTAAGTGCAATTTAAAGGATATTAAAAAAAAATTCAAAGAAAAATATTGAAAAATGCGTCAATTGTGGCAAATTTTTAGAGACACCTCAAAAAAAATTGATTTTGCGGTGGACAATAGATTTCGTCACTGGATCATGTGAAACAAAAATTTCAAAAATATTTTATTAACTTATGAGTTTTTCAAGGTATCGCTGTCGAGTTTTTATTTTTAATGGTTTATTAGTTCTTGGTATCACTCGGAAGTCAAACAAACGAAATTCTTTGTAAAAAAGGGTGAAAACCAACATATTTATTATTGTTAAATAAAAAACAAGCATAAAAACAAATTAATATACCTCGACAGTGCTACAGCGCTATTGTCCTTTTCATGATCATTTTTCAGTGCGTAACAAATGATAGGAAAATGGGTAAGTCCGTGATAATATACATTTATGACATTTATTCTAACATGACATTTTAGTTAAATTTGACAGTTGTCACATTTTATTTTCAATTTGGAATAAAAACAAATCAAATGTGTTTCTTGCATTTATAAAATGGTATTTTCTTTGATTTGTATAGTCTTATAAATTATACAGATTATATTTGTAATATTATTATTTAATTAAAAAATATATTTTTTGTTATGGCGCCATCTATCGACAACTAGAATAACTAGAATAAATGTTATAAAAATGTCACCGACGAAATGTAATCACCGACGTGCCTTTTTTCTGTCACATACAATTTAATGCGTTAGAAAGAAATCGAAAAACTGTGACGCACTGAAAGATGATCATGAGAAATACTTTACCTCACGAAATGTCTAAAGAAAATCTATGCCAAATTTCAGATGCCTTTGAAAAGCAGTTTTGAGAAAAACGCGTTTAAAGTTTTGACTACTTCGTTTTCGTCTTGTGTTTTGTATGTCAAACCGTAAAGGTATGCAAAAGAGAATGGGAACAGCTGTTTAACGTTCCTCATAGATGAGCGTGACTTAACATTACTTATTTTAAAAAAACTTACCAAGAAGTAAAAAATTTTTGAGTGTATAATGGTATAATTTATTTAAAAACTTAAAATTCATCCAAATTTATTAATATTTCGGTCCAGTCAGATAATCATCAGAGAAACATTCTAAATTGTATTTGAAACTAGCCCACATTTTGGTTAGTAAAACTTTTAGGTTACATGCTAATAATATTAAATTGTAAAATTCAAGTGACACTAGGTCGATGGTAATATGTATATCCATTTTATGGGCACATATATTTCCCCGCTCGAAAAAGGGGGTACTTATGCCTGGTCTTAACACATCTTAAGCTTAGGACGTGCCTTAAACTTAGCTTACGGAACTTATGCGTTGCATTATTGAGTCTTAGACCAATTTTCAGCTTGCCACAATGGATTGCCTCATGGATTGTAGCTTAAAGAATCGAAAATTATGTTGCGACGTAATTGAGACTTAACTATAAGCTGAGCTGGGTTAAGCTGGAGCTTAAGATCCAGTAATTCTTCTTTTCCGGAGTATTAAATGACTATGAATATTATATTCAAGGTAATACGAGTCTCGGCGTCTTGTTTTCAGTTATATTATTTTTTACGTAATTCATAAAATAAAAAAGCAATGATAGTATTAAAAATACAAAAATACTATATTAAATTATAAACATGTCAATTAACATCAAAAGATGATATAAAGAGGATTAATTCTTGGCAACTATTAAAAAGCCATTTTTGTTTAAATTTGTTAACTTGATTATTATACCATTTAATTTTTTGTGTTGATGATCTAAATATACATCACAATTATTTATATTTCTCCTATGTACCTTCGACTTTAAGTCAGACGTATGTAGACCAGTTTTTGTATTGATGCTAATTTTATACTTTATGTTTTTATTTTATGTCTACGATAAATCATTATAGTCCATGTGGTGAGACCGCTCCCGTCTGAAAAACATTTCTAATTCGGTTTCTCTGCGGATTCATATTCAAAAATGTCCCCTTTAAACAAAACTGAAGGGTGCTGCCGAACGGAATTTTTGGGCAGAAATTGTTTAAACAATTTTTTAAAACAAATACATAAGATCACCTTTTATTGCACCAAAAAATATATTTTTAGATTTTTTGGGTCATTCTAAACAAGAAAGGTATCTTCTGATTTTTCTCAAAAATTGGCAGTTTTCGAGTTATAGGCGATTTAATATCTAAAAAATGCGAAAATACGCATTTTCGAGGCTTAAGAACTCATATTTAAATTAGTATTATTAAGCATTAGCATTTTCGAGGCTTAAGAACTCATATTTAAATTAGTATTATTAAGGGTGCCAATAATTTGGATTACAGCTTAAACATTCCTTTTCAAGATTCCGAAAAGTGATCGGGTCTAACTTCAATTTAGACCGTAGTTTTTTAATTGTTAATTATGCATGTCCATCCGATTTTTTGGCCGGTGCGGCGCGCTCTATTTCAAAAATCTCCTATTTTCCTCCGAAAAATATTTTTTCTAGATTCTTTGGGACATTGTAAATAAAATAAGTTTTTTGAGATTTTTCTCAAAAGTTAGTAGTTTTAAAGTCAAAGTTAAAGTTATAATTTTTTTTGTCATTTTTCGGATTTTAAATCGCTTATAACTTTAAAAGTATTAACTTTTGGGAAAAATGTAAAGAAACTTATTTTATTTAGAATGTCCTAAAGAATCTAATTAGAAAAAATATTTTTCGGAGGAAAATAGGAGATTTTTGAAAATAGTGCGCGCCGCACCAGCAAAAAAACCGGATGAACAGCATAATTAACAATTAAAAAACTACGGTCTAAATTGAAGTTAGACCCGACCACTCTTCGGAATCTTGAAAAGTAATGCTTAAAATTGAATCCAAGATATTGGCACCTTTAAAAATACTAATACAAATATGAGTTTTTAAGACTCGAAAATGCGAATTTTCGCATTTTTTAGATTTTAAGTCGGCTATAACTCGAAAACTGTCAATTTTTGAGAAAAATCACAAGATACCTTTCTTGTTTAGAATGACCCAAAAAACCTAAAAATATATTTTTGGGAGCAATAAAAGGCAATCTTATGTATTTGTTTAAAAAAATTGTTTAAACAATTTCTGCCCAAAAATTCCTTCCGGGGACATTTTTGAATATGAATCCGCAGAGAAACCGAATTAGAAATGTTTTTCAGACGGGAGTGGTCTCACCACATGGACTATTATGCAAAGTCTTATCTATTAGCATTGTAGTTCCAACTCAATCAGTTCCTGTTTATAGTTAAGATATTCTAATATTTAGTCAGTCTTAGCAAAAAAAGCATTTTACATTCCTAATCAGGTATATTAATTTTTTTCTTCTTCTTTTGGCATCATAACCCTGGATGTGTATTTGCCTGTCTAGCTACGTCCTTTCATTCAGATCTCTCATGTGCCCTTCTCCATCATTGTTGTATATTCATGGTTTTTAGGTTGTTTTCCTCATCCAATCATCTCGTTCTGAGCCTACCTTTTTTCGCTTTCCTACCTGCTTCTATTGTAATATTTTCTTTGTTGTTTTTGTGTCTTCTTGTCTCTGGACATGACCCAGCCATGAGAGTCTTTGACTTTTCACAAATCTTACAATATCATACCCTTCATTCAATTCACTAACCTAGTTTCTTCTGTTTCTGCACTTATCCTATACTTTTATCAGTATCTTCCTCTTGAATGTCGTCAGTTGGGCTTCATCTTTTTCATCATTACCCAGGTTTCATCATAGATTCACTATACCCAGGTTAACCATAGATTACTACGGCTCTAATCAATGCTCTGTAGATAGTCATTTTTGTTCTTTTTTCTTATAATTTCGAAGTCATCAATCTTTCTACAGATTCTAAGCTTAAGACGTGCCTTAAGCCCAGCTTACTAAACCTACGCGTTGCACCGGAGGAATGGACATTTGCTCCTTGGTACATATTGATGTTATTAGGTAATGAATTCTTCCCCGGAGTTCGGATGCTCCATGTTTTAATAAATCTGCCGAAATTTCGTCAGTTCTATTGTTTTTTAGTTTCTTTATTCAGTCGTTCCCACTTAAGGGAAAAAGATAAATAAAACAATAAACTGACAGTTTAATAATCTTGTTCAAGAGATATATTTTTCCACCTACCTCTACCGAAAGTATACTTTTCCGGACCTGATTTTAGGAAGCAAAGTTGTACTTTTCCTCCCTAGGGAGGAAAATATTTTTCCTCCTTAGGGAGGAAAAGTAAAAGTGACGTCATGGTATTTCATTCATGAAATATAACTTATTGACGCCCTGTACAATATCTATGTTCTATTACGTAAGTATCTATACATTTTAAGGTTTATTTATAAAACAGCCTGTATTTTGTAGAATGGTAAAAAACAGTAAATTGTTATTTTGATTTAACAATGTTTACATTAATAATTTGACTTATATTTGACAGTTGACAGTAATATTGTACCTACTTGTTAGTTATAAAATAAAATTATAAATAAATTAATAAAAATGAAAAATTGACTTGTTATTTGAGGAAGATGGAAAAACCATATGTATAACATGGGAGTAAAGTGCCTTTTCCTCCCTTGAATGTATGGTTATAACAGCAGATCCAAAAAGATGTAAATTGTAGCTGGAAGGTCAGATAATAGAACAAGTGATGGAGTTTAAATACCTAGGCATCACACTATCTAGCTACGGAAGGCTCGAAACAGAAGTGAAAGATTAAGTGAATAGAGCAAACAGAGCCGCAGGTTGCCTGAATGACACAATATGGAGAAATAAAAATATCAGAAAAGAAATGAAAGGCAGAATTTACTAAACAGTCAACAGATCAATAATGACATACGCGGAAGAAACACGACCCGACACAGAGAGGACAAAAAGATTGCTCAAAACAGCGGAGATGAAAACCCTTCGAAGACAGAGCTAGAAGTACAGATATACGACGGAGATGCAAGGTGGATAACATTAATAACTGGGTAAGAAACAGAAGAATAGAATGGAATGACCACATAAGCCGAATGACAATAAATAGGGTAGTCAGGACAGCAAGAGACGGTTCCCCAATACGAAGGACGATCAGTGGGAAGACCACGAAAACGATGGAACGACAACTTACTAGAGGTACATTGAAAAAAACAGGCAGAGTCATGTCTATACACACAGAAGAAGAAGAAGAAGAAATATAGTTTCAACGCTTTTGTCCTTGTTTTGGTGTTGCTTTTTATTAACGTGGTGATCAATATTAATTTTATTTATCATACGTCAAATAAACGTCAATACTTAAATATAATTTTTCAAAGTTCTCTGAAAAATTGTTGGTTTTTAGCATTGATTGGGGATTTAAAAGCTAAATATTTTGCAAGGAAGAATGTAACAACTGACGAGATCGCTAATAGTTGTATTTCTGTCTGTATTGGTGTAATTAAGATAAAACCAGTGAAAATCCGGAGAAATCAGGTGAGATCCTTTGAGATCCTTTTTCCTTTCCAATTTGCGAAAGCGTCTGTGGGTACTCGCACATATTGTGTTGTGGTCTTGGTAACCAGGACTTCACACATTATGAACAACACTCAACCAACTACATCTACACAAAACACCCCTAATTCCATCCCAAAATCTTATGTTGCTGCCACACTCTCCAGTCCTCCTCCCCCTTCGTTTCCTAAAAGGGAACAAGCTGTTGTCATGCATTCCATTCCAAATACCGTGTTATTTGAATATATTAAAGCCATTGGGGAAATAGTTCAGCCAAAAAATATTACTTTTGCGTCTCGCATTCCGAACAATCGAATCTGCATTTTTCTCACGTCGACCGACATCGTTGATAAACTATTGAAAAATACACCACATATCACAATTAATTCCACCATCGTCCCTATCCGCAGGCTAATTTCTCCAGCCAAAAGAATCCTTATTTCAAATGTATGTCCTTCCATCCCGCATTCACTGATAGAACAGTCTCTAAAAGATATTGGCTTACAGCTAGCAGCACCTGTTACTCTTGTTAAATGCGGAACATCGGATGATCAATATGCTCATATCATGAGTTTTCGTGGGGTTACATATATCTATATACCATATATATATATATATATATATATATATATATATATATATATATATATATATATATATATATATATATATATATATATATGCCATATCTATATACCATATATACGGCAGACACCCCAACTGAACCCAGATCGTTGCTAAGTCTATACGCAGATGATACAGCGATAGCTTTTAGCAGTACCCACCCAGATTTTGCAACAAGACATCTACAAAGAGCTCTTGATGGACTACAAGAATGGTGTGTGCAGTGGAAAATAGCTATCAATCCTGACAAAACACAGGCCGTCATGTACCAAAAAAGAAGAGGCAGGCCAAGTGAGGTACTATCCCTATTTTATACCCAAATTGAATGGTCAAATCAAGCCAAATACCTAGGCGTAATGTTGGACAAAAGGCTGACCTTTACAGAACACGTAAAATAAACAATCAACAAAGCTAAAGCCCTTAGGAGTCAACTCGCATCGCTAATAGGTCGAAAGAGTACACTGAGATTTAAGACAAAGATTAGGATGGCAAACTGTATAATTTTGCCAACACTAACATACGCCTCAACCGCATAGAGACACACGTGTAATACCAACAAGAAAAAAATACAAACCATCCAAAACCACATGATCAGAGAAGCTCTGAATATACCTAGATATGTCCCATTAAGATACGTATTTGGACATACGCAACAAAAGAAAGTCCTGAGAATGATAGACGAAAGAGCACAAGAAATATTTAATAATATCAGGAACCATCCTAGCAGATTATTAAGAGAATTGACTAATTACGACGAAAACCAAAGAACGGTACATAGACGGCCTAGACAGCAGTTAGCTGGATATAGAGGAAACCCTTAAGAATGAAAAATTGAGATAGCCACATGATATCGAAAGACAAATGTCGCCCTTCAGGCACTAAGTACTCTTCAGGTGGGTCAAATGGGCCATAGCCGCGGAATGTGAGCATCGAGGTCACGTACCGACAGACGTGGGCTTGATGGCCACACCTTTCGGGCGCTCAGCCGTCGAGGAGAACAAAATTTATTTTGTCAATTCGCCGGCTGAGTGACCGAGCACACACGGTCTGGACAGCGAGACACCGATTTAGATCGGTGCCTTGATGTCCGGAACACATTTTTTTTAAAACACAAGTCCAAAGTAAAGAAAAAAATTAATTTAGTCATTAATAGGGAGAAACGCTCTTCTAGCTACCCCTAAAACCAGGTGGCTTAACCACATGAAGTAATAAAAAGGATGTCCCATTATGACAGCCCTGGCATTAAGGCTATCTTCTCCCGGTGAGGGTGGTTATCCCTTATCCGAGGGATGGAATAATTGATACGCTTTTACTTGTTGAGTTATTTTATTTACACTCGCATGAGCATAAGCTGGTAGCACCGCACCCAAAGAACGTCTCGTGTAGAAAGAGACACTATCTTTAATGTGGAAATATTACGTCTGATCACCAAAATAGAATGACGAATGTCTAATATAATAATAAGAATTCCCTTGTTATAGTTTTGCTGTTTATATATTTAGAAATGCCTATTCAGCATCGACCATGAAAAGTGTTTATAATTGACTCTGCAATTATTAGTGAATCGTGATCTAGGATAACAATATTTATATAATCGAATGAAGGTTGTAATATTGTTATGATGACATAAATAACTGAAAGTAATTATCGTAGATAATTACAGGGTGTTTTTAAGATATATCTACTGAGTACAGATGAATTCTTGTACACCTTCCCTTTTTAGGAATTTTCCGACTACGGGGAGGGAAATTTGCAAGTCGTGCTACCAACCCATACTGTGTTGTAATCAATACAAAAAATTTATTTTATATACAAACTTCCTAAGCCTACGCAAATACATAAATAATATAAAATGTTCGTTTAACAACATTGTTTCGTAACACTCGTCCCTCACTGTGTTTTCGGA
Source organism: Diabrotica virgifera virgifera (assembly GCF_917563875.1). Lineage (NCBI taxonomy): Eukaryota > Metazoa > Arthropoda > Insecta > Coleoptera > Chrysomelidae > Diabrotica > Diabrotica virgifera. The sequence goes on along the minus strand of NC_065450.1, from coordinate 34,544,449 downwards.
TTGTAAGCATATAATCTATTCTTATGTATTTCCTTGATTTTATTGTTTTCTATTCTGATTTTACAATTAACGTTATTTACTTCTGTTATCGTGAAAGGACCTACATAAAGACTATCAAACTTACCATTCTCTTCCCTTTTTACAAGGACTAGGTCTCCTATTTTAAAGTGTTGTGGTGTTGCTTTGAGCTTATTCTTTTCTTGCCGCTCTTTTTTGTGTTTTAATAAGAAGGTTCTGGCTCTCTCGTGTGCGCTTTGTAGTTTGTATCGTAACTCATTGTAGTAGGCATCTATATTGTAATATGGTTGAATCTCATGTGTAAGCTCTTCCGGTAGGTTAACCTTCCTGCCATATAACAGTTCGAACGGTGTGTATCCATGATACGCGTTAGGGGTTGTATTGTAGCAGTATGTGAACATTCTGCAACACACATCCCAATTTTCTCTGTCTTCGTCTATGAATGCTCTTACGTACTCGTTCAACGTTCTGTGCAGTTTTTCGCAACTTCCAATGGACTGTGGGTGGTATGCCGTTGAAAAGTTGTGTTCTATTTTTAATAGCTTTGTTAATTCCTGCATTACTTCGTTCTTATACTCTGTGCCTTGGTCTGTTCTTATTTGCTTCATGAGTCCGTATGTTGGTATGATATGATCAAAGATTCATCTTGCTATTGTCTCTGCTTCTTTATTGCACACTGGTATGCTGACCGCGTATTTTGTCAGTTCACACAACATTGTGATACAGTATTTATTACCTTCATTACTTCTCGTGAATGGACCTATTGTATCTATGTATACTATGTCCCATGGTTTGGAAGATGTGTCCGATATCACGAACTCTTCGACATGTGTTCTTTTCGGTTTGTTAATTTGACATTTGTGGCATTGTTTTACGTATTTTCTTACGTCTTTTTCCAAATTTTTCCATCGGAATCTTGCCTTTAGCTTCTTAATTAGTCTGTTATTCCCTACGTGTCCTCCGAACATCGGGTGATTATGGTATTCTCCTATTAATCTGTGTTTTTATTTGTCATCTTTTATTGTTTCTGGTACTTCACATATGTATATTTCTATATTCTTCAATATTTTATTTCCTTCTTTAATAAATTCATCAATTGTGCACATTTTAAAAATAATATCATTTACGTATATTTTTACTTTACGTACTGCATTCTCTACCGCCAGCTTATCAAGCTGTACCAACGCTTGGTTTAAATCGAAACGATTCAATCCTGTGGCTATGCTTTTGCTGCATTTTATTTTGTTTTTGGCCCTAATGCTCAGTCTTGGTGAGATTAGTTCTGCTTTAAAGGACAAAATTGGTAGTCTATGCGCCTCTGAATTATTTAGTACCTTCCTTACTGTCTGTTTGGTGGCTTCTGGCTGTAGTGCTAGTTCACTTTCAGCCTTTGTTTGTCTTGCTTCTTTCTCCTTTTCTTTTGCTTGAGCTCTTGTTATAGCTAGTATATGGGCGTTGTCTATGTATAGGTTTTTTAGTTGATGCAATGTTATTCTTGAAAGGCTGTCTGCGTAGTTACTTTTCCCTGTTATATACTCTATTTCGAAGTCATATTCTTCTAGGTCTAATCTGATCCTCGTGAGTTTTGAGGTTGGTTCTTTCATTGCAAATAGGTGTGTCAAAGGTTTATGGTCTGTTTTTACTTTGAATGTTGGTGCTCCATATAGATAACATTTAAAATAATTAATGCCCCAATGAATCGCTAGTAATTCCTTAACGATTATAGGTTTATTACATTCTCCTTTACTAAAACTTCTTGATGCATATGCTATAGGTAGGTCAATTCCGTTGTAATCTTGACTTAGGATTGCTGAACAACTCTCATTGGATGCGTCTGTTGTTAAGATAAACTGTTTGTTGAAATCAGGATATTTTAAAATTGGTGGTTTCGTCAGAGATGCTTTAAGCTTTTTGAATGCTTTTCACACTCCTCGGTCCACGAAAATTCTACTCCTTTCCTCGATAATTTGTTGAGTGGTCTGCATATTTCCGCAAAATTTTTAATAAAACGTCTGTAATAGTTGCAAAATGCTACAAATCTCTTTGTTTCTTCCGCTGTCCTAGGTGTCGGATATTGTTCAATTGCTGCATACTTCGCTTTGTCTGGTGATACTCCCTCTTGAGAAAGATCATGTCCTAAATATGTTACTTCCCTTCTAAAGAATTGACATTTTCCTGGGTTAAGTTTCAAATTGAATTTTCGACATGTCTCGAATGTCTTTTTCAGGTTGTCTAAGTGATGTTTTTCGGATATTCCAATTACTACGATATCGTCCATGTAAAGAAATGCTTTGTCTGGTGTTAATCCTGAAAATGCTATTGACATCATTCTTGAAAAGCTATTTGGGCTTACATTTAATCCAAAAGGTAATCTGGTAAATTGAAATGCTCCATTTTCTGTGCTGAACGATGTGTATTTTCTCGATGATTTTTCTAATGGTATCTGGTGAAAGCCTGACATTAAGTCTATAACTGAAAACCATTTTGCTCTTCCTAGTTGATCTAATATCGAATCTATTCTTGGTAATGGAAATTTGTCTGTAACTATCTTCTTGTTCAGTTGTCTAAAATCTATGCATAATCTCCATGCTTTTCCTCCATCTATAGCTTTTTTCGGTACCAGTACTACTGGGCTGTTGTACTCGGATGTAGATGGTTCTATGATTCCTTGGTCTCTTAGGTTTTGTACTTGTCGATTTAATTCCTCTGTTTGCGCATGAGGTGTCCTATAATTCTTGATATATACCGGAGTTTGGTCTTTAACTCTTAGTTTTTGTTCGTAGAAATTGTTACAGGTTAACATATCATGCCTTAGGGCGAATATGTCTGAATATTCCTCGCATAACGATACTAAGTTGTCTCGTATGTATTCTGGTATGTCTAATTTCAGTGATTCTCGTAATTCTTTTTTTCTGTCCTTGCTGTCGTTGACTAGCCTATAATATATTGAATAGTTTAATATCCAACGTCCTGATTGTGCTTGCGTCTACATTTACTGTTTCGTACGTTGTGTTCAAAATTTTGATGTATGGATTATTACTTGAAATAATTGCTCTTGCTATGAATATTCCTGGTTGTATTTCTTGCTGTTCCACTATCCTGTCTTTCTTTAACGTTTGAAAAATTTTTACGATTCTGTAAATTTCACATCTAGGCGGTATTATTATGGTGTCATTGTCTATATTATCCAGAATTTTCGTACTAATGTAACAATCGTTGTCCTCTTTAATGTGCATTTTAAGGTTTGCGTAATCTAGTATACATTGAAAGTTAGAAATAAAGTCTCTCCCAATGATTCCGTCTGTTGGAATTGGAAAGTTAGGTTCTACCAATTGAAAGATGTGTTCGAATCGAGTTCCTTTTACTTCGAGTGTTGTCTCAACTTCTCCCATTGTTTGCAACTCTCCTTTAGTGACTCCTTTTATTTTCGCCTTTGTGTTTGGTTTCACCTGTTCCTTCATAAAATCTTGTGAACATTTTAGTATTGAAATGTCAGCACCTGTGTCTATGATAAAAGTACTTGTGTTTTCAAGAATTCCTGTTTTCATTCGTACAAAGTTCGTTAGGTTTAGGTCGAAGTTGTAAATGTTATATTTTATTTCTGCCTGTGTGCTTCCAACTTCTTGTTCATTCAAAACTCCAACTGCTGGTTTTCTTGCTCTTCTTGACTGTCCTCTATTTCTAGTAACCTTACGTTCCTGTTACGTCCGCCTCTCTGGTTTCCTCTGTATGTTTGATTGTTAAATTGTCTGTATCCTCTGTTCGAATAATTTCGTTGATTGTCCGTTGCTTCTCCTTCGTTCCGTTGTCCGAAGTTATTTCTTCTTCCTCTGTCATATTTGTTATGGTATCCTCTTCTGTATTGCTGCTGTCCTCTCCTATTCTCGTAGTTTGTCCTATAATTTAAGACTCTTCCTTGTGCATTTTCTTCAGTCGTATCGATCGACAAAAATTTAGATACTACTTCCTGCGGTGATGTAAAGTTACCTGCTTCCAGTATTAGCTTAGCTTTCTCTGCATTAGCGTTTCGTTTCATTGTTGTTACTACTGCTTCCGTCGTATATTTCTTTGCTAAGTCAAGTGGCATTCCTTCCGCTATGTATGCTACTTTTAATTGTTCTGCTAACTCTTCCACTTCAGATGCGTACACTGCTGCATCTCTATGCCCTTGCCTTTTCTTGGCTAATTTGGCTATTAAATTCTTCGGATTATCACCTTTTAATTCTTTCTTTAGTGCTTCAGCTATCCGTGGAATCGTATCTTCTGTGGTTATTAGGTTCCTAGCCTTATTGGTGAGTCGCGTTTTTATTAGCGTTACAGCTGTGTCTTCATGACCTTCTGCCAATTTTCCAAGTAGTTCTAATGCGTCTGAAAATGGTTGTAATTTCCCTGCGCTTCCATCGAACTCGTTGGGCAATATCTTGCTTGCGATATTCAAAAATTCATTGATTGTCAAAGCCATGTTTAATATTGTTATATCTTGTTTTATGTCACCTTTTTCCTCTTTTATTCCGTCGTTAATTATTTCTTCTTCTCCTTCCTCGTCGCTTTTTCCTTCTTCTATTTCCTCATCGCTTTGTTCCTCTTCAACTTCCTTGTCGATTGGTTGATGTATTGAACTTGGAACCACTGTTCTCACATTTACTGCTTGAAATGATCGTATAACTTTGTCTCTGATTTTTCCAAAATATTTGTTGTACGATTCCCTTTGTTTGTCCGAAAGTGCTTCCCAGTTTTTCCTAGTCAATTGCGTGAACTTGTTATAAGCTTTAATTAGCTGTGTCGTCACGTCTTCCTTTATGTCCTTAGATTTCGGAACTTTTTTCTTTAAGACTCTTCTGCTTTGCCTGTCTATTTCTTGTGCAATTTCCTCAACTATTTTGACAAAATCTTCCCAAGTAACTTTGTTGCTACTCATTTATACATAATTTTTTTTCAGCTCCTGCACTTCTTAGCGAAAATATAAATTCGATAGTCTTACGGTGTATATAGATATGTAGTATATAGATATATAGTAAAAAATATGTAGATAAAATAATACGTCAATATATGGTAAAAATATGTAAAAATTGCAGTGGTAATAAAAAAATTCAAAAATAAATAACGTTATATTAACCCTTGTAAATAAGTAGTTAGAATAATAATTTAAATGTATTATGCATATAGCGTATATTTGTTATATATCGTATATTTATTTTGATAGGTATATTTACGATAGCAAATATTAAAATCATAAAAAATTGCAAAAATGTACTAAAAATCAGTAGTCAAATAATAAATGAATAAAAGTCAGCAAGGATAAAGTATACGTTGATAAATATGTAAAAAAATCATATAAAATTGTATCATTGCGTCCTATAATAACTTAATATGAGGGTAAAAAAAAATCTTTGTATGTTGATAAATATTGGTAATAGAATAGAATAATTAAGTAAACTTGAAACAGGTAAACTTGAAACATATATTAATGTAATTAAGGTAGCACATAATGTTTATACTTTATACTTTATATTAATTAGGAAATACCATAAAAATAGCTAATATGGACTTACCACTTTTACACGTCTTTGTTCGTATCACAAGTCCTCGCTGCACGTTCCATAGCATTGTCCATTTTCCATTGTCCCACGATGTTCCATCTCCATACTATTCCCTTTTCAGCTCCGCGTCGGCCTGATGTCTCCATCCATTTTACATACCACACTGTTGTCTAAGGTGGTCTAGGTGCCTGAACATTGACGTGTTTTCTCATTTCTCGTTCTAGACTGCTAGTTCTGAGTTCTCGCCTGGTCTTGGATCGCCATATGACAGCCCTGGCATTAAGGCTATCTTCTCCCGGTGAGGGTGGTTATCCCTTATCCGAGGGGTGGAATAATTGATACGCTTTTACTTGTTGAGTTATTTTATTTACACTCGTATGAGCATAAGCTGGTAGCACCGCACCCAAAGAACGTCTCGTGTAGAAAGAGACACTATCTTTAATGTGGAAATATTACGTCTGATCACCAAAATAGAATGACGAATGTCTAATATAATAATAAGAATTCCCTTGTTATAGTTTTGCTGTTTATATATTTAGAAATGCCTATTCAGCATCGACCATGAAAAGTGTTTATAATTGACTCTGCAATTATTAGTGAATCGTGATCTAGGATAACAATATTTATATAATCGAATGAAGGTTGTAATATTGTTATGATGACATAAATAACTGAAAGTAATTATCGTAGATAATTACAGGGTGTTTTTAAGATATATCTACTGAGTACAGATGAATTCTTGTACACAATTACCCAGGGCATCCAAAGTAACGTTAAGATCTACGCCTCCCCATTCGGTATGTCCTTCGATGGGGAGGGGTGGAGGTATAGCTTGGGGGTCAGATAGGTACAACTCTATTACGGGGTGTGACCGGTTTGATCTTCGGACATGTGGGTTCCACTTTTCCATTGGAACACACATGTCCCCCGGGGCTGGGGTTGATACGAGCATGTGTGTGTGTGTGTGCGTAGGGTTACATTTGTTTTCCCTGACAAGGAGGACTTCGAAGTGCAAACTTCTCTGCTAATCAATCACGAAAATACTTCCTCAAGAATATTTGTATCCACTGACAGGCTAGAGTGTTTTCATTGTAAAGTTACGGGACACACCGCGGATTCTTGCTCTAAAGTCCCCAGTGGACCAGACCACACACTTATTTCGGCTAATGCTTCTCCCTCATCTTCACTTTCAGCTGACTTTAACTACATCAAAAGAACTTCCTTCTTCAGAAATTGAATCCATCCCCGTTAACGACACACCTTCCTCGGCTGCCATTACGGACCTATTCATCCCTCCTCCAACTAATACAAAACCCATATTGACTGTAGGACAAAAAAGAGGACACTCTAATGATAGTTCTCTTGATACTCCTACCAATTTCTCTCCCTCCATTGCTCTTTCCCAATCAACTTCTTTAACCCCTCCGTTATTCACGATGCCAGCCAAACCAGCCAATAAAAAGTCCAAATCTAATCATCGATCAGATTATTCAATGGGATCTGATTGTATTTCTTGTATAGAAACAGTTTACAAAGATAATCCGGCTAATTTTACACTTAATTCAACTCAACTTATTGCTTTTTTTGAGAACTCTTTTGGATGTCCGACGTCACTACAAGAAGCTCAAAAATTTTCCTCTGACATAGATGGCATTCAAAACGACTTATCTCAGCTCTACACAGCTACAAAGGAACGATCACTAAAAAACCGTATCACCAGAATCTTGAAAAAATAAATTAAGACAACATTCTTCCTCCGCTGAATCACAAGACTGTATAAGTGCCTCTTCCGATAATCCTTCTGATGTTGAATCTAATTATAGCACTCATAATGAATAGTTATCCTTTCAAGCTAATTCAATGGAATTGTGATGGGTTCTTCCCTAGGCTGGAGAGAATCCAACACCTAATATCACAATTTAAACCTAACATTATATGTCTGCAAGAAACCAATGCTAAGAATTCCAAACTTCCTCATTTAAAACATTTTGAGGGGTACCACTATATAAGGACTAATTGCATAAGAGCCAGTGGAGGCACTTCTATCTTTATTTCTTCTGATATTTTCTCATCACATCTTCCACTCTCTTCTAAATTAGAAGCCATAGCTGTAACTTGCTGGTGTCCGAATAAACTTACAATCTGTAATTTATATATTCCTCCCAACTACCCTCTCAAAGAGGAAGAGCTGGTAAACTTAATCTTTGAACTTCCTAGCCCCTACATACTTATTGGGGACTTCAATGCTCATAATGTGCTGTGGGGTTCTAACCACACATTTGCTAGAGGTAAAATTGTTGAAAATATTATTAATTGCTCGGGTACATGTCTGTTAAACACGGGCTCTCATACTCACTTTAATATTTCTACTGGTACCTTCTCCAACATTGATCTAAGCTTTAGTGACCCAAAATTAGCTCCTATATTAACATGTAACAAATAATTGTAATTGGTTTGATTATATATTAGTGAAACTGATTATTGCCTACCTAAACTCACTCTAACTGATAACATTGATATGGACGTCACCAATGCGCAAACACAATTCGCCTTGCTGCTGAAGCACATATTGGAAAATCAGTCATTTCAGCTGAACGAAAAAGTGTCCCATGGTGGAATTCCTCTAGCGAAAACGCTGTGGAGCAGCAAGAATCTGCTCTAAAAATTCACAGTAGAAACAAATGTCACGAGAACCTTATTGCACTTAAAAAAACAAGAGCGAAATCTAGATACATTATTAAATTAAGTAAGAAAACTTCATGGAGAAAATATATCTCCACCATAAATGAAAATAGTAGCCCAAGCCAAGTTTGGAAAAAAATTGGACAAATACAGGGCAAAAAAACTAATCTTAAGATCTCCAATCTATTTTTTAATCAAAAGGTTATCATTGATAATCAAGAGATAGCCAAAGTTCTGGCAGAAAACTTTAAAAAAAAGTTTCACAACAAATCTGGGCCTAACCCTGTATCCTCTACTCTTCCTTCACCCTTTCCTTATTCTTCCTCAGTTTCACAAGATATCAATTACCTGAATTCTCCTATAACCTATTCCGAATTAAAATCTGCACTCAAATCCTGTAAAAACACAGCTGCTGGCCCTGATGACCTTCCATACATATTCTTAAAGAAATTGTCATCTTCATGTCTATATAAACTTCTAGAGATATATAATAAAATATGGATTTTCCGCAAATTCCCGAATGAATGGCGAACGTCAATAATATTACCAATAAAAAAAAAAAAAGATCTACCTGCCTCTGTCCCTGATTCTTATAGGCCTATATCCCTTACCTGTACCATGTGTAAAATACTTGAAAAAATTATCAATAAACGTCTTATGTGATATCTCGACAAACACAAAATTATTCCTAAAGAACAATCTGGCTTTAGACGACACAGATCCACTCGTGAAAATCTTGTCCTTCTACAAAGTGACATCGCCAGCTCAATAAATGAAAAGTATGAAGTAACGGCTGTCGTTTTTGACATAAAAGGAGCATTTGACACGATTAATCGACAAGCTATAATCGCCAAGTTAAAGCAGCATAATATCACCGGAAATATATTTTATTTTATACAAAATTTTTTGTCTTAAAGGACGTTCAAAGTTTCTGTAAATGGTGTATTCTCTTCTGTTTATACTCAAACCAATGGCACCCCTCAAGGTTCAGTGTTAAGCCTCACCTTATTTAACCTCGGCATAAGTGATCTTTGTTTTAATTTACCATCTCCTACCAAATATGTAGCTTATGCAGATGCTGTAATATTATATTGTCACGGTCGTTCAGCTTCCACTAGTTCTAAAATTTTGCAAGCGGCCATAAACATAGTAATCTCTCGGACCCACTCTTTGGGACTAACTTTATCCCTCACAAAATCCAAAGTTATTAAATGTAGTAGACGGCCTCCAATGCCCCCTACACCTCTATTTAAAATGATTCACTTCTTCCCGTAGTTGATCATTGTAAAATACTGGAACATATTCTCAATTTAAAAAGTGCATGCCACAAAAGATTAAACATTCTTAAAACACTGTCTCACTATCACTGGGGTGCGGATGAAAAGTCGCTCCTTAAAGTATATAAAGCACTAATTCGCTCTAAATTAGATTATGGTAGTATTGCTTATATGTCTGCTTCAAAGAGAGATCTGGATTCCTTAAACTCTATCCATAACACAGCCCTTCGACTATGTCTAGGTGTATTTCGTTCCAGTCTATCTGAAAGTGTCTACTGTGAAGCCGGTGAGCCTCCTCTCTGGATTAGACGGCAATATCTTCTTCTTTCCTATGCTGCATCTGTCTCTTCTAACCCCCTTAATCCTGTATACCGTTTATTCACAACAACCTATACCACCCCCTCACCAATAATAAAACCTATATTTTCTATATTGTCCACAATAACTAGCGACATCATTTTTAGACTGACAAATCCCATCCCCTTTCATCGAATTCCTCCTTGGATTATGCAGACCCCTCAGACTAACACAAATTTAACAAAATTCAATAAATATGAAACACCTAAAGAACTCATGATAAAAGCTTTTTTTGAAATTATACACAATAACCACTTTGATCAAGTAATATACACCGATGCTTCCAAAAGTGATTTGGGGGTTGGCTGTTCAGTCACCTCTCAAAACAATCTCATTTGTGCTTCTTTTATTCCTCTTCTGTGCAGCGTACATACTGGAGAATTATATAGTACCTTACAGGCTGTTAAGAATATTAACCTCCCGAACATAAATGCTGCCATTTGAACAGACTCTCTAGCTTCTATTTTATGCATTCAGGAATTATTTACCGATCATCCTCTTGTCCAAAATAGCCATCATTGTTACCACCACCTTTCTACCTTAAACACTAAGATTACATTTATATGGATTCCGTCTCACATTGGTATGCCTGGCAATGAACTTACAGATCAGTATGCTAAAACGGCTTCAACAGATACCACGTCAACAACACACATCCAAATTTGTAAAGATTTGAAAACAGAAGCGTACAGATTCACATGGAGATTATGGCAAGCCCACTGGAGCTCCTTAAATACATCTTTACGTGCAATCCAGCCCTCAGTATATAAGCCACTTTACACTGGCCCCACAGGACTCTCTAGACAAGACCTTAGAATTATAAGAAGAATCCGTATAGGCCACACCAAACTTACTCACGGCTTCCTGATGTCATCAGATATCCGGCCTATCTGTTTAACATGCCAGTGCCAACTTACCGTGAACGACATTATTACCGAATGTCATCAGTTCAGTGTAGTAAGACAACAGCTCAAACTCAAACCGCAGCTATGTGACATTCTAAGTGATACCAACCAGTTAGACAGAGTTCTTCAGTTTTTAAAAAAAATATCATTGTATCATAAACTTTAATTTTTTTGTATGACATAACTTGTTAATGCTCTTTTATTATACCTCTTGTAATCTTGTTTGTAATCGTCCCGTGCGAGTGGCCATAGTTGCCGAGCACGTTAATGTAAATAAAAAAAAATTATTTAGCCATCTTAGTTGGATACGATAGTTGACAAAATTTACAATAGTCCAGGAACCGAAGCTTTTCTCCTCACAATTTTTACAGAATGGATCGATTTGCTTGAACATTTGAGAATAAGTAGTGGATAGTCCAAGGATCAAAATCTATAAGATGCCAAAAGGCGCTTTTACCATGGGGGTGGTTGCCACCCAATCTCGGGGGGTGGAAATTTTTTATTATATTTTGACCGCAAAAGTTGATGAAAAGATTCATTCTAAGCAAAAAGTGTTCTATACATTTTTTGGATAAAATTAATAATTTTCGATTTATTCGCTACCGAAAGTGTTGGTTTTATATCGAAAAAATCAATGTTTTTCGATATACTCATTTACGATTCGCTCAATTTTTACCGTAGAAATTTTTTTTTAAACTAAGTTGTTGGGAATTAAATAACCTACAATTTAATATTTAAACATTCTTTCGTGTTTCTGATGCTAATCTTTCTATTCTGAAGAAACTGGCATTTTTTACCAAACTACAAAAATTCGTTATTCGCTTATAATTCCAGTTTTTTAAAAACTAATCATTCTAAGCCAATGTAACTTCTAGAATCTATTAATAATACATAAATAAATAAGATGAACAAGGCCAATGACTAGAAACACCGCTAACTTACATTATTATGCTTGCAAATTAATTTCTCCTTTTTTTTCTTTCCAAAAAATGTATTGATTTTTTAACCGTAACATTTTTATTTTTTATCTTAGAAAGTTTGGTAAAAAATAATTTTGTAGGCTCTAACAACATCTATAAGTCTATTAATATTAAATCTTTTTAAAATCCTCTGTCGCAAAAAGAGGTGACTGTGAAAGGGTTGGTAAAGTTGGTTTTTGCATGTTATTACAAGTTTTAATTGTCAATATGTAATGTCAGTAATGTTCTTGCGAGTTAAATAAGCTACAATTTTATATTTAAACATTTTTTCGTATCTCTGATGCTTATCTTAGTGTTCTGAATAAAAACCATTTTTTTTCCAAACTACAAAAATTCGTTATTCGTTAACTCCATTTTTTTTAAACTAATCATTCTAAGCCGGTCAAACTTATAAAACCTATTAATAATACATAAATAAAGAAGACCAAATAAGATCAATGACTAATTTTAATTAGGGTGGTGATTAGGAGGTTGCTTCCGATCACTTTTTTGCTGAAAGAAATAGGGACTGACATTCTTTTCATTATAAGTCACTTAATTTTTGAGCTAGAGACATTTTTTTTCTTCAAACGTCAAATAATGATGACATTACTTATCTAACTTGATCCTGTCAAAGTTTGATGTCTCCGCCGGCAGCAGTTTTTTTTCCCATTTCTTTACGGCGGAGGGAAAAATGTTGTCATGGCAACAATATGAAACATGTCACAAAGCAACAATACAAATGTCATTAACAACAATTAAACATCATTTTTATTTATAGTAATATTAAAAGTACAATTAGTTAATGAGGCATTTTCAAAATTGAAACCGTGCAAAAATGTTCCCGACTCTTGATACGCATTGGTAATTGTTGATGATACTGATGGTCGAGCACAACTTTCAGCAATCATTCCCGATGTTGCCGAATCATGAGGGTTTAAAATTTTTTGAGCATTATCGTTCTTATTTCTTATTGAATCCTCTATATATCCTTCGGCAACCGTGCTTGATTTCCAGCCCCCATGTCGTTTGAGGCATTCTAGATTTCCGCCTCCATCAATTAAAAGTGTTGCTGAAGTTCGTCGTAAAGAGTGACCCGTGTATGCTCTTGCATCGTTTAAATTTAAATAACTAGCTACTTTTTGGGCTACTGCGCTGATCGAATGTATTCCCATGACGCTTCGGTAACACTTTCCATTTTGGTACTTGATAAAAAATCGGTTTTCTGTGAAATTTTCAGGCCGCAGTGATGCATACTTTTTATAACAAACAGTACTAAACAACCATCACTATACAGTAACAAAACAGACTGGAGCATTTTCAAGACTAAACTAGATGAACTAATTGACATAAACATCCCATTGAAAACAGAAAGTGACATCTACGCAGCAGTAGAAAATCTTCAGAAATCTATACAAGAAGCTGCTTGGTATGCTACCCCTGACTGCTACCAAACAGAATTGAAAGAGGATTGCCCAACTGTAATAAAGGAAATGATTGCTAGAAAGAGAAAAATAAAGGAAGAGTGGCGAAGAAAAAGAACACATGAGAACAAGGCGAAATTAAATAAAATCACCAAGGAAATTAAACTACAATTGCATAATATCAAAAATAACAAAATACAAGAATATCTTACAGGTTTATCAGCAAACGCAGATAGTGAATATACCCTTTGGAAGGCCACGAGAAAAATCAAACACCCGAAACAACAAATACCACCAATACGAAACCAAGAGGGAAACTGGTGTAGAAATAATAAGGAAAAAGCCGAAGCATTTGCAAATCACCTCACTAATGTATTCCAGCCACATCCCATGGAAGATGGTGACACAGAGGAAGAAATAAATGACTTCCTGGAATCGCCCTACCAGATGGATTTACCTATACAAAAAATCACCACTAAAGAAGTTAGAAATATGATCCAGCATGAAATCAGTCCAAAAAAAGCTCCAGGGTATGACCTGATCAACGGGAAAGTACTGCAGCAATTGACATGCAAAGGTCTGAAAATGATAACGCAAGTATTTAATGCAATATTTAGGCTAGGTTACTACCCAGAACAATGGAAAGTTGCTCAAATTATTCTCATACCTAAGCCAGGGAAAAATAAAACTCAGGTGACTTCATACAGACCAATAAGCCTGCTACCTGTTCTATCAAAAATTTTGGAAAAACTTCTCCTTAAACAATTATCCCCAGTTATAGAAGAAAGGAAACTAATTCCCCAACACCAATTTGGGTTCAGAACACAACACGGAACGATAGAACAGGTACATAGACTGGTAAAACACATCAGAAGTGATCTAGAAAATAAAAGGTATTGTTCTGCTGCATTCCTGGACATTGGTCAGGCCTTCGACAAGGTATGGCATGCTGGTATGCTCTTTAAACTAAAGAAAAACCTTCCTCATCCTTTTTATCAAATCCTAAAAAGCTATATTTCCAACCGACATTTCCTAGTCAAGCAGGATAATGAATACACAAGCCTAAGACCAATAAAAGCCGGAGTACCACAAGGAAGTGTCTTGGGACCGATATTGTACTTGCTCTACACTGCTGACCTACCCACAAGTAACAAAACAACGTGTGCAACTTTTGCTGATGACACTGCTGTACTAGCCTCTCACCATGATCCAAATACAGCATCCAGAACTCTTCAGAAAGACCTTAATAATATACAAATATGGCTTAAAAAATGGAAGATAAAGGCGAATGAGAGTAAATCCATCCATGTAACCTTCACCATGAGAAGACAAACATGTCCATCTGTAACACTAAATGAAACTCAACTCCCACAAACCGATACTGTCAAGTACCTAGGAATCCATCTTGATAGAAGATTAACTTGGCAAAAACACATTTTTACAAAAAGAAAACAACTAGGAATAAAATTTCGAGAAATGTACTGGATCATCGGTCGTAAATCTCAACTATCCCTTGAAAACAAACTGCTGATATATAAAACTATATTAAAACCAGTGTGGACCTATGGTATCCAACTTTGGGGGACAGCCAGTCAAACTAACCTAGAAATATTGCAGAGATTCCAGAACAAAGTCCTTAGAACAATGCTGAATGCCCCTTGGTACGTGCCAAACTATGTGATAGAGCAAGACCTCAATGTGCCATCCATAAAAACAGTAATAACGGAATATTACAAAAAATATTCCAAGAAACTAGAATCTCATCCAAATGAGTTAGCCAGCAACCTTACTGATGACCACAATGATGTACGACGCCTGAAGAGATTCAAAGTAGTGGATCTAGCAAGAAGATTCGAATAATCTGTGATAACTAAACTTATTTTAATTTGTTTTAATTTAATTTATGTAAAGAGGGTGATCACTGGATCTCCCTCTACAGGTCAAAAAATTTTCAATTTTTGTCAAATAATTTACCTATTGTTCTCAGTTGAGGACAGATTGTAAATATTACAACATTAAATAAAAAAAAAAAAATTTCTTTACGGCGGAGGGAAAAATGTTGTCATGGCAACAATATGAAACATGTCACAAAGCAACAATACAAATGTCATTAACAACAATTAAACATCATTTTTATTTATAGTAATATTAAAAGTACAATTAGTTAATGAGGCATTTTCAAAATTGAAACCGTGCAAAAATGTTCCCGACTCTTGATACGCATTGGTAATTGTTGATGATACTGATGGTCGAGCACAACTTTCAGCAATCATTCCCGATGTTGGCGAATCATGAGGGTTTAAAATTTTTTGAGCATTATCGTTCTTATTTCTTATTGAATCCTCTATATATCCTTCGGCAACCGTGCTTGATTTCCAGCCCCCATGTCGTTTGAGGCATTCTAGATTTCCGCCTCCATCAATTAAAAGTGTTGCTGAAGTTCGTCGTAAAGAGTGACCCGTGTATGCTCTTGCATCGTTTAAATTTAAATAACTAGCTACTTTTTGGGCTACTGCGCTGATCGAATGTATTCCCATGACGCTTCGGTAACACTTTCCATTTTGGTACTTGATAAAAAATCGGTTTTCTGTGAAATTTTCAGGCCGCAGTGATGCATACTTTTTATACAGTTTAATGTAGTTTTGACCAATTATCGTAAAAGATCTAATTTGTCGTGTTTTACTGTCTGGGATTTTGATAATTATTACATTTTCTTTATCCTCAATGTCCACAGTCTTCATTTTTACCATTTCGTCGCATCGACAGGCGCCGGTAACCCCAATTAACAAAACAATCTGAAATATTTTTATAATTTAGTAGAGTATACTACATGCTTTGCAATATAATTGTTTTACCTTTAATCCTAAATACAACTTATCTGGCGCTTCAAACAAAAATTTATCAAGCTCGTCTTTAGTGAAAACTTTAGACTTCTTTGCAGTATATCCTTCGCTTGTCTTTTTCAGAAAGGCACGTAACTTTAAAAATTTGCTTATATCCACATTTTTTCTAATAACTAACTCGGATTTTATCATAGAGTATCGTGACCACATTGTAGAAGATTTCCATTTATTTTCATTTTCCATTATATTAAAATATGCCAGTAAAACGTCTTCGGTAACTTGCCGTACTCCTCTTGTATCGCACCACTCTTGGAAGTGCTTGTACGCTAACCGATACTTTATTCCGGACTTGGAGGGCCCCAAACGTGCTACTGCATCATTAGCCGCGGACTCAATTTCGTTTAGGTTTTCCATTTTCGCACTAAATTTGCGCTTGCGGTTGCAACAACAATAAGCTGTCTTTAATAATTGCAAACAACTGTCAAACAACTGTAACCAGGGAGACGCAAATCCCACCGACGACTTAATTATTTAATTTCTAACATCTAGACGACTTTGATAGTTGTCACAGTTAATTTCGAGTAAAAATAGCGTATGAATTGTACTATTTATGGTTGAAAATTGCTACGTTTGAAGAAAAAATAGTATACTTTATTCGGCAAAGAAGCGACTTTTCTTGACTTGCCCTATATTACGCGCCTCACTTCGTTCGGCGCGTAATATTGGGCGCGTCAAGAAAAGTCATGCTTCTCCGCCTCATAAAGTAATATACTATTATTTCTAGAGATAAATATTTTCAAAATGCTTATCCTAAAAAATGCATATTTTTCCCGTCTTTTGACTTTGAAACTATAATTTTTAGAATTTGACGAAGAAGACGTAATATACAGGGTGTCTCGAAAATATTGGTCATAAATGATACCACAGATTCTGTGGTCAAAAATAGGTTGATTGAATCTCACTTACCTATATACAATAATGCGCACAAAAAAAGTTACAGCCATTTGAAGTTACAAAATGAAAATCAAAAAATTTTTTTTTCATATATCTAAAACTTTTGGAGATTTTTTATTAAAAATAGACATGTGGCATTCTCATGGCAACAGCGTAAAAAAAAATGAAAGTATAATTTGTACACCCCATAAAAATTGTATGGGGGTTTTGTTCACTTAAGCCCCCCCAATTTTTTGTGGACGTTTCAATTAAATTATTACTGTGGCACCATTAGTTACATACACTGTTTTTAAAACTTTTTGGCCTCTTAGTACTTTTTTGATAAACCAGTGTTTATCGAGATATTTTGAATATTCGTCGAATCCACCACATATTTGTATATGGTTAAGTACGATTATAGAGACCTGTTAATAATCTGGAAATTCATTTGTAATTTACATTTTCATGTATATTTTAAAAAAGAAGCCACATCTCGATAAAAGGTGACTTATCAAAAAAATACTAAGAGGCAAAAAAGTTTTAAAAACACTGTGTTTAACTAATAATACTACAATAATAGTTTAATTGGAACGTACACAAACATTTGAAGGGTTTACAAAACCCCCAGAAAATTTTTATGTAAATATATTAAATAAGAAGCCGCATCTCGATAAAGGCTTATCGAAAAAATACTGAGAAGCAAAAAAGTTTTAAACATGTTGTGTTTAACTGACGGTACTACAATACTGAATTACTTGGAACGTACACAAAAGTTTGGGCGGTTTAAGGGAACAAAACCCCATAAAATTTTTATGGGGTGGACAAATTTCACTGTAATTTTGTTTTTAGATGTTCCTACCATAAGAATGATACGTGTCCATTTTCAATAAAAAATCTCTCATAGAGTTTTCGATATATTGAAAAAAATTGATTTTCATTTTATAATTTCAAAGGGCTATAACTTTTTTTATGAACACATTTATACTAAGGTAAGTTAGGTTTAATCGAACTATTTTTGACCCCAGATTGTGTGGTATAATTTATGACCAATCTTTTCGGGACACCCTGTAGAATAAAGTATAACTCGATTACTATTGGTCTTCAAGAAAATTTAAAAAACAGGTTTATTTTTTCAAAATGTTCATTTTTCTTAAGTAAAGTTGTTTTGATAAAACGAAAACTTTTGGAGTTATTAGCAGAAACCTTAGTAAAAACATTGATTTTTTCGATATAAAACTAACACTTTCGATAGAGAATAAATCGAAAACTATTAATTTTATCAAAAAAATGTATAGAACATCTTTTGCTTAGAATGAATGTTTTTACCAACTTTTGTGGTCAAAATATAATAAAATATTTCCACCCCCGCGATGGGGTGGAAACCACCCCCGTGGTAAAAGCGCCTTTCGGAACCATATAGATTTTGATCCTTGGACTATCCACTACTTATTCTCAAATTTTCAAGCAAGTCGATCCATTCTGTAAAAATTGCGAGGTTTTGTCCTATTTTAAGCTTCATTACTTGGACTACAACTATTTACCTGCATTTCATATAATTTATTGTTTTTTTGAAGTTATAATTCTTTAGACGCGATTGGGATTGAATGTAAATGTGCGCAAATTCATCAAAATTGTTGGTGCCACGCGCAGATACATTATCCGTTACCTCTGACTGGGCATTCCAATGACATGTCAAAAATTATCCAATATGGCGACTGTGGTTAAAGCATTGACATATTAAGCGTAGACTCAGCATACTCACCAAAAAGCGTAACGCGGAAAAAGCATGGAAACAGTCGATCGGTGGTCTATCTATCTCATTTAACTCAACGATCCCGCGCATGTGACTGACAAAGATGGCTAGACCATTCAATCCTATGTTGACGTTACACCCAGATGCATTGAGTCGCATATCCCTAGCCAAGTCTATCCTTAACATGTCTCTGGGTTAAAGAATGTGTTGTCATTTTTATTTTTACGATTATGGTTGTTGTGTTTTAAAAGTTGAGACAAACAGAGACAAAAGAGAGTTTATAGTTTTATTGACTTTATATTTTTTATATATATTTTTGGACTTATTAGTACAGAAAAAAAGATTGTGTGTGTACTTTGTACGCACGTTAGAAGTTATACTTCTAATAAAATTGTGTAGAAAATCTGACTTTTTTAGATTTTCTACGATTCCTTAAGGGAATAGCTATTGCTGGGGCTCTCCAGTTCGCCAAAAAGTGACGGATTAACATTATGTATTTATCGAGAATTTATCATTTATTATTTTAAAATTTGACGAAAATACAGTAGAAAATCTAAAGGTGAGAGCCCATGAAAAACTTATAGTATAAATTTTTTATCGAGAAACGACCTTTTTTAGAGTTTATACGATTCCAGTTCATAAAAAATATGTATTAACGTTAATTTTTAATTTTTGGTATTATTTTAAGTATTAAAACTAGTTTAATATTAAAATAAAAATACAATTAAAATTTTTAAAATATATTTGTTTCGTTGAAATCATAAAAATATAAGTATAACTTCTTACGTGCGTAAAAAGTACACACATTCTTTTTGCTGTATATCTCGGTTTTTAAATGAAACATATCCCATACACCGATATAGTAGTCACTTTGGTCTTAAAGGTTAAACAGATGATCTGGTTCAACATGTCATTTAACATTCCATGGTCTTTAGATGTGTTATTGAAGCAGACCTACCTATTTAGGATAATTGATCAATTAGCAACAGCATCAATGAAAATAGCGGTGTTAAAGTGTTATATAGATAGTAGAAAAAACTGCATCTAATACAAATTATGTAGTTATCAAATAATTTATAATGTTAATACTAACAGTGGCGTGTACAAACCAATGGTTTGGACAACATATAATATGATCTAATATAAAATATATTACATAATTACATTCACAGACTTACAAATTATATTACATGATTGTATACGAAAACAGATTTGGAAGATTTTTTCGAAAAATGACGAATGTACCAAACGAAAACAGAACGATCAGTGAGTGTTGGTACGACACACAAAACAAGATTTTAGAGAAAGTGAGTCTTTGAAAACACCTACAATATTGGTTAAAAATGAGTGTATGAGTGTAACAGGAAACCCAAAACAACCTGATGGAAGTACGACAGAAAAATACAAATGGAAATATTAATAAATACCATGAAATCAACAAACTCGCAAAAAGAAAAATTAAGCAAGCCAAAGAATCTTGGCTCGAGAACTCACGTAAAGAACTAGAAAACCTCCAAAAACACACACAATCTCCAACTTTCAACCTTCACAATAAACTTAAATATACCTCCGTAATTAGAAAACTGAAAAATTCTCACGTACTTAAAAACGCAGACGGAAAAAATTGTGATCACGAAAAACAGTGCAAAGAATGGGAGAGATGCATCAGTGACATACTACCCTTGACAACCAGTTAGACAGAGGTCGCAGTATACTGTATCTACAGAAGCCAGAAAGTCAAAACAGCAAGCAAAAGATAATAAAGTCACTGGACCAGATGAAATCTGTGTTAATATACTTAAACTTTTGGACGAGGAAAACATTACTTACTTAACCACTTTTTTAACAGAATTTATAACGCAGGAAAAATACCAGATGATTGGTTGGAGTCACTGTTTATAACATTAACATTAAGAAAAGCCCCAAACGTTACTAAAGAAAAGCTCCCAAATGTAGCGATTTTAGACTAATCAGTTTGATGAGCCTAATACTTAAGATACTTCAGACTCAACGTCTGAATACGGACGCGGCACCTAAAGAAGAAGAAGAAGAACGATGTAGGAAACAACAACGTAAAAATATCTGGGCATCATTGTGGCTGATTATGATAAAATATATGCCGAAATAGAGGAAATAAATCTACACAACGCAATCGAATTGATACATTTGAGAAAAATGTGCTGACAAATAAAATAGGATAAGATAAGAAATGAAGATATCAGACAAATTACAAATCAGGAGGAATTAGGAAACTAAGCGGAATTACGAGGAAAATATTAGAATTGGGAAGTAGAAGGAAAATGAGAAAAGAAAGATCTAGACGGAAATGGATAGATCAGATGGAAAAAAGGAAAAGGACTAAAGGGAAATGTATTAAAGAATAAAAGACGATGGCCAAAAATAGAAATGCGTGGAAAAAATGGGTAAAGGAAGAATCGGATTCCAATCCGATGCCAGAGAAGGCAAAATCATATGAGAAGAAGAAATACAAGTAAACTATTTTTAATTACAATTTTAATTTATTTCCATAAAGTGTTTAAGAAAATTAAAATAGTTTCTTTAAAGTACACAAAAATAGTTTAAAAACTATGTATAAAACTTGTAAATTAGTAAATCATCTTCATTTTCTTTGCCTTATCTCTATTCGGGGTCGGCTTTCCTAATTACATTTCTTCACACAATTTTATCTTCGGTCATATCAATATTAATTCCCTTTACCACCATATCCTGCCTAATCGTCTCCCCCCAGGTCTTCTTTGGGATTCCTCTCCTCCTCTTTCCAGGAATCTGCCCTTCAGCAATTCTTCATATTGAGTGATTAACGTTGATAAACCATCTTAACCTGCGTTCTCTTATTTTGGCATCAATTAGCGACACACCTTGACTTTCCCTCCTACAGGATAAAATTTTTAATTTTATCCTTTTTTGTCACTCCACTAATCCAGCTAAGCATTATCATTTCATAAATATTTTAATATTTATACCATCTTCTCAAGCAAAACAACACGCGCGGGAGGGAGATAATTGGACAGAAATAGTCAAAGGACTTACATGACTCCATTACATCCTTACGAAGGAGAAAATATAGAGGAGGAGGACTATCTTCTCGTTTTGTTTTGGTTTAAATCAGTCGTCTTGCAAAGGCTCTTTGAAAAAGGGTAGATACCGAAACACGGTGTCAGAGGATGGCAAGAGACTGGAATTAAATCAAAACGAAACCGATTATTTTCACTTTTGTTTTATAACATACTCTGTATTTATTAGAGTACAAAATGACAGCGTTTCATATAAGTAATCTGCGATGCACTGTTGCAATATTTTCCTAGCGTCGCCATTTGGGTTAACAGCTTTCTTGAATCGTCGTCGACATTCATTTTCACTCATTTCATCGTTCCCCGTTAGAGGTCAGTCTAACCATACTCCGGTGTAAATATTTTAATATTTATAACAGCTTCTCGTTTCGTTTTCATTTAAATCAGTCTCCTTGCAAAGCCTCTTTGAAAAAGGATAGAACCCGAAACACGGTGTCAGAGGATGGCAAGAGACTCGAATTGAATTAAAACAAAACCGATTATTTTCATAATTAAATTTTTTTTATTCTCATTTCCGCCACATGCATTCGTTGTTCCTTTTTCTTTTTCACTGCCCAACATTTAGTTCTCAACATCACAGCCGGTCTTATGGTTGTTTTATAGAAAGAATATTCCCTTCAGCTTTATTGAAATTTTTCTGTCACACAACATACCACTCGCTTCTTACCACTTCATCCATTTAGCCCTAATTCTACTGCATGCATCTCCATCTATTTCTCTATTACTCCGTAATACCGTTTTCACAATCATTTCACCATCCAAAGATACCATTTTATTTCTAGTAACTCCATCTTTAAATGAACATTCCAAATACTGTGTTTTTGTCCTACTAACCTTTTTCCTCCAGAGATTGTCTTCACTGTTCCAGTTTTTGTTCTAAGTCTCTTTCACTATTTCCTATTAACACTACATCATCAGCATACATTAAGCAAAATGGAATGTTACCCTATAGTTTCGCTGTTATCTGGTCCAAAACTAATGACAATAAATAAGGACTACTACACGAGCGGGACACCCTCAAACAAGCGCTTAGTTTTCGGGATACTGACCACGGAGGGCCGAAGGGCTAAGTTTGTTCATACTTTATATTTTCGAGGGTGCTGAAAACGAAAATGAGGTTTATTTTGAATTTTATGTGGGGGAACATTGTCAAAATCGCAATTTTAACCTAAAAATAAAAAAAAAATGAAATCCCATTTTTTTGCTTTTACCTCGCTACAACTCTGTTCCATTTTAATATTTTTTTCTAAAATTGTGCAGTATATAGGTCTAATATTTCTGAAGACAACGGTACCTGTTTCAAGCTTTTATTCTTATCCTGATAAAGGTTATGAATTTTTCAAAGGAAAAAGTGCGGATTTGTGCATTGCAAAGTTTAATTGCAAAAGTTGTGTGACGAAGTTTAAAATTTAGCTTTTTAATTACGTTTATGTTAAAAAAAAGAGTACAAAGAAGTTTTCTGGAAAGTTTTAGATCAAATTGTTTTATAGAAAAAAAAAATGGTGCAACTTTTAATGTCGACATTAGAAATGCCCAATATAACGCTTATTTTTCGAGGTACTGACCATGGGTGAGAAATGGCTAATTTTGGTCTTAGATTATGTTTTTGAGCGTGATGAAAACGAAAATAAAATTTATTTTAAATTTTAGTTGGGGGAATATTGTCAAAATTGTAATTGAACCCTAAAAATAAAAAAAAAATTAAATCACGTTTTGAGTTTAGCTCGCTGCAACTCTGGTCCGTTTTAATATTTTTTTCTAAAGTTTCTACACTATATATCACTCACTTTTTTAGAAGACAATGGTTTCTGCTTTAAGCTTTTAGTCTTATTCTAGTAAAAGTTATGAATCTTTTAAAGTACAAGGTGCAGATTTGTGAATTGCAAAGTTTAATCGCAAAATTTGACTGACAAAATTTAAAATATAGATTTTAAATCACATTTAAAAATAAAACATAAGTACAAAAACGTTTTCTGGAAAGTTTTGGATCAAAATGTTTGATAAAAAACAAATGGTGCAACGTTCAACATCTACATTATAAATCCCCAAAATAACGCTAATTTTTCGAGATACTGATCATTGGTGGTGAATGGCTAATTTTGGTCTTACTTTATGTTTTTGATAGTACCGAAAACGAAAATCAAGTTTATTTTGAATTTTAGGTGGGAGAAAATTGTCAAAATCGCTATTTTGCACTAAAAATAAAAAAAGCTAAACCACGTTTTTCTTAAAATTAAAAGTTGCACCATATTTTTTCTATAACACATCTAGACCTAAAACTCCCGATAAAACTTCTTTGAACTCTATGGTTTAACATAAACGTAAACAAATAGATAAATTTTAAATTTTGTCACTTAATGTTTGCGATTTAACTCTGCAATTCACGAATATGTACCTTTAATTTTTTAAATTCATAACTTTTACAAAAAAAAAAAGACTGAA
Source organism: Diabrotica virgifera virgifera (assembly GCF_917563875.1). NCBI lineage: Eukaryota > Metazoa > Arthropoda > Insecta > Coleoptera > Chrysomelidae > Diabrotica > Diabrotica virgifera. Next base: position 34,520,224 of record NC_065450.1, on the reverse strand, counting down.
AGACTACAGTTACTTTCAGAGTCTTCCCAAAGGTAAGAAATATATGCAGTCGAAATTTTAGACAAAAATATTAAAATGGAACAGAGTTATAGCGAGTTAAACGTAAAAATTCGTGAATTCATTTTTTTTTTTCATTTTTAGGTTAAAATTGCGATTTTGGCAATGTTCCGTCACATAAAATTCAAAATAAACCCTTTTTCATTGTCAGCACCATCGAAAACATAAAATAAGACCAAAATTAGCCATTCACCTCCCATGGTCAGTATGTCGAAAAATAAGCGCTATTTTGGGGACGTATAACGTCTATATTAAAAGTGGCGCAATTTTTGTTCTATTAAACATTTGTAACTAAAACTTTCCAGAAAACGTCTTTGTACTCTATGTTTTAACATAAACGAAATTAATAAGATAAATTTTAAATTTTGCCTCTTAACTTTTGCGATTAAACTTTGCAATTCAAGAATCTGTACCTTGTACTTTAAAAAATTCATAACTTTTACTAGAATAAGACTAAATTTTTAAAGCAGATACCGTTGTCTTAAAAAAAGTAAGCAACATATTACAACATATAGAATGGCAACATAAAATTAGCCATTCACGACACATGGTCAGTATCTCGAAAAATAACCGTTATATCGGGGATTTCTAATGTCGATAATAAAAGTTGCACTATTTTTTTTCTATAAAACATTTTGATCAACAATTTTCCAGAAACTTCTTTGTACTCTCTACTTTAACACAAACGTGATTAAAAGGCTAAATTTTAAATTTCGTCACTCAACTTTTGCGATTAAACTTTGCAATGCACAAATCCGTACCTTTCCCTTTGAAAAATTCATAACCTTTATCAGAATAAGAATTAAAGCTTAAAGCAAGTACTGTTGTCTTCAGAAATATCAGAGATATATACTGTAAAAATTTCAGAGAAAAAAATATTAAAATTGAACCGAGTTGTAACGAGGTAAACGCAAAAAAACGTGATTTATTTTTTTTTTATTTTTAGGTTAAAATTGCGATTTTGACAATGTTCCCCCACATAAAATTCAAAATAAACCTCATTTTCGTTTTCAGCACCCTCGAAAATATAAAGTATGAATAAAATTAGCCCTTCGGCCTTCCGTGGTCAGTACCTGGTCATTTTAGGGGTATCTCTTGCTCGCCTATACGCTCCGTGCCTTGGTGCAATCCTACTCTCACATGTTTATCAGTCTCTCCCATACCTTTCTTAACATTAGTCGTTACTCCCTCATACATATTTATTTATTTATTAAGCGCAACAGGCCTTGTAGGCCTAGGGCTAAAATGTTTACATTTCTGATTACATAAATAATATAGTAAATAACTTAATATAACTTACATAACTTATAAATTTTATTTAAATACACTTCAGTCTTTTTATACACTCCTTCACAACCTCTCTCCATCTCCTTCTGTCCAATGCTAGTTCTTTCCATCTCTCAATGTTACTTTTCTTCAAGTCTTCATATACACTGTCCTTCCATCTTTTCCTTGGCCTGCCTTTCCTCCTCTTTTGTATTGGTCTTCGTGAAAGTACCTTTTTGGCATTCGTTTACTTCCCATTCTCTCTATGTGCCCCAAGTATCGTATTCTCTGTGCTTTGATCGTCGTCGTAATCGTTGGCTCTTGATATAGTTCTTCCAATTCTTTATTGGTTCTTCTTCTCCACTGACGTTCTATTTTCACACCTCCATATATTGCTCTTTGCATTTTTCTCTCCCATCTTTCTAACAGGTCTGTTTCTGACTTTTTGAGCACCCATGTTTCGCTTGCGTATGTTACTGTAGGTCTGATAACAGTCTTATAAATTCTTATTTTTGTTTTTCTTGATACGTGTTTGGATTTCAATAATGCTCATACATATCTCTCACAATATTTACATATTCACCAGGGACCCCTTTTTTAATGAGGGTCCACCACAGAATCTCTTGAGGAACTCTATCATATGCTTTCTCAAGATCAATGAGTACTATATGAACGTTTGTTTCTTTATTCCTGTATTTTTCCATCAATTGCCTCATAATGAAAATTGCATCTGTTGTTGATCTGCCCTGCATAAAGCCAAATTGATTATCGGATATTTCGGTTTCTTCACGTAGCCGACTATCAATTTCTCTCTTCCTTATTTTCATGGTGTGACTAAGTGGTTTTATAGTACTGTAGGTTGTACATTGTTGTATATGTTTTTGTAAACAGGTACTAATATACTCATTCTCCATTCGTCTGGCATTTGTCCAACTTCCATAATTCTATTAAATAGACTGCTAGCCAAATTGTTTCTGTCTCTCCCAGTGCTCTTCATACTTCCCAGCAATATCATCTGGTCCGACTGATTTTCCCTTCTTTATTTTTTGAAGCGCTTGAGACTTCCTCGTTTGGCATTTTGGTGACCAGTGCTCTTACTGTCTCCGTTAACTCCACAGGCTGTCTGTCAAGTTCTTTATTTAATAAACTGTCAAAGTACTTTTTCCATCACTTTTTGACTCCATCTCCTTTTTTGTGAATCAGTAAATATAAAACAATAATAATATTATAAAATTCAATTTGAAGCTTTAATTCAACTAATCTGGTACTAAGTATACATTTCTAAATACATGTATAAGTAAGTATATTTATGATGCTAATGGTAACCCAATAGCTGCATATCATGTATGTTGAGGGGTCAAGGAAAATTTGCACACCGTGTTTTTCGTAACAACCGAAGAATGAAGATAAGAAGAAAATAATTAAACGTTTGTTGAATGTCAGAAATATCTCACATCTGAGCCGTAGCTAACAGTTAATGTTAAGGACATAATTTAGATTTAATAGACGCTGGATAATTTTCTAAAAATACGATTTACACATCCTTGATGATGAGTGACTGCTGAGTGAACTTTTATAAGTGAGAGATCACACTGATACGGAACAAGTTTTAACACAGTACCTCCGCCAAAATTTAGAAAAAGTGAGGGATTCAAATAGTTTGAAAATTGCCTTATTATTTATTATACAGTATGTCCCTGTAAGTTGCATCCATATGAAAAACTTTTTTATTATTAATTTTACGAAGAAAAGTTATTCTTTATAAAAAGCTCTGCATGGTCCAAAACCTAAGATTTAACCATCAAATATCAAATTTTTTAAATACTATACGAGGTATGTCAAAAAGTTTGAATGTCACTCAAGAGTAAAGTAGCTTTATTTTTCGTAATATTGGAAATTGCTATTATGAAAAGTTGTTTGGAATTAAAAACTATATTACAATATGCAATTACATCCTTCTAATTGAAAAAAAAAATTTTTTGAGACATTATGGATAACTATCATTATTTTTTCAGTTATTTCAATTCTGATAACTGTTTTATTATTCATTTTACGAAAAAAAGTGATTCTTAATAAAATGTTCTGGAGGGTCTAAATTTTAAAATACAACCATCTTATATCAAATTTTATCAATTTTATACGAGGTATGTCAAAAAAGATAAATTTAGATCAAAAGTAAAGTACCTTTATAGTTAAGAATATTTCAATTAGAAGGATGTAATTTCATACTGAAACATAGTTTTTAATTCTAAATAACTTTTCATAATAACAATTTTCGATATTGTGAAAAATAAACGTATTTTACTCTTGAGCAAAATTCATATTTTTTGACATACCTCGTATAAAATTGATAAAATTTGACAAAACATGGTTCAATTTTAGATTTTAGACCATGCAGAACTTTTTATTAAGAATCACTTTTTTTCGTAAAATTAATAATAAAAGAGTTATCTGAATTAAAATAACTGAAAATAAAGTTAGTTATCCATAATTTTTCAAAAAAAAAAATGTTTCAATTAGAAGGATGTAATTGCATACTAGAATATAGTTTTTAATTCCAAACAACTTTTCATAATAGCAATTTTCAATATTGTGAAAAATAAAGCTACTTTACTCTTGAGTGAAATTCAAACTTTTTGACATACCTCGTATAATATTAAAAAATTTTGATATTTGATGGTTAAATCTTAGGTTTTGGACCATGCAGAGCTTTTTATAAAGAATAACTTTTTTTCGTAAAATTAATAATAAAAAAGTTTTGCATATGGATACAACTTATAGGGACATACTGTATATGGAATTTAAGCTTTATTATTTTAATATAATATATTTAATATAACAAGGAAAATATACAGTAACATTCCCTGGTGCTTAGTGAAATAGTGAGAGCGACTTAGAACAAAAACTGGAATAGTGGAGACAAGCTCTTGAGAAAAAAGGTTTAGAACTTAGTAGAACAACAGTATTACAGAGCAATGGAGAAATAGATACATGAGGTAGAATTAGGGTTAGATGGATAAATACTCTGCGCTAATTAGCAAAATTCATGGAAAAGTTATTTACCAGCAATTTTATTGCTGGAATCGAATTATACGATCCTATATATTAATAATATACGTATGCAAAGTCCGCAGATAGTGTGCTACTTTTTTTATAAACAAAATGGCGCCGACAAATCGTATTTTTTTAAATTAATGCTCTATAACTCCGAAGATTTTAACTTTACAACAAAAACATCCAAATAAAAATTCACCGCAATAAATTCTGCATAGAGATAGGTTTTTCCCGATTTGCTCCGATGAAAATTTTCCTCGGAAAATTCGGGTTTTCCCAACAAAAACTCTAATTTTCAAATAAAGTTTTAGGTAAGAAATTATTAATCAATAATTAAATAACTTAGTGACATCAAAGCTTTATTGATATTGATTGTAATTCCAGAAGCCGGTGAAAATTAAATGAATATTTTAGCAATAATTCAATTATTAATTAACAATTTACGATCGCAATAATAACCAAAATAATCATGATACATTGATCAAACTTATAAAGATTATAAAGATGAGTCGCTTATTTAATATTTTATCGACAAAATATAAATTTTTCGTTTTTTTTTGCATAATCTTTAAATTGTGAAAAAAAATAGTTATAATACGCTGGTCTAATTAGTAAAATACAAAGAAAGGTTATTTTATTGCTGCAATCGAATATTATGATCCTATATATTAATAATATAGGTATACAAAGTCCGCAGATAGTGTGCTACTTTTTTTATTAACAAAATGGCGCCCCCAAATCGTGTTTTTTTCAATTATTGGTCTATAACTCCGAAGATTTTAACTTTACACCAAAAATACTCAAATAAAAATTCATCCCAATTTAATTCTACAGAAAGGCATGTTTTTCCCGATTTGTTACAATTTCAATTGTTAATTAACAATTTACAGTTGCAATAACAACCAAAATAATCAAGAGACATTGATCAAACTTAGAAAGATTATAAAGATGTGATGCCTATTTAATATTTTGTCGACAAAATAAAAATTTTTCCTTTTTTTGCATAATCTTTAAATGTTTAAAAAAATAGTTATAAACAAATTAATAAATCTCAGAAATTGTTTATTATATTCTAATTTTAAAAAATACTTAAAATGCGTATTTCAAAGGTCTTGAAAATGAATGCTTTAAAAAATTTTTCCAACCATTTGCAAAAAAGTTATGAAACAGCAAAGTAAATATACGATTGATCCGTTGTTTATAATTTATTTTAATTGTTTCAAAGCTTAAAAGTGAGTCTGTGGTACAATCTAATTACTTACAAAGAATATTAAATATTAGTTCAATGGTTATATTTTAATCAAAGATTAAAAATACTTTCTTTTGTAATTTTTAGCGCGAAAGTAGGCTTGATACAGAGCCGGAGCTAAAATGTTCACTCGAAGCGACTGACATGCACCATACATAATACTATAATTTTATTTATTAAGTGTACGTCGCGCGGGCGGTCGTCGCTTCGAGTGAAAATTTTAGCTTAGTAGTAGCTTAGCTAGTATTAGTCTACTTTCGCGCGTGTAAATTACAAAAAAACATATTTATAATATTTAATTAAAATATAACTATTAAACTAATAATCGATATTTTTTGTAAATAATTAGCTTGTACTTTAAACTTACTTTTACGCTTTGAAAGAATATAAAAAAAATTATTAACAACGTAGTAATCGTATGTTTATTTTGCTGTTTCATAACTTTTTTGCAAATGGTTGCAAAAAAGTTTTAAAGCATTCATTTTCAAGATATTTGAAATACGCATTTTAACTATTTTTTAAAATTAGAATATAATAAAAACTTTCTGAGAAACGGTAATTTGTTTAAGTATAACTATTTTTTTAACATTCAAAGCTTATGCAAAAAAGTAAAAAGTTTATATTTTGTCGACAAAATGTTAAATAGGCATCTCATCTTTATAAGATTTCAAAGTTTGATCAGTGTATCATAATTATTTTGGTTATTATTGCGACCGCAAATTATTAATTAATAATTGAATTGTTGCTAAAATATTCGTTCAATTTTCACCATCTTTTGGAACTATAATCTAAACCAAGAAGGCTTTTAAGTTACTAAATTATTTAATTATTGGTAGATAATTACTTATCTAAAACTTTATTTGAAAATTAAAGATTTTGTTGGGAAAACCCGCATTTTCCGAGGAAAATTTTCGTCGGAGCATATCGTAAAAAACATATCTCTATGCAGAATTTAATTGTGGTGAATTTTTATTTGAGTGTTTTTGTTGTAAAGTTAAAATCTTCGGAGTTATAGGGCAATAATTAAAAAAAAAACACGATTTTCGGCCGCCATTTTGTTTATAAAAAAAGTACACACTATCTGCGGACTTTGCATACCAATATTATTAATATATATAATCATAAGCTTCGATTCCAGCAATAAAATTGCTGGTAAATAACTTTTCCCAAAAATGGCCTATTCTCAGATAATCAATCCAGACTAAAAGTCGTAGGAAACGAGAGGTGTGACAGAAAAGTTCCAATGAAGCTGAAGGTAAAATTCTATAAAACTGCTATAAGACTGGCTATGATGTACGGAACTGAATGTTGGACAGTTAAAAAGAAAGAGGAATAACTAATGCATGCGGAGGAAATAAGAATGCTTAGATGGATGAGTGGAGTGACAAACAAGGATAAAATTATAAATAAATATATTACGCGAAGTCTAGGGGGCCACCAATTGATGCCCAAATAACGGAGCATAGGTTAAGGTCATGCTCAACGTCGAGACGTCAATCGTTCAATACGAAGAATTGCTGAACTGTGGGTTCCTGGATGGAGTAGAAAAGGAAGACCAAAGAAGTCCTAGAGGAAGACGCTTAGGCAGGATATGTCGGTTAAGTGAGATTGATATTGATATGAACCAAGATAGAAACTTATGTATGTACAATTGGAAAGACCACTCCGCATAGGGATAAATGCAAAGAGAATGATAATGATTTTGTTTCGAACCTTGAAAATGGAAAAATAGTTTAATTGAGTGGTCGTTTGCCAAAAGCTGATATGTCCACTTTCGATATTTTTTAGAAGAGCAAATTCAAATGTCCACGATGTCCATAAAATCACAGTTTTAGAAATATCATGTTTGGTTTTGAGTTTAATGCTTATACAGCTATTTATGTGAGTTGACATATAAGTATAAGAAAAAACTGTAATTTTATAGCCGTCGTGGAAATTTGAATTTACTCTCCTGAAAAGTACCAAACGTAGACATATCTGCTTTTAGCAAAGGACCACTGAATTTTATCTGCTTTAGTAATAATGAAAATTCAAATATCTACGATACACTTAAGCGTAGAAGACACTTTAAAATGGTATTGTTAGTATTTTGAGATGCGTTTGTTGGACACGTTATTGAATATTGCATGTATGATTCACAAAAGTACATGTTTCTTTAAAAATTAGTGGTATTGATAATAGTTTCAAAGATACTCAATTAGAAAGATCATCTATATATGGAAATAAATAATAGCATGTACCTGTCTCCAACAACTGAAAATGAAGTTGAAGAAATTATAAAATCTTTAAAAAATAAAAAATCACCAGGGTCCGATAATATTAGATCTGAAACTTTAAAAGAAATAACAAAACAGATTTCAAATCCCTTATCATACATAATAAATTCATGCCTTAATTTAGGCATTTTCCCAGATATATTAAAAATTGGAACTATTAAACCACTATTCAAATCTGGCGAAGAAACATATTGTCAAAATTATAGGCCTATAACCCTAATCTCAAATATAGGCAAAATATTCGAAAAAATAATTAAAATAAGACTCACACATTTTTTAAAAAAATTTAATATACTATCTGAATGTAAATATGGGTTTCAAGAGGGAAAATCAACCGAAGATGCAATCTGTGCTCTAACAGCTAACATCTACAAAGCTCTTGATAATGCAAAACCATCTCTTTGTATATTTGTAGATTTAGCAAAGGCATTTGATACAGTTTCACATAAAATACTGCTAAATAAACTTCAAAAATATGGTACCTATAAGAGGACTTGCATATAACATCCTAGAAAGTTATCTGCTAAATAGACAACAACATGTTTCTATAGATGGAGAAATCAGTAAAGGAAGAATTATATCTTACGGAGTACCACAGGGAACAGTCTTGGGACCAATTCTCTTCAATATTTATATCAATGATCTATTCAGACTGAATGTAACAGGTAAAATAATAAGTTTTGCAGATGACACAGCTATTTTCTATGATGCAAATACATGGAATAATTTAAAACAAAAAGCTCAAACAGATTTTGCTACAATTCAGAAATGGTTTCAGTTTAATAAACTTACCTTAAATATAGAAAAAACAAAATATATTTACATCGTATGTAACATTTACATCATATGTTAATAATCTCCCAAATCTTGGCTCATTAAAAATTAATGCAAAAAATGAAATTCCACATAAATACGAGATTAAATATCTAGGTATAATAATTGATAAACATTTACGATGGAACACCCAAGCAAATAATATAGTAAATAAATTAAGAGGACTCTTATCAAGATTTAAATTTTTAAAACAATTTTTAGGAATAACTCATTTGCAAATTCTTTATTATGCACTTATACAATCTCAACTCACATATGGCCTTTTAGGATGGGGTGGAATACGCAATAATTACTTACATTCTATAAATATTATTCAGAAATGGCTAATTAGAATTATATACGGGAAAAATTTAAGATATTCTAGTGAGCTGTTATATAACGAAAGTAAATTTTTAAATGTACGTAAATTATTCTGTTGTAAAGCCCTTATACATATACATGAAAAAAATATAATATTAAATTTTAACAGTCATGCCCACCAAACTAGATATATAAAACATAATACAATTCTACCAAAATGTAATAAATCCATCCTTCAAAGATATGTTGGTTACATAGGGCCCAAATTGTACAATTTGCTACCGGATAATTTAAAACAATTTAAAAATTATAAAAAACATAGATATAAATATGAAATTAAACAATGGATTGGGAACAAATCAACAAAATTCTGCGAAGAACTTGTCAATGGACAATAATTGTAATAAATAAACTTAAATAAGAAATAAAAAATTGTATCTAAATAGATTTTTATTATCAGCTGCGACATTTCTTGAATTATTGATGGCCACATCTATATCAGAAATTATATTAAAATTATTATATTTTTATTTTTTCTTGATTATTGTTACAGTTTTTAGTATTTTTATAAATTTTCATATAACTGTATACATTTACACATTTGTTAAATATTTTTTGTGTTTGTTTATATTTGTAAATTAGTATATTATATTTTTAAGTCTCACGCACAAGGGGTGCTACTTTTGTATGTATATTAGTAATATATATACAGGGTAGCTCAACTTCAGTGAGTTATTTATGTTTATTTAGGTAGTACTCATTATGCTTTTTATTTTTTTTTGTAAATCTTTATTGTTATTCCTAAATAAACATTATTATTATTATTATCTGAAGCTGTAGCACATAAAAAAAGGAATTAGAAATAAGAAAAATTATAAATGAAATATTATTAAGAAAGCAAGAACGATTGCAAATAGGTGTTTGTAAGTATGCAATAGAATAGATGAATTCTGTTGATAATTATGTACTAACATCAGTCTTCTTTTTAGTTTTCCAATGAAATTTTAAGTAATTAAATTTAATCTATACTTTTGTACTGAGTTGAGAGATGGATGTTAAAAACAAGAACCAATCACGTCTGGATTCTTTTGAGATGTGGTTGTAATAGTGGTGAAAATACTATGGATCCAGATAATATTAAATAATATAGTGTTGCAAAGAATGAATAAAGATACGAGGATATATATAAAAATAAGAGGATATCGAACTATTGACAACAATAATTAAGCAAAGGAAAGCAACTTATTTTGGCCATACCTTTAAAAACGATAAGTATAGTTTTCTGCTCTTAATGTATCTACTATGATCGTCATCATCATCATTATTGGCTATACAACCTATGGTGGGTCTTGGCCTGTTCCAAAATCAGCATCCATTCCTTCCTATCCCTCGCCTTGGTTTTCCAATTTCGCACTCCTAAAGCGCGTGATACACACGCAAACTTTAAGTACGCGAATTTAAAGATCGCACTCGCCGTCGGTGGTTTGTGCTATTTAGGAATTTTATCGTATTATATACGCCGTATCGCATCCTATCGTAATATATATTTTTAATACTAATAAATAAAGACGAAATCGAAAAGTGTGGGTAACAAACAAAATATCATAGATGAGAGGGTAATATTTTCATCAGGAGGATAAAACAGCCTATAAATAATTAGGTTTACTCAAAAACAAATAATCAAAAATAATTTCGTATAGCTTAAAATAGTGCTTTATGGTTTTCCCAAAACTTATAAAATGTAACTTGTCTCCTTTCAACAATAAACGATTGAATTTTTTCTAGGCAATTTGCTTAATTTGTGAAAATATAAGTGTAACTTTTAGGCTATTGATTATATTCAAAATAAGATAGCTAAAAGGAACTACAACGTTAACGGGGTTTTATTATTTCATATGGTGAATGGACATCTATGTATGAAAAAACCGCGGAGTGCTACCATTTAAAGGGGTGCGTTTTTGAGAAATGGGTGAATTAGTCCCTGGGCACAGGTTACATTAGGGTGAGTTCTATGCACTTTTGGTACAAACATATCTACATAAAAATTGTTTCTACTTAAATTTACTATCTAAATATCACTTTTTAAAGTCAATGATACTTTATTTTACAAGAATATATTCAATAGAAAAAACACAAAGAAACCCAACAGAAAGAAATTTGGTTTTTTGTCCCATACCTTTTGTCCACGAGGATATAGGTATAGACATTGCTTTACAGAAAAAAACCTACATATTTCTTCTTTAAAATGTTGTTTAGTAGAGGTAATTAGGATTTACAGTTTTCGAAATATGATTTTTCAAAATTCGCCACTCACAGCAATTTTGGGCAATTTTCCTTGTTATTTCGCAAATATTGTTCTGTAACTTTTTTCTACGTAAATTAAGGTATATGCAATACACGTAATAGGAATAGAAATCAATTACCTTTAAAATGGTCTACTGTATAACGTTGTATGACTGTTTTTAAAGAGATTATGGTTTTTCAAGGTTTTATACTTTTACCGATTTTTTATAATATAATATAAAAATAAAATAATATTATTATATATAATATATTATGTATTAGTATAATAATATATTATATATTATTGTATATATAATATAATAGTTTATTATATATTATATAATACGTAATATTACAAAAAATAATATTTTTTACAATTTTTACGATTATTTTTGAAATTTCTCATTATTATTTTTTTCTTGTACATGAATATACTATATATTGCTCAATAAAGAGGGCTTACTTTCTGTTCTTTAAAATGGTGTTTCATCTATATTTAAATATGTAATGGAAACCGAGTGATTCTTTGATATTTTTTACCTGTATTATTTAAAATTATTTCTTTTACAAAAATTACATCAACATTAGTCTTAGAAAACATCACTTTGGTTAAAATTATTTAAACGTTGACATTTAAAAAATTTACAAAATAAAGTCCATCTCTTCGTTAGCATTTAGCTTCAATATCTTCCTCTGACACCTCAATTATCTTAGAGTTCCCACAATTAGTACCCATGCACATTCACCCTTTGCAGAATATTGAACAACTAATTCCTATCTTCTTACAACCTCAGTTTTTTGTACATCCTTTGGTACATTTACATGCTATTTTTTCAAGCAAAGCTTGTGGTGCAGGAGCTTTGACAGTAAATATTGGAATTAATCCATATTTTGAAGTTTGCCCGGCCGAGTCAAGTGGATCCAAAGTATTACCTATAAAAAATAAGATTCAATTAACACACAATCACATAAAAAAGTTATAATGAGGAATTTAAAAAATAATCCTAAAATCAAAAATCGTTGCAAATACTTATTACATTTTGAAAAAGCACATCTTATTCAAAAATAATCCTAGAATTTTTTATAATACACCATTTTAAAGTAAACAGAATAAGCTTTCCTTTTTATTATATAATATATACCTAAATGTAGAGAAAAAAATGTTATAATGGGAAATTTAAAAAATACTAAAGAAGTGCATCATCGAAACGAATATAAAGAAAAAAAGAAAGCAGCCGATAATTGTTGCAAGAACAAAAAAAACTGTGGATCGAAGAGCTGTTAAAGGAACTAGAAATGAATAGTAAAGACAGCGCCAAATTATTTGGATACCTAAAAGCTCAACAAAGAAAAGGCAGACCAGTAGTTAAAATTGACAATAGATCATGGGAAACACACTTCACAGAACTATATAGATGCAAAGAAAGCCCGGAAGAGGAGGTAGGCGCAATGGAAGACATTAGAGATAATGAAATAGGGATGCCAACACATGATGAATATTTAGCCATCATTCAAAAAATGAAACAGAAAAGAACACCAGGCCCAGATGAAATTCCCAATGAGCTCATTAAAAACGGAGGGGAAAAGTTATTAACAAGCATCTATAACCTAATAGTTAGAATATGGGAAGCAGAAGAAATGCCCGAGGATTGGAAAGAAGGCAGAATTATACCAATATTTAAGAAAGGAGAAGTAACAAACTGTAACAATTATAGAGCAATATCTCTACTGAGTACAACAAATAAAATTCTAACAGCCCTCATCAAACAAAAACTCAATCAATTCACAGAGAAAAAAATTGGGGACTACCAGCAAGGATTCAGAGAAGGCAGATCCACTACAGATGCGATCCACATAGTTACACAAATAATCGAAAAATGCCACGAGCCCAACATAGAACTCCACATCCTCTTCGTAGACTTCAGACAAGCCTTTGACTGTATTGGAAGAAATAAATTATTTATTGAAATGAAAAATCAAGATATACCAGCAAAATTAATCAGATTAACAAAAATGACCATGGATGGAGCTCGAGCCAAAGTAACAACAGAAGAAGGTAGCACAAAATCAATTGCAATAGAAACAGGAGTGCGACAAGGCGACTCCCTGTCAACCACATTATTCAACATAGCACTAGAAGGAACAGTCAAGGCCAGCAAAATTAAAGGAACTATAGCCCACTCCTCAACACAAATAGTTGCATATGCAGATGATTTAGTTCTTATGGGAAGAGACAAGGAAAGATTAAAAGAAGCAGTAACAATCCTGGCAAAAGAAGCACGGAAAAGAGGTCTAGAAATTAACGAAGGAAAAACAAAATATCTACTCTGCTCTAGAAGAGAAGATAACAGGATGAGAGAAATCAAAATAGAAAACTACACTTTTGAAAGAGTCCAACAATTTAAATATTTGGGAGTAATAGTGAATGGCCAAAACAAGAGAAGTGAAGAAGTAACGGAACGAATACTAACAGGCAACAAAACATACTGGAGATATCATAGGCTTATGAAGGAAAAGAACTTATCCAGAGATACAAAACTGAAAATATACAGAGTTGCAATCAGACCAGTAATTACGTACGCAGCTGAGACAATGTGCCTCACGGAAAAAGATGAAGAAAAATTGAGAATATTCGAAAGAAAAATCCTCAGACGGATTATGGGCCCGATAAGAATGGACAGCGGAGAAAGGAGAAGAAGAATGAACCATGAGCTAAGAGACACAATGAAGGGAGAATATATAGTTAGATTTATTAAAGCACAGAGGCTGAGATGGCTGGGACACATAGAGAGAAGGGAAAATGACCTACTGATTAAGAAGATCACCAGATGGAAACCAGAAACTGAAAGACCAAGGGAAGGACCCAGAGAGAGATGGGAGTACCAGGTCATGAGAGATATCAAAATTCTGAAAGTGAGAAACTGGAGGGAACTATGCACATATCAAAATGAGTGGAAGAAAATTGTAACGAAAGTCAAGTCATACAACAAACTTTGACAACATACAAGTGGAATGCGGAGTGATTCGCCGCAATAAGCGAATCAGATAGCTCTATCACACGAAAACGGGTCCATCATCCAGCTATATAAGTCATCTGAGTCAATGTCAGGAAAATAGTTTCTTCCAAACCTTGCAAATGATCAATAACAATTTCAAAGAAGTTCGTTTGAGGATTGATTTAATTTGTTATAACAAATTCCTACAATCGAGAGAAAGTACAAATAGTCAACATATTTCGATTGGACAGTGGCGCAGCGGCCAGTTGTTCGACTTTTCTTAAATGTTCCATGTCACCCTTGGCAAATGCTTGAGGCACCCCAGGGTGCCACGTCACCCACTTTGAGAACCTCTGGTCTAAGCCATAATCCATTTTCCTGCAAGCTGTTATAGATATGTCTGAGGATTTTACGTTCAAAACAGCCTAACCGTTTTTCCTCACTTTTTGTTATCGTCCACGTTTCTGACTCGTAAGTGAGGACGGGCTTGATAAGAGTTCTGTATATCAATTTTTTTTGTTCTTTTTGTTACTATGTTTGATGTTAAAAGTTTCTTTATTCCATAGTAAGCTCTGTTACTTGCTACTAGATATATAAGTCTGATAATTTCTGTAGTTACTGTATTACTTTGGTTGATTTGTGGGCCTAAATATACCAGTGGCGGATGCAGCAGGATCCAGCATCGTCAAGAGGGAGAGCCGGTTGGCTAAATTTCTATGAAAAATAAATTAATAAATGATTTTTTTTATAATTATATATAACTTGATAGATGAAGTAGTTTTCAATCCTAATAGCAATATTAATATTTAAAAATATTAAAATATTACTAAAAGATTTTTACATTGAAAACTTATTGGTCCATTTTCTTGGTAACACCTCCAAGGCTTTTAAAATTTGCAAGCCAGATGGATGCTGAAGCGAAGAAGACAAGAGGGAATTCAAAAACTTACAATTCACGATCCAGTCTGTTCAGCTGGTAAATTCAAACAGAAAATGGACCTAGTTACTCAAAAAAGTAACGACCAATATAAAAATAAAATAAAAATTCCATTTTTATTCAGTTGCAATGCGAAGGCAAAACAATCTTATTCTTCACTTAGAATACGGAGCGCAGTTTTTTTTCAATCGACGATTTTCGACTCTTGTTGGAGTCTCATCGGATAGAACGTAGGCCTGCTGCTCCATACTGTAAGTGACCAACACCGAGAGTTTATCACCCACACTAGTACTTCATCTTCATCTACTACAAAACTACTTCATCTTTCAATTGCCAGATGACGCTAGTCACCTAGTCCATTCACGTCAGTTGCGGTGTGGGGGATAAACTCTCGGTGTTGGTCACTTAGAGTATGGTCTCCGATGAGACTCCAACAAGAGTCGAAAATCGTCGATTCAGAGTGCTGGCACTGCGCTTCGTATTCTAAGTGAAAAATAAGATTGTTTTGCCTTCGCATTGCAACTGAATAAAAATGGAGTTTTTATTTAATTTTTACATATAACTTGGTTTGAGAGGGGGGCCGATCGTCCCCATCGCTCTCTCCTGGATCCGCTACTGAGATATACGAACTCTCTTACTCCTTCGACAGTATATTATGTTCCAAGAGTTAGATCTTCAGGTTGTGCTTCTTGAGTCTACTAATATAGTATTGTTTAAGTAAATACAAACTTTGCTTACATACTTTACTCCTTTGAGTAACTAGGTCCATTTTCTGTTGGAATTTACCAGCTGAACAGACGGGGTCGTGAATTGTAAGTTTTTGAATTCCCTCTTGCCTTCTTCGTTTCAGCATCTATCTGGCTTGCTAATTGTAGAAGCCATGGAGGTGTTACCAAGGAAATGGACCAAAAAGTTTTCATTTAAAAATATTTTAGTAATATTTTTAATATTTTTCAATATTATTAATTTTTATTATTAGGATGAAAACTTTACCTTACCTTTCAGTTGTCAGATGACGCTAGTCACCTACTCCATACACGTCAGTTGCAATGTGGGGATAAGCTATCATGATTGGTCACTTCGAGTAGAGAGCATCAGGCCTACGTCTCTCCGAGGATGACTCCAACAAGAGTCGAAAATTGGCGATTCAGAGTGCTGGTCTGAGCACCCTATTCTAAGTGAAAAATAAGATTGTTTTGCCTTCGCATTGCAACTGAATAAAAATGGAATTTTTATTTTATTTTTATATTGGTCTTTACTCCTTTGAGTAACTAGGTCCATTTTCTGTTGGAATTTATCAGCTGAACACACGGGGTTGTGAATTATAAGTTTTTGAATTATCTCTTGTCTTCTTCGTTTCAGCATCTATCTGGCTTGCAAATTGTAGAAGCCATGGAGGTGCTACCAAGGAAATGGACCAAAAAGTTTTCATTTAAAAATCTTTTAGTAATATTTTTAATATTTTTTAATATTATTAATTTTTGTTATTAGGATGAAAACTTTACCTTACCTTTCAGTTGCCAGATGACGCTAGTCACCTACTCCATACATGTCAGTTGCAATGTGGGGATAAGCTTTCATGGTTGGTCACTTCGAGTAGAGAGCAGCAGACCTACGCCTCTCCGAGGATGACTCCAACAATAGTCGAAAATCGTCGATTCAGTGTGCTGGTCTGCGCTACCTATTCTAAGTGAAAAATAAGATCGTTTTGTCTTCGCATTGCAACTGAATAAAAATGGAATTTTTATTTTATTTTTACAAACTTTGTTGTTGATTATTTGAGATGCAAAGATAACATTTTTTGTTGTGAGTAGAGATCCTATGGCCATTATGTATTCATGTATTTTAAAACCTTGGATAGCTGACGGACTAATGGCTTGTTCTTCAGAAGGAATATTAAAGTTGCTTACTTGAAGGAGGAAAATATGTCGATGGTGATGATGTAGTGTGTGCGGCAATATTTTCAAAATCATCCATTTTTAATTTTTGTTCTCTTCATTTGATAAACGTTGTTGAAAAACACCCGTGTTGAGCTGCCCCCCCCCCCCACTTGCAAAAATTAAAAAACAAATAGCCCTGATTTATGAGCTATTTATGAGCTTTCATATTCCGCAAACTAAAAATTTTGAGCTCGTTCCACTGAGCAGGAATTTAATGCTTTATTGGGGGGGGGCTGAGTCAGCCCCCCCACTACTTAAAAATAGGAATATTGAATCGGTTTTTGCGGCAGAATTACGAGCTATTTATGAGCTCTTGAAATTATATAGTTTCAATTTTTGAGCTCATCCACTTCACCCCCAAACAACCCTTTAATTGATTTAACTTAAGAGAAATATGCTGAGAAAACTTAAAATATATCGTATTGCAGATATAATTCCTATAGCTTATATACTCTAAGAATAAACTATTAAATCACGTGCATTTCGATTATTGAGCTACAACCCCTTCGCAAGAAAACCACCCTATCTTCCCGGCTTAAGAGAAAGTTGTACTTAAATGCATTAAATTAATTATTTGGCGACTACATATCATTTAATAATTTATAAGCTTCCAAATTACGCCCATTTAGATCAGTAAATTGCAATTTATTTTGTATAGTGCAGTCACTGAAGGTAAAAATAAACGATTACCTTCAATTTCGGTGAACCTTCATCGATTTTCACGAAAATTGGTCAGTGGTTAGAGGATACCTCAAGAAACAAAGGTGACATGGTACCACCTTGCGCCTTTACCCTGAGGGTGGATACCGCCCCTTCTCGGGGGTGAAAATTATTTTATAAAAAATAACTGCACAAATCAGTAAAAGAACAAATTAAAAGCAAAATTTATTATATAAAGTTATTAAAATAAGTCAATACTTTTTAAGATATTAAAGATCAAAGATTTTAATTATTCGTGAAAAAAATGCATGTTTTGAAGCGGTTTTTCGTAAATCACTGAAAAACTGTAAGTTTTTACAAAAAAAATTAATAGTAGTTTAATTCGTATAGCTTATATTCTAAGAATAAACTCTTAAATCACGCGCCTTTCGATTATTGAGCTACAACCCCTTCGCAAGGAAACCATCCTATATTCCAGGCTTAAGAGAGAGTTGTACTTAAAATAATTTAAATTAATTATTCGGCGACTAGATATCGTTTAATAATTTATGAGCGCAAAATATACGCATCTCAATGATTGAATTGCCAGTTTCTTTCTATAGTGCAGTCACTGAAGGTAAAAATCAACTATGACCTTCAATTTCGGTAAATCTCCGTTCATTTTCACGAAAATTGGTGAGCGGATTTTGATGCTATCAACTTTTTCTGGAGCTCATTTTTGATAGGTATTTCTAAGTACTTTGACAAGTATTTAGTACCTAAGTGTTATAAAATGCATCTCTTTCCCGTTATTTAAGGTTGAATCCTTAGATTTGAACAGTCGCAGAAAAAAATATACATTTAATTACCAATAACTTACTTTAAATTAACATTAAAGGGTTTTTCAAGTAAGCAATTTATTATATTTTTTATTAGCATCAATTTTAGTGATGAAAACTTTTTTGTAAAAACTTACAGTTTTTGAGTTATTTATGAAAAATCGCTTTAAAGCATGCATTTTCTTTCACAAAAATTAAAATATTTGATCTTTAATAACTCAAAAAGTATTGATTTATTAATAACATTGTATAACAAATTTTGCTTAAAATTTGTCCCTCTCTCGATTTGTGGGGCTATTTTAAATAAAGTAATTTTCACCACCGAGAAGGGGTGACATATACCTCAGGCTATAACCGCAAGTTGTTATTGTCAATTCGTGAAAATGAATGGAGATTTACCGAAATCGAAGGTCATAGTTGATTTTTAACTTCAGTGACTGCACTATAGAAAGAAACTGGTAATTCAATAATTGAGATGCGTATATTTTGCGCTCATAAATTATTAAACGATATCTAGTCGCCGAATAATTAATCTAAATTATTTTAAGTACAACTCTCTCTTAAGCCGGGAATATGGGATGGTTTCCTTGCGAAGGGGTTGTAAATCGAAAGGCGCGTGATTTAAGAGTTTATTCTTAGAATATAAGCTATACGAATTAAACTACTTTTTGTAAAAACTTACAGGTTTTCAGTGATTTACGAAAAACCGCTTCAAAACATGCATTTTTTTCACGAATAATTAAAATCTTTGATCTTTAATATCTTAAAAAGTATTGACTTATTTTAATAACTTTATATAATAAATTTTGCTTTTAATTTGTTCTTTTACTGATTTGTGCAGTTATTTTTTATAAAATAATTTTCACCCCCGAGAAGGGGCGGTATCCACCCTCAGCGTAAAGGCGCAAGGTGGTACCATGTCACCTTTGTTTCTTGACGTATCCTCTAACCACTGACCAATTTTCGTGAAAATCGAGGAAGGTTCACCGAAATTGAAGGTAATCGTTGATTTTTACCTTCAGTGACTGCACTATACAAAGTAAATTGCAATTTACTGATCTATATGCGTGTAATTTGGAAGCTTATAAATTATTAAGTGATATATAGTCGCCAAATAATTAATTTAATGCATTTTAAATACAACTTTCTCTTAAGCCGGGAAGATAGGGTGGTTTTCTTGCGAAGGAGTTGTAGCTCAATAATCGAAATGCACATGATTTACTAGTTTATTCTTAGAGTATATAAGCTATAGGGATTATATATGCAATACGATATATTTTAAGTTTTCTCAGCATTTTTCTCTTAAGTTAAATCAATTAAAGGGTTGTTTGGGGGTGAAGGGGATGAGCTCAAAAATCGAAACTATATAATTTCAAGAGCTCATAAATAGCTCGTAATTCTGCCGCAAAAATCGGTTCAATATTCCTATTTTTAAGTAGTGGGGGGCTGCCTCATCCCCCCACTAAAGTATTAAATTCCTGCTCAGTGGAACGAGCTCAAAATTTTTAGTTTGCGGAATATGAGAGCTTATAAATAGCTCATAAATCAGGGCTATTTGTTTTTTGATTTTTGCAAGTGGGGGGGGGCAGCTCAACACGGGTTTGAAAAACTAGACACAAGGTTATTGAATGTGTTGTATTGAATTATTGCTTGTATTTAATTATTTTTTATTGCATCGGTAATGTACTCGCTGTTTATTATTATGTTATGAAAGTTTATTGTTTAAAAATACTATGTACGTAACAATAAAAAACATTACTTTATTGTGGTAACGAATTGCAGCTTATTATTCTATTACTTATAAAACGTTTAATATTTCATTAGTTTGTCTTTAATTAAAGCATGATAAATGTTTCATATTTAATATTATTAAATACAGTTATACGATTAACAAAGATTTATTCAGTAAAACAATGATTAATAGGTCATCACGTTAGAGACAGTCGTTAAAATTATAGATAATAGGTAGCAATAATTTATAAAAAAATGTTTTACTATATCCTGTTAATAGACGTTTTCTAAAAGGACATTAAAAACACATCCCAGAAGTCGAAGATTAAAAGTTTGATTAATGTAGTAAATATTTGAAAAACATGTGTATTTTGCAATTTAGAATCCCACTGAATCAGTATTCCAAAAATTTATTAAAATTCATATTAATCGTGAAAACATAGGCGCACTATTGTTTTTTTTAATCAGAAATGAACAAACCTTCGGATACTAGAACCAACGTTTTAAGATATTATTAACTTCAAAAAATTATTCTGTTCCACTTTTATGGTTTAGTCTAGGGCTAGAGTCTGAACAGTCTTCAATTTACCTTTTTGTGGATCTTCTTATATTTCACCAACCTTCAGAATATCTTTTGATCGAAGGGGGCCGATGGAATAACGAGCGAGAGAAAGACCAAGACGTAACCCTTTGAATGCCGACGACATCTAAGAACGTCATACCGTTACTACTGCCGAGTGCGCATGACGTCTTCAGGCGTCATATGCATATATGTACAACATTGGTTTAAAGTTTAGTATTTGTTTAACTTTGACTAAAACAATTTGTATTTCTATTGAGTACGTAGATAAAAGTATTTTATAACGTCAGTTTAGATTCATATTATGGATGAAGAAATTCCAGGGCCATCTCGACCAAGACACTACAATGTAAATGCGGCGAAAAATCGAGTTAACACCCAAGTCGCGTTAGGACTATTTCGTCAGCAATGAAAGGGTTAAGTATCAAGTCAAGACAACTTAGATGACAATTTAAAATCTATTAGATTTCACGCACAACGAACTGTGATGACACTAATGCGTCTTTTAGATTATAACATAAAATGATATAAGAAAATGGTATACTAAGTTTTGTCACAATGTAAAACAGGAAACAAAATCTGTTAACAGAAAATGTTATACAAATTAGAACATGTCCTATTTGATAACAATTTTTAGTACACAGGCATGCGCAGTTAAGTTATTTTCGTTATACTGTCACATTGGTTCTTTTAAGGTTACCCTTTTCTTTTAAGAAATGTTGCAATGGAAGCAGCTGATAATAATAGAGTTTTCCGATCCATCATATATAACATATCTTTCTAATATAAAAAATCAAAGATAAAACTAACTAGGTTAAATGTTGAGGAAAATGAGGTTAAAATATTCTTAAAAGAAAATAAGAAGAAGAAAATTGAGGTTAACAGTACATGTACCATCACAAAAATATAAAAAAAGTACTTTTTTAGCATGTAATGCGCAGAATCACATAACATATTCTAATAGAAAAAAGTGACAATGTAATACACAAAACTTCTTGTCTTAATATGGTACACAATAATTTCATGTAAATTTTTGTTATATCATTTTCTGTTAACAAAAAATAGTATAGTCTAAAACAGTCTTACATAATGATGATTCCACCACTTGGAGGTATGTACTTTTTATGGAAAGTTAACAGAAGCTAAAATAGAAAAGAATAAAAAGATAAGATGGGCTTGAATGAATGAACATACATACATTCGAGAGAAAAATAATAAAGTACTAGAGCACAAAAACGAAGAACTATAAAAATACGTGGATAATTTATTATTCAACTTACTGCTCTCATTGCATAAGAAAAAATGTTACGAACTATGTGGTAAATATAGGACTATATGTTTATACGCGACGACATTGAATCTATATACAAACATAAAATAAGAACAAGAGAATAGGTGTGAAGTTTTACACCTAATAAGAAAGTTCGATGAAGTAAATATATTAAATTTTATTGATACCTACTATAGGAAAAGAAAGTATGACAGTTTGCATAAATGCAAACTTTTGATGTTCAAAAATAATATAAAGGGATACTATTAGTGTTTAATATATTGAATTTTGCCTATTTGCCATAGGTGATGCGTTTATTCCTTAGGTTAATATGACACAACATAGAACCTAATTAAAAATGAAAAATACCTTTTTATTAAATTTGTGACGAGATTATCCGTAAAACGTTCGAGAATTTATGAACGTTAAAAAAATAACTAATACTGGACATGATTTTACATCAGACTATTAAAGACCTTAACAGCTTACCCGCTACCAACTAATAAAGATCACTGACATCATTTGCCTCAAATAGTTCATTTCTAGATATAATGTTTTCTACTCTGTCCCAATATATCTTATGTGTTTTAAAGTCAAAGTTTTCAACCTAATAAAAATATTTAAAAATATTCAAAATATTTTATTCACTCTTAAATATGCTTCGCTTCAGCATCCATCTGGCTTGCAATCTTTCGAAGCCATGGAGGTGTTACCAGGAAAATGGTCCAATAAGTTTTCAGTTAAATATCTTTTAAAAATATTTTGAATATTTTTAAATGTTTTAAATATTTTTATTAGGTTGAAAACTTTGACTTTTATTTAGCAGATGTCGCTAGGCACCTACTCCATAACGTCAGTTGCCTCTCTGATGATGACTCCAATTAGAGTCGAAAATCGTCGATTTAGAGTGCTGGTTTGCGTTCTCGGTACTAAGTGAAAAATAAGACAGTTTTGGCTTCACATTGCAACTGAATAAAAATGATATACATTTTTATTTTATATTTGTATTACTCCTTTGAGTAACATAGGTCCATTTTCCGTTGGAATTTACCAGCTAAACAGACGGGGTCGTGAACTGCAAGCTTTAGAATTCCCTTTTGTCTTCTTAGCTTCAGCATCCATCTGGCTTGAAATTTTTAGAATCCATGGAGATGTTACCAGGAAAATGGTCCAATAAGTTTTCAATTAAATATCTTTTAAGAATATTCCGAATATTTTTAAATATTTTAAATATTTTTATTAGGTTGAAAATTTTGACTTTCATTTAGCAGATGTCGCTAGGCCCCGACTCCATAACGTCAGTTGCAATGCGAAGATAAACTCTCGGAGTTTCGTCACTTGGGGTAGAGGAGGCAAGTGAAAAATAAGACAGTTTTGCCTTCGCATTGCAACTGAATAAAAATAGTATACATTTTTATCATATGTGTTTTCTTTATATGAAGTGCCCCGCTCATCTCCACTTTAACCCAGTATTACTCAGTTTAATTTTATCTCCTTACCTCCTCCAATAATCCTGATAGTGCAGCCGATATGTGAAACAATTGTGCATTTAATGATAGAAATATATAATTTGGACCACATATACTACACATATAAAGGTTCAAATTTAGATATGAGGCCATCTCAGATTTTGCCTTTTACAAAAATGGCGGGCATTCAAAATGGCGACTATACATATTATATGACTAATAGCACGATAACTTTTGAACGAGACGTCAGATTTCAACCAAATTTGGTATATAGGTTCCTTGTTTGATTTATAAGATCGAGGTCTTGAACCGGAAGAATAGGTTAACCAAAAGTTGTGTTTTTACTGTTTTTTTATGTAAAAATATGTGGTTCCTTTTTCAATTCTTTCACCAATTTGTTAAAAAAATAATACCGCCATTGAAAAGAGTGTAAAAATTTTTTTTTGGGAAATATTTTGAACTTTTTAGTTATGTTAATTACCATTTAATAAATGCATAACGTATGTTCACATGTACCGATGGGCGGCAGATTCATTTTGAATGCCCGCCATTTTTGTAAAAGACAAAATCTGAGATGGCCTCATATCTAAATTTGAATCTTTGTATGTGTAGTATATGTGGTCCAAATTATATGCTTCTACCAAATTATATGCTTCTAAAAAAACAGGAAAAACTCAACTTCTGGTAAACCGATTCTTCCGTTTCAAGAGTTCGATTTTATACATAAAAAAGAACCTATATAAAAAATTTGGTTGAAATCGGAAATCGGAAAATTACCGTGCTATTAGTCACATATGTATAGTCGCCATTTTGAATGCCCGCCTTTTTGTATGTGTAGTATATGTGGTCCAAATGATATGATTCTACCATTAAATTCACAATAATTCTTATAATATTTGCACGAATCTGCCGCACATAGGTACATACATGTAAAGATAAGTTATGCATTTATTACATGGTAATTAACATAACTAGAAAGTTCAAAATATTTCCTAAAAAATATTTTTACGCTCTTTTCAATGCCGGTATTACCTTTTTGAAAATTTAATAATATACAGGGTAAAAAATTTAAAAAAAAACAACATACTTTTACATAAAAAATCAGGAAAAACTCAACTTTTGGTAAACCGATTCTTCCGGTTCAGGAGGTCGATCTTATACATAAAAAAGAACCCATATACCAAATTTGGTTGAAGTCAGACCTTTCGTTTAAAAGTTATCTTGCTATTAGTCACATATGTATCGTCGCCATTTTGAATGCCCGCCATTTTTGTAAAAGGTAAAATCTGAGATGGCCTCATATCTAATTTTGAGCCTTTATATGTGTAGTGTATGTGGCCCAAATGATATGCTTCTATCATTAATTTCACAATTCTTATAATATTTGCACGAATCCCCCGCACTATGATTGATTTATTAGATTATACACTAAGCAGCAAAATTAACGCACCACCTTAAAAATGGGGCATTTTTGATGTCTAGAATTTCCTAAACCTGTTGTCTGATTTAAATGATTTTTTCAATATGTTATAGCCTTATTCTTTGATAATATCTCTGTTATAATGTTGTTGCTAGACAGGTAAGTTATCATTATATACCGGGTGTACCAATCATACTCTGTTTTTTTTTTCTAAAAGTTCGGAACACCCTGTGGAATATTCTAGCACTTATAAAATATCGAAATTAAAACTCCATTGTAGCCTTAGGCTTTCTTAGTATTTTGTTTTTTGATTAATTCGTTTATGTTCGACAATAAAAGATATATGTACAGTTATATTACAAATGAGGTTTGCTATTTGGTCTTGGCTAATAGCTTTCCAAATCTTGAGAGCTGCTGTCTCTACCTCTTGTAAGGTTCTAAGAGGTGGTAAAAGCTATCCCACAGCGTTTGGGACTAGTCTTCTGCCAATTATGTTCCACAAATGATCGATTGGGTTATGATCTGAACTATGCGGTGGCCAATTCAAAAGTCCGAAGATTTAACTATTTTAAATATTCGGTTACATATAAGTAGCCGATAGCATGGTATTAGGTTAAGTTCTTTGCTACGCAAGGTCACCACTTGAAGACACTCATCGCGGGTCAAATTCCTTGTAGCGGGTTTCATTTTCATCAAACAACAAAAACAATTAAGGACTTAATTGACACTTTAAAAAATAAATCTACTAATTTTCACAACAAACCAGACACATTTTGACTGGTAACAGTTTGACATTTATAAAATTGTTAACTTCTCATAGCCTACTTTAGGCGGAGTTATTAAACTATGCAGAAAATGAGGATTTATTGACCAAAAACCTGGCTAGTTGTTAAATTACCTAACTTTTTTATTTTCCAATATAAGCAAATGAATCGAAAAACAAAATGTTAAGAAAACCTAAGGAAATAGTTAGGTTTTAAATTCAGTTTTTTGTAAATGCTAGAATATTCCACAGGATGTTCCGAACTTTTATAAAAACAAACACAGTATGATTTGTACATCCGGTATATAATGATAACTTACCTGTCTAGCCACAATATTATTTCCCATTTCCCATTTCCCATTTCCTTACGCCCCTCTCAAATCGTATAATTTTTAAATATACACTCTTTTGCATGTACTTAACTTACCTTATCTTAATCTGTCAGTTTCGAGTATTTTTAAGGATAGATTTTTTGGGCCCCCCTTAACGAACTCCCCTGTGTTAAGAGCCAATATATGGTAGAGGTACATCTGCAAGGCACCAGGTTTCTCATCATTGAGTAGCTGCAAAAATCCCCGCTTGGGCCCTACCATTATTTTAAAAGTAAAAAAGTTGAATTGTGAGGACTAGTTCCTGAGATACAGCCGGTTAAAATAAGCGTTGTACCGAGTATTTTCTAGTTCCGTTTTGTAAATTTAATTTAATATAATAGTAACGGAGATATTCTATTTGTTTATAAGCCAAAAAATTGTTAAACTTTAAACCATTGCTGAGGCTGCTTGATGATGATGATGATGATGATGATGATGATGATGATGATGATGATGATGATGATGATGATGATGATGATGATGATGATGATGATATGATGATGATGATGATGATGATGATGATGATGATGATGATGATGATGATGATGGATGATGATGATGATGATGATGATGATGATGATGATGATGATGATGATGATGATGACGATGAAACTAGTCCATTTGCCACAGATTTTTTCATGTTAATATAATCTTATTTTAAGTTATTAATTATGGTATATTTACGAACTGAAACTTGACTGTTACAAATCTAAATTATATATCCGGAAGCGTATAGATGATTGCATACGAGTTTAAATAATGATTTCTGATTGAGTGACAGCAGATGGGTTATGTTTGCTGGAAGTTGCACCTTACTTTTTACAAGGTTTTCAGAAAATACATCTGAAAGCGTTTTATTCTTAAAACATCCAAAAAGGATGTGATTAATATCACACTGGGAAATATTATCGCATGAGCACTTTCCTGATTCGATAATTTTGAATCTAGCCAGGTGAGCTGGAACAGCACCGTGACTAGTTTTTAGTCTAACGATAGTTGCAGCTGATCGTTTAGTTATGTTATATTGAAATATATGTGGTAATTCTGTTAAGGATGGTAACACAGGATGAATCTTATAATAATGATTATTTTAAGTATTCGGCAATACTTTCCATTTATCTTTCCAGTTATAGTTTATTTTTTCATTATGAAATTTGGTTAGATCCGTAACAGTGAAAATATATTCTTGTATACCAGAATGCGTGGAATTCTTAGCAAGCCCGTCTACTATTCCATTACCTTTTATCCCGCTGTGACTTTTCGCCCAAATAAATGTTACATTTTTGTTTCTAATTTTATGTTTAATTTCGCATATCAGCTCACAGGTCTTACGATTTAATTCAATATTATTAAGTCCGCTAAGAACTGACTTAGAGTCCTAAATAATCACTCCATCTGTATACCCTCGTGCTCCAGCCAATCCAGAGCTTTCCCAATAGCTACTGCTTAGATAATCCGATTTTAATTATGTAAAGATTATTAGATATAGTCGGTTCGCTAAACTCAGACGCAAATAGGTAAAGTGCCTGTTTATATGTAAAAAAATTAACTAACTTCTAAATGGTCTACTTTTTGTTCTTAAATTGAGTTCTTAAAAAATTTGAACTTTAAAAAAAATTAGATTGAAAATTGATTATGCAAAATCTACTAGGTCGATTTTAATAAAATTTAGTAGACGGTTTAAATATGTTAATATAAGCATTTTCTAAGCGAATTACGAAAGTTCTAAGTGCAACCAAAGTGGTTGAAAAACATTGAATAAAAATAGGCTTATTTTGCCCCCTTATTTTGTATTTATTGCTATTTTGCAAAAAGAGTAATAATTTAAGACATTTAAGACAATTTTAAATTTAATTAGCTTTATTTTTTTCCCTACAACTTTGTTGCAAAATTAATCGTTTTAAAGTTATAAGTAAAGAAAATAGAAAAAAATCGATGATTTTCGAAATTTTTAAATATTTTAATTGTGTTATTAATGTTCCGGGCATATTTGAGAAGGAGCGTAAGTCGATTATAATTACTGTTGTCACCTAAATTATCTGCAAAAATCCGAATACCACCTCTCACATCCACCTAAAAACAGATCCCAATGTGGGACCGTGCAAGTTCGGCAAAGCGACCTCTATTTCTACGCTCTGTACTTTTATTCGCACTTTTAATTATATTGGCCAATTATATTAGTCCTGGTTGCTGGATAATTGTCAAGGCCATAGTCCAAAAAAATAATAAGAAGAAAAAATAAGATGCAGGTTATGTTTAGCAAACGTAAACAATTGTATGTAGTAAATAAAATTAGTTATTAAAATGCAGTACTGCAAGCAAAATACAATTAATTAAATTTACCTTTATAAAATAATTGCATATCATATCAATATTGTGGAGCAATATATAATTTTTCTGCGTCAATAACAGAAGGTATGAAATATACGTCAATTTGACAATTTCAATTGACAATATGAATTATTTAAGATAGTTGCAATATTTCTCCGCGACTCGCGCACGGTCGTTTCTCGTTTCCCTTTCCAAGTACTTGCACACCGCGATATACGTGTCATTGATATATTGATATCTTTTCTGACGTATTCGTCGTTACCTTTATTTCTGGTATGTTTATATTTATTCCTAGTTTCTGCATTGTACATAGATTTGTGAGTCTCTTCCCACTTGCTCCAGTTTGTTCCTGTTTTTTAATAACAATATTATACTTAGGTACCTATATTGAATATTTTAGACGATAGCGGAACCCTTTGTACTATACATCTTTTTATTTTGTCGACAAATAAGTTTACTAATTATGACGTCCTTGTAAATATATTTAATGTCTTAAATATATCTATTTTATTCGTTTCCTCTTTTTTGCGTTTATTAATGCTCATTATTTATTTAGCGTATGACACAAATTAACGAATGACACATGACACTAATTAAAATAAATTTGTTAGTAAGAGATTCTTATCGAATGTCATCTTTCTCTTCAGTTTATTACTTCAGGTGTTATTTCAAGGAAATCTTTCCATGGTCCTGTATTTGCTAGGAGAGGGTATTAGGAAGTAATGTGAGTATGGTTTGTCTTCCATGGTCGCGTATCCCCACAAATAATTCACACAAATAATTCCCTGACAAATAGTCCTGGACAAAAAATTTTCACAAAAAATTCCGGACAAAAAATCCCCACAAAAAATTCCGGACAAATAATCCCCACAAACCTTTTTGGACAAAATAACCCCACAAAAATTCCGGACAAAAAATCCCCAAGGGGTATTTTAAAATTTCATATTATCTTAAGTTTTGACAGAAGCATAAATGCCGTGATAAACCTGGTATCTCAGACGAATGAGAGAGGATGACATTGACTTGTGGGTGTGGGGATTTTTTTCCGGGATTATTTGTGCGGAGATTATTTGTTCGAATCCGGTAGAGATAATTTTCAATGTCACCCAAGTTCTAGGATTAAAATTAAATCCTAGAACTAGTTCACTCGGATGGTGTACTATGTGAATATGTAGTTTTGTGCTTTGTCTATTTTTAGAATAGAATAGAATAAAATAGAATATAATAGAATATAAATATGTTTTATTGCCACTGAAAATTGTACAATTTTATGGGCAAATCTTAGAAAGAGTAACAAAAAAAACAATAACAATTAGAATTTACTAAAATGACATAAATCGTCAATATTACAAGATACAAGAAATAACACAAAACAATCTATTGCAAAATTTAGATAAATTACAAATTGCATAATAAAATCTATGAAATAATTAATTGTGAGTTGTTGCATATGATACCGAAATATAGATAAAAATACTTTAGTTGTAGTACATAAAGGTACTGTAATTTCTTAGTATTCATTAAGATACTCTTCTACTGAGTAACACATTCTTTCAGATAGACAGGCTTTGTCTTTTTACAGAACTTGGGAAATATGTTGCAAATTGAAGTTGTAAAGGGAGATGGTTGTATAGTTTTTTTGCAGAATATAATATAGATTTAAAATAAAAATGTATACCATTTTTTATTCAGTTGCAATGCAAAGGCAAAACAATCTTACTTTTCAATTAGAATACGGAGTGCAGTCCAGTCCCTTTAATCGCGATTTTCGGCTCTTATTGGAGCCTCATCGGAAAGAACGTAGGCACTGTTCTCCATATTTTAACTGATTCGCATCGAGAGCTTTTCCCACCCATTGCAACCGAAGTGACGATAGTAGGTGGCTAGCGCCATCTGGCATTGAAAGACGAAGTAGTTTTCAATCCTAATAGTAAATTAATAATATTGAAAAATATTAAAAACATTACTAAAAGATTTTTAAATTGAAAACTTATTGGTACACTTTCCTGGTGACACCTCCAAGACTTCTACAATTTGCAAGTCAAATGGATGCTGCAGTGAAGACGAGAGGGAATGAATTCTACACTATGCAATTCACATCGCCCATCTGCAGCTGGTAAAGTTTCAACGGAAAAATGCACCTAGTTACTCTGCGGAGTAATACGACTATAAAATAAAAATGTATACCATTTTTATTCAGTTGCAATGCGAAGGCAAAGCAATCTTACTTTTCAATTAGAATACGGAGTGCAGTCCAGTCCCTTTAATCGCGATTTTCGGCTCTTATTGGAGCCTCATCGGAAAGAACGTAGGCACTGTTCTCCATATTTTAACTGATTCGCATCGAGAGCTTTTCCCACCCATTGCAACCGAAGTGATGATAGTAGGTGGCTAGCGCCATCTGGCATTGAAAGACGAAGTAGTTTTCAATCCTAATAGTAAATTAATAATATTGAAAAATATTAAAAACATTACTAAAAGATTTTTAAATTGAAAACTTATTGGTACACTTTCCTGGTGACACCTCCAAGACTTCTACAATTTGCAAGTCAAATGGATGCTGCAGTGATGACGAGAGGGAAGAAATTCTACACTATGCAATTCACATCCCCCGTCTGCAGCTGGTAAAGTTCCAACGGAAAAATGCACCTAGTTACTCTACGGAGTAATACGACTATAAAATAAAAATGTATACCATTTTTATTCAGTTGCAATGCGAAGGCAAAACAATCTTACTTTTCAATTAGAATACGGAGTGCAGTCCAGTCCCTTTAATCGCGATTTTCGGCTCTTATTGGAGCCTCATTGGAAAAAACGTAGGCACTGTTCTCCATATTTTAACTGATTCGCATCGAGAGCTTTTCCGACCCATTGCAACCGAAGTGATGATAGTAGGTGGCTAGCGCCATCTGGCATTGAAAGACGAAGTAGTTTTCAATCCTAATAGTAAATTGAAAACTTATTGGTACACTTTCCTGGTGACACCTCCAAGACTTCTACAATTTGCAAGTCAAATGAATGCTGCAGTGAAGAGGATGCTGCAGTGCTCCTTCCCTCTCGTCTTCACTGCAGCATCCATTTGACTTGCAAATTGTAGAAGTCTTGGAGGTGTCACCAGGAAAGTGTACCAATAAGTTTTCAATTTAAAAATCTTTTAGTAATGTTTTTAATATTTTTCAATATTATTAATTTACTATTAGGATTGAAAACTACTTCGTCTTTCAATGCCAGATGGCGCTAGCCACCTACTATCATCACTTCGGTTGCAATGGGTGCAACAGTTTGACTTGCAAATTGTAGAAGTCTTGGAGGTGTCACAGGAAAGTGTACCAATAAGTTTTCAATTTAAAAATCTTTTAGTAATGTTTTTAATATTTTTCAATATTAATAATTTACTATTAGGATTGAAAACTACTTCGTCTTTCAATGCCAGATGGCGCTAGTCACCTACTGTCATCACTTCGGTTGCAATGGGTGGGAAAAGCTCTCGATGCGAATCAGTTAAAATATGGAGAACAGTGCCTACGTTCTTTCCGATGAGGCTCCAATAAGAGCCGAAAATCGCGATTAAAAGGACTGGACTGCACTCCGTATTCTAATTGAAAAGTAAGATTGTTTTGCCTTCGCATTGCAACTGAATAAAAATGGTATACATTTTTATTTTATAGTCGTATTACTCCGTAGCGTAACTAGGTGCATTTTTTCGTTGGAACTTTACCAGCTGCAGACGGGGGATGTAAATTGCATAGTGTAGAATTCCTTCCCTCTCGTCTTCACTGCAGCATCCATTTGACTTGCAAATTGTAGAAGTCTTGGAGGTATCACCAGGAAAGTGTACGTAGTCGTATTACTCCGTAGAGTAACTAGGTGCATTTTTCCGTTGGAACTTTACCAGCTGCAGACGGGGGATGTGAATTGCATAGTGTAGAATTCCTTCCCTCTCGTCTTCACTGCAGCATCCATTTGACTTGCAAATTGTAGAAGTCTTGGAGGTGTCACCAAGAAAGTGTACCAATAAGTTTTCAATTTAAAAATCTTTTAGTAATGTTTTTAATATTTTTCAATATTATTAATTTACTATTAGTATTGAAAACTACTTCGTCTAATATAGATTTCTTTACTAACCCAGCGGATGGATATTATTTTTATTTATATATTTTATATTGAATTATTATTATTATAATTGTAAATATCTATTTTTGAATTTATATTTCATTTTATTTATTTTAACTTTATCTTACTCAACTTAATCAGGGTTGGATTATTTGTTGTCTCCTTCTATTATTATAGATTTCTTGTTGTTTTTTAGATATTATTTCTGTTAGATTGTTTAATATTCCAAAATATTCTTCATTTTGTAATATATCTTTTATTTCAATTCTTTCTAATCTTCTTCTCATTTCTCTATGTTCTTCATTTTCTATAGTATTTTCACAATGTAAGACTATATGTTCTGGTGTACCTAGTTCTCCACATTCACAATATGCATCATTTTTTAAGTTAAATCTTTCCAAATATGTTGGGTACGGTCCATGTCCTGTTAAAAAGTGTAAAAGTCGGAGAGATATTTTATTTATTTATTTATTTATTTATTTATTTATTATTTATACATATGACCTGGCCTCTAGTGACTAATCCAGGTCGTTTTTTCCTGATGGGATTACAGATATTTTTTTTTTATATTTTTACATTTTTTACTCAACTATTAAATCTATTTTTACAATTAACAATTTGCCATAATCTATTAATTACGTTTAACAAACAAATTTAAAGAAACAATTTAAAATATTTTTGGTACTATCAACTCCCTTCTAAGTTATAAAGACAGTCCCTCTATTTTCAGAAGAGAGTTGGTAGTTTTTTTTTAAATTTCATATTTTGTTGAATTTTCCCATTCATTTTGTCTTTTTCTATTTATTATTTCTTTTAATTCTCTTTTATTTCTTATATCTAATCGTATTATTTTTTCATATTTTTCTTTTTTTTTAGCCAATAATTACATGCTCTTTTTTGTGTTTCTAAATGCATTGGCATTACTCCAGTTAAAACTGTAAGTGCCTGTGTTGCAGTTGTTGCAAATGCTCCCGTCATTCTTACAAGAAATCCTCTCTGAGCTCTATTTAATTTTTCTGCATTTTTTTTTATTTATTAATCTATGTGCCCATACACTTGAACCGTACCCTACAATTGATGCAAGTATTGTACTTAGGTATATTCTCATCTGTCGGAACGAAATTCTATATTCCTTCTGTGCTAGACTAGCAATGCTATGCATGATCTTTGTTGCCTTTTCACAGACACAATTCATGTGTTTTGTAAATAATTTTTGTTTGTCTATTATAATACCTAAATATCTTGTTTCCATTTTTCTTTTTATTGTTTTCCCTCTAATTTTTATAACTGGATCTGTTTCTAAATTTCCTTTTATTAAACTATATGTTGTTTTTGAATCTGATATTGTTAATTTTACTTTATTCATCCAATCATTTACTCTTATTAATACTTCATTTGATTTATTTTCTAATTCTCTTCTTGAGTTTGCATCTATGATCAACAACAAATCATCTGCATATGCTATGCTTCCAAGCACTTCAGGATCTATAGTCAACTGTTCCAACAGTTCCTCTAGCATTACATCCCAGAACATAGGTCCACAAACTGATCCTTGTGGACATCCTTTTGTGATATATTTTGTCTTTTTTCCTGTTGGACAGCTTAGGCTTGCATATAGGTCTTGACAGTAGTTTCTGAGACTTCCGTACAGATTCTTTTGACATCTCATTCTTCGAAGTCTTTCAAAGAATGACGGCCACCAAAGATTGTCAAAAGCCCCAGACACGTCTATAAAGATCATTAAAACATACTTTTTTATGCTTTCGTTTACTATTTCAAATACTTTATTTATTGCATCTTCTGTTGATCTACCTTTCCTAAAACCATACTGACCAGGATGTAATCCAATTTCTGTTCTTATTTGATTTAATTTTTTACATAGTAATTTTTCTTGTAATTTTCCCATTGTATTCAATAAACATACCGGTCTATATGATTTCGGTAAGGCAGAATCTTTATCTTCCCCTTTATGTATTATTATAACTTCTGCTTGTTTAAAATTATTGGGAAACCTTCTTTGTCTAAGACATTCATTATATAATGAAGTTAGTACTGGAATTATTTGTTCCGACAATGCTTGAAGTATTTCAACATGAATATTATCCGGTCCAGGTGCCTTCTTTCTTTTCATTTCTCTCATACTTTCATATACTTCTTCTTCTGTGAATTCCTCTATTTCTCTTTCTTCTTCTATTTGGTATTCTTGTATCATTTCTTCTCTTATATTTCTTTGTTCTAATGTTTCTCCTTCTAATTTATCTGGAGGTAATAATACATTAAGTAATGTTTCGGCCGATTCTTCCCAACTATCTGTAAATGTTCCATCTTCTTTTTTTAAAGTAGAAAGCATTGTCGGACATCTAATTTTTTTAGAAACTATTTTATATGGTATTCCCCACATATATAATTCTAAGTGTCTTGATACGAAGGTTTCCCCACTTTTAGCTTTTGTTATTTTTATTTCTTGTTTATATTCTTGTTTTAGTGTTCTATACTCACCTAGAAGGATTTGCCTCTCAAGATAGATACCACATCGTTGATATCGCTTTCGCGCATATCTAACTCTGCTTCTCATTCTTGTGAGGTTTTCCTTCCAGGCTAAGTTTTTTACTTTACTTTTCTTTTTCTTTTTCTTTTTCTTTTTCTTTTTCTTTTATTTTCTTATTTCTTATTTTCTTTTATTATTATTTTCTTTTATTTTTGGTATTGCTATATCCATTGCTTTTTTAATTTGTTTGGTTAATTCTTTTGTTGCAATATTTATATTAGATCCCCTTTGTACCAGACAAGGTGGTCGAAACTCAGACTTTAATAGTTCATAATTTGCTTTACCTATATTGTATCTCACCGAAGATATTTCCGTATTACGTGGATTCAGGTTATTAAGATTGAAAGTTATAAGGTTGTGATCACTTATTGTTGCATGCTCCATCACTTTCCAATCCTTAACTAGGTGTGCTACTGCAACATTTGATATTGTTATATCTATATTGCTAGCCGCACCAGCTCTGCTCTGAAAAGTTGGTGGGTTTCCTGGTTTATTGTGTACTATCAACTCTAGTTCATTAATCATATCTTCTACTAATAATCCTTTTTGATCTGTTTGAGTTGAATTCCACAATATTGATTTTGCATTTACGTCTGCTACACCTATAACTTTTTCCTCTCTATACGTTATAAATATAGCTCTTATCTTTTCCACGTATTCATCAATATCTTCACAGAACTGACAATATAGGTTAGCTATGATAAATTTACCTGCTTTTGTTAGCAATTCTACACAGATACAGTGTCGATCACTAAATTGTTTTTACTCTGGGCTAATTAGCAAAATTCATGGAAAAGTTATTTACCAGCAATTTTATTGCTGGAATCGAATTATAAGATCCTATATATTAATAATATAGGTATGCAAAGTCCGCAGATAGTGTGCTACTTTTTTTATAAACAAAATGGCGCCGACAAATCGTATTTTTTTAATTATTGCTCTATAACTCCCAAGATTTTAACTTTACAACCAAAACACCTTCATAAAACTTCACCGCAATTAAATTCTGCATAGAGATATGTTTTTCACGATTTGCTCCGACGAAAATTTTCCTCGGAAAATGCGGGTTTTCCTAACAAAAGCTCTAATTTTCAAATAAAGTTTTAGGTAAGTAATTATTAATCAATAATTAAATAACTTAGTGACATCAAAGCTTTCTTGGTATAGATTGTAATTCCAGAAGCCGGTGAAAATTAAACGAATATTTTAGCAACAATTCAATTGTTAATTAACAAATTACGATCGCAATCATAACCAAAATAATCATGATACATTGATCAAACTTATAAAGATTAAAAAGATGAGATGCTTATTTAATATTTTATCGACAAAATATAAATTTTTCTTTTTTTTGCATAATCTTTAAATTTTGAAAAAAAAATAGTTATAATACGCTGGTCTAATTAGTAAAGTACAAAGAAAGGTTATTTACCAGCAATTTTATTGCTGGAATCGAATTATAAGATCCTATATATCATTAATATAGGTATGCAAAGTCCGCATATAGTGTGCTACTTTTTTTGTAAACAAAATGGCGCCGACAAATCGTATTTTTTTCAATTATTGCTGTATAACTCCGAAGATTTTAACTTTACACCAAAAACACTCAAATAAAAATTCACCCCAATTTAATTCTGCATAGAGGCATGTTTTTCCCGATTTGCTCCGACGAAAATTTTCCTCGAAAAATATGGGTTTTCCCAACAAAATCTCGAATTTTCAAATAAATTTTTTGGGCCAATAATTATTTACCAATAATTATATAGCTTGGTGAAATAAAAGCTTTCTTGTTATAGATTATAAATTCAGAAGCCGGTGAAAATGAAACGAATATTTTAGCAACAATTCAATTGTTAATTAACAATTTACAGTCGCAATAACAACCAAAATAATCATGAGACATTGATCAAACTTAAAAAGATTATAAAGGTGTGATGCCTATTTAATATTTTGTCGACAAAATATAAATTTTTAATTTTTTTGCATAATCTTTAAATGTTTAAAAAAAATTGTTATAAACAAATTAACATTTCTCAGAAATTGTTTATTATATTCTAATTTAAAAAATACTTAAAATGCGTATTTCATAGGTCTTGAAAATGAATGCTTTAAAAAAATTTTCCAACCATTTGCAAAAAAGTTATGAAGCAGCAAAGTAAATATACGAATTCTCCGTTGTTTATAATTTGTTTTAATTGTTTCAAAGCTTAAAAGTGAGTCTATGGTACAACCTAATTACTCACAAAGGATATCAAAAATTAGTGCAATGGTTATATTTTAATCAAAGATTAAAAATACATTTTTTTTGTAATTTTTAGCGCAAACGTAGGCCTGATACAGAGTCGGAGCTAAAATGTTCACTCGAAGCGACTGACACGCAGCATGCATTATTTATTAAAAGTGTACATCGCGCGGCCGGTCGTCGTCACTCCGAGTGAAAATTTTAGCTACAGTACTGTGTTACTCTACTTTCGCGCGTGTAAATTACAAAAAAATATATTTATAATCTTTAATTAAAATATAACCATTAAACTGATAATCGAAATTTTTTCGTAAATAATTAGCTTCTACTTTAAACTCACTTGTACGCTTTGAAAGAAATAAAAAAAATTATAAACACAGTAGTAATCGTATGTTTACTTTGCTGTTTCATAACTTTTTTACAAATGGTTGCAAAAAAGTTTTAAAGCATTCATTTTAAAGATATTTAAAATGCGCATTTTAGCTATTTTTCAAAATTATAATATAATAAAAAAATTCTGAGAAGCGTTAATTTGTTTATAACTATTTTTTTTAAAACATTTAAAGATTATGCAGAAAAATAAAAAATTCATATTTTGTCGACAAAATATTAAATAGGCATCTCATCTACATAAGATTTCAAAGCTTGATCAGTGTATCATAATTATTTTGGTTATTATTGCGACCGTAAATTATTAATTAACAATTGAATTGTTGCTAAAATATTCGTTTAATTTTCATCAGCTTCTGGAACTATAATTTAAACCAAAAAGGCTTTTAAGTCACCAAATTATTTAATTATTGGTAGATAATTGTATGTATACACCGTTCTTAGGCGTCAACGCCCTTCGGTAGGGATCTATGGAGGAGTATCACCAAGCCGGAAGCCCTTATCCCTTCCCGTACCGCTCCTCCATAGGCCGATCAGACGCCAGTTTATTCCAGACCAAGCCGTAGACTCTATTGAGTTTTATACTACGGCGTTGGCCTTTTATAAATTTCATGACCTAGCTGAGGCTCGAACCAGCGACCGCAAATCGCAAATCCACTAAACTTGTCGATCGACTGAGCCCCAGCTAACTGGACCGTCAAGACCATTGTAGATAATTACTTATCTAAAACTTTATTTGAATATTAAAGATGTTGTTGGGAAAACCTGCATTTTCCGAGGAAAATTTTCGTCGGAGCAGATCGGGAAAAACGCGTTTCTGTGCAGAATTTAATCACGGTGAATTTTTATTTAAGTGTTTTTGTTGTAAAGTTAAAATCTTTGGAGTTATAGAGCAATAATTGAAAAAAACACGATTTTCGTGCGCCATTTTGTTTATAAAAAAAGTAGCACACTATCTGAGGACTTTGCATACCTATATTATTAATATATAGGATCTTATAATTCGATTCCAGCAATAAAATTGCTGGTAAATAACTTTTCCCAAAAATGGCCTATTCTCCGATAATCAGCCCAGACTATTTAGAATTAGAAGTCTCATATTTTTATTGAATAATACGGTTACCGCCATTGGATTTTCTCCTATGCTTGCACATTGTGCATTAATTGGCATGTGTTGAATTTTTCCTAGTCTTGTGTATGGTTCTTGAATGCAAACCATATCAAGACTATTTTCTTCTGCTGTTTTTCTTATTTCATGTAGTACTGTGATACTTCTCATACCATTTATTTGTCCTATTTTTATATTGAATGTTTTATTTGTCATTAATTAATTTGGTTTGTGTTTTTTTTATTAATTTCATTTTGGTTTCCGTGTTTATTCGAATCGAATAAATTTTCATTTTTAGTATTTTATCACCATATCTGTGTATTTTATTATTTTTAATTATTTTATCTGAGTTTATTCCCTCTTCTCTGATACAATAATTTTTATTATTTTTAAAGTATTTTTGTTTTATATTATGATTTATATTTTTTGTATTTTTAGCATTTAAAGTATGATTTTTTGTTCTCATGACTCTGTTTTTAACCATTGCATCACATTGGTTTTTATGTTTTTGAAATTTTTGATTTTTTATTATATTAATTTTTAATGTTATAAAATTTAATTTTAATTTAATTTTAATTTCAAATTTAATTTTAATTTTCATTTTAATTTTAATTTTAATTAAATTTTAAATAATATTTATGTACCATAGTCTGTTTTTTGAATTAGACGATTTAAAAGTAGAGCATAAGTTGTACAATTTTTATTTTCTTTATTACATTGTTTTCCTCTGTGTTTGCAAGGTATGCATACCTTTGGCTGTCCTGTTTTATTACAATTTTTTCTTTCGTGATTTTCACCACAATGGTTACATGTTGTTTCTTTATTACAGTGTTTGCTTACGTGTCCTAGATCATTACATTTATTACATTTTGCTACCACTATGTAATCTTTTGTGTTTACACTTGTAAAACCAACATATGTTTTATTTATTATTAATTGTTTTCTTATATCAGGTGATACTTCTAATACGTAATGGACCGTAGATTTCTCTCTTGGTCCTGTCTTAAATTTTAATTTACAATTGTTTGTAAAGTCTTCTTTTGTTATATTTTCAAAATTTTGAGTATATATTTTATTCAATATAATTTCTTCTTTTTCGTTGCTTGGTAAATCATACATTATTACTAGTGGTTTTCTTTTTTTTTTGGAAGTTCACATTTAAATTTTTCTTTTATTTTTTCATTATTTTTTATTTTTTCAATGTCTTCTAGTGTTAGAGTTTCAATTATTAATACTCTTCCTGATGTTCTCATTTTGTTTATTTTTAATTTATTTTTTTCTGGATCTAGAACTTTCGTAAGTTCTTCTTGTACTTTTCTTCCAGTTTGTGCTGTTTCACTTGTTATAAAAAGAGTGTTTATTTGTTTTTGTGTCTCTATTAGTTTTTGATTTTCAGTTTTATTATTTATGGTTTTGATGTTATTGCAGCATACGTTTGTTTCGTTTCTTGTGTTTGTGTTATTTTTCTTAATTTTTCATATTCTATTCTTTGTCTATTATTTTCTTCTTTTAATATTTTTATTTGTCCTTCCATATTTCCATATTCCATTGCTAATAACATTATTCTATTTTTTAAATCATCTTTTCCTATTTTACTTAATCTTTTACCTATTTCCACTTCACCTTCAATGAAGTCAAGTAAGTCTTTAATTTTTGTTTTAGTATTATCAATATTTTCATTCAAATTTATATTTAATTCAGTATTATTTATATTATTATCTACAATACTATTATCTAATATTTCATTATTATTATTTTGAGATAAGGTATTAATACTAATTCTAAAACTATTTTCAATTATGTCATCTATTTGAGATGAATTACCTCCAAAAGAAGTAATTTTCTTTTTATCTCCCATTTTTTCCACTTTTTTACCTACAATTTCTTCAGTTTGCTCTTAGCCCTACCACTGAGCTTATTGTGGGAGGACCCCGACTTATGGCAGTGGAGTGCTTGCCCGCCCCTAACCACGTGGAGGTGGCAGGAGTACTAACTACTAACACTAAAGAAATACAGGATACATACACAGATGTTCTTACCAAAATAAATAGAAATGTTCTAACCTATTTGAATTTGGATGCCTGTTATAAAATCCTCCTCCATTGGGTTAACGTTTATATATATTACAACTAGTTGATGGGATCATCAAGGAGAGTTCGTTCCACACTTTCGTATGATTTGAGACCGTTAACGGGATTCTCTTAACGGGATATCAACAGATTTTATTAAAGTTTTGACGTCTATTTGTGTCACTTCTTCAGTAAGAGCTTCACTGATTTCTTGAACACTAACAATTTTTACCTTTATCTGGATATAAATGTAATCCTTTATATTATGGTCAATTAAATCACTAAAAAAGGATACTAAAG
The DNA here is from genome assembly GCF_917563875.1 of Diabrotica virgifera virgifera. Lineage (NCBI taxonomy): Eukaryota > Metazoa > Arthropoda > Insecta > Coleoptera > Chrysomelidae > Diabrotica > Diabrotica virgifera. Next base: position 34,478,849 of record NC_065450.1, on the reverse strand, counting down.
GAGACCAAATAAAGATTTTGATATCTATGTTTATCACCATGTACTAATATAGTTTTCTTTCAGTGAGGAATTCACTATTTCTTTGCGTAATAATAATTACTATATATATTTTGATATAAATATATTCTCTTGCACCTTTACAGCTTCCAAAATAACTAAAAAATCAATTTTCTTCTAAAAAACTTTGATAAGTACTTCGACGTCAATTTGATATATTTGTTGATATATAGAAGAAGTCGGAGAGACAGAAGCGGATTTTGTGCGTGATAAGTAATATGGAAAAACTATACGGGGATATGTTGAATTAGTTGTGTACATGACTTTCACCAACGGCCGGAAACCAGAGTTGGGGCCGAGGGTAGTTATAAGGGGTCAAATTCGCAGATTTTATTATTTTTTTTATGACGCTCATGATCGAGATAGTGTACCAAAATTTGGAAATAAGTAGGTCATGACTTAACTAAGTAAAATCCCTAGGGACGGAACGCTGCGTGGCCGACAAAGGGGTGGGGGTAGGGGTGAATATAAAAAATATAAAGGGTTTTTTGCGCTGTTCGTGATTGAGATAGTGGACCAAAATTTGGGAATAAGTAGATCATGACATTACTAAGTAAAATCCCCAGAGCCGGAAACCAGAGTTGGAGATGAGGGTAGTTATAAGGGGTCAAAATCGCCGTTTATATTATTTTTTTTTGTGACGCTCATGATCGAGAGAGTGCACCAAAATTTGGGAATAAGTAGGGCATGACGTAACTAAGTAAAATCTCCAGGGGTGGCACGCTGCGGGGCCGACAAAGGGGTGGGGCAGGGGTGAATACAAAAATATAAGGGGTTTTTTGCGACGTTCGTGATTGAGAGAGTGCACCAAAATTTGGGAATAAGTAGACCATGACATAACTAAGTAAAATCCTCAGAGCCGGAAACCAGAGTTGGGCATGAGGGTAGTTATAAGGGGTCAAAATCGCCGTTTGTATTATTTTTTTTGTGACGCTCATGATCGAGATAGTGCACCAAAATTTGGGAATAAGTAGGTCATGAGGTAACTGAGTACAATCTCCAGGGGTGAGACGCTGCGTGGCCGATAAAGGGGTGGGGGTAGGTGTGAATATAAAAAATATAAGGGGTTTTTTGCGACGTGCTAGATTGAGATAGTGCACCAAAATTTGATCTTGGTGACCTTGCGTACCAGGTGCTCCGGGGGTCACTTTTGGATGGCATATGTGTGTTCAACCATCCCAAAAAATCCCGAGTAATCTGTTTTCATCAATTTAGTGCTCGAAACCCCAGATGACGTGTCTTAGCCGTAACCCTGTTCATCAGATGCACCGGGGGTTATTCTGATTCGGTTTTCGTATTCAGTGCCCTAAAAACCTCCTAAATAACAAAATTTGGCCCTTAATATACTTATTTTGACATTTTTGTGCACTTTTGGATGTATTTTATGCACTTTAAAATGCATTTCCATTCATTTTTGTATAGTAGAATCCTGACGTCATCCTGATCACAATGCAAACAGTTGTAAGTCTCTAGTCTCTATTTACTTATTGATTTATTACTGTGTTTTCAGTGCTAAATATTGAAATCTTCATATTCCTTGTGTAACTGACTATTGGACAATTGTTTATTGATGTAGTATTAAACTCAAGTCTTTGAATCGTTTTGGGAGGATAAACTTGACGACCTGCTAATGGTAAAATCCTCAAAACAATCAAAACACCTCAAATATTAGGGACATCTCGTAGTCGTACCCCCCTAATGCCCCTGAATCGTACATCTTAACATATAAATGAAGGCTCTATTAGGTCATATAAATTGAGAGATGAAGAAAATACTAAGAAGTACCAGATGGCCATAAACCAAAACCTCGAAAATACTAAAGATAATATAGAAGGTCGAAGTGTAGAACAACTATGGAATTACTTCAAAGAGGTGTAATAAATGCAGCGAAGAAACTATGTGGAACAAGTAAGAAGAGAATTGCTTGGAAAACATGCTTACAAAATAAAACACCAGAAAATTATTAAGAATATAAAAAATACATAAGATTAAAAGAACTTGTTACAAAAGCAAAAAACAATGAATAGACAGAATTTGGAGAAAAGATGGAAACAAACAGTAAAGAGAATCAGAAACTGTTCTATGGCTTTTTAAAATGAATGAAAGGCTTTTTTAAGTCATATTAATTGAGAGGTGAAGAAAATACTGAGAAGTACCATATGACCATAAACCAAAGGCTAGAAAATACTAAAAAAAATAATATATGGAAGGTCGAAACGTAGAACAGCTATGGAACTACTTCAAAGAGATTATAATAAATAGAGCGACAGAAGTATGTGGAATAAATAAAAAGGACAATAAAAGAAAGCAAACTTCATGGTGCAGTAAAGAAATAAAAAAACAAATTAAAGAAAGAAAATTGCTTGGAAAATATACTTACAAAATAAAACACCAGAAAATTATGAAGAATATAAAAAATACAAAAGATTAGTAAAAGAACTGTCACATAAGCAGAAAAGGACAAATAAACATAATTTAGAGCCAAGATGTAGACAAACAGTACAGAGAATCAGGAAGTGTTCTATGGAGTTTTAAAATCAATGCGAAAAGAAAAAATTCAAAAGATAAAAAAACAAAGAATAAAACTGACGAAATTCTCACAGAAGAAAATTGAAATAATGAATAGATGAAGAGAATATTTCCAAGATATGCTACAAACTCACTGCTATAAAGAAGAAAACAATCTGTTAAACGCAAGAAGCTATTGCAGAAATGAAAAACGGAAAGGCACCAGGATATAACAAAATAGCATGTGAAATGATGAAAAAATGGGACAAAATGCGACAGAACTATTACCATTGATTATAGTATTGGAGGGGCTATGCCCTCCAATACTATAATCAATGTTATTACTAAAGATATTTAATGCCATATGGACAGAAAAACAGATACCGACTGACTGGCAGAAGGCTCAGGTAGTACCTATTTACAAAAAGGATGAGAGAACGGATTGCAACAACTATAGAGGAATAATACTCTCTTAAGTACTGCCATGAAAATATACGAAAAAATATTGAACAAAAGAATAACCGTTAAAATTGAGATCACACTTGAGGAATCACAAAGCGGATTCAAAAAAGACAGAAGCACCCATGAATATATATATTTATTGTACCCTCGGAGATCTGTGGAAAAAATTTACACCCAAAATAACAAAATTCAGTTTGGCAACACTGTGTAAATGTTGATAGTAACATATCCTTTTTAAGATAAACACAACTGTAATTCAGTCCAAACAAATTAATATATTTTTTTTGCCAACAAAAATGAAATTTTTCAACCAAATAATGTTTCAAATATGATGTGCAAAATAATTTTTAATGTCATAGAAAATACTTAATTTTTAATTGGGTTCTGCTAATGGGCTTGCTCTTTTTGTCATTAAAGTAAAAAAGCTTCAAATTTCACTCATTAAATCATTCTTGTCCGGTTATCGTTTTAATTATTTTAACTGTACTAATATCCGTCGAGTAATTCTGAATGATTAATAGTTTGTTAAAACATTCTATCTGTAGCGGCTTCTGAAATATCTTAAAAATATCGAATTTCATTGATAAAATGCATATATCCCACCGATCTTAGAATAATCACCGAATAATAGAAAAATATCAGCTGCAGAAAAAAAATATGTCTACCGTATATAGATCTTGAAGAAGCTTTTCACACGGTACCAAGGCAAAATTTATGTTAAATGTTAGAGAAAAGGATATTATTAACAAAATGGTAAAAGTAATTATGTACGTATGTACATTTATAACAGAAATATGAATAATTATGTCATTAGTCAAAAAAGAACATCAAAAATATTTACTACAAACGAAGGTATGAGACAAGGAGGAAGATTAAGCAAAACTCTATTTATAATATCCATGAATGAGATAATTAAAGAATGCATCGTAAAAGTGAAAAAAATGCATGTGGGTTATAGGAATTTAAGAGGAGTAGATATTTCAGAAGAAGCGTTCGCTGACGACGTCGTTATATTAGCCAAAAATGAGAAACAACTACAAATAATTATAGAAATATGGAGTATTAACATAAATAAAATAAAAGTTATGGTATAAATATCATCAAAAAAAGGGGGAACAACATGAACAGAAGCAGGGACGCTGGCCAGAAATAAGAAGGAATGGGTCAAATTTGTACATAATATGAATATTTAGTAGAATATTAGTTAAGTTTACAAATGATAAATGTTGAATGGGTTGCATATGCGAATTTATTTTGAATGAAGTAAAAAAACAGAAGTAGTCGCAATAATTTATTGTTTAACTTCTTACGACCGCTTTCGCTCTCTTTAAAATATGCAGAGTATCATCAGGTTAACGGTTATAACTAAACTAGATGCTACAAATAAAAACCAGAGTTAGAACATTGTCTGGTTGTAAACAAGATGCCTAAAAAAATCCATAAGATCAAGTCAATATTTAACAATATATATAAATCAAAATCACTGACAAATACATATGTATGCACTCATACTGACAATAACAAACGCTCTTATGCACGCAAACACATGCAAATATATGCGGTCTGCGATTATGCAATGTAAACGTGTTGTACTTACATGCCGTTACAAGGAGTTATTTCTATAGTCTTCAATAACATGATTTATTGCTCAAATTATGCTAATGGGGATTTGATTGGATATACGGAAAATGCTGCATAGGTTAACATGTATATGGGCAAAACACTGGGTTAACAGCATTTTCTGTCTATCCAATCAAATCCTCATTGGCATAATTTGAGCAATAAATCACGTTATTGAAGACTATAGAAATAACTCCTTGTAACGGCTTGTAAGTACAACACGTTTAAATTGCATAATCACAGACCGCATACATTTGCATTTGTTATTGCCAGTTAGTGTGCATACATATGTATTTATCTGTGGTTTTGATTTATATATATATATTGTTTAATATTGGCTTGATCTTATGAATCTTTTTAGCACATTTTTTACAACCACACAATGTTCTAACTCTGGTTTTTATTTGTAGCTAGCATTTAGTTTACTTGTAACCGTTGACACAATGATGCTCTGCATGTCTGCGAAACCGGTCGTCGGAAGTTAAACAATAAATGATTGCGAGTACGTCTGTTTTTTACTTCATTTTTGGTATTAAGATTGAGTATTTATATTGTAATATATGGAATCGTTTTAGGAGTATAAACTTGACGACCCGCTAATGGTAAAATCCTCAAAACAATCAAAACACCTCGAAGATGAGGGACATCTCGTAGTCGCACAGTTCTACTAGTACCACACGCCAGCGAATTAAGAGAAATCCCCCCTGAATCGTACATCTTAACATATAAATGAAGACTCTCACTCTTCCACTTAAGATTTCAAGTTAAGTAACCGTATAGGCAAGGTAAGATCACACATACAGTATATACAGTGTGTTTGTTCTGAGTGGGTGTGTTTACTTTCTAGTTCGTTTTGGTGGATTACAAGCACGGTGAGTTGATTTTTTTTATCAGTTGATCGGATACTGGATTATATCCCTGCGACATACAAAGCAAATATTATATAATGCTGTGAGCTGACATACATACCTACTAAGAATTAAGATTTTTTAAATAGCCCAGTAAATTACCGTTTTGGAGTGTAATTTTCAGTGTGACGACGGATTTACTTGAAAATTTAGATTTAGGTTCTACTTACCCCCCTCTTCAAAGTTGGACTTGTGCCGTTGCTGATTTTTACTTGGGAGGTGCAAGTCAACCCTCCTTCGGGGTAGAAAAACATACGTTTAAAATAGGTAGGTCCGAAAATGGATAAACTGACCAATTCTAAGCAACTTTTGTTCTATAGAGTGTTGTCACTAAATCAAACCTTTTCGAGTTATTTACGAGTGAGTATGTTCATTTTTCTACAAAAATCCACGTTTTTAAACGGGTTTTCGTAAATCATTCAAAAAGTATTTTATCGAAACAAATTTTTAGCAAAAATATAGCTCATAAAAATGTAAAAATTTATGAACTTTCTAGACCCAGTAGAAGCAGAGTTGTACTTAACGAAAAGTAAAATTACAAATCGAATATTTCAACGTGAAATAAAAAAAAACAAAACACTTCTCGGGGAAAACTCATCACAACCTCAAGTGTATAAAAAAAGCTTTTTTTATTTTTAAAAAAAGTTTTAGCGCCACAAGTAAGCACGTTATGCTCAAAATAAAGGTAGTCACTTTTTTAAAAAATAAACGTGAAAATTAGCCCCTTATTATCATCCCAAATGAAATTAATAGTTAACGCTTCAAAAGTTACTTACATTATGTATTGTTTATAGGATCTGTAAGTTTCATCGGTTTAAAATGCTTATTTTTGAAAATGCTGTAGTTGAAAGGCCTTGAACGAGTCGCTAGTCACGAGTGTGGCAAATTTTGAATAGCTATATCTTAACCAATTTTTGTCTTTAGAAAAACAAAAAATCTAAAATATTCAGAAAGCAAAAACCTACATTTGTTTGCTGCTTGAGATTTTTGGTATCGCCAATATTTTTTAAGTTATTTTGAAAAAAAAAAGTATTTGTTTCTGAATTAAAAAAAATTACTTTAAAATAAATTTCGTTCAAAAATAAGCATTTTGAACTGATGAAACTTTTAGATCATAAAAACAATACATAAGTAAAGTAACTTATGAAGCGGTAACTATTAACTTCATTTTGGGATGATAATTAGGGTGTGATTTTCACATTTTTTTTTACCAAAATAAAAGGGATCAAATTTATTTTAAGCATAACTTGCTGATTTTGATGCTAGAAACTTTTTTAAAAACAGAAATAAAGCTTTTGTAAACACTTTAAAAAAGTTATGATGAGATTTCATTGAAAAGTGCTTAATTTTTTGGTTATTTCACGTTAAAACTTTCAATTTGGAATTTGACGAATAGAAATCTACTTTTCATTGGATACAATTCTGCTTTACTGGGTCTACAGGCTTCATACATACACTATTTTTTTCACTTTTTAATAAGCTGTAGTTTTATATTTTGTTCGATAAAATACTTACTTTTTGAGTTATTTGGGAGAAACCGTCTATAATCTATAAATATTTTTTTTTATTGAAAAATTAACATATTCACTTGCAAATAATTCGAAATTGAAGTGAAGAAACTCTGTAGAACAAAAGTTTTCTAGAATTAGTCAGTTTAACTTATTTTAAACATATGTTTTTTCACCCCCGAGAAAGTGTGACTTTCACCCCCCAAGTAAAAACAGGCAACGGCACAAGCCAAACTTTGGAGTGGATGGTAAATAAAACGCGAATCCAAATTTTCATGCAATCGGTGGGGACACTAAAAATTACACGGTATCGCCATATTTCACGTTCATTTACTGGGCTATACTGTGAATTAAGATTTTTTAAAGTGTGATTGCCGCAGGGCTGTGTTATCGAGTGATGTAAAATAAATTATTAGAGAGAAAAAGTAAACGATGGATTGTTTGCAAAGTATAAAGAGAAGTGACCTAGTTCACTGATATATTTACAATTATAATTGGACAGTTGCTTTAAAAATAATTAAGTACTTTGCGACTAAAATTCAAAAAGGCGTGGCATTGACAAGGAATTTTTTCAATTAATAATAAATGGGAGATTGGGTCACTACGTCAGTTTTTGCAGATATAAAATATTTTGGTGTTGTTTTTCTGGTATTTTGGTGTTTTATAAGTTATATCTCGCTCCATGTGTAATATGTCCAAAATACACCCATTTTCTTGTTATGATTATATTCAAGGTTTCCATTTCTTAATTCATCCTTCTCAACACGTCAGAACCTCTTTGTTTGTGACGTGTCTGTCCACGATATTTTCAAAATTCTTCTATACCCACAACTCGAATGATTCCAGTTTTTTCAGTGATGTCGCATTTAAGGTCCAAGCTTCCACTGCATAAAATAGCTTCCACTCCAACTTTAAATCTCTTGTGTAGAGTACTCTTCTCAGTTTATTAAACTTTGTTCTAGCATTTTCTATTCTAATTTTGATTTCCTGGAAGTAATTATTTGTGGATAGTTTCCTGGAAGTTAATATTTTAAGAACCTAAATTGGAAATATAAGGGAATGAACATCAACGGCCGCTACCTCAGTAATCTACGATTTGCGGATGACATAATCCTGATAGCTACTGACCTACAAGAACTGCAAACCATGCTTTCAGAACTACACATCGAATCTTCTAAAACAGGACTGAAAATGAATTTAAACAAAACAAAAGTCATGCACTCCGAATAAACCGTAACAATAATAAACGACAAAGTTATAGAAAAAGTTGAAGAATATATATACTTAGGACAAAAAATAATATTAAATAGGGAAATTCAAACGAAAGAAATAAAAAGAAGAAGAAAGTTATTCGGGCAGCATTCGACAAACTAAACTATATACTCAGAAATCAGCAAATTCAACTACATCGTAGATCTAAAGTTTTTGATGCATGCATTATTCCGATATTAACATAAACATGGGGTAAAAACATGGACAATCACAAAATAGAATATGAACATACTCAGACTCACTCAACATGCGATGGAAAGAGCAATGCTTGACATATCATTTAAGGACAGAAAAATAAACACATGGATAAGACAGAAAACCAAAGTCACCGATGTGGTACAAAAATCATTAAAATTGAAATGGGAGTACGCTGGACATGTAGCTAGGAGCGATCTAAACAAATGGCACAGAACAATTCTAACCTAGAGACCATACCAACACAAGGGACCCAGAGGCAGACCTCCTATGAGATGGACAGATGATCTAAAACGGACTGCCAGGAAAAATTGGCTACAAGTAACGTACAACAAAAAACAATGGAAAGGAAGACTTGAAGAGGCTTATGCTCAGACGTGGACGTGAATGGCTAGACGAAGTAAAAGAAGAATTATTTGTGGAGTTAACCATTGTTTTAATATATTCATATTTGTCCACTCGTTCAACATTTGTTTCGTTTATTAGAAGATTCCCGTTACTTCTTTCAGTTTTCGATATTCTCAAAAATTTTGTCTTCTTGACGTTCTTTGCTAATATATTTATACATTGTCATATACAGCGTGTTATCAATATTTGTATAGATTAGAATATTTCTATTGGTTTTTTAGAGCTTGGAGTAGAGAATTTGAAGTGTTTATTTACTTCGATCGTACAATACATTTAGTGGCTCTATGAGGAAGATACACCCTCTACTTGTTTTGAGGAAACATAATAACAGTAATTAAGGGTGTCAATGTCAAACTGGCTGTTGACTCTTTTGGAATATTAGTTTAAACTTCTTTGTTCCAAGTTCATTTATTGCAATTATTTTATTTTATTCATATTTCTTTATTAGTTTTGAATCAGTGGGCTTATATTTGAATATTCAAATGCGTTAAATGATAATAAGCTGCATATTAGTTTTTTTGTGTCAGTGTTTTCACTTTATCCTTTGTTTAAAAAAATCAAAAGGCGTGATGTTAAAATTATTCAATATTATTTTACTACTTATGTTACGTTATTCTTAACACTTAATATTGTTGAATTATGTAAACTACGTGAATATCTATAAACGTAAAAATTTGTTTTATCTCTTAGTGTTACCAGTAATTGAAAAGTATTAGTTTTTTATAGTTACCAAATCTTTTACTACTTTTTTATTGTTATCCTCACATCTATAACGTATTAGAGAAGGTGAAAACGGCGGGTTCTTTGGAGAAAATACTCATATGAGATTTTTTTGCATAATCACATTCGTGAGACATTCCAGAATAAGATTCAAGAAGTCGCCCACGCGAAGAGTGGTCCAAATTTTTTTTAATCAAATTACAAAAATCAATATTTTTGGCCCGGACAATTTTTTTTAGGTTTTTTGGACTATTCTGGATAATAAAGGTCTGTTAAAATTTTTCTCTAAGTTGATAGTTTTCGAGGTAAAAGCATTTTAACATTGAAAAAGAACGAAAATGGCGATTTTCAAGGCTTAACAACTCAGTTAAAAGTTATTACTATGAAAGTCAGAAAGTGACTAAATCAAAGTTTAAAGCCGTTCCTACAAAATCCTGAAGAAATTTTTGTCATTATTTGATTACTAAGCTGTTATTTTTACGTATTAGGCAGCCGTACATGATGAGTGCGAAAGAGATGCCATTCAGGCAGTCCAGTGGCGAATCTCACTCGCACTCACATTTACAGCCGCGTCAATACGATCTTACCGCTCATTATTAATAAATAAAAATCACAGCTTAGCAATAAATTAATGACACACATTTCTTCAGGATCTAAATTTGATTTAGTCACTTTCTGACTTTCATAATAATAATCTTTAACCGAGTTATTAAGTCTTAAAAATGGCCATATTTGCGTTTTTCAAATTTTAAATTGCTTATAACTCGAACACAATCAACTTTAGAGAAAAATTACAAGAGACCTTTTATGTCCAGAATGGTCCGAAAAATCTAAAAAAGAATTTATCCGGGCCAAAAATATTGACTTTGCAATTTGATTAAAAAAAATTGTTAAAAAAAATTGGACCACTTTTCGCGTGGGCGAAAATTATATGTATATGAATTATTGTAAACGTGATTTTCTACAAACGTAAGAACTCTTCTGGTATTTTCGTTGTTCCATTAAAGCACGTTCACGGATTTCACTTTGCATTTTCTTATTATTTATCTATTTGTTTATTTATTTTGTTATGGATTAATATATTTGTTAAATTTTTTTATTGGTATTAACTATCAATTTGTCAGACTTTTACAATCATCTATTGAAAGGATTTCCATTTTTCAACTTATATGAATATCAGTTAATTTTTAAGAATAAGAATATAGGTATACTGCGTTCTACGGTCACCTTTCAGTATAGACTCTTATGAAGAACAGTGTTGCCAAGAGATATTAATATTTATATTAAATAAATTTTAAAGTATTTTTATACCTCACTTGGTCTATTAAATTTATCAGTATGTATGAGAAATCTTGTAAGCTGTTAAAATAAAGGGAGTTTAGCTCGGTGAATTGCTCGGGAAATTGCAAAATTCGCTTCGCTCATTCTGCAAACTTTCACATGCTTGCCTAAAAATTGTACTTTTAACACTTATATCATAAATAACTATTAAATATAATATTAATCACAGGCTAATTATAATTAATACTCAAATGATATATCTTTAATACCGTATAAATGTCTTTCATAGTACCCATCTATTAATTATTTAAAAATAATAAAACCCACAGATTTTCAAATCAATATGTTTTGGACTTCTGGAATATTCTATTTAGACGGACATTCGTCTGCTTAAAACCGGCAACACTGAGCTGCAAGGTTCCATAAGTTTTATATTGGGATACGCTGCCCACACTGCAAAGTGATTGCGGAACGCAGAATAGGTATCTATCTGTTTTAAGAACATTTCTCATATTATTAGTTTTTCTTCCTGGGTAACTAGTCTTCTTCTTTCTTCCTTCTCAGCTTTTCCCTTTTTAACCTTCGGAGTACGGAGATTATTTGGCTTACTTAGATTACGATGATGGGTCAAGCGTGACCCATTCTCATTTTATTTATACGGATGTTTTAAATAGTCAGTATTATTAAACAGTATCCTTAATTCAACAAAAAACAAAGAAAATCCTAAATTATTGTATTTAAATTTTTTAAGATGGTTAGTTATGGGCATATACTAGTTCGCTCCGGCGGCCAGATTTTAATACCTTACAGAAAACGGGCATAGGTAAGTTCGGTCATATATTTGAATACAGTGGAACCTCGATAAGTCGGATTAATCGAGACTGCGGCCGATCCGAGTTATCGAAAATCCGAGTTAACCGGAGAATATAGTAAAAATTAATAAAACACGGTATACTTACAGATAAACTCCATTATAATTGCAAAAACATGAAATACATAAAATATGCACAATACATCTAAATTACGTACAGTTGTATACAGTCAGTATTGATTATTTCTTGGTAAAAACTTGGTCAATGTGAAAAAATGTTTGTTTTGTCTGATGAAAATCGGTTCGGGTTAGCCGGACTTCCGGTTATCGGAGGCCAACTTATCGGGGTTCCACTGTACGTATACCCGTAAACAGAGACGGCTGCGATTTACGTGTACCTAGAAACATATTGAAAATATTCTTCCAAATCCGAAGACCGGGTCAGGACTGACCCGGCATCATAGATGTTACGTAGAGGAAAAACTGTAATTTGCATGTTCACGAATTATATACGAAAAAATAGATTGAAACAAATAAGGAGAACTTACGATCAATCGGATTTGTAAAAAAATTATTTCATAAAATATTAAGAAATAACTGAATTTCGGGTCACGCTTGACCCAGTATTCGTACTCCGAAGGTTAAGGATCGCTGTTGCATAGTCATTTTCGCCACTCATTTCTGTCCATCGTGTCATCTTCGCCTAAACCTTTCTTTCTCAAGTTCTCTGTCACAGTCTCAGTACCACACATGATACTACGACAACCAAAGATAAAGCCACTTCGAGAACAACTTTTAACCGATGCGCGCATGACGTCAGCGCCCGACAAACTTGTACGGAGACTTATGGGAAAGCAAGACTTATAGAATGCATTGTCATAGAGACAACATTTTATACGGTTTTATACATTTTTGTGTTATTAAATAACTGAAATTGCCGTTCGTCTGTTCTGTTACACTGTTTAATTTATACTTTGATGAATTGTTATAATCATACCAGTAAAATAATACAATATATTATGTAGGTACTGTACTAAAAAACGTAATAGTTTTTTCACTGCAAAAATTTAAGAGGTTTCTTGACATGCAGAAAACTTTAAATAAACCGCGTCAAATAAAAGATGGTTTATTAACAAATAATAAAAAAACGAAAGTTTCAAAAAAGTATAAAAATTACAAAAACAAAATTAAGTAGATAGATTTAGATGGATTTAAAGAGGTGGCCGTTTAGCCTATTCCACTGCTACATTTTCAGATATATTGTGGTCCTCTAATTCTAGATTACATTCTTCAGTCTGGCTCTTTTTAAAAGGTCTAATAAGCCCCAATTCTCATTGCACATTCTTCTACATTTTCCCAAGGACATAGTAGCTTTCTGTGTGGTTTTCAGGATGTGAGTATTCCATTTCAGCCTATGATCAGTATAAACCCCAAGGTATTTTGTTTTTTTGGCAAATGAAATTTCTGTTCCTCCCAGCGCCGGTAGTTTTAAGCCTTCTAGTGCTGTCCTTTGGGTGCAGTTGGTGATTTGTTTTCTGAGCATTGACTATCAGTTTCTCTTATTTACACCGGTTGTCAACTATATTTGGGGCTGCTTACATTCTCCCAGACACCAGCTGGGAAAACCTGCCCCTGATGACGATTGATATATCGTCAGTGTATCCTAGACAAAAAAGTCTTCTGTTGAGAGATTTTTGAGATCATCTACCAAGGTTGCTCAAAGTAGAGGTGACAGAACTCCTCCTTGTGGACAGCCTCCACCTACTTCTGCTTTGATGGTTGCTTTAACTAGAGTTGATATTACTATCCTATTCTCCAGATATAACCTTATCTATCTGCATATTACCGCAGGGATTGTTTATCGACTATCTATGTAGTCTAGATCCGCTAAGTTTAGTTTCAACAGGACCACCACGAGAAGGGTGCAATTAAAGATTACACACCCCCAATCAATGTTGGGAGTACCCAGCGGTCTTGGGATCGTTTAAGGAGGTGCAAAGTCCTAAGACTCTCCAAGCAAAACTCATCCCCTGAGATTAGTTCTTTTCCCGCTCAGCTTTACGCCGACTAGAAAAAGAGCACATCCCTCGCCCCCGCCCAAAAAAAAACAAAACCAAAAAGAAACAACAAAAAAAAACAAAAAAAAAACAATATTACATTTGATTAATTTTACTCAACGATTTTTGCAATTATTTTTTGTATTTTAGACTTTTCTTTCAACTTTTGGTTCAAAACTCGCATTCGAAAATACATCCGACATCTAAAAAATAGTTTTTCACATCACCAGATATTTTAACATGAACTGATCTTTCCAATAAAGATTTTTGATATTTTTTGATGCCAACTTAATAGTTAAATTGACAAAAAATATTCTCTAGTTCATGACAGTTCGTAAGTAATATTTCTGAAGGCTCCACGAAACCCCCTTCTGAGAGATGATTTACCTACGAGGAAGAAGTGTTGCTACTTGTAGAACTGCCCAAACTCTCTTCATGTCGTAGCTTGAAAGCTATGAAACCAGCTAAATTTTCTAGTCCATCATGATACAACTCTTCCATTTCAAAATCTGTTTGATGGTTTTCATTTTCTGAAGTTACTGGAAGATTTAATTGACTAAAAAGTGGTTCGATTATCATCACTGAATCTACTACGTCATTGTTGTAACAATCAAGATTAAAAGAGCTTCCTGCTTTCATGTTTTGAAGCGACATGTTTGTTGTTTCTGGTAGGTTACTTACTGAGTGAAATAGGAGAGTGAAATAACTTCATCGTTCCGACCGATAATAAAATTACGAAGACGGTATTTAAATTGCAAAGGAGACGGATGATCATGTAAACCTCCAATCGCATGTATTACTGAGAATAGTCCTTCTAAGCAATCTTTATTTAAATTATATGTTGTTATATAATTGATGTTGAAATCTTTTTTTAAATATAGAAAGAGTAGTCGCAAAGATTTAATACTAACAATAATACCATGTTGAAAGGTCAGTAATGACTAATTCTAATTATATTTAAGAATTTTATCCCGAAAATATAGCTTTATGCTTTCCGAAAACTTTCGCAAACTGCATACAAATAACAAACTTAAGTTAAAAATCGAACATTTGGCCTGGCGTTTGTCGGTCAGTGACGTATGCGTAGAAGAGAGAGAGAGACAGGCTTATTCATGCGCGTGGCTTTATCTCTGGTTGTCGTAGTATCATGGTATCACAGTTCTCAGTACCTCCATTTTCTCCTAGGATTTCCTCTACCTCTATTTCCATCAACTTCTAACAGCCCTGTCCTAATCTAACATAGTTTACATTTCAATTCTAAATCTGATGTGACCAAACCATTGAAGTAATTGTCCTTGACTCTTTTTGAAGACTGTAGTCACCGGCTGATTCTCTAATTATGTCGTTCCTAATCCTAGGTCACTTCTAT
Organism: Diabrotica virgifera virgifera; assembly: GCF_917563875.1. Taxonomy (NCBI): domain Eukaryota; kingdom Metazoa; phylum Arthropoda; class Insecta; order Coleoptera; family Chrysomelidae; genus Diabrotica; species Diabrotica virgifera. Next base: position 34,463,673 of record NC_065450.1, on the reverse strand, counting down.
TCTTACCCAACATCCACTGTAACATTTTCATTTCAGCTACCTCTATCTATATTTTCCTGAATCTTCTTTACCAGTCACACTTCACCGCCCTACACATACGCAAGCCTCATCACACTTTTGTATATCTTTCCTTTCCTCCCTTTGCCGATTTTTCTATCCCAGAGTATCTACCCCCCACATTCGCTTCCAGTTAAAGGAACGATCAAATTTTTCCATCTAGTCTCTCATTTTCCATAGTTATGTACGAATCAAGTGATTTAATTTCTCCTACTCGTCCTAGTTTTTTTTCCAAGCAATTTAATGTGCCCAACCATTTCTATTCCTGGCAACCACATAAAATCCCTTTTTTCCACCTGCTAACCTTAAGTCCATCCTCTTCTATAAACCTTCTTTAACCCTCCAACTTCTTATCCAACATTTCTTTACTCTCTTTTTCTAACACTATAGTATCAGCAAAGAGCATTGACCAAGGATCCCACTCTCTTACTTTCTCTGTCAGTACATCCATAATAAGATTAAACAGGTAGGGGCTCACTCAACAACCTTGACGTAACTAACTGTCAGTGGAAAACTTTTAGTCAATCCGACACAATTTCTTACATTGGTATACATTCCCTCATACATACTGCCGAAAAAATGAAAGATTACCCATGAACGATCATATCAATCAGTTATTTTGTATTTACTGTCTCTTTTTATAACAAACGTTTGTTATTAATAGAAAAAGACAGCAAATACAAAATAAGTGATTGATATGATCGTTCATGGGTAATCTTTCATTTTTCCGACTGTATCTTTCACAAGCTTTAAGTACTTTTCTTTTTGAGAACCCATTTTTCTCTCATACATCTACATAGCTCTTGTCTAGAAACTCTTTCGTGCGCCTTTTTAAGGTCTATAAATACGAAGTGTATTAGCTCTATTTTTTCTCACCGTATTTCTGAGGGTTTGTAAAGTTTATATGGGTTTCTGGTGTGACCGAGCATTGAAGTCTCCAATTTAATTTTTAAATAATTATTAGAGTTTCTGTTGTGACTGAGCATTGAAGTCTCCAATATTACTAAAGTTGATTTTTTTACCAAGAGGAGTAAACTAAAAAGACAGATTCACACCCAAGAAACTTACTAGAAAAGTCAACAAATTCATCTTCTTTTTTCGTTGATCATATCAGCTTTAGATGATAATCCATACATATTATATTATACTAACACATCGCTAAAGAGTTCTAAAAACAACCGTTTTTATATGAAAGTAGACTAAAAATCTCAAAATTAAAGTAATAATGCAGAAAACACAAAAAATCGCCGATATACTTAATTAACCTATAAAATGACAGAAGTGCCAAAATTTTATAAATGTCATCAGTGTCAACATTTAATAACAGTGGAGTAAACTTGCCTGCGGTTGGACCAATTAGAAGCAAGCATTACGGCGCGGTAAATTTGAATCACTCCTCTTGGTTAAAAAACAAACAATAATAAAAAATACTATTTACATTTTAAATTACTGTTTAAAAAACCGGTTTAAAACCTGAAAGCTAGTTTTTATCCAACAAATTTAAAATAAACCATCTTTGAAAAAAAGAAATGAGTCTTACTGCTTAAAAGTATTTACATACTTCCATTATTGAAATTTCGATTTCCGAGTTAAAAGTTGTTATTAAAATGTATAAAATGAGGCAAAAAATCTTATAAAAGTTCAATATATCGCCCTCATTCTCATTAATTTAGGTGTTCTTGTAAGTTTGTCGTTATCTATGTTTTTTTTGTTTCCATATTATACACTTATGTGTATAGTGTAGTTATGTATAATACTACTAATAGTGCTATTATCTTCTCAATTTGTTTTACACTAATCGTTAAGTTCTCAACAAAAATAAGATAACTGGAATACTTTATTTACGTGAGACAAGTAAACTTGCCAGACGAGAACTACTATTAATGAAAACAATTTCAATCAATATCAGTATTATACAAAATAAAGTTAAATAAATTTCTTTTCTTATTGAATACCAATGAAAGTGATAACAATTTCATTTAAATCAAACAAAATATAAGCATTTGTAATTAGGCATAACAAAGCCTAATTTCAATATTATGAGCTGATTGGTCGATAAATTCCTGAGTATGCTTTCTGCGTTAGAGTGGAAATTCATGTAAACACATTAAACATTCAGATGTTAATAGAAAATGATCCAATATTATATTTAAAAGAGGACAATTGAATTATAAACTTGTAAGACTTTTAGAAGGTTAATAGTTTTGAGAAACATAGTTCAGATTAGATATTGACCTACCTGTAATTGAGGTCGTTTAACATAATACTGTACTCTGTACCACACTTGTGAATAAAGTGGATTATGCAATTATTAGTTATTTTCGTCTAACGGTGCCTTGTCTTTCATTTCTCGAGAAAGAATTTCCACAAAATTTTTAATTTCCACAAAACCTATAATTTGTTTTGGAGATGGCTGTAGCTGATTTTTTACTTTCTGTATTTTTTAAAATAACATATTTCTCATTTTTTGCAGATTTTTCCATAAGGTGCGCCACCTTCAAAAACCCAAAAATCTGTTTTTACGGGTTTTGGGTGAGTTTCTCAATTTTATAGACTTAAAAATAGATCAAATCAAGGTGTTTTATAGGTCATATCTAATTTGAAGTAACTAAGTTCTGTAGACATTTAAAATTGTTTAAAGCACCTTTAAAACCCCAAAAAACTTGTTTTTTCAAGGTTTTTGTGAGGTTTTGTGGGGTTTATTATAATTTTTGAGACCGATACAACCTGAATTAATGCGTCTCCAATTGATATTAAACAAATATATGAAAAAAAATTTCAAGCTTCAAAGAAGCAAATACAACCATCGTTAATGCGACAAACAAGATTTTCAATTGTTAGTCGGGAATTTTTGCTGGATTTACCCAACTTGTTTTACCTTCTAGTATCATTAAACAGCATGTTTTTAAAAATTTTATAAAATACTATGAGACGATGTATTTCTCGTATTCAGTGAAGCCAGAGATTTCTTGAAACATGCGAAAAACTTAATTAATTTACTCAACTTATTTTACCCTCCGGTATCATTAAAGAGCATGTTTTTAAAAATTTTATAAAATAGGATGAGACGATGTTTTTTCCATATTCGGAGAAGTCAGAGATATCTTAAAACATGCGAAAAGCTTGGGATCTTCTTGTTAAACAAATAGGTAAAATGTAAAAAAAAATTAAAAAAGATTCAGGTTGTATCGATCTCAAAAAATATGATTAACAACACAAAAACTCGCAAAAACCCTCAAAACCCATTAAAAATTATGTTTATTGGTGTTAATATGTTTCACCCAATTTTCAATGTCCTAAAGGTACCTCAAATTATATATAACCCATCGAAAAGCAAAAAGTATATAAAATAAAGAAAATCTCCCAAAACTACCAAAAACAGTTTTTAGGATTTTTGGAAGATGGCGCACCTTACAGAAAAATCTGGAAAATATCAGAAATATATTTTTTAATAAAATACACTAAATAAAAAATAGACCTGCAGCCACCTCAAAAAAAATTATAAATAAGGTTTTTCTAAAATAATACTCACTGGTAGTGAGGGCATTTTGCCTATTTTAAGGGGGGTATTCTTTATGCGTTATAATTTCAATAATTTTTTAATAAGATAATAAGATGTTTTCATGAATTTTGTCACTGGAAGCATTACATTAAGACGTATACAGTGATGTGAGCGCTAATAACCTGCAAAATATCGCAACAGATGGAAAACATATTAAGTTGTGAGATAAAAAGAAATGAAACTAGTGGAGGTGGGAAATTTAGCGATAAAAACCTATACTATATTCTATTTATTGTTTTCCATCTTTAGACGTATCAGAGGAGTATTTCAACTATAACTGTCACTGTCACAGTGGCAGTTGCCAAACTCGTCCGATATGTCTAAAAGTGGGGAAAAATAAATATAATATGAATTTATAGGTTTTTATTGCTAAATTTCCCACCTCCACTAGTTTCATTTCTTTTCATCTCACAACTTAATATGTTTTCCATCTTTTGGTTATTCTGCCGGTTATTAGCGCGGTCATCACTGTATATTTATATGTTGTTCTGAAGCTATTTCCTTGTATTATATATTATATAAAATTATTTTTTCAATTTATTTGTGGCTTATTTCCCATCTAAATAGTTAACTATATTTATATGGAATATCACACATCGTATTGTTGTTTGCAAATACAATGAGTTTATTAAGTTAATAAACTTTTTGAAAACTAATATTTATATCTAATAAAACTAAAGAATTTATCTATAATAAAAAAACTACTTGGGAATCTTTAAACTGTTTACACGTTATTTGAAAAATTCGATTACTGTCACGATTCAAGGACGCAGAAGATGGAACAAAAAGCTTCAGGATTCCGGAACTAATTAATATTCAAATAGAACTTTATTTCATTTTAATGATTTACAAGGAAGCAGCAGTAGCAAATACCAATACATTGCATAATTAATCCATTAATTATTTTCCATACACCTTCGAAAAAACTCCGTTTATTTGTATTCCATCGAAACACTTCTACTGGTTTTTGTAAATATTAATTACCTAATGTTTATTTTTAGTTTCGATTCAATAAGTAAAATTTGCTTAACTAATACTCTGTAGCCTTGTTACCTGACGGTAATATTGAAATTATTGTGCAGTCTCTGAAGGTTTTCACCTCCCATTTCGTTGAACCTTTATCGATTTTCATAAAAATTTGTGAGTTCATAGTTAGAGCATACTTCAAGAAACAAAAGTGACATGGTGCCAACTTGCGCTTTTATCCTGGGATTGGATGCCACCCCTTTTCGTGGATGAAAATTATTTCATTAAAAATAACTCCATTGATTGATAGAGGGTAAATTCAAAGCAAAATTTGTGATATAAAGTTATTAAAATAAGTTCAAGACTTTTTGAGTTATTAAAGATCAAAGATTTTAATTTTTCGTGACAAGAAGGCATGTTTTTCATAAATAGCTCAAAAACTAGGAATACCTATCACATCAGTTCCAGAAAAATTTAATCCATGCAAGTTATGAAGAAAATAAGAGAAACATTTTTTGGAAAAAGTGAAGAATAAAATATACTATACGCCATTTCCACAAAAATTAAAATTTATCCCTAAATATTTTTTTACTTTAGCATAAGAAATAGCCTTAAACATTTTAACCGGTTTAAAATGCATATTTTTGAAAAAAAAAACTATGATAAAAATGAAAACTTTTCACATTTTTGAAAATTTCATTTTTTTTTTTGATAATAACTCCAAAAATACTCGATGTACGTAAAAATTATTTACTCGATGTACGAAGGAAATTTGATTTGAGTTACTTTTTTATTTTTGTAGGATAAAAAATAACCGAGATAGTAACGTTTAAAGTATAAATTTTACTGCGAGAACCATGTAACCCTTTAGCCGTTTAACTTAAAAAAAAAAATAGATTTAAAAGACTAGGTTTAATACGATTTTATAGCTCTTGAAATTACCTTTCAAATGCTTTTGGATAAACCTGATATCATAAAAATTAACGAAGTTGTTCTAAAAAAAAATTACTATTTTTGGGAAAAATTTTTGGGACATAAATTTTGAAAAATTTTTGGAGTATAAATTTGTATGCTATCAACTACTTCTGGAGATCATTTGATTGGTATTTCTGAGTACTTTAACAAGTGTTAAGTAGGTATATAATATAAAATGCATCGTTTTTTCTTTATTTAAGCTTGTATACTTAGATTTGAGTGCACGCCGAAAAAGAATATCCATTCAATTACCTATAACTCACTTACTTTAAATTAATATTAAAAGGTTTTTCAAGTAAGGAGTTTATTCGATTTATTTATTAGCTTCAATTTTGATAATGATACCTTTTTTGTAAAAAGATATAATTTTTAAGTTATTTAAAAAGTTGATTTTTTAGTTACGAAAAATTAAAAGTTTTTATCTTTAATAACTCAAAAATATTAATTTATTTTAATAATAATAATAATAATATTAGTCTCTCGTTTTACGACATCCGAATGAGGTCAGCCGACAATATACCTCGGCATACCTCGGCTTATGAGGTCGACATACCGAGAGGTATGTCGACAATACGGCGTCGAACTATTGGTTGACATCAAGAAAGTTGTTCCCTGAAACAGAAAAATTACCTGAAATATATCGTCAAAGACCCTCAGATCCAGAACGACAAATGCCGATATGAATGTCGAACCCAAGAAACGATCCAACATCTTACAGGGGGCTGTCAGGCATTTGCTGCAACTGAATACAAGGAACGGCATGACTCAGTAGGAAAGATCCTTCATGAGGAGATAGCTATCAAGATGGGACGTCTTAAGCCAGACCATCTCCCATATTATCAATACGTCCCTCAGAGTATGCTTGAAAATGACAACTACAAGCTATACTGGGACCGTACTGTACTCACCGATCAAACTGTGGCACATAATAGACCAGATCTCGTACTAGTTAATAAATTAACAAGACAAACAACACTAATTGATGTGGCGATACCTATCAACAATAATCTACGTACTAAATGTACTGAAAAGATCGCCAATTACAGAGATCTGGAAATACAAATACGAAGACAGTGGAGAATGCAAAGTACCTATACTATACCTATTATTATGTCTACTAAGTACTGCAGTCATTCCGAAGAACCTCCTCGAAAACATAAAAAATCTGGGTCTAAATAAACACCTTTATAAGACCATGCAGAAAGTTGTACTACTTGCGACGGCCAGATGTGTACGAAAATTTCTGGGAGATACTCCAGCATACCAAGTCACCTAGGGCTCGATAACACGGAGTCACACCAGAGCTCAATCCTTTTGATAGCTTAGGTATCTGGGATGAGTCAATTTTCCCCTTAGAGGGAATGTGAGCCGTATGGCTAAATCTGGTCTCCCGTTTTAAACCATTACGCGTCTTTGGGATTATATCAGGGTAGTCTGCTATATCTAGGTCCTACGGTATACAAGGAAGGTAGTGAAGCCTCTATACTCTGGGTATAGAGATTTTTTAAGAAGAGTATGACGAAATATGGGAAAGATAGGAGAGAAGAGATTTAAGACCAAAAAGAAGAGAGGCTTAGCTCAGAAGGAAAAAAAATAATCAAAAGGGCAGAGGGACACTAAATCTCAAGTGGGTATTCGGGCCAGCTTCAATAAAGCAACTTAATAACAGTGATAATGGATGGTGAAAAGATCAAATAGGACCGCAAAGGCCACTTAACAAGCAATTATCCACTATCACTGGGCCAAGCAAAAGTATTAATATCAAAATTCAAATCAAAAGTCCGTTAGAGTCGCACAAAGTCCTTACAACTAAAAGTTAGTAATATTCCCCTAAATTGAACTCGTCTAGAGTGAGATACACGACTAGAATGCTACGGTTACCAAAAAATTAAGTATCTCATCTAGCAAAATAATAATTATTATATAATTGATTTATATAAATGAGCTGGTCAGTGACTCTTTATATACAATGTTAAAACCTATTTTACTAGACATATTCCCTATTTGAAAAACCTCGACAAAATCTTACCCCCGATTCCCTATCAAATTTTAAGCTACAATTATTTATAATTATTATTAAACAAGGCTTATTTAATTGAAAAAAAACTACTATTTATAATATGGAACAAAACAAAGACCTGAAAACCCTATCTATCACGAAAATATGTACCTAGTTCTACTTGATTGTATGCATAAAACAAGTTTACACTGGAGAAAATGTAGATTGCCCAAAATATATGAATAATAAAAGTAAACAAACTTATCTTTCACCACAGTTCCTATTTAAGAATGCAAGTTGAAGTCCATAGGAGAGTCCTTTTGGCACGATAAACTGGTTGGATGCTGTGGTGGGTAAGTCCTACTGAAAAATCCTAGATGTTGTGAAATCAAGTACTGGTTTTCTCCAACAAAACAGCAAGCTCTATGTGTAAACCATGGCAAAGTTGCTAACAGTTACTGGTACATACTTCAAGTGACATAAATTATGCAAAAGAATGCAAAGTGACTAAGTTACTAAATTGCTATGTGACGACGTAACTAAGTGACTAAGTGGTGGAATCTAACATAAAGTTTATTAAATTTAGTTATTATTTATTTCAATAACGGTAGCAGTACAGATTGAACAGGCCCAAACAAAACATTAAATATTAGGTTAGGTATCTTATGTCATGTCAAAACTTTCTGAAGCTAATTTCAATGACATGAACTTGCACGTCGAATGAACATGCGCAGAAGACAGCAGGCTGTATGATATTCGTTAAAACCTTTTTATAAATATTACCTTATAAAAAAATGAAAGAAAAACCTAATGATAGGTATAAAATACATTGGAACTTAGGTTTGCCAATAAAAAAACTTGACCTTTTGTTCTTTTCAAATATTTAAAGGATAATATGAGCTATAATTTGGAATTTAAATTTAACAATAAAAACCTATGGCCTTGACTGATTGTTCCTTTGCAAATGGAAATGAATATTATTATTATAATATGAATTATACATGAACTTATGTGGTAAATTAATCTAACGAAACAACCTAACTACAATGATGTATTACATCGAAGAAATAATGAGAAACAGCGTGTTCGCCCAGAGTTTGACCAAAACTAGTTCATTCTCATTGTCGCTTCGCCAGCTTTGGCTCTTGCCCCTCTTCGATGTTCGACCTGATGTCGTCTAACATTAGATCAAGAGCATAAGCGTAGTTAAGGGAAATCTTAAAGGGGTATTATTAATCCAATTTTATTTAAATTAATTTAATTAGTAGCGTGATCGCTACAGCAGCAGGGCCAGTGCTACGCTTTAACCGCCTATTATTACCTTTGGTTTTACCCAAGGTACTCATTTTAATCAGGCTGAGTCGATCTGGGGTCTATAAACATTTTTAAAAATAAAGTGTCTAGCTGTTCTCGTCGACACTGCATGGAAATCAGACATCCTACCGCCTGAGCTACTCCGTCCCAATTTATTTTTCAATAATTTGATGTAACAAATTTTGTTTGGAATTTGTTCCTCTATCGATTTATGGGATTACTTTTAATAAAATAATTTTCACTTCGAGAAGGGGTGGCATACCTACACCGCCAGGGCAAAAAGCGCCAAGTTGTGTCACTTTTGTTTCTTGATGTATCCTCTCACTACTCACCAATTTTCATGCAAATAGATGGAGGTTCAACGAAATCGGAGGTAATAGCTCATATCGTCGGCCTAATGTGAAAAGTGCAAAAGACTTGATTTTACAGGAGAGACAAAAAACTAATTATGCATAACTTTAATTGTACACAACTAAATACAGTATGCGGCAAAATAAACAATACTGAAATAAATATTGAAATTTTTATGAGGATTTATATATTTAATATACAGTATATCCCTGTAAGTTGTATCCATATGGAAAACTTTTTTATTAATAATTTTACGAAAAAAAGTTATTCTTTATAAAAAGTTCTGCATGGTCCAAAACCCAAGATTCAACCATTAGCTATCAAATTTTATGAATGTTATACGAGGTATGTCAAAAAGTTTGAATTTCACTCAAGAGTAAAGTAGCTGTATTTTTCACAATATTGAAAATTGCTATTATGAAAAGTTGTTTGGAATTAAAAACTATATTCTAATATGCAAATGCATCCTTATAATTGAAAAAATTTTTTTTTTAAAAATTATGGATAACTAGCATTATTTTCAGTTATTTCAACTCTGATAACGCTTTTATTATTAATTTTACAAAAAGTGATTCTTAATAAAAAGTTCTGGATGGTCTAAAACCTAAAATACAACCATCTTATATCAAATTTTATCAATTTTATACGAGGTATGTATGTCAAGAAAGATAAATTTAGATCAAAAGTAAAGTACCTTCATAGTTCAGAATATTTCAATTAGAAGCATGTAATTACATACTGAAACATAGTTTTTAATTCTAAATAACTTTTCATAATAACAATTTTCGATATTGTGGAAAATAAACGTATTTTACTCTTGAGCGAAATTCATATTTTTTTACATACCTCGTATAAAATTGATAAAATAAGACACAAGATGGTTGTATTTTAGGTTTTAGACCATGCAGAACTTTTTATTAAGGATAACTTTTTTTCGTAAAATTAATAATAAAAGAGTTATCAGAATTGAAATAACTGAAAATAATGTTAGTTATCCATAATTTTTCAAAAAAATATTTTTTTAATTAGAAGGATGTGTTTGCTTACTAGAATATAGTTTTTAATTCCAAACAACTTTTCATAATAGCAGTTTTCAATATTGTGAAAAATAAAGCTACTCTACTCTTGAGTGAAATTCAAACTTTTTGACATACCTCGTATAATATTCAAAAAAATTGATATTTAATGGTTAAATCTTAGGTTTTGGACCATGCAGAGCTTTTTATGAAGAATCACTTTTCTTCGTAAAATTAATAATAAAGAAGTTTTCCATATGGATACAACTTACAGGGACATACTGTACATGATATAGCCTTGCAAACATTATTCACGACTACGTTCGCGATCAAAGAGATGTTAAAGATGCCCTCTGACGCGAAAAAAATCTTTAATTCTAGTCCGTAATTGCGGAATGTCAGACGGTGGATCGCTCTGCCTTCTTCAGCATTCTCCATATATACGCTTCAAGTGACGTTAGGTTTGGTGAGTGGATATCTCCCAAAATGATCGCACAGTATCCTAAGAGAGTCCCTGGCCGTGTGACAGGTTGCCCCGTCCTGCTGAAACAATTGTTGATTTTAAGCTTGGAACGTTTTCGCGACCTTTTCCGTATGGCCGAAAATATTACTCCACGGAAAAATTTTTTTCTGCAAAACTGACAACTATTCTGAAGCACCTAGCATTAACGCGACATTCACATATACTCCGTCTACTGAGGCGCCCACTGAGGTGGACTGGCCGTGGCCCGTGGCGTGGTATTGAGTAGAGGTGGCCGACTCGCTATTTTGATACAGCAGTTGCTTTTTCAGCATTATTCAACGTATCCATGTTGATATAAGAAAAGCAAAATAATATTTGTTTGTTTTGTTTCAAAAAGCAGTTTTGTTGGCGTTTAATGAGAACATATAAATAATATAAATAATTATAATTATTGTTTAAATAATACATCTAATTACGGATATTTTTTGAACTGACAAAAACAATATAACAAAATACATGGTGGTTGTAACATTCATATGGTCGTACTGTTTATTTAAATTTACTTTTGTTTTCACCCAATTTTGAAAAAATGTGAAAACTTTGAATTACCCACGTCCGTCTGTCTGTCTGTCCGTCTGTAATCACAACTACTCCGTCAATATACCAGCTAGAATGACAAATGAGGTGTCAAATGAAAGCTTATAATCCAAGGATGGTACTAAAGGTGAGATATTTGACGTATCCTGTCTGTCCGTCGGTCCGTCCGACCGCGAATATAACTCCTCCGTCATTATACCAGGTAGAATTACAAATGAGGTATCAAATGAAAGCTTATAATCCAAGGATGGTACTAAAGGTGAGATATTTGACGTATCCTGTCTGTCCGTCGGTCCGTCCGACCGCAAATATAACTCCTCCGCCATTATACCAGGTAGAATGACAAATGAGATGTCACATGAAAGTTTATAATACAAAAATGGTACTAAAGGTGAGAAATTTGACCTAGGCTGTCTATCCGTCTTTCTGTCCGACTGCGAATATAACTCATCCGTCACTATACCAGATAGAATAACAATTGAGGTGTCGAATGAAAGCTTATAATCCAAGGATGGTAATAAATGTGCGAAATTTTACCTAGGACTTCCGGTTTTAGAAATGCGACCAGAAGTACTGTTTTAAAGTCACCGGAATAGTACACGTGATATATTATTCGACGTTACTTTGCAAGAAGAGAATAAATATATACTTTCGGTTCCATCACTGTCTGTTCATCTGTCGTTCCGTCCGCGAATACAACTTCTCCACTATTAATACAGATAGAATGACAAATGAAGTGCCGAATGAAGGCTTATAACCCAAGGATGGTATTAAAGATGAGACATTTGACATCGGACTTCCGGTTTTAGAGTTGCAACCGTATGAACTGTTCTAAAGTCACCGAAATAGTATAAGCGATATATCATTCGACGTGCCTTAGCAAAATGAGAAAAAATTTTGGTTTTGGTTTTTATATCATTTCCGCTTAAAAAGTTCTAACCAGAATTGCCGCTATAGTCGCAAAAATAGTATATGTAACACAACAATCGAAGCGTATTGAAAAGTTGACTTTTAATCTTTAGTTCCTGTTTTGAAGTCATTTCTGTTTAAATAATGATGACGCAAAGTTTAGTCAAAATGACTCAAAATTAGTAAAATCGTATATCGATCGACGCAAAGTTACACGAAGCGTTCAAATCTCGACTTTCAGTTCTACTTTCGATTAGTTTTGGTGAAAACCTAGGACTTACGAAGTCCAATTACTTGTTTTAACTGAGAATAAGCCACAATATTATTAGAAATTGAATTGGAAAGATTTGAATTTGGAGGTAAAATTAAACTTCCACTTCGGAAATTGCTCCAAATGAAATATATAGCAATGCCCTGCACATTCCTAATTAATAACATCAAGTAAAATAGTATTGAAAAGTACGTGAGTAGTGTAGAACATACAGTTTTCCAAAGTTTGTTTTCTCTTCAGGTGACAGCCACATCTTTGATTTTTTTTAAATAGGAAAGTACATAATATGACACCTCATTTAAAAGCCTTTGAAATACTGATTACAAAAATATATAATACTTTAATCCTTTTTGAAAGCGTAGGCGCAAAATTTCGTTTGAATTATTTTTAAATGCATTCATTTTTTTCGAATCCTGAGAAAACTAATACGTGTTTTTGAAAAATTTAAACGCAGAATACAAGACTACAGTATTATCGAGGATCCAAAAGTCTCTGAGGAATTCTATAATGTTTATTTTAATAAAAAGTTACAGGAGCGAAAAAAAAAAGAGAAAATTGAGTGTGATATTTAATTTTAAATATATCACTCTAAAGAAACTTTTTGTTTATTCTAAGGGACTTTTGTCCCTCGGTAATAATGTAATATTTCATTCTGTGTTTAAACTTTTCAAAAGTACTTGTTAGTTTTCTCAGGATTCGAAAATATGATTGCATTTAAAAAGAATTCAACCGAAATTTTCTGCCTACGCTCTCAAAAAGGATTAAAGTATTATACATTATTGTAATCAGTGTTTTAAAGGCTTCTAAATGAGGTGTCACATAATGTACTCTCCCATTTAAAAAAATCAAAGTTATGGCTGTCACCTGAAGAGGGATCGCGCAATAATTCTTAAAGTCATTTTAAATCAAGTATATCACATAATTTTTGAGGAAGTGGATTATACAACAAAACAAATTCATATTCAATGTAAATAAATAAAAACTTTAGAAATAGAAAACAAGAATTAAGTTATAATCTTAAGTTAAAGTAAATAATATAAACAGTAATTATAATAAAACAAATATACTTATAATAAAGAATAAAAACAAATATGAAGTATCATCACCGCAACTGTCAAATAAATGTTACCAATTTATGCTAAAATGTCACATTCGTTCGATTACAGTTATAGTGTGTTCCGAAAAAATGTGCTTCATAAAAACGCTTTATAGTCCATTTAGGTATACAAATGAAATGAAACATATTATTGTGTATTTCTTTAAGTTAACATTAATAGAAATCTTCAAATATTATTTCTACGCGTATATAATAAAATATATCTAGTGGCTGTAATTCCCGTGTACTCGGAAAAATGATTCTAAAAAAGAACACACCTACCGCCAAAATATTTCGTGTTGGTATCATGTGACGTCACGGGCTATGACGCGGATCACGTGCAACGGTAAGTAGATTAGACGAAGTATAATTAGGTGGGCACTGTATAGAAATTTGTAGAAAAGTAAAATAATTTTACCACCAGTTTTGTCGGCGAGTTTGTATTCATAACAGTTGTTATAAAGTATTTATTACCTGAGAAACCCTAATAATATAAAACAGCTATACAGGCCTTTGAGGCGTTTGCAATAAAGCATAATACCCGATATAATTTAAATTTTTAGGATATTGTAGGTAAAAATTTATTCGTTTAGTTAAAAAGTATTATAAACAGCGGTATTATTATATTAAAAGATATTTCAACAAACAGATAAATTTATTACGGGGGTAGGCGCAAAATCTTGGTCCAATGCTTTTAAATGCATTTTTTTTCGAATTCTGAGAAAACTAATAAGTATTTTGAAAAATTTAAACTCATAACGAAAGATTACATTATTACCGAGTGCCGAAAGTCCCTGAAAACTTTTATAATGTTTATAATTATAATATACAGGCGTGAAAAAAAGAGAAAATTTATTGTGATTTTTAATTTCAAGTATTTAATTCAAACTAAACTTTTTGTATATTTTAAGACACTTTCGGAACTCGGTAATAATGTAGTCTTTCATTCTGCGTTTAAATTTTTCAAGAATATTTATTGGTTTTTTCAGGATTCGAAAAAAAATGAATTTAAATAGCATTGGACCAAGATTTTGCGCCTACCCCCTTAAAAAGTAAATGGAAACGTTTCGGGACCTCTAATTTATATTCCGTAAACAGGGATATTCCTATAAATGGTACTTACATTTTAACTTGTTGGATTTTTGAGATGCTAGATTCAATTCTTGATTTGACTCTCTGCCATAATGTGTCAATAGTCAAATAACAAAGCTAGCAATATATAATAATTATTAATTAAAATGCTTATTAAAAATGGCAAATAGCCGAAAAGAGTTTTACCGAAAAATCCAGGAATTAAAAAGTTTCTATATAAATAAATATTTAATATATTTATGTTAAATTGTTGATCGTCTTGTATGATTTTAAAATTTTTAAATACGTCCTCGTATATTGCAACACAAACTCAACGTGGTCACCATTCGAGTACCACTCGAAAATTAAACCTGCTGTCGATTAGTGGCAAGGGGACTGGCGCTACGGCGCGGCACTTCCAAAATACCACCCCTTCAAGTTCAAATCCTTTTATAAACGTTAAAAATTGCAAATTTTTATTTTTTTTGCCAGATAGGATGCACCCAATAATGATGTTTTCTCTTCTTTGGATTTTTAGCATTGAGGTTGGCAAACTAAAGAAATAAAAGTTAATCGGTGCTACTATATAGTACTTAGTCTACCGCGCTGTATTATAATATTACAATGCTGACAAAAAAAATCTTTACAAAGTGAATAAAACGAATAAATCATAAGAATTATTATTCTAATTTCACAAATTATGTATTAATTAATTACAAATAATTGAACTTTCTAAGTCCTAGGTTTTTACCCATGGGGATCGAAAGTAGAACCGGAAGTCGATATTTGAACCCTTCGTGTAACTTTGCGTTGATGGATAAAATATTTCGCTAATTTTTATTCATTTTTACTAAACTTTCGGTCATAATTGTTTAAACGGAAATAATTTCAAAACCGGAACCAAAGATTTAAACTCGACTTTTCAATACACTTCAATTAATGTCACATGTACCATTTCTGCGAATCTGATATGGTACTTCGGTTAAGAACTTTTTAACGGGAAATGATATGAACCCAAAAAGCATCCGGTTCTTCTTCTTCTTGAAGTACCGTCTCCTATCGGAGGTTGGCTACCATCACAGCAATCTTAACTTTGTTGGCTGCAGCTCTGAACTATTGTATTTGTATAAATCCTCCTACGTCCCACATTTCTCTTTCCCGAAATATTTCCTTGGATTATGATCCTTAGCGGGGAGTACTTTTCCCGTCTTATTATTATGTGGCCTAACTTCCGGTTAGAACTTCTTAACCGGAAATGATATAAAAACCAAATTTATACATTTGTTCTCATCTTGCTAAGGCACGTCGAATAATATATCTTATACTATTTCCATTTGCCACCATTTCGGTGACTTTCCAACGGTATTTTCCTATTGCAGCTCTAAAGCCGCAACTCTGAGGTCAAATTTCAAATATATCACATGTACTATTTCTGTGTCTATAATATGGCACTTCCGGTTAGAACTTTTTAACCGGAAATGATTTAAAAACCAAAAGTATACATTTGTTCTCGTCTTGCTAAGGCACGTCGAATAATACATCGCTTATACTACTCCGACTTTAAAATAGTACTTCCTGTTTATTCTAAAACCGGAAGTCCTAGGTCAAATTTCTCACCTTTAGTACCCATAGTAAGCATATAAATAATAAATATATAAATATTACAACCAAATATTTTTTCTCATCTTACTAACGCACGTCGAATAATATAGCTTATACTATTTCAGTGACTTTCCAACGGTACTTCCTATTGCAACTCTACAACCGCAACTCCGAGGTCAAATTTCAAATATATCACATGTACTATTTTTGTGTCCATAATATGGCACTTCCGGTTAAAACTTTTTAACCGGAAATGATATAAAAACCAAAAGTATACATTTGTTCCCATCTTGCTAAAGCACGTCGAATAATATATCGTTTATACTACTCCGGCTACTTTAAAAAAGCACTTCCGGTTTCATTTCTAAAACCGGAAATTCTAGGTCAGATTTTTCACCTTTAGTACCATCTTTGGATTATAAGCTTTCATTTGACACCTCATTTGTCATTCTACCTGGTATAATGGCGGAGGAGTTATATTCTCGGTCGGACGGACCGACGTACAGCAGCCTAGGTCAAATATCTCACCTTTAGTACCATCCTTGGATTATAAGCTTTCATTTGACACCTTATTTGTCATTCTACGTGGTATAATGACGGAGAAGTTATATTCGCGGACGGACAGACCGACGGACAGACAGCCTAGATCAAATTTATCACCTTAAGTACCATCCTTGGATTATAATCTTTCATTTGACACATTATTTGTCATTCTACCTGGTATAATGACGGTAGAGTTATATTCGCGGTCGGACGGACCGACGTACAGCAGCCTAGGTCAAATATCTCACCTTTAGTACCATCCTTGGATTATAAGCTTTCATTTGACACCTCATTTGTCATTCTACTCATTTGTCATTCTACCTGGTATAATGACAGAGAAGTTATATTCGCGGTCGGACACACCGACGGACAAACAGCCTAGATCAAATTTATCACCTTTAGTACTGTCCTTGGATTATAAGCTTTCATTTGACACCTCATTTGTCATTCTACCTGGTATAATGACGGAGAAGTTATATTCGCGGTCGGACAGACCGACGGACAAACAGCCTAGATCAAATTTATCACCTTTAGTACTATCCTTGAATTAGAAGCTTTCATTTGACAACTCATTTGTCATTCTACCTGGTATAATGACGGAGGAATTATATTCGCGGTTGGACGGACCGATAACCAGCCAGCCAGCCTAGGTCAAATATCCTACTTTTAGTACCATGCTTGGATTATAAGCTTTCATTTGACACCTCATTTGTCATTCTACCTGGTATAATGACAGAGAAGTTATATTCGCGGTCGGACAGACCGACGGACAAACAGCCTAGATCAAATTTATCACCTTTAGTACTATCCTTGGATCATAAGCTTTCATTTGACACCTCATTTGTCATTCTACCTGGTATAATGACGGAGAAGTTATATTCGCGGTCGGACAGACCGACGGACAAACAGCCTAGATTAAATTGAATACCTTTAGTACTATCCTTGGATTATAAACTTTCATTTGACATCACATTATTTGTCATTCTAGCTGGTATATTGACGGAGGAGTTGTGATTACAGAGATACAGACAGACAGACAGACAGACAAACGGACAGACGGACGTGGATAATTCAAAGTTTTCACATTTTTCAAAATTGGGTGAAAACAACAGTAAATTTAAATAAATACTACGACCATATAAATATTACAACCACCATGTATTTTGTTAAATTTTTTTGTCATTTCAAAAAATGTTCGTACTTAGATGTATTATTTTAGTAACAATTATTATTTATATGTTCACATTAAATACCAACAACAATGCTTTGTCAAACAAAACAAACAAATATGATTTTGCTTTTCTCATATCATCTTGAAAATGTTGAATAATGAAAAATAAAAAAGCAACTGCTATATCAAAATAGCTGGCCGAACCATCTCTAATAGCCAATACCACGCCACGGGCCACGGCCATTCCACCTCAATGGGCGCCTCGCCTAATATACTTACTCCGTCATAACTAGTGTAACCAACTAGCAAGAAAAATCCGGGACATGGCCCGAATTACGAAGTCGTGTCCCGGCGTCCCGGACAAGGCTTCCGGGCCATCCAAATTTTCAACGTTTTGGTAAAATTCCATATCGAAATTTTAATACTCTTAATTAGAGTTTTAATTTAATAGTCATTCTTCTAAGAATTCACATCAAATTTAATTTGTGAGACGAAAAAAAGTCGACAATTTCTAGACTGTTGTACTAATACCACATCCAAAATGCATGCATTTTATATCGTCGTATTATAGTTCTACGAAAACTCTAACTCTGGACTTTTTCCGGATTCTGTATTTTAATTATCGTCTTTCGAAAAGACGATTTGAAAACGTGAATATCAAATAATGATAATTATATTTTAACCCAAGGTTCAATTTACATGGAAATCCAACATCAGTTGATTTTCTAGTTTTCCGTATGTTGAGAACGATTTCCGGCTTGAAAGTCAAAACGTCAAAAACAAAAAAAGTCAAAAAACAAAAATGTAATTATCATTACAACACATTCCATCAAAAAAAAATTTGTCAACATAAAAATGTTAAATAATCAATAAAATGATGATATTAAAGTTTTACATTTAAAAAAAATGGCCCGATTTTCATTGAAAAGTTCCGGATTTTAGGTAGTTTTTTCAGTCTTGTCCCGAATTCGACTAAATTTGAGTTGGTCACACTAGTCATAACCCGTGCCGTCACATGATACCAACACGAAATATTTAGGCGGTAGGTGTGATCTTTTTTAGAATAATTTTGCCGTGTACACTGGAATTACAGCCACTAGACATATTTTATTAAATACGCGTAGAAATAATATTTGAAGATTTCTATTACTGTTTACTTAAAGAAATACCCAATAAATTATGTTTCATTTAATTTGTACCTATAAATGGATTATAAAGCGTTTTTATGAAGCACATTTGTTCGAAAACACACTGTAACTGTAATCAAACGAAGGTGATATTTTGACATAAATTGGTAACATTTATTTGACAGTTGCGGTGATGACACTTCATATTTGTTTTTATTCTTTACTATAAGTATTTGTTTTATTATATTATTGTGTTTATTATTTACTAACGTAAGATTATAACTTAATTCTGTTCTATTTCTAAAGTGTTTAATTACATTGAATATTAATTTGTTTTGTTGTATGTATAATCCACTTCAGCAAAAATTATGTGATATTTGATTTAAAATGAATTCAAGAATTTTTTGTAATTCTCTGATGTAGATAATGACGTGCAACAGTAAGTATATTAGACGGACTGTACGTTATAACGACGTTCGGAAACCACTCAGTACGTTTCGGCATGACACATGACACATACAAATTTGAGGCATATGCATTTTAGTAGTATGTATTTATTTTGGCGTCTACCGTATACGCTATGGGCTCGTAGGTAGAGGGGATAATTAAAAATTCGCGAGCGCCATTAGTGACAAGTCTGTTTAATTCTGATTCATTTAGTTTTAAATGTGATTTACAAAGTGATTAATTTAAAACATTGAAATTAAAAACATTAATAGGAAATAATATTAGTTGGTCAAAGCTCTGGTGTATATTTTTACCTTAAATATACTTACGTTTTAAATACTGAATTTAAGTTTTTTTAATATTTCGTAATATGTAATTATAAATTAATATAAGCGCCATCTACACGATAATTGTGAAAGTATCCGAAGTAAGAAATTAATATTTCATTAACCTTCGGATGACCAAGCGGGGGAAATTGTGACCCCAGCGTATGTTTTTCTTTAATAAATTCAAAAATATTTTCAATTTTTAACTCATTATTTTTTTATTTGACTTTAATATCATTCTAGATATCCTCGTATTTTGAAATAAAAAAAAATCCCTATATTTTACGAATAAACAATATATTCTGAAGTTGATGTTTAATAAAATACCGTCTATTATGTATAATTCCAAGTAGTTTTACGCTAATGACGTCGACTTTGCAAAATAACAAGACACTTACTCAACATACACACTACACATGACACTAATACTCATGTTGTGACTGGTTGAATGAAATAAAGTCCATGCCAAAAAAAAAATAAAAAAAAATTTCATTTTTTTGTTAATTGTCATTTTTAACATTTTTGACCTGGGGTCATTTTCCCCCCCTTGGTCATCCGTGTAACAAAAACCGGTTGGTCATCGGAAGGTTAATAGAACGTTAAAATTATTAGCAAAACCTTTAAAAAATCGATTACAATTTAATAATTTTTTTTTGCATTGTAAATATTAAGCGATAACAATTAAATAATAAATTTAAAAATTATCGGTGAAAGTTGCATTAGTAATCCGCTAGGAGCGACACCAGCGAAGCTCAGAGCGTATAATGTGAAAATTGCACAAGTCTATTTTAGTAATTTTGTTTAATTAACAAACAATATGTGGTGTCATTTTAACCTGTACTCTCTGGGTACTCACCCGTTTGGTTACAATATAAAGACTTTTTTTTGTATAAACATCAAAAAATCACTGATACGTTTAAACGGTTTGGCCACTAATAAGAACGGACTCGTGGGACTTGTACAGATTTCATATGGTTTTCAACATTAATGCACTTGTGCAGATTTCATTTTCCCAATTTTAGCAAAATCTAGTAAACTAAATTAACAGAAAACAGAGCCGTGTATACCTTTTTAATAATGGTAACAGATGCCATCAAAAGTCTAAAATTGAATATTTTGGATGAATTTTTTATATTAGGCCGACGTTATCCACTTTCAGTGACTCTACTAGAAATGTTTCTACTTGTTTTAGTAAATATTAATTACCTAATGCTTATTTTTAGTTTTGATTCAATAAGTTCGTACTCACGTAAAATTTGCTTAACTAATACTCTGTAGCCTTGTTACGTGACGGTAATAATGAAATTATTGTTTACCAATTACCGCCACATGAGTTTAAGAATGAACCTCGATGCAATAAGTAAAGATCTTCTAAGAAGGGAAAGTCTTGCATCAATTGGGTTTCGAAAAATAGTTCATTTCTTTTTTTTTATACAACACAGACAATATTATTTTTGTAAGTATAAAAATTTTATACCAATGAGCACCAATGAGGTCTAATGAGGACCATTTATTTAATGGTCCTCATTTCCCATGAATACAGGGAGTAACAGAAATACAGGTCATAAATTAAATCATATATTCTTGGACCAAAAACAGTTCCATTGAACCTAACTTACCTTAGTACAAATGTGCGCATAAAAAAAGTTACAGCCCTTTGAAGTGCAAAATGAAAATCGATTTTTTCGAATATATCAAAAACTGTTTTTTCAAAAAAAAAGCATAATATACATGTGGCATCCTTATGGCAGTACCATATTAAAAAAAAAATGATAGTGAAATTTGTGCACCCTATAAAAATTTTGCAATGGTTACGGCTAATCAAAATCATTAACTCGTTGATATAATTAGGTTGATGACATGAGTTTTACTGAAAATAAATATTAGACCCTTTTTTACTAATTTTAGGGCCTTTGTATCAAGAATGAATATACATAAATATATTTATTATGATTTTTACGTACCTACATATATCTTGACATTAAAATTTTTGTGAAAGGTAAATAACTCCACTACTTGCCCCCGTTCCATTTTCTACCAATAAAGATAAATAGCTTGTATCGAAGTCCTCTTTTAAACCATCCACAGATAATTAAAAAATATTTTGGATGTTTGTTCGTGGCCTACCTTGACAGCTTCTAGGTCGTGACTTTTAGTATGCCGCTACCTTTACAGAGTGTTGTGGCGTCAACGATTCTTTTGAAGACACAATTTGAATAACATTTCAAGGTGTTGAGTAGAATGTTGCAATGTGCATCGCAAAAAATATTAAGAATTTTGTTTCGTCACGGATGAAAAAAATTATTTGTAATTAAAGCATAATTAAATGCATGAATTAGCATTCATTCATTCATTAAAATGTTAAGTTTAGTGCATTAATAAATTTACAGAAAAGTTTATTATAAACAATTTGAGCAAAATTAATTTGTTTATTATGTTAATATATTTAACAGGCAAAATTGTTTATTCCGCAATTTAAATTGCTAGTTAAGATCTGGGCTCCTCATTGTCGTAAAAGATTTTTTTTTTCAGCGGATAAGTCCGAGTCCATTTCAGTCTATTCCTTATATAAAAAAACAAAATTCCTTATAGGGTAGGTGGGGGCAAAGACCCGCAATATCTACTATTATCGATGTAGTGAGATGTCGGATAAGTATTTTTTTAAAATTAATATGAAAATATTTGGCTAATTTCTTATTTAACATAGTGTCTAAGTATGGGCTCAATTGATCTCAGTAGGCTTGGATAATCTTAAAACTATATCCGCCTCAGCAATAAAAGACTCTTCATTTGTTTCTGTGAACTTGTAAGTATTTGTTAAACGCCTGTGAAATACTGCATCACAGCCTCCTTCATAGACAGAAATAATCTTCACTACGTAATGACGGAAATAATTTTTTGTTTTTCCTTGAACTTTAACTACTTCATAGTCATTTGGCATCATTATTGATTTATTGCCCTGCAGTGAGTTACAAATCTCCTCTTCTTGGACATTAGCCTCCTCCTCGGATAGAAAATCATACTCAGAACTGCTATCGTGAATGGAATAATCAGCATCGGATTCCGAAGATGATTATTCTTTGGACTCGTTCTTTTTCTTTTTCGCAACCATAGTGGAAAAAAGTTGTTTTGTTACTTTTTGTTTCATGCGTTTTTGTCTTTCCAAAACTCGTGCTGCCTTTTCTCAGCTTCTCAGCTTCTTCTTCAGTTTCTCCTTCTCAGCTTCTTCCTTTTCTAAACGCTCTTTAGTAGGTGTTGAAGTCAGCAATTGTGATTTAAATCCTTTTCTGACCCTTTTTCTTTTAATTTTCATTTTAGGTAGAGGAATTATATCTCTGGGAGTTGCTATTTTAGTTTGAGAATCGTCTTTCTTCATAGAAGGTGTAATTTCAGTTTGGGACTCCTGTAATACATCGTGGTCTGCTCCAGGTGCAATTAAACCTGAAGTAGACAGTTGAGCATGAAGAATATTTTCTGAAACAGGACGCAAATCTTCTAACTGATTTTTGTCACTATTAAATATTAACAGTCGATCATCATTACTTGGCTCTTCATCCGGTGGTTGATCTGTGATCTCTAATGGTAGAAAATCACCTTCCGAGAAATTATTTTTATTGAAGGGATAGATCCCAGTAGTTCGAAAGGCTTGAGCTGCATTTTCAAGAGTACTCGCTTTTTCAAATGCTATTTTAAACGTTTCTGCAACATTATAAACGCTAAATGTTTCTCCTGGATGAGAGACATTCCAGGAGTTCACAGTTGCATCATAATAAGTCTTTAGCGGTCGGAAAATAAATCGATCTAGCGGTTGGGTTTTGTGACTGCTGTGAGGCGGCAAGGTAAGCAACTCAATATTATTTAATTTTGCAAAATTTACCACCTGTAGATTTGTGTGTGATACATGATTATCTAAAATTAGCAAAATTGGGTTCTCTTTGCTTCCATTTGTGTATTTTTGAAAATGTTTTAGCCACTCCATAAATGTCGGAGTATTCATATATCCCTTGTCGGTTACAGCCATGTCGCATTCTAATGGGCCGCCCTTAATTAAAAACCTGTTCTCTCTTTTTCATGAGTAGACGAAAAAAGGAGGCACAAAATTTCCCAAAGCATTGACTGCACATACAACGCTTACCGTTTGACCTTGCTCTGCTGCCAGTGCCTTGGCGACTTCTCTTTTTCCCGTTGGAGCTACATGTTTTGGAATGATATTCGGAATCGTTTGAACTCCCGTCTCGTCCATATTAAAAATCTGACTTGGAGCAAAGCCAAATTTCTTTATAACAGCCTCTAAATTATCAAAATATTGAGATAATTGATCCTTGTTAAACCCCATTGTTCTGGCAAAACAGTCTTTCGGAGGGCTCGCAGGGATAGCCTATTTCTTTTCATAAAACTACGAGCAAAATCTCTTTTACTCGTAGCAAAGAATACTAACACAGTGGGTGTGTTAGTATTCTTTGCTCGTAGTAATCGCCCAAGTTTGTCCCCGCCTCCTTTTTTCAGTCGGTCTCTCAGAGTCGATTCGTGAAAACCTATTTCTTTAGCGGCCTGTCTAATGGATACACCTCTTGCAAATGACGCACGAGCCTCATCTAGTTTGTCTTCCGTTAATGCTGCATACTGGGTTTTTCTTTTAAAGTTTCTGAAATAGGAACAAAAAAAAGATTAGACACAATAACATAAGATGTAACTAACTTTAAATTGCAATATGGGGCAAAGACCCGCATGCGGGGCTTTGCCTCCCTTTAACTGCGGGACTTTGCCCTATAGTGAACTATTTCAATAAATTGCTTCTACAACAAGTATAAGCCATATAAAATATAATGAAATGATATGAAAACAAATCTAAATAGTCACAATAACGACTGATAATTTATTCTTTTAGTAAATCTTATCGCTATATGAACAAAATTTACCCTAAATAAATACAATTATTAGATCAAAATTACGAAAAATCTACTAACCTCATTTTGTCACGTAATACATTTCATGTCTGCATGAAATTTTATAACACACTGAACCGTATCAATAATATATATGAAAATGCAACTATGATAGTACAACTAGACGAAAATACAAATCCCATCCCTATTAAGAGAGGCGTGAGACAAGGAGACGTAATATCGCCAAAGCTTTTCAACCTAGCACTAGAAGACGTCTTCAAAACGACAAATTGGTCAACCTATGGCATTAACGTTAATGGCAAGAAGCTAAATCACCTCAGATTCGCTGACGACATTGTGATTATAGCGAGCTCATTCGAGGAACTGCAAATTATGATAGAGGAACTCGCAGGCAGCTCCCAATACGTCGGTCTAAAAATGAACATAAAGAAAACAAAAATAATGACAAACACAGATGACCCCAGACGCATAACTATAAATGGCAGTGAGATAGAAAAAGTCCAGGAATATATCTACCTAGGCCAAATCCTGAAACTTGACAAAGAAAACCAAAGTGCGGAAATTAATAGGAGAGCAAGACTAGCATGGGCAGGATTTGGAAAACTTGGTTGGATACTTAAGAACCCCAAAATACATCAATATTTGAGGACCAAAGTGTTCAACCAGTGCATCCTTCCTATCATGACATATGGGTGTCAAACCTGGACGCTAACCAAGGCAAATATGAATAAACTAGCTACAACAGAAAGAGCTATGGAAAGAGCAATGTTAGGTATACGACTGTCAGATAAAAAGAGGAGCGACTGGGTAAGATCAAAAACAAAAGTCGAGGACATAACAACAAAAGTTGCCAAACTTAAATGGAGCTTTGCAGGCCACACTGTTAGACAAAAAGACCAACGTTGGAATGCCACGATACAACATTGGAGACCTTACCAAAGTAAACGACCGAGAGGAAGACCACAGATGAGATGGGTTGATGATATTAAAAGAGTAGCCGGAACGAATTGGAAATATGTTGCTCAGGATAGAGACCGATGGAAGGAGTTGGGAGAGGCCTATGTCCAAACGTGGACGATAGAAGGCTAAGAAGAAGAAGAAGAGAACCGTATCATTACCGATCGCCCACCTAACGGCCGGCTCTAGAATATTTACCGGTAAATTCAAAAAGCTAATGCGTGGCTTTACCCCGTGCGGGTCTTTACCCCTGCCTACCCTAATAAAAAAAAACAAAAAAAAAAAACAAAAAAAAATGAAATTTATGATTATCAGCAAACGTGGTATAGACAATGTCAAAGTATGGAGAGTAATTCAGGACATAGAAAGAATAAGTATTTAAGTATTTAAGTATTTAAGATGCAGGCTAACCGATAAAAATTGTGGCGAAACGATAAATCTAAAAGGGATTCTGATAATGAAGTAAAAATTAGAATCGAAATAGCCAGAAGTACATTCTTCAAAATAAAAGCATTATCTTGCATAGATAGAGACCCGAGTGTGACTACTCGATGGCGTGCCAATTAATGGCACTATCTACACTATTGTACGGAGTTGAAGAATGGACGTTAAAGACAATGACAATGTCAGGTTTGTATTCTTTTGAGATGTATTTGTACCGGCGGTTATTTAAAATACCATGGATTGAGAAAGTATCAAATGATTTAGTGTTGGAGAAATGAATAAAGATAAGGAGCTATTGATACTATTGATAAGGAACAGGTAAACAATGGAAAGCAGCTTAGTTTTTTGCTTATCTTTAGAAATAATAAGTATGGTTTTCTGTAGGAAAGATTGAAAAAGAAAAGGTCGAAGGAAAACCAGGCATCGGAAAAAAGATGTCAATGATTTGACATCAGGTAGGCCAATTATACGATTAGCACAAGATAGAGAAGAAGTCCAGCCGCCAACCATGTTGAGGAAAGAGCACATGAAGAAGTCCTAGTTTATCTTTATGTTAGCAGGCAATATTTTCTTCAATATTCTGTTATTGTTCTAATAGCTGCAGATGTTTTTTTATGAAGGGAACCCTCTGGTTCTGATGGATTGTTAATTTTAACACGAAACAAGTCGAGTTTGTGATTATTCGTAATATGGTTAATTTATTTGGAATATGTACAGTCCAAGTAGGTTAAGCCTTCCATATAATACTAAGTTACTTAAAGGATTTGTATTGTTTTTTTAATTAATTTAATTTGTATCCAAGTTTGAAGCACCTCTAAGTAAGCCAAGTAATTTTGCAGGACTTTAAAAGCATTTGCGGGCTTTTCGTGAGAAATTACTGAGATGACTTATTAATTGAAAATGTCTCGATCATAATTTAAAGAGAAGCAGGAATATCTTCTAAAAGCAATGGCTTGTGTACCTCTGGAATTGATTGGAACTTTTTACTTTGTTCTGAACTTTGTGTGAAGCGGACATATACGCGGGTGATAGAATACAATTTTGAAATATAAAGCATGATGTAAGACCAGTAAGCACTAACATAGGCAGGGGAAACAAGAGCTGAAATGTTGCTTGCAAAAAAATTGAAGAGAACTACATAAATGAAAGTATTAAGAACTATAAGGGGAATTTCTCTCAGAGATAGAATAAGGAACGAGGATATATTAAGAGAAACCGGAGTCCAGGATGTAGTGAGATGGACCCGAGTATGACGCCGCAAATATACATAGATCATATCCACAGAAAGAATCGCGAATGGGCAAAAACACATAAACCCAATACATAAAAAAATAATAATAAAAAGAAGAAGCACAATAACAAGAAAAAGAAGAAGATATGTGAAGAGATATATAGACATATACAGTCGGACAAATGAAAGAATACCCATGAACGAACATAAAAAACACGCTGTATTTTCCTGTCACAGTGTCACAAAGAAAATTGTCCAGTGCTAGTAATAACAGTAGTTATTACATGTACTTGCGCTGGCCAATTTTTTGTGTGACACGGTGACAGGAAAATACAGCGTATTTTATATGTTCGTTCATGGGTATTCTTTCATTTTTCCTACTGTAAGTAATTTAGTATATATATTTATTTTATATTATAATATATTATGTACAACATTATTTATATTGTTGTAGGTATATTATGAAAGCTTTAAAAAAGACCAACAACAAAAGATTTCAACAGTAGGTTCGAAAAAAAACTCACTGAAATAGCAATAAATTAATAACGAAATATACGTAACAAATCAGCAATGAAATTTAATTGGAATTTAAATCAGCTACAAATGAAAATTGGACAAAAAGGAATCATTAAAAATATTTAATAATAAATTGCTAGTCAATCAAATAGAAGTAAAAATTTGTAGTTACTTTTAAAAAATTTTAAATGTTTTGAAAGATTTGTTTGATGAAAATAACTCAAATATTAATATTTGAGTTATCCTCCCACTCAAAATGGTCCGCAACATTGTTTAAATAATCAAAATGTCAAAATATAAAGGAAAAATTCGATTTTTTTATTGTATTTTTGATTATAACTTTAAAACTGTTAATTTCTGAGAAAAGTTGTACTGACATAAAAGTTGCGCAATTAAATTTCCTACAAAAAAGAATTAGTTAAAAAATTAAAAAATAGTCACCCTTGTTGCAAAATAGCAATAATTGCGAAAAAAACATACAAAAACAAGTATTCGCACTTTACGTTTTTCAACCAGTTATGCTACACATACGACCTTCATATTTTACCCAGAAAAACTTTATGATATAGTAAAACAACACTATAAATTTCATTAAGATCGGTTTAATAGATTTTGCAACATAAATTTTACAATCTAGCTTTCGCAAAAAAAATTCATTTTTTTTTAAATGTTGCAGGACTGAAAATAAAGCAGATAGCAAGTTGATTTTTTTTTGCTTATAGAAGTGTATTGTACCTTTCATTTGCAATTTGCAAAATTAAAATCGATTAATTACACCAAAAAATTAACTTGCTATCTGCTTTATTTTCAGTCCTGCAACATTTAAAAAAAATGAATTTTTTTGCGAAAGCTGGATTGTAAAATTTATTTTGCAAAATCTATTAAACCGATCTTAATGAAATTTATAGTATTGTTTTACTGTATAATAAAGTTTTTCTGGGTGAAATATGAAGGTCCTAAGTTTAGCAAAAATGGTTGAAAAACGTAAAATGCGAATACTTGTTTTTGTATGCTTTTTTTTGCAATTATTGCTATTTTGCAACAAGGGTGACTATTTTTTAATTTCTAACCAATTCTATATTGTAGGAAATTTAATTACGCAACTTTTATGTCAGTACAACTTTTCTCGGAAATGAATACTTTTTTTAAAGTTATAATCAAAAAACGAAGAAAAAAATCGAGTTTTTCCTTCATTTTTTGACATTTTGATTATTTAAACAATGTTCCGGACCTTTTTGAGGGGGAGGATAACTTAAATATTATTATTTGAGTTACTTTCAAGCAATTTCTGCAAAAAAAAATTTGAGTCTCCTCTCAACGTCCAAATGTACTAATATTTTTACAGATGCGCCCTGGTCTATAATAATTAAAATGATGTATACTTGTTAACGAAATACAAAGTATCTTTTAACTGGTAGTAAACATCAGATGAAATATACACCAGACAAGATTAATGACTAACCTACCTATACCTACCAGCGAGATAAACAACCCATAGACAAAGCATTCTAAAATTATACGTCTGGGATATTCTCGTATGATGTAATTTTACAAACTTTCATTGTTTAGTGCAATACCAATAAAATTAAAGTTAAACCTATTATTTTGTTGAAATCTTTATACAAATACACTTCATAAGACTAAATACACTTCTCCAAGAAACTATCGCACCACCTTAAAAATGGGCCATATTTGATGTCTCGAATTTCCTAAACCTGTTTTCAGATTTAAGTAATTTTTTTAATAAGTCGTAGCCTTATTCTTTAACAATATCGTTGTAATAGATAATAGTGTTACTAAACAGGGAAATTGTCATTGTATACCAAGTGTACCAATCAAACTGTGATTTTTTCTCAAAGTTCGCGTAACCCTGTGAAATATTGTAGCATTTATAAAATACTGAAATTAAAACCCAACTATAGCCTTATTTTTTTAACATTCTATTTTTTAATTCATTTGCTTATGTTGGATAATAAAAAGTTAGATACTTTAAAAACTAACCTTATTTTTCGTCAATACAGGGTGTTTTTAGATAACTACCTATGACAAAGTTAGGGGGTAATTCTGCATGAAAAAATAATGACAGTTTGCTTTATAAACGTACACATATGTCCAAAAGTTTGGAATATTGGAATATTTCATCTTCTTATTGATTTTTATATATAAACTCTTCTAAATAGTTAAATATCATTTTGTTTCAATTCTCATCAATACTAAATAAATCTCAAAACCAGATAAACGATATACAAAAAATGATTTAATTTCTTGGAGTGAAAAACTTACAATGTACAGCTTATAGTTGAAAATGGATTGATATAGATAAAAATAAATTTTAATAAAAATAATAAAATCAGTATTTCCTCCGTTGGCCTGTATACATGGCTGTATAGGCGATTTGACATGCTGTCGATTAACTGGTCGAGCTGGGCTTGTGGAATCCTCTCCCATTCTTCACGAGCGGCATCTTTTAGTTCTGGAAGTGTAATAGGAGGATCGTTTCGCTTCTTGATGCGTGTTTTGAGAATGTCCCAAGCATGTTCAATTACGTTCATCTCGGGGGAATTCGAGGGCCACTGTAATGTAAATATTCCTTCTTCTTCCAGAAAATTTTGTACAGCTGCTGTTCGATGGGGAGGTGCGTTTTCATGGATAAACACAAATCCATCACCTATTGCCCCTCGTAATAGATGCATGAAAGGATTTAAAACTTCCACGATGTACAAAACACAAAGCACCAGAGTAGATAACCAAAGTTACTACGACTACAGAGATAGGGAAATCAATGTGTTAGAGAGAGAAGTACCTTCCCAATGAGTAAGAGTGAGATAGATGCTGACGTCACAAGTAATCTTCCATAATGGAATCTACCATAGTTATTTTCCGCTAGATGACACCAATCCGCCATTTTTATTCCATTTCAGTATTTTTAGATGGCGGCATAGCCAAAACGGCACTAAAGCATATCTCCGTTGTTATTGGTCCGATCGTGACATGTGAGGTATCATAGGAAAGGGGAGGGGCTAACGAATACGTTAACATAAAAACAAAGATGGCGGCATAGCTAAAACGGCACTAAAGCATATCTCCGTTGTTATTGGTCCGACGTGTGAGGTATTGGAAAGGGGTGTGTTGGATCGTGACGTACAAATGGATCGGTGGAAAGGGGCACGTTGCATATACTATATTTTATCTACGACCATAACATAATATGTTATTTAAACCAATCACGTGCAGAAATCTAAGCATTACGAGTTGTATACTATATTTTATCTACGACCGTAACATATTCGGCATTTTTATTCAAATTCGCCATTTTTATTCAAATTCACCATTTTTAACCCAATTTTCCTTGACATTACGTCGAAGAAATCTACCATAGTTTACCTATTAGCCGCTGAATGACGCCATTTTTAGTCAATTTTTATTCAAATTCGCCATTTTTATCCAATTTTCCTTGACATTACGTCGAAGAAATCTACCATAATTCAGCTATTATCCGATAGTTGGCGCTATACATCTCGTTAGCATTGGTCTGATTGGAGATTGTGGTACGTTAAAGGTGTGGGTAGTAACGAATATATTCATCGATATGAAAAAGAACTTCGACTGAGTTGACAAAGACAAAAAAAAATCTAGAAGGAAGATATTTAATAGAAAAAGATTGCAAATTTTCAAAGCAAAAGTCTTTTAGAGTAATTCGATTGAGAAAATTATATATACACAAGTAAAAAGAGAGGCATAGACAATAAAAGTTGTAGGTATGTAGTACCTAATGACAAAGACAAAAAAAATCTAGAAGGAAGATATGTAATAGAAAAAGATTGCAATTTTTCAAAGCAAAAGTCTTTTAGAGTAATTCGATTGAGAAAATTATATATACACAAGTAAAAAGAGAGGCATAGACAATAAAAGTTGTAGGTATGTAGTACCTAAACGGCTTAACGTAGAGAGGCATATATTTTATCTACGACCGTAACATAATTTATGTGTAAGCGATGGTGACATCTCATTAGCATTGGTCTGATTGGAGATTGTGGTACGTTAAAGGTGTGGGGAGTATCGAGTATGTTATTTAATCCATAAACTAACCGTTACGAGCTGCATACTATATTTTATCTACGGCCATAACATTTGGTGCCACCAATTCGCCATTTTTATTCCAATTCACCATTTTTATTCCATTTCAGTATTTTTAGTTAAACTCGCTATTTTTATTCCAATTTGTCCTGATACAGATATTACGTTGAAGGAATCTACCATAATTCGTTCTAAATGTGATCTCAAAATCCCATACATAAAACAAATTGAATTCATCGATATGAAAAAGAACTTCGACTGAGTGCATTATAAATGACAAAGACAAAAAAAATCTAGAAGGAAGATATTTAATAGAAAAAGATAGCAAATTTTCAAAGCAAAAGTCTTTTAGAGTAATTCGATTGAGAAAATTATATATACACAAGTAAAAAGAGAGGTATAGACAATAAAAGTTGTAGGCATGTAGTACCTAAACGGATTAACGTAGAGAGGCATAGACGTAAGGAGAGACGTGGACAATAAAAGTTGTAGACATGCCTAAATGGCGTAACGTAGAGAGGCATAGACAATAAAAGTTGTAGGTATGTAGTGCCCAACGGTATGGGCGCACAAAAAAATTTCCTAGATCTACTGACAAACTGGGCATTTCGCAACATCTAGCAACAGCGCCTCCCATAAGAGTCTGTGTATTAGAGTTAGATAGAAAATCAATTTTTCCCCAGATGCTGGGGGAAATTAAAAAAAAATTTAAGGTCCATTCTGCTCATTTTTGTCTCGTTTTGTGGTGGAGGCCCGACTTTTACGTCACGATTGGACCAATAAAACAGAAGATATAACTAATGCCCTTTTGGCTGTATCCTGAAAATACGTAACTAATGCCCCTGATAACGTATAAGATATAATAGAAGCAGTATTTTGATATGTCCAATCCATCCCTCTCTGAGAGATATGCGAGGTATCATGTGATTTAACAAATTGAATAATATAGAAAAAATAAACATAACATCATGCCATAAAGACATTAGATACAAATGATTTAACCACCAGACACAGAAAAATCAAATAGAGCAGAATGTTAAAAAGGAGTTCTGTATCTTCGGTCCTCTTGGTGCAATAGGGACATACGAATTCTCAAATGATACGATTTAACCAATAGAGTTCAGTGACAGAAAAATAAAATACATCATGTCAAAAGGGTCTTAGATACGTATTTTCCGTCCAATCGTAACTTACAGTACCTCAACCAATAAAATACAATGGCATAAAAATCAAATACATCAGCATGTCAAAAAGGCTTTAGTATTTTCTTTTCTACTGAGAAACATCCAAATCTTTCGTAAAATATTATACACGGGCGTTCTTTCTATATGTCCAAACTAGTAAACCTCTTATTTTTAACACGCAACTCTCAATATTTACATTATTTCTTCCTAGAAAATATCAGTGTATCAAAATGGAATACAAATATATGCAAACCACCAATTGCTAAATCTATCATTATATCGCTAATACCTAAAATACATATCAGATAAATTCTTTCGCTAAGTCCAAACCACCGATATTTCTCACATTATTTTCAAACCAGATTTAGAGTTCTAGTCAAGCATAAAAATCAAATACATCAGCATGTCAAAAGGGTTTTAGTATTTTCGTTTCTATTAAGAAACATCCAAACTTTTCGTATACTATCGTGTTGTATACTTTTGTACACTATTGGTTTTTATAATTTGTTTAAATTTTTTTAATAAATGTAGCAATAACTTCGAAATTATGGCATTTAGTTGTAGGGAAAATAACATGAAAAATAATCAGTATTTCTTTAGGACTTCAAAACTCAAATAACGACTTCTTGTCCTATTAGAAATACGGAATTGGATTTCCAGAAAAACGGAAAATCTGACAACAATGTAATTGTCACTATAATATAGACCGCCTCAGAAAATTAATACCCATCAAAATCTATAAAAATCTTGCAAGCCGTTTCCGAGATAATTGAGTGTTTCCATACATAAAACTCACTCTGTATGCAAACCAGATTTAGAGTTCTAGTCAGACATAAAAATCAAATACATCAGCATGTCAAAAGGGCTTTATTATTTTCGTTTTTACTGAGAAACATCCAAATCTTTCGTACTCTATTATACACAGGCGTTCTTTCATTATGTCCAAACTAGTAAACCTCTTATTTTTACCATGCAACTCTCAATATTTACATTATCTCTCCCTAGGTGCAAAATGTCAGTATATGAAGCATAAATATATGCAAGCCACTAATTGCTAAATCTATCATTATATCGATAATACCTACAATACATATCAGATAAATTCTTTCGCTAAGTCCAAACCACCGATATTTCTCATATTATTTTCAAACCAGATTTAGAGTTCTAATCAGTTGGAGAATACAAATTTTTGTTATAAAGTACGTTTTAAATGTGATCTCAAATAAAATCCCATGCATAAAACAAATTGAATTCATCGATATGAAAAAGAACTTCGACTTAGTGCAATATAAATGACAAAGACAAAAAATATATCTAAAAGGAAGATATCTAATAGAAATAGGTCGCAAATTTTCAAAGCAAAAGTCTTTTAGTATAATTAGAGTAATCCGATTGAGAAAATTACTTATTATGGGTATACACAAGTTAATAATAAGCAAAAAATCGAACTTCTATTGATCCAATCAAAAAAATCAAATACATTTGTACTATGAGAATGATCTCCGAAAGGGAAATCGATAGGTCAAAATAAACTAATTTTAAAGTAAAAATGTGGCTTATTCACAATAAAAATAATAAATAATAAATTTTCTTGCGCTCCTTATTGTTTTACGAAAGATACAAAAAAAACACGAAAAATACACGATACGTAGGTAGAAAATAATGTCATTATTAATTATGACTTAATCATTCTTTCGAATGTTTTTAGTACGCATGACTCTAAGAATTTACCCTGGTATGATTCTGGTTTCGAAGGATCTTTGGACGGTTTTAAAATAATTCGAACTAGGTTTCGAAGGATCTTTGGACGGTTTTAAAATAATTCGAACTAAATATATTCTTACCAACCATCTGGAAACTTAAGGTGTGTGTCGATATAATTCTTTATTTGCACTAACGCCATTACTACAATCGGAAATTTTCTTAATCATTCTATAAGTACAGTATTTTAATTGCATTTTAAACAGGTTTCTAATTCACTTATGGAAAAATTAGAATTAGAATCAGAATCAGATTAGAACTTTCATATTGTGATACATTTGTATATGGAAGAAAATAATACGGTATGTATAAGATACAAAATTCAAGCATTGGAAAAGCCATACAAGAGGCACACCAAATTCAAAAATCTTGACTATTTCGTCTAAACATGAATTAAAATTTCTAGTTCTATCTTCTAGCTTCTCATCCAGCTTGAAATAGGATATTAGTATTCATATTTATTATTTCAAAAAATTTTAAGATATAGTGTCTTTTGTTGTAGGTATACTGTCACATTTTCAATACATATTACCCAATTTTTACTTACCCATCATCGAGTTAATTTATAAATGCAATAAGTAACTCCTTAAGATATTATGCTTTCAAAAAACGCTACCAACCAATCTCCTTCATATTGGCTAGTTTCAAATGTATTTCTACAATTACACCATTATTTTCCGAAATATTTTAAAGCAGTGTTGACAACGTCTAAAAAACTGTACATAATTTGGTACATAAATATCAAAAATGATGATCAAAATTGCTTTTATTAGATGATTATTAGCTCTCTTTATCCAGCTTAACAAAATGAGAAAAGTGCTCTGCACAAGAGATCTAAGGTTAGAGCTAAGAATAAGGTTGGCTAGGTGCTACGTTTTCTCGACTCTGTTTTACGGAATGGAAGCTTGGACCTTGAATGCTGCATCAATGAAAAAACTGGAATCATTCGAGATGTGGGTATATAGAAGAATTCTAAAAATATCATGGACAGAACACGTCACAAACAAAGAGGTTCTGAGAAAGATGAACAAAGAAATGGAAGTCTTAAATACAATTAAAACCAGAAAATTGGAATATCTCGGACATATTACACGTGGAAAGAGATACAACTTGCTCCAACTCATTATGCAGGGAAAGATTCAAGGAAAAAGAAGCATAGGGAGACGCAGAATATCGTGGCTGCGCAACCTGAGAGAATGGTACGGATGTACATCAAACGAACTTTTCAGAGCAGCTGTCTCCAAGGTCCGAATAGCTATGATGATTGCCGACCTCCGTCGCGGAGATGGCACTTGAAGAAGAAGATCCAGCTAAAATAAAATAAATAAAGAACTTACATCGTCATATCCATATACTGTTTTGAAAACCGAGGACTTGGAAGCTCCAATAAGTCATAACTCGAAGTTTGAAATAGTAAATAGTATATCAGTGAATGTTTATGCTTTGGAATTAAATCAAGTTAAGGAAAAATAATTTTACGAATTAGTGCCTGCTTGCCTAAACAAAACAAACTTGATAGACATGTAAATTTGAATCTTATTCAGGATAAATATTTTCTAAAATTAAATGATTACCTACGACTCTCATCGTAGTGACGATGGAAATATTGAAATAAAATATCATTACTTCTGGAAAAAAAGGTGTCTAGGTTGTTACACTATATAACCAAAAAAGAAAACTAATTCACCCAGATTTATTGGAAAAATTTACTGTTTCACCGTATCATTAAAATCTTACAAAAAAAGAAATATCGAATTAAATAAACAATGCATAATAGAACTAAGAAGTAAATTACGAATATCAGAGTGCATGAGATACGAAATAAACATCTTACAAGCAAAACTATCGATACAACAAATACATATTATATACATTATTCACTTGAAAATTTTAAAGTAATGTTGGCTGAATGTCCAAGAAACTGAGTATATTTAGCCTCTTTTACAATATTTCTGAAAAACTTCAACGAATTTGTCTATTTAGCGAAAAAAAAATCTAATTCACGCAGTTTTATCGGAAAACTTTGCTATTTACCATTTTTATTCACTGTCTTTTTAATCTGTTGAGTAACATCTTTAATTTATTTTGATTTTTAAGAAGTTTTCTAACCTCCTCTAATTACGATTTTTTGTAGAATTTGGACTGGTTGTATTGAATTATGATAGATATGTGTATCTGATTACGCAATAATTTCAAAGAGACATTCTTTGTAGCTTAGTATAAATTGGTCTTCTAATACTAAAATATTATAAAAAAATAATAGAGTAAAGCAATACAGGAGACTTAAAAAAGGTTTAAAATCTCATGAAATCTTGTTTATTTAGTCTAAACATGAATTAAAATTTATATTGTTCATACTTATTATTTCAAGAATTTTAAGATCGTTTCTAATTATCCATCATCCAGTTAATTTATAAATTATGAAATAGGTATCACTATGATATATTATGCAGCAATAACTATGTTTTCAAAAACTATACCAACCAATCTCTTTCATTCTGACGATGTATTTATACAATTACAACATTATTTACTTAAAAAGTTTAAAGCAATGTTGGCTGAATGCCCAAAAAACTGAGTATATTTAGCCTATTTTACAATATTTCTGAAAAACTTCAACGAATTTTTCTATTTACCGAAAAAAAAATCTAATTCACACAGTTTTATTGGAAAAATTTACTATTTCACCATTTTATTCACTGTCTTTTTAATCTGTTGAGTAACATCTTTAATTTATTTTGATTTTTATGAAGTTGTCTAACCTCGTGTAATTACGATTTTTTTGTAGAATTTGGATTGGTTTTATAGGATTATGATAGGTATGTGTATCTGAAAACACAATAATTCCAAAGAGACATTCGTTGTAGCTTAGTGTAAATTGGTCTTCTAATACTAAAACATTATAAAACATAATAGATTAAAGTAATACAGGAGACTTAAAAAAGTGTTAAAATCTCATGGTACAAAAAAGAAAATGTCTCGAGTGTGAATTTAAAAATGGAGTTACTACAAAAAAGAAGATGGTACATACCTTTGAATATTAAAAAATATTTGAAAAATTTTAATTTTTTTTTGTAGATTGTGTAGTTAATACTAAAAATTAGTAAGGAAATAAAAATGATTATAAATTAAAAAAATCTTCGACGTTTGTTCTTAGAGCATGTGAAACATTAATAATTACCAAAAAATTTCAGTAGGTACCTTTAAATATTAAAAGTATTTGAAAAATTTTAATTTTTGTAGATTGTGTAGTTAATACTAAAAAATTAGTATGGAAATAAAAATACATATCAATTAAAAAAAATCTTCAGCGTTTGTTCTTAGAGCGTAGTTCGAGTATGCCCGAACTTTCCCGATCCCCAATATATCTACTTCTTCTTGTAGTGCTCATCCATTTTGGATGTTGACGATTATCCTAGAAATATATACTTTGCATACTAATGTACTGAAAAGATTTGTAGTTGTTGTGCTGCACCACATATATAGATTTTTTAGCCAGAAAATCCTTCACCTTCCTGGTTTTCTTCTACTTTTCTCTGTAAAATTAGTTGCAGCAGTTCATATCTTCGCTCTTTCTTACAATGTGTCGGATGTATTCGATTTTAACTGTTTTATTGTGGGTACCAGCTCTTTTTCTTTTTTAATTCTTAATAAAATAATCTAATTAGTTATGTGATCTGAGTAAGATATATACAAAAATAAGAAAAAAATGTTTTATTTCTTTGGAATAAAATAAAAAAGCCAAGTTGGTTGACTGGTTTAAAGTATTGCAGTGCAGGGGATTTGAACCTATGATCCAACACTTACTTATTTTCAATGCAATGTAACAAAGTCTTAAATCGCTCGACCAACGTGGCTTTGGAACTTTGCTCTAAAAAACAACGATGATATTCACATGTTATGACATTCCTATTGACAATAAAAAGAAATAAAATGTTTTTCAAATAATATTTTATTCAAAATACTGTTATTTAGAGTGTGAGCTTTATGATTATAAATAAAAAAATCTTTGACGTTTGTTCTTAGAGCATGTGAAACATTAATAATTACCAAAAAATTACGGTACCTTTAAATATTAAAAGTATTTGAAAAATTTTAATTTTTGTAGATTGTGTAGTTAATACCAAAAATTAGTGTGGAAATAAAAATAAATATCAACTAAAAAAAAATTTTCAGCGTTTGTTCTTAGAGCGTAGTTCGAGTATGCCCGAACTTTCCCGATTTCCCAATATTAGCTGTGAGTTTTGGCTTAGGATACCCATATGTGAATCGGGATGTGAAATCGGGAAAGTTCGGGCATACTCGAACTACGCTCTAAGAACAAACGCTGAAAATTTTTTTTTAGTTGATATTTATTTTTATTTCCACACTAATTTTTGGTATTAACTACACAATCTACAAAAATTAAAATTTTTCAAATACTTTTAATATTTAAAGGTACCGTAATTTTTTGGTAATTATTAATGTTTCACATGCTCTAAGAACAAACGTCAAAGATTTTTTTATTTATAATCATAAAGCTCACACTCTAAATAACAGTATTTTGAATAAAATATTATTTGAAAAACATTTTATTTCTTTTTATTGTCAATAGGAATGTCATAACATGTGAATATCATCGTTGTTTTTTAGAGCAAAGTTCCAAAGCCACGTTGGTCGAGCGATTTAAGACTTTGTTACATTGCATTGAAAATAAGTAAGTGTTGGATCATAGGTTCAAATCCCCTGCACTGCAATACTTTAAACCAGTCAACCAACTTGGCTTTTTTATTTTATTCCAAAGAAATAAAACATTTTTTTCTTATTTTTGTATATATCTTACTCAGATCACATAACTAATTAGATTATTTTATTAAGAATTAAAAAAGAAAAAGAGCTGGTACCCACAATAAAACAGTTAAAATCGAATACATCCGACACATTGTAAGAAAGAGCGAAGATATGAACTGCTGCAACTAATTTTACAGAGAAAAGTAGAAGAAAACCAGGAAGGTGAAGGATTTTCTGGCTAAAAAATCTATATATGTGGTGCAGCACAACAACTACAAATCTTTTCAGTACATTAGTATGCAAAGTATATATTTCTAGGATAATCGTCAACATCCAAAATGGATGAGCACTACAAGAAGAAGTAGATATATTGGGGATCGGGAAAGTTCGGGCATACTCGAACTACGCTCTAAGAACAAACGCTGAAGATTTTTTTTAATTGATATGTATTTTTATTTCCATACTAATTTTTTAGTATTAACTACACAATCTACAAAAATTAAAATTTTTCAAATACTTTTAATATTTAAAGGTACCTACTGAAATTTTTTGGTAATTATTAATGTTTCACATGCTCTAAGAACAAACGTCGAAGATTTTTTTAATTTATAATCATTTTTATTTCCTTACTAATTTTTAGTATTAACTACACAATCTACAAAAAAAAATTAAAATTTTTCAAATATTTTTTAATATTCAAAGGTATGTACCATCTTCTTTTTTGTAGTAACTCCATTTTTAAATTCACACTCGAGACATTTTCTTTTTTGTACCATGAGATTTTAACACTTTTTTAAGTCTCCTGTATTACTTTAATCTATTATGTTTTATAATGTTTTAGTATTAGAAGACCAATTTACACTAAGCTACAACGAATGTCTCTTTGGAATTATTGTGTTTTCAGATACACATACCTATCATAATCCTATAAAACCAATCCAAATTCTACAAAAAAATCGTAATTACACGAGGTTAGACAACTTCATAAAAATCAAAATAAATTAAAGATGTTACTCAACAGATTAAAAAGACAGTGAATAAAATGGTGAAATAGTAAATTTTTCCAATAAAACTGTGTGAATTAGATTTTTTTTTCGGTAAATAGAAAAATTCGTTGAAGTTTTTCAGAAATATTGTAAAATAGGCTAAATATACTCAGTTTTTTGGGCATTCAGCCAACATTGCTTTAAACTTTTTAAGTAAATAATGTTGTAATTGTATAAATACATCGTCAGAATGAAAGAGATTGGTTGGTATAGTTTTTGAAAACATAGTTATTGCTGCATAATATATCATAGTGATACCTATTTCATAATTTATAAATTAACTGGATGATGGATAATTAGAAACGATCTTAAAATTCTTGAAATAATAAGTATGAACAATATAAATTTTAATTCATGTTTAGACTAAATAAACAAGATTTCATGAGATTTTAAACCTTTTTTAAGTCTCCTGTATTGCTTTACTCTATTATTTTTTTATAATATTTTAGTATTAGAAGACCAATTTATACTAAGCTACAAAGAATGTCTCTTTGAAATTATTGCGTAATCAGATACACATATCTATCATAATTCAATACAACCAGTCCAAATTCTACAAAAAATCGTAATTAGAGGAGGTTAGAAAACTTCTTAAAAATCAAAATAAATTAAAGATGTTACTCAACAGATTAAAAAGACAGTGAATAAAAATGGTAAATAGCAAAGTTTTCCGATAAAACTGCGTGAATTAGATTTTTTTTTCGCTAAATAGACAAATTCGTTGAAGTTTTTCAGAAATATTGTAAAAGAGGCTAAATATACTCAGTTTCTTGGACATTCAGCCAACATTACTTTAAAATTTTCAAGTGAATAATGTATATAATATGTATTTGTTGTATCGATAGTTTTGCTTGTAAGATGTTTATTTCGTATCTCATGCACTCTGATATTCGTAATTTACTTCTTAGTTCTATTATGCATTGTTTATTTAATTCGATATTTCTTTTTTTGTAAGATTTTAATGATACGGTGAAACAGTAAATTTTTCCAATAAATCTGGGTGAATTAGTTTTCTTTTTTGGTTATATAGTGTAACAACCTAGACACCTTTTTTTCCAGAAGTAATGATATTTTATTTCAATATTTCCATCGTCACTACGATGAGAGTCGTAGGTAATCATTTAATTTTAGAAAATATTTATCCTGAATAAGATTCAAATTTACATGTCTATCAAGTTTGTTTTGTTTAGGCAAGCAGGCACTAATTCGTAAAATTATTTTTCCTTAACTTGATTTAATTCCAAAGCATAAACATTCACTGATATACTATTTACTATTTCAAACTTCGAGTTATGACTTATTGGAGCTTCCAAGTCCTCGGTTTTCAAAACAGTATATGGATATGACGATGTAAGTTCTTTATTTATTTTATTTTAGCTGGATCTTCTTCTTCAAGTGCCATCTCCGCGACGGAGGTCGGCAATCATCATAGCTATTCGGACCTTGGAGACAGCTGCTCTGAAAAGTTCGTTTGATGTACATCCGTACCATTCTCTCAGGTTGCGCAGCCACGATATTCTGCGTCTCCCTATGCTTCTTTTTCCTTGAATCTTTCCCTGCATAATGAGTTGGAGCAAGTTGTATCTCTTTCCACGTGTAATATGTCCGAGATATTCCAATTTTCTGGTTTTAATTGTATTTAAGACTTCCATTTCTTTGTTCATCTTTCTCAGAACCTCTTTGTTTGTGACGTGTTCTGTCCATGATATTTTTAGAATTCTTCTATATACCCACATCTCGAATGATTCCAGTTTTTTCATTGATGCAGCATTCAAGGTCCAAGCTTCCATTCCGTAAAACAGAGTCGAGAAAACGTAGCACCTAGCCAACCTTATTCTTAGCTCTAACCTTAGATCTCTTGTGCAGAGCACTTTTCTCATTTTGTTAAGCTGGATAAAGAGAGCTAATAATCATCTAATAAAAGCAATTTTGATCATCATTTTTGATATTTATGTACCAAATTATGTACAGTTTTTTAGACGTTGTCAACACTGCTTTAAAATATTTCGGAAAATAATGGTGTAATTGTAGAAATACATTTGAAACTAGCCAATATGAAGGAGATTGGTTGGTAGCGTTTTTTGAAAGCATAATATCTTAAGGAGTTACTTATTGCATTTATAAATTAACTCGATGATGGGTAAGTAAAAATTGGGTAATATGTATTGAAAATGTGACAGTATACCTACAACAAAAGACACTATATCTTAAAATTTTTTGAAATAATAAATATGAATACTAATATCCTATTTCAAGCTGGATGAGAAGCTAGAAGATAGAACTAGAAATTTTAATTCATGTTTAGACGAAATAGTCAAGATTTTTGAATTTGGTGTGCCTCTTGTATGGCTTTTCCAATGCTTGAATTTTGTATCTTATACATACCGTATTATTTTCTTCCATATACAAATGTATCACAATATGAAAGTTCTAATCTGATTCTGATTCTAATTCTAATTTTTCCATAAGTGAATTAGAAACCTGTTTAAAATGCAATTAAAATACTGTACTTATAGAATGATTAAGAAAATTTCCGATTGTAGTAATGGCGTTAGTGCAAATAAAGAATTATATCGACACACACCTTAAGTTTCCAGATGGTTGGTAAGAATATATTTAGTTCGAATTATTTTAAAACCGTCCAAAGATCCTTCGAAACCTAGTTCGAATTATTTTAAAACCGTCCAAAGATCCTTCGAAACCAGAATCATACCAGGGTAAATTCTTAGAGTCATGCGTACTAAAAACATTCGAAAGAATGATTAAGTCATAATTAATAATGACATTATTTTCTACCTACGTATCGTGTATTTTTCGTGTTTTTTTTGTATCTTTCGTAAAACAATAAGGAGCGCAAGAAAATTTATTATTTATTATTTTTATTGTGAATAAGCCACATTTTTACTTTAAAATTAGTTTATTTTGACCTATCGATTTCCCTTTCGGAGATCATTCTCATAGTACAAATGTATTTGATTTTTTTGATTGGATCAATAGAAGTTCGATTTTTTGCTTATTATTAACTTGTGTATACCCATAATAAGTAATTTTCTCAATCGGATTACTCTAATTATACTAAAAGACTTTTGCTTTGAAAATTTGCGACCTATTTCTATTAGATATCTTCCTTTTAGATATATTTTTTGTCTTTGTCATTTATATTGCACTAAGTCGAAGTTCTTTTTCATATCGATGAATTCAATTTGTTTTATGCATGGGATTTTATTTGAGATCACATTTAAAACGTACTTTATAACAAAAATTTGTATTCTCCAACTGATTAGAACTCTAAATCTGGTTTGAAAATAATATGAGAAATATCGGTGGTTTGGA
Source organism: Diabrotica virgifera virgifera (assembly GCF_917563875.1). Lineage (NCBI taxonomy): Eukaryota > Metazoa > Arthropoda > Insecta > Coleoptera > Chrysomelidae > Diabrotica > Diabrotica virgifera. The sequence goes on along the minus strand of NC_065450.1, from coordinate 34,419,584 downwards.
CTTAGCGAAAGAATTTATCTGATATGTATTGTAGGTATTATCGATATAATGATAGATTTAGCAATTAGTGGCTTGCATATATTTATGCTTCATATACTGACATTTTGCACCTAGGGAGAGATAATGTAAATATTGAGAGTTGCATGGTAAAAATAAGAGGTTTACTAGTTTGGACATAATGAAAGAACGCCTGTGTATAATAGAGTACGAAAGATTTGGATGTTTCTCAGTAAAAACGAAAATAATAAAGCCCTTTTGACATGCTGATGTATTTGATTTTTATGTCTGACTAGAACTCTAAATCTGGTTTGCATACAGAGTGAGTTTTATGTATGGAAACACTCAATTATCTCGGAAACGGCTTGCAAGATTTTTATAGATTTTGATGGGTATTAATTTTCTGAGGCGGTCTATATTATAGTGACAATTACATTGTTGTCAGATTTTCCGTTTTTCTGGAAATCCAATTCCGTATTTCTAATAGGACAAGAAGTCGTTATTTGAGTTTTGAAGTCCTAAAGAAATACTGATTATTTTTCATGTTATTTTCCCTACAACTAAATGCCATAATTTCGAAGTTATTGCTACATTTATTAAAAAAATTTAAACAAATTATAAAAACCAATAGTGTACAAAAGTATACAACACGATAGTATACGAAAAGTTTGGATGTTTCTTAATAGAAACGAAAATACTAAAACCCTTTTGACATGCTGATGTATTTGATTTTTATGCTTGACTAGAACTCTAAATCTGGTTTGAAAATAATGTGAGAAATATCGGTGGTTTGGACTTAGCGAAAGAATTTATCTGATATGTATTTTAGGTATTAGCGATATAATGATAGATTTAGCAATTGGTGGTTTGCATATATTTGTATTCCATTTTGATACACTGATATTTTCTAGGAAGAAATAATGTAAATATTGAGAGTTGCGTGTTAAAAATAAGAGGTTTACTAGTTTGGACATATAGAAAGAACGCCCGTGTATAATATTTTACGAAAGATTTGGATGTTTCTCAGTAGAAAAGAAAATACTAAAGCCTTTTTGACATGCTGATGTATTTGATTTTTATGCCATTGTATTTTATTGGTTGAGGTACTGTAAGTTACGATTGGACGGAAAATACGTATCTAAGACCCTTTTGACATGATGTATTTTATTTTTCTGTCACTGAACTCTATTGGTTAAATCGTATCATTTGAGAATTCGTATGTCCCTATTGCACCAAGAGGACCGAAGATACAGAACTCCTTTTTAACATTCTGCTCTATTTGATTTTTCTGTGTCTGGTGGTTAAATCATTTGTATCTAATGTCTTTATGGCATGATGTTATGTTTATTTTTTCTATATTATTCAATTTGTTAAATCACATGATACCTCGCATATCTCTCAGAGAGGGATGGATTGGACATATCAAAATACTGCTTCTATTATATCTTATACGTTATCAGGGGCATTAGTTACGTATTTTCAGGATACAGCCAAAAGGGCATTAGTTATATCTTCTGTTTTATTGGTCCAATCGTGACGTAAAAGTCGGGCCTCCACCACAAAACGAGACAAAAATGAGCAGAATGGACCTTAAATTTTTTTTTAATTTCCCCCAGCATCTGGGGAAAAATTGATTTTCTATCTAACTCTAATACACAGACTCTTATGGGAGGCGCTGTTGCTAGATGTTGCGAAATGCCCAGTTTGTCAGTAGATCTAGGAAATTTTTTTGTGCGCCCATACCGTTGGGCACTACATACCTACAACTTTTATTGTCTATGCCTCTCTACGTTACGCCATTTAGGCATGTCTACAACTTTTATTGTCCACGTCTCTCCTTACGTCTATGCCTCTCTACGTTAATCCGTTTAGGTACTACATGCCTACAACTTTTATTGTCTATACCTCTCTTTTTACTTGTGTATATATAATTTTCTCAATCGAATTACTCTAAAAGACTTTTGCTTTGAAAATTTGCTATCTTTTTCTATTAAATATCTTCCTTCTAGATTTTTTTTGTCTTTGTCATTTATAATGCACTCAGTCGAAGTTCTTTTTCATATCGATGAATTCAATTTGTTTTATGTATGGGATTTTGAGATCACATTTAGAACGAATTATGGTAGATTCCTTCAACGTAATATCTGTATCAGGACAAATTGGAATAAAAATAGCGAGTTTAACTAAAAATACTGAAATGGAATAAAAATGGTGAATTGGAATAAAAATGGCGAATTGGTGGCACCAAATGTTATGGCCGTAGATAAAATATAGTATGCAGCTCGTAACGGTTAGTTTATGGATTAAATAACATATTCGATACTCCCCACACCTTTAACGTACCACAATCTCCAATCAGACCAATGCTAATGAGATGTCACCATCGCTTACACATAAATTATGTTACGGTCGTAGATAAAATATATGCCTCTCTACGTTAAGCCGTTTAGGTACTACATACCTACAACTTTTATTGTCTATGCCTCTCTTTTTACTTGTGTATATATAATTTTCTCAATCGAATTACTCTAAAAGACTTTTGCTTTGAAAAATTGCAATCTTTTTCTATTACATATCTTCCTTCTAGATTTTTTTTGTCTTTGTCATTAGGTACTACATACCTACAACTTTTATTGTCTATGCCTCTCTTTTTACTTGTGTATATATAATTTTCTCAATCGAATTACTCTAAAAGACTTTTGCTTTGAAAATTTGCAATCTTTTTCTATTAAATATCTTCCTTCTAGATTTTTTTTTGTCTTTGTCAACTCAGTCGAAGTTCTTTTTCATATCGATGAATATATTCGTTACTACCCACACCTTTAACGTACCACAATCTCCAATCAGACCAATGCTAACGAGATGTATAGCGCCAACTATCGGATAATAGCTGAATTATGGTAGATTTCTTCGACGTAATGTCAAGGAAAATTGGATAAAAATGGCGAATTTGAATAAAAATTGACTAAAAATGGCGTCATTCAGCGGCTAATAGGTAAACTATGGTAGATTTCTTCGACGTAATGTCAAGGAAAATTGGGTTAAAAATGGTGAATTTGAATAAAAATGGCGAATTTGAATAAAAATGCCGAATATGTTACGGTCGTAGATAAAATATAGTATACAACTCGTAATGCTTAGATTTCTGCACGTGATTGGTTTAAATAACATATTATGTTATGGTCGTAGATAAAATATAGTATATGCAACGTGCCCCTTTCCACCGATCCATTTGTACGTCACGATCCAACACACCCCTTTCCAATACCTCACACGTCGGACCAATAACAACGGAGATATGCTTTAGTGCCGTTTTAGCTATGCCGCCATCTTTGTTTTTATGTTAACGTATTCGTTAGCCCCTCCCCTTTCCTATGATACCTCACATGTCACGATCGGACCAATAACAACGGAGATATGCTTTAGTGCCGTTTTGGCTATGCCGCCATCTAAAAATACTGAAATGGAATAAAAATGGCGGATTGGTGTCATCTAGCGGAAAATAACTATGGTAGATTCCATTATGGAAGATTACTTGTGACGTCAGCATCTATCTCACTCTTACTCATTGGGAAGGTACTTCTCTCTCTAACACATTGATTTCCCTATCTCTGTAGTCGTAGTAACTTTGGTTATCTACTCACCAGTAACTCTTTTCTCCAGAATCAGCAATGGCGTCCGTGTACCAGGTATAATACCTCCCCAAACCATAATACTGCTACCTTCAAATGGGACACGCGCTGGGCTGTTTCTACTCGGGCTTGTCATCCTGAAGCCCTCCAAAAAAAGTGTTCTTCGCAAATCAGAAACCAAGCCAATTTTTGATTCATCAGAGAACATCACGTTATTCTAGTTAGGACCATGATGCATCATTTCTCTAGCCCATTGCAACCTTACTATTTTGTGTTGGTAGGTTAGTTAAGCAACATGTAAGGGCCTTCTACGATACAAATTTACCGCATTTAGTCTGCGTGTTATTGTTTGCCGTGAAATATTCAGTCCTTGAAGCCTAGCAATTTCTCTGGACATACCACTTGTAGATTCCAGACGATTCCTTCGGGCTATCAATGTCATCTGCCGGTCTCGTGTTGCTCTTGTACAGCGACTTCTACGACTTCTGGGGATATCCTTCACGTCATTTGTATTTTCGATTTTTTTTTTTAATTTCCATATATCACTCTGAGTAACATCAACAATATTCACGATATCACTTTGAAAAAAGCCCTGTTGTAACGAAGCAATTACTCTAGATCTGTCAAAATGAGATATCACGTTTCTATGCATATTTAAAGGGCTCAATTCAAATTTAAACAAAGACTGAAATAATGTATAAATACGTTAATCAGTTAAGTGTGACCAAAATGGTACAAAAACCATTCAAATTTTTTATTATTTTCATTTAAAAACGCTCTAGAGTGAATATCAACAATAGTTTTGAAACCACCATAGGCGTAGATATATTATTTGTACGTATTCCAAACTTTTGGACTTGTGTGCATGTCCGCAAATGCTTCGTTTCCGAGTTAGGGGTGTTGATTTTTTTCTTACAAACTGACGATTTATTTATTGCTCTTAAACTGGTTAAGATATGCAAATGAAATTTGGTGGGTTTTAAAAGGTACCTAGTCATTGTGCACTTTTTTATATGTATACAATTGCGCTCATACGGGGAGTATGATCCTTATGTACGTTAATGGTGAACATAAAATTCTTAATTGTATGTCAAAAAATGTACAATAACTACCTCTTAAAATCCACCAAATTTAATTTGCATATCTCAACTGGTTTTAGAGCAACAAATAAATCGTCAGTTTGTAAGAAAAATTTGAACACACCCTATCTCGAAAACGAAGCATTTACGGACATACGTTTATCAAGCAAACTGTCATTATGTTTTCATGCAGAATTGCCCCTTAAAGTTTGCCAAACTTATTTCAAAACATCATGTATTGATGAAAAACAAGGCTAGTTGTAAAAGTACTTACCTAACTTTTTTATTATCCCACATAAGCGATAAATAAAAAAACAAAATGTTAAGAAAACATGAGGCTGTAGTTGGGTTTTAATTTTTAATTTCAGTATTTTATAAATGTTAGAATATTCCACAGGGTGACATGAACTTTTTGAGAAAAATCAGAGTTTGATTGTTATACCCGGTATACAATGATAGTTTACCTGTCTAGCAACAATATTATTACAGCGATATTGTAAAAGAAAACACTGTTACTAATAAACGAAGTATAAAAGTTATACTGAGAATAAATCAGGTATAGGCAAAATCACTACCAATAAACATGGAATAACTTGGGTATAGGTTATACTTGGTATAAGAATTTAGTCCAAGTTTATACCGACCCACACCCTTGTTTAAGTCTGGTATAACCTATTTTGTGACTGTCAAAGTCATCAGAAGGAAAAATATATTATTTTTTTATTTGTTTTGTGAGTAGATATATATAGGTAATAAAAAAAATGTGTTTAAGAGGTATTGCAGCTAACGAGGAAGTTGATAATTTAATTAACCTGATGGAAACTACACGAAAAAGGAAAACTTTCAAAGAAAGCATAAATTCCTTTTCAAATACTGCACAATAAAAATCTGGTTTCCTTAAGATGATGTGAGGTTTTTAGAAAAATTAACAGGTGATTCACTTACTGTGAACAAGCGAGGATGAGGCTTATCCTCCACTTTACAAGAATAATAAGGTCTTTATTTTCTATAATATGTAGAAAATCTCTCACAATATTCTTCAAAATATGCTGAAATTAGTGTATTTACATTGCATTTATAAGTAAAATAAATCAATTTGTTTACTTTTTCTTTAGTTTCCCATTTAATGCAACGTTCTCTTTTATTTGAAGCCATTTTATGAAATACTCAAACTCAACATACAACATACGAAATAACGATTTACTAAAATATAGCAGACAATAACAAAGTTCTAAAAAATGAAGGAATTTGGTTTGTCAGTTGTAGAGAAAAGTCAAAATTGACATATTTCACCCGTTTCATATCGTTGTTTTATGCATTTGTGTAGAAGATTGCGCCGTTGCCAAACTATTATTTCGGAATAAAGTGGGAATACTTATAACTAACTTATACCGAGTTTATTGGTAACAAATTATTTTCGTATTATATCTACCTTATACTTAGGATAACAAACTATTCTAGATATAAATACGGAATAACCTTAGAATACGAGTGTTTTATTAGTAAGGCAGTATGGCTATAACGTATTAAAAAAATCACTTAAATCGGACAATAGGTTTAGGAAATTCGAGACATCAAAAATGACCCATTTTTAAGGTAGTGCGTTAATTTCTTGGAGAAGTGTATTAAACGAATCTCTTCTCATCCGTTTTGTTTGCGGTGCTGCAGTTTCACTTGAAAAACAATTTCATAACGCATTTTGTTCTAAATTTGCAATAACACGTTCTGAAATGTCGTGAATAAGTTAGAAGTTGCCCAACGGATTTCATTTGGAAATTATGCATAATTATTCGACAAAATTCACGTTCTTACTAAATTATTGAAAAGGAGTGATCTTTAACTTTGCTAAGTGCATGGTGTTTAAGTAAATAGCAGTGGTTTCAATATTCAGTAGGGAATTTTATGGTTATATAGCGATTTTCTTCGTATCTGGTAATTTTATCTAGCATATATATGTACAGTTGAGTCCACGATTTTTTACCCGTGCGTTATTAATGGTAGGGGAGCAAAGTATGCTAAATATGCAGTCACTCGAGCGCTTTGGGGACCTATTTGGTTGTAAAGAGTAGGTCCTAAAACCAAAAAAAGTTAAGTAAAATTTTCCATTTTAGTGGGCGCTTGCCATTTTTTAATTTAATTTTCCATTTCCAACAATCGTTTTTTTCCGATTATAGCGACATCTATCCATAATTCGAAAAAATATTTCGAATAAAAGTTACTTATTTTTACGTAAGGAATCCAAATCTGCAATAAAAAATGGGGGTTCCTATTTAAGATTTTAAAATAACCCCCCACCCCACATCCATGGGGGGTCGTGTTTGGTGCCATTCGACAGATTTTTCAAAAATATTGAATAAGTGTATTTTTCAGTTTTTCGATCTGATGTTCATTTCGCGAAATATCTCGGGATTCGTATTTAAGGCTATGGGTACATAATTCGCAAATATTTTACGTGTATCCCTACTTTTTCTGTCTTTACACGGCAAATTACGTGTAGTAAAATTCACACTGGTGTGGATATGTAAACATTACTAGAATGTCATTCTACTTGAAAATGTCATAATTAATTTAAAGAGATGGCTTTTGAATGTTCTTAGATAACTGTTATTTTTATAATTGCAAATTATTAATTCAGTTAATAAATGTGATAATTTTTTCACTAACTATGTTTTCAGTGATTGTAATAATTTATTTGTACAACAAAAACTAATAATCAATCGAGAAAAGAGGAAAAGTGTTAAAGTGATTTTTTAATAATATGTTGTTATTTTGGAACGCTTACAATTTTGAACATCTCTAACAACAAAATACTTGGATCACAGGATATATCTGATGTATTCTCTGCTTGGATCTTCCACAAATAATACACAATAAATAACTTTTTATTAAGTTCACGTCTTAAATCAGTTATTTATCAAATAGGGCTTTTCATCGATTGTCATTTGTTTCGAGCTTCTGTCATGTGTCACATAATATTAATACATCTACGACATACGTCTTTGGTTTCTATCATTGGTATATGCCAATAACGTATGACGTAGATATATTAATATTATGTGACACATGACAGAAGCTCGAAACAAATGACTGTGAATGAAAAGCCCTATACACTATATATCAATAATATTTAATCAATTTTCAAAATATTCCCGATGCAATGTCAAATATTTAAAATTGTCACTGATTGTCAGTGTCTGACTGACAATATATGCTGACAATATTATATTCGGTTGAGTGCGTTGTAAGACAAAGACAGATTTGGAAAATATTACCACGGCATTGTGTTCATTTTTTTCAAATCCTGAAAAAACCAATAAATATTTTTGAAAAATTTAAACGAAGAATGAAAGACTAAATTATTACCGAGGGCCGAAAGTCCCTTAGAATAAATAAAAAGTTTATTTTGAATGAGATATTTGAAATTAAAAATCACACTAAATTTTCTCTTAGTTTTTTCACCCCTGTAACTTATTAAAATAAACATTATAGAAGTTCTCAGGGACTTTCGGCCCTCGCTAATAACGTAATCTTTCATTCTGCGTTTAAATTTTTCAAAAATACTTATTAGTTTTCTCAGGATTTGAAAAAAATGAATCCCCATTTGAATAGCATTGCAGCCGAAAATACGTACCGATCCTCTTAAAATATTAAATTTACCCCCACCCCTCTCCATGTAAAGTCGTGTTTGGTATCATTCGATAGATTTTTAAAAAATATTGAGTATATATTTTCTAATTTTTCGATCTGTCATTCATTTCGCAAAATATTCGCTTTTTTCTTGTGAAACTTTGGGACTCACCCATTTCCTTACGCCCGGCTCAAATCGTCAGATTTTTGAAATATACACTCTTTTGCATGTACTTAACTTACCTTATCTTAATCTGACAATTTCGAGTTTTTTTAAGGATAGATTTTTTTTTCGGGCCCCTCTTAACGAACTCCCCTGTGTTAAGAGCCAATATATGGTAGAGGCACATCTGCAGGGTACCAGGTTTCTCACCATATGCTAATCTGACGCGCTCGAGTGACTGCAAAAATCCCCGCTTGGGCTCCCCTACCAGAATACCTGGCGAGATAAAACACATACTTTTTACCTGGCATCATTCTCTTCCATACATGAAACTAAAGACAAACTAGCTACCGCCTGTTATTAAGTAAAACACATGATATTTTTATGAACGCACTAAACTCAGTACATTGAAAACAGGTAGGTACAAAAAAGACGCTTCTAATTAGTAGACGATTTTAAGTACAATTTGTGACGTTTCTGGTTTGTTTACTTTTGTGTCTGTGAGTCTGTTGAATTTTTTGCTGTTTTTTGTCGAATCTTTGCATTTTGAAGTTTTTTATATTACACAAACAGTTGTTTTCAACAATTTTATATTGGATTTTGAAATTTTATGGTAAGTGTATTTTACTTTGCCATTAATTTTTACAACCTACCTAACCTCATTCACACAGTTAAGGAATGGTTGTGTTTAAGTTTTCGCCAAAGTGAATAAAATGACAAAAAGAAAATAGTAATTATATTTTTTATGAATTGTTTATTTATTTATTAATGACTAATGATATTAAAATAATTTATTAAGCTACTTCAAATGTAACTGTAATTCTGCACCAAAATTTTAAAGCAAAACCTACATTTGAAATTCTATTTATTTGATAACGTCAAATTTTATAATATAACCCATTATCGGAGCAGTAGCCACTTTCTGTAACTTGCTGTTGCGTGTGGAGTAAATTTCCGATTTATTTCATATGGTTTAAATGATGACGCACAGGTAAAGAATCCTAGACTCAACTGTAGATACAGTGATGAGTGCGCTAAGAACGGCAAGATACCGCAAAAGATGGAAAACATATTAAGTTGTAAGATAGTAGGAGATAAAGCTAATCTAAATTTACAATCAAGATGCAGTAGAAATAAACAAACCAAGACACACGTTAAATGCTACTAGGAGCACTCCCGAATCATAATTTACAATGTATAGGTATACATTGTAAACCCCAAATCATGATTTTCGAAGTTTATACATTGTAAATTATGATTCGGCTGTGCTCCTAGTAGCATTTAACGTGTCTTTACGTGTTTGTTTATTTCTACTGCATCTTGAATGTAAATTTAGCTATAGTTCGTATACCTCATAATTATACGTATGACGTGAAAAACAATATATTTTAATTTCTGACGTTAGAACAAAAGTGATTGAATAAACTAAGACAGATGCTAGTAAAAAAACGTTAATCAGTAGCCATTTTAATTATAAATAAAACTAATAATAAAAATAACAACTAAAATATTTTACTAATTTTATACTAAACGGCACACGTATAAATATGACTGAAGTCAACTAGCTCTTAAACTAACGTCTAAGGGTGGGAAACTATCATGTAATGTAATGTAAATTTATAGGTTTCTGGTCGTATTTCACCACATATTACGTCTTCCATCTTTTGCGTTATTTTGCTGGTTTTAGCACACTTATCACTGTATAGCTAACTTATTATGGTTTGAAATCAACATTTCAAGCACATTTTTGTGATTTTTTTAAAGTATGGTAAAATTATTTTATTTTTAAATTAAATAAGCTTATTAGTAGACTTAGGCAAATATGCAATTAAAAAGGTATGAAATATGCGCATAAATATGCAGTATTTTACACAAAATATGCATGTTGATCTAAAATATGCATGTAATAAAATATTAATTAACATGTACCTATGTATTTTACAAACTAAGTTCATGTAGTTAAATATTTAAGTTTAAGTATTTTAACAAATAAAGGATATTATTTCGAATTGTTGTAACAACAAATTATTAAACGCTGTTTGGGGGGGGGTATATACCTCAAAGAGGAACCCATAATATGTACCCCTCCGACGATCCCTAATAAGGCTGAAACGTACCTAAGGGCTTTTGTGGTCCTCTCTGAACGAATTGAAATATAAGATGTCTCTCATTTTCGTTTTGCAGCGAATTCTTTTAAAAATATTAAATAAAAATCGATGTAGAAATCTTAAAATTGTCAAAATATTTTAACTTTTATTTGCATAACAATTACAATATTTAAATTAAAAATATCCAATAAAAATTGGTGCAGTAATCTTGAAAATGTCAAGAAATGACTGCGAAAGAAGGAAGAACTCCCAAATATTTACAGGAGGCCTCAACCTTTTCTTTTTACATTTAAAGAAAAAATACTATGAACATAAATTAAAAGCAGTTAATTAATTAAGTGCAATATATGTTTTTGTGTTTAGTAAAATAAAGGCCAACTAATCCTATTGTTCAAGAAAAAAGTAATAGCGACCTTTCAGTAGACTATTGAATGACTGGAATTTTGAAGATTTTTTCATCTTAAGAAATTTAAAAAATGCTTAAAAAAAGAAAAAATACATCGATGTCTTGCGAACCAGCCTTGTGTTCACACTTACTAAAAATATTCTCAATTTTTGAAATGTATGTTTGTACCACCATGTAAATATTTAAAATAAAATAACAAATAATACGTAAGTACTTAGGGTTTTGCCACAAAATGAGCAATAAACTTTATCCATATCCATAAATACCTCTTTGTAAGGTATTATAATAGTAGAAGCACTTTCAAAGTATAATCATTCACAATTACAAAGACACGTGTGGACGGCTTCAATTTTTCGACTTCAACAAAAAAAGTGAAATTGGCCGTTAAAATAAAAATTTTTACCTAGACATATAAACTGGCAGATTTTAAGAACCCTTATATTCAAGGACAAAACTATAAGCCGCTATCTTTTATAAGTTACTACTTTCGATACCAAAAATTTGAATACCAAGAGATTATAAAACAAAATATTGGGATTTCCAAGTTATTTGTTACAAAAATATAAATAGTTTCAAACAAAATTTCAAATTATATGCACTTTATGCACACTTTTATAGAAATATGCAAAATTTTACAGCTTTGCATATTTTATGCACAATATGCAAAATATGCACTTTGCATATTTGCCTATGTCTACTTATTAGATATAATTCAAACAATATTCAAAAAATGTTTAACGAAAAGCATTGAAATACAAGCCAACGGGGGCAAATTTTTACATACACCTCAAAAAAAAATTATTTTGCGGTGGAAATCAGAACTCGTTACTGGATCATGTGAAACAAAAAATCCAAAAATATTTTATATAGCTTATGAACTTCTCGAGTTAACGCTGTAGTTTTTTATTTTTAACGATTTTTGAAGTCTTGGTATCACCCGAAAATAAAAAAAAAGAATGTGTGTGTACGCACGTAAGAAGTTATACTTCTATTATATGATTTCAACGAAATAAAATACTCTAAACAGTTTACTTTTATTTTATTAAACTAATTTTAATACTTACCACTTTCTAAAAATCCAAAGATTAAAAAAAAAGAAAGCAATTGTCCGCATTTGAACCCGGGACCTCTCGATCTCTAGTCGAGTGCTGTACCAATGAGGCTACGAAGACATTGTTTTTACGGTTTCTCAGATATTAAGACAAATCACGGTACCAAATATACGAAGTGAAATATTAAATATAAAAATGTTTTAATAATACGTATTATCTTAATCCCGAGGAAGACAAATCCAAAGACACAAAAATTATAATAAATAATACATTTACTAAAAACACTAATATATTTTTTCCACACCTTTTTTGGACTGATACATGTAACTTAAAAGATTTAGCAACGAACAACATGCTGTCTCTGTGCGCATGCGCGCAGAATAATAAAAAGTCTCTGTTTATCGCGCTTAAAGAAGTATAACTTCAAAAAAACGAAATTCTTTGTAACAAAAGGGTGAAAATCAACATATTTATTATTGTTAAACAAAACCTAAAAATAACAAAAAGTTACAATGTCCACCGCCTTTAAAAAAGCAGTTTTGAGAAAAACGCGTTTAATGTTTTGACAACTTCGTCTTCGTCTTCTTGTTTGTCTATCAAATCGTAAAGTAATGCACACCGGAATACATTTTTGAATCTCGGAGTAATCTACAAAAGAGATAGGCAACAGTTATTAAACGTTTATCACTACGCTAAAGCGTACTGGCGCGAAACCGCGGTAAAGCGAGTCTCAGGTAAGAATATTTAACATGCTGTATCTGTGGTACAGTATTTCTCATGATCATCTTTCAGTGCGTCACAGTTTTTCGATTTCTTTCTAACACATTAAATTGTATGTGACAGAAAAAAAGGCACGTCGGTGATATCATTTCGTCGGTGACATTTTTATAACATTTCTTCTAGTTATTCTAGTTGTCGATAGATGGCGCCATAATAAAAAAATAATTTTTTTTTAATTAGATAATAATATTACAAATATAATCTCTATAATTTATAAGACTATACAAATCAAAGAAAATACCATTTTATAAATGCAAGAAACACATTTGATTGGTTTTTATTCCAAATTGAAAATAAAATGTGACAACTGTCAGATTTAACTAAAATGTCATGTTAGAATAAATGTCATAAATGTGTATTATCACGGACTTACCCTTTTTCCTATCATTTGTTACGCACTGAAAAATGATCATGAAAAGGACAATAATTTTTCTCCGATCAATCTGAAATTTTGAGAGAGTATCCTTGAAGTTATGTACTTTTGTTTAAATAAAAAACTATTAAAAAAACATTGAAAATTTCAAACTATACCCCCTCTAATAGCTACAGAATGGAATGAATAGGATAGAATATTAAAAAGGAAGATGGTAAACAACTTATAACGTATGAGTGTTAATTTTACGGTCATGAGCGAATTAAGTACACTTGAATTTTTGACGTAATTTGTAATAGAACTTAACAGATGAGATATGTACCGTACTTTTGGTGCGAAATATTTATGAGTGTTATTTAAAACTTATACAGTTCAATCATTCCTACCATCAGCATCATCTACCCTTCCATTTCATTTAATGGTTATAAATCCTTCACCTCTATCTATCTTTTCTACTTTGTAAGGATGTAGTGGCGTTATGTAATTTGTGTTACATCAGTGGCGGCTGGTCAGAGGAGGCAAGGGAGGCTTATCCTCCCCATAAATTTTTTACACATGCTACACTGTTTTTTTTTATTTTGCTATTTTGCTTAGCGTTAGAGATATCGGAAAAAGTCATTTGAACAAGTTGTTCCAAATAATGTTCTAACCCCACATACCAAATTTCATCACAAAATTCACACTTTTAGTTTTTTCATTATTTTATAGTCAGGAACCTAAAATTGGAGCGGAGGCTGCTGGAGTATCTCACTTGTTAATATCCGCGCAGCCCAGCAGCGTTTAAGGAGACCCGGTCTCCTTAGCCCCGCATTATCGCTTAACGCACACGCTGCCCGGAGATTGGGCAAGGGCAGCTGATCGGCCAGCAGCTACCTCTCCGATTTTACGATCCTGACTACAAATAATGAAAAAACTAAAAGTGCGGATTTTGTGATGAAATTTGGTATGTGGGATTAGAATAATATTTGGAACAACTTGTTCAAATAACTTTTTCCGATATATGTAATGCAAAGCAAAATATCGGTAATTTACCGTGTTGTTGGATTCGCAGTAGGCCGCTTTTAGAATTAAACAAATTCAGTTGAGTATCTTAAAAAATGTGAACCTTCAACCTCTATGGACTGTAAAACTTCAAATCTGTATTTATTTTGATATGGATATTATTTACTTACAGAGATAGAATTCTTAACAAATAAACGACACAAACTTTGGTAATACACTTTTACAATTAGACTAACTATTTTTAAAATGATATGATATTATGAAATTGTGAATTATGATGATATTATAAAATGTAAATAAAAAATGGTCAAAAAAATGGGGCCTTAAATTAGATTTTTTTGGCGGATACTTTTGCTAGTGCAAATTTGTCTAGATATTTTACAGTTAGGTATAACCTCACCTCTTGTAAAAATCACGAGCCGCCACTGTATTACATGGATTATTTCTCTATTTCTGTCCATTTATCTCTCTCATGTGCGTGTTTTTGCTTCGGAGAATGAGTAACCAGTCATGTACTTTATTTTGTCTGGCCATTGGGCTGGAGATCTATTAATAAATAAAATAATAATCTATTATAAAAGATCCTTTGCATCTTTTAACCGCTATGTTGCCTTTAACTCTATCATTCGTTTTATGCCTTCTCCATGGTATGTGTAACATACTAGGGTAGAGCAAAATTTCAAATGCCATTATAGGAAGTAGCAAGGTAGCTTTTTTGATTTTTTGTCTCCCTATTTAGTCCAGAAAGCCACTGCGCATACGCTAGCAAAAATATTCTGATTCGGAGTTTTTGCACAATCTTACTCAAAAAGGACTCCTTTTAACAAATTTGCATGTTGCCAGGACCAAAAGGTGGTCAAAAATTTTTTAAACGTTTTTTTTTGCTTTTTCATAAAATTATTTTTTTTACATGGAAAAAAGTTTTTTTAGGTTTTTTGGATCATTCAAAACAGAAAATATTTTTAGTGATTTTTCTCTAAAAATGATAGTTTTTGACATATAAGCGATTAAAAATTGAAAAATTGCGAAATCGGACATTTTTAATCCTCAAAAACTATGTGAAAATCTGAAAATTTGAATGTTGCCAAGGTAGGTAGATATTCTTTAAACATCGATTGATGAAATCCCGAAGAGTTTTTTGCAATACAATATTCAAAACTCCTTTGTTTTTTAATTGCTAATCAAGCGTGCGCGACACTATTTTCCACCGTTGCATGTGTATACAGTATGGTGCAAATGAAAGGAATAAATTCGATTTGTCGTAAACCGGCGACTTTAAGGAAAAATCCCGAAACAGGTCGATTTTTATTTTTAAGTTATGATATTGTGGCATATATGGTATACTAGTGACGTCATCCATCTGGGCGTGATGACGTAATCGATGATCTTTTTAAATGAGAATAGGGGTCGTGTGCTAGCTCATTTGAAATGTTCTTCAATTCTCTATTTAGTAATATAAACATTTACATAATTATTTATACAGGGTGTCCAAAAATTTTTGAAGTGAAAGCTTCTTTAGGCACGTTGTGCACTTTCTTTGGATAGGGGAAAAAGCATTGAATTCGCGACCGTCATCGCGACCCTCATCGCGACCGTCATTGCGACCGTCATTGCGACCGTCATCGCTCATGCTATATATTATGTGTATGTATATATACATTGTGTAGACGTATTTAAATTTATAATAAATGTAAAACCTATTTTACGATGGGGAAAAAAGATTAATTTCGCGACCATCATAGCGACCGTCATCTCTTCGGCGAAATAAATTTTGTATATATATTAATTTATTATGTGTATGTATATATAAATTGTATAGAAGTATTAAATTTAAAATAAATATAAAATCTATTTTACGATGGGGAAAAAAGATTAATTTCGCGACCATCATAGCGACCGTCATCTCTTCGGCGAAATAAATTTTGTATATATATTAATTTATTATGTGTATGTGTATGTATATATAAATTGTATAGAAGTATTAAATTTAAAATAAATATAAAACCTATTTTACGATGGGGAAAAAAGATTAAATTCGCGACCATCATAGCGACCGTCATCTCTCCGGCGAAATAAATTTTGTAGGTACATATATATATATATATATATATATATATTTTATGTGTATGTATATATAAATTGTGTAGAAGTATTAAAATTTAAAATAAATGTGAAACCTATTTTTGGATGGTGAAAAAGGATTTATTTCGCGACCGTCATAGCGACCGTCATCTCTTCGACGAAATAAATTTTGTACTTTTCTATATTATGTGTATCTATACATAAATTGTATAGAAGTATTTAAATTTAAAATAAATGTAAAACCTATTTTTCGATAGAAAAAAAGGATTTATTTCGCGACCGTCATCTCTTCGGCGAAATAAATATTTTGTACGTATATGTATTGAAGTTAAAACTTCTTTAGGGACGTTGTGCACTTTTTGGATGGGAAAAAGTATTAAATTGGCGACCGCCGTTGCGACCGTCATCGCCTCGAAGAAATACATTTTTGAAGTAAAAACTTCTTAAGGGTCGTTGTGCACTTTTTGGATGGGGAAAAAGTATTAAATTAGCGACCGTCATCGTTTCAACGAAATAATTTTTTGAAGTGAAAATTTCTTTAGGGACGTTGTGCACTTTTTAGATAGAGAAAAAGTATTGAATTAGCGAACCTCATCGCGACCGTCATCGCTTCGGCAAAATAAATTTTCAAAGTAAAAACTTCTTTTGGGGACGTTGTGCACTTTTTAGATGGGGAAGAAGTATTGAATTAGCGACCGTCATCGCTTCGGCGAAATAAATTTTTGAAGTGAAAACTTCTTTAGGGACGTTGTGCACTTTTTGGATGGGGAAATATTATTAAATTTGAATTGGGAGAAAGTAATAAATAAGCGACCGTCATCGCTTCGACGAAATAAACATTTGAAGTGAAAACTTCTTTGGAGACGTTGTGCTCTTTTTGGATGGAAAAAAGTATTAAATTATCGACCGTCATCACGACCGTCATCGCTTCGATGAAATAAACTTGTAAAGTGAAAACTTCTTGAGGGACGTTGTGCACTTTTTGGATGGGGGAAAAATATTGAATTAGAGACCTTCATCGCTTCGACGAAATAAATATTTGAAGTGAAACTTCTTTAGGGACGTTGTGCACTTTTTCGATGGAAAAAAGTATTAAATTAGCGATCGTCGTCGTTTCGATGAAATCAATTTTTGAAGTGGAAACTTCTTGAGGGACGTTGTGCACTTTTTGGATGGGGAAAAATATTAAATTAGCGACCTTTATCGCTTCGACAAAATAAATGTTTGAAGTCAAAAATTTCTTTAGGGACGTTGTGCACTGTTTGGATGGGGATAAATTACTAAATTAGGGACCGTCATCGCTTCGACGAAATAAATATTTGAAGTGAAACTTCTTTAGGGACGTTGTGCACATTTTGAATGTGCCAAAAGTATTGAATTAGGGACTGTCATCCATCGCTTCGACGAAATAAGTAAAAAAAGTATTCGACGAAAAAAGTATTAAATTGGCGACCGTCATCGCTTCGATGAAATCAATTTTAGAAGTGGAAAGTTCTTGAGGGACGTTGTGCACTTTTTGGATGGGGAAAATATTATATTAGCGAACCTTCATCGCTTCGACGAAATAAATTTTTGAAATGAAAACTTCTTGAGGGACGTTGTGCACTTTTTGGATAAGGAAAAATTATTAAATTAGCGACCGTCATCGCTTCGACGAAATAAATTTTTTAAGTAAAAACTTTTTTAGGGACGTTGTGCACTTTTTGTATGGAGGAAAAGTATAGAATTAGGGCCGTAATCGCTTCGAAGAAATAAATATTTGAAGTGAAAACTTCTTGAGGGACGTTGTGCACTTTTTGGATGGGGAAAATTATTAAATTAGCGACCGTTATCGCTTCGATAAAATAAATTTTTGAATTGAAAATTTCTTTATGGTCATCACTTCGCTGAAATCAATTTTGTACATATATAAATTATGTGTATGTATACATAAATAGCATAGGGCATACGCATCGCGCATATCGTATATGATATAGGTACAGCACTTCTTTTAGGATGGGGTAAAAGCATTGAGCTCGTAATGTATATACTATAAGAAGTTTTCACTTCTGTCGGCACTCCCACGAGTGCCTTAAATTTTTTATTAAATTAAATTATTTGACAAAAAAGAAGTAGAAGGACACCCTGTATAAATAATTATGTAAATGTTTATATTACTGAATAGAGAATTGAAAAACCTTTCAAATAAGCTAGCACACGACCCCTATTCTCATTTAAAAAAAGCATCGATTACGTCATCACGCCCAGATGGATGACGTCACTAGTATACCATATCTGCCACGATATCATAACTTAAAAATAAAAATCGACCTGTTTCGGGATTTTTCCTTAAAGTCGCCGGTTGACGAGATAACGAATTTATGCCTTTCATTTGCACCATACTGTCGGTGGAAAATAGTGTCGCACACGCTTGATTAGCAATTAAAAAACAAAGAAGTTTTGAATATTGTATTGCAAAAAACTCTTCGGGATTTCATCAATCGATGTTTAAAGAATATCTACCTACCTTGGCAACATTCAAATTTTCAGATTTTCACATGGTTTTTGAGGGTTAAAAATGGCCGATTTCGCAATTTTTCAATTTTTAATCGCTTATGTCAAAAACTATCATTTTTAGAGAAAAGTCACTAAAGACATTTTCTGTTTGTAATGATCCAAAAAACCTAAAAAAAACTTTTTTCCATGCAAAAAAAAATTGTGGAAAAAAACAAAAAAAAAACGTTTAACAAATTTTTGGCCACCTTTTGGTCCTGGCAACATGCAAATTTAATAAAAGGAGTCATTTTTGAGTAAGATTGTGCAAAAAATCCGAATCAGAATATTTTTCGTAGCGGATGCGCAGTGGCTTTCTGGACTAATTGTTCTACCTTGCCATTCATCAAAAATGAAGTTGATAATGTAACAGATGATAAGAAGTTTTTTAAATGCGCTTTATTACCTGTTACACTGGCGGTATTATTTACAAACAGTTCTTGTAATAAATAGACTAGACGTTCTGGAGTACCCATTTCCCTTAGTATAATGATTATTAAAATGAGGTCCTGAATTTTTATTGTCATCGGCTAGTCTGAAGTAATTGGTGACGAATGGATGATAAATGACAGATCACGTATAATAAATGTAACAATCAGTATGCAAGATAAAAGCAAAGATGATCAGACGTATAAAGTTATTTTAAGAAAAAAATCGAGAGCATTTTATAAATTTGATGTTTTTGTTTCAGATGAGGATAGCCTGTTTAGTAATAGCGGCATGTGCGTGCGCGTGCGTAGCAGCAGAACCAGCAATAAATGAAGTTAGGCCAGTATCAAATCGACCGGGAAGATTCCTCTCGCTGCCAAATCCACAAAAATGTGCAAATAGTAAGTAAATTTTCATATTTTTCTCAAGCTACTTCCTTGTGGCATCTTATGCAATTTACTATTTTACTTGGGAAATAAACCACAATAATTTAAGTCGGAAATTAAATTTATTACTAAATTTGTATAGCTTCCTGTATGTCTATCTATGTCTATGCCCATAAGCTTGGTGATTTCAGTATTCCTTATGGTAGGGGAGCCCAAGCGGGGATTTTTGCAGTTACTCGAGCGCGTCAGATTATTACATGGGGAGAAACCTTGTACCCTGAAAATGTACCTCTACCATATATTGGCTCTTAATGCAGGGGAGTTCGTCAAGGGGGGCCGAAAAAATCTATCCTTAGGAAAACTCGAAATCGTCAGATTAAGATAAGGTAAGTTAAGTACATGCAAAACAGTGTATATTTCAAAAATCTGACGATTTGAGCGGGGCGTAAGGAAATGGGGTCGTTCCAAAGTTTCACAAGAAAAAAGCGAATATTTCGTGAAATGAATGACAGATCTAAAAACTAAAAAATACGTGCTCAATATTTTCAAAAATCTATAGAATGATACTAAACACGACTTCCCACGGAAAGGGGTGGAGGGAAAATTTAAAATTTTAAATACGAATCCCTCGATATTTCGCGAAATGAACATCAGATCGAAAAAAACTGCAAAATACACTGATTCAATATTTTTGAAAAATCTATCGAATGGCACCAAACACGACCCCCCACGGAGGTGTGGTGGTGGGGTTACTTTAAAATCTTAAGTGGGAGCCCCCATTTTTTATTGCGGATTTGGATTCCTTACTTAAAAATAAGTAACTTTTATTCGAGACAAATTTTCGAATTATGGATAGATGGCGCTATAATCTGAAGAAAAACGATTATTGGAAATGGAAAATTAAATTAAAAATGGAAAGTCCCCACTAAAATGGAAAACTTTACTTAACTTTTTTTGGGTTTATGGCCTACTCTTCACCACCCAATAGGTTCACAAAAAGTTCGAGTGACTGCACATTTAGCATACTTTGCTCCCCTACCATTAGATTGCCTGTTCTAGTAAGTGGAAAATATCTAGTTTTGTGTCGAGTATTTGTCACTTATTTTCCAA
The DNA here is from genome assembly GCF_917563875.1 of Diabrotica virgifera virgifera. Taxonomy (NCBI): domain Eukaryota; kingdom Metazoa; phylum Arthropoda; class Insecta; order Coleoptera; family Chrysomelidae; genus Diabrotica; species Diabrotica virgifera. The sequence goes on along the minus strand of NC_065450.1, from coordinate 34,398,826 downwards.
TCTTTATTAAAAGCATTGTATCGTCGTATTCTCGTCTTCTATCACTTACCGCATCTTGGCTAATGGGACATTATCGTACATCATTTGAAGGTCAATAAATATCCTGTGTGTCTTTATATTGTGTTCCAGATGTTTTTTTATTGTTTGTTTTAGACATAACACATTGTGTGTTCAAGAACTACCAGTGTGAAAGCCTTCAACATCTTTCTAACGACTTCTTCAATCTTCAAGGCGACTTTTAATTATCTTCCCTTACATCCTACAGATTGAGTTGGTTACACTAAGCCCTTGGTACACTACTTACAATCCTTTCTATCGCCTTTATTCTTATAAAGCTTGCTGATATATCCAGTGTTCCCTTCTGGGGAACAGTCCCCTTACCGTAGATTTATTCTTTCCATTACTACGTCCACTTCATCTCTGAAAGATGTTTGGGGTCTGCCTCTCTTCATTCTTCCTATCGGGTCCACTTTGTTATTCTGTTTATCCAACGATTTTGGTCTGCTCTTCTGACATGCCCATACCAGGTTAATCTCTTCTGTAAGATTATAGTCTATTATATCTGAGCTCATTCCCATTATTTTCCTAATCTCTATGTTATTTATTCTATCTCTTCTTCTGACTATGTAGCTTCTCCTTTGGAATTCCATCTCTGTTGTGCTTATTTTGTTTTTGGTTTTCTTATTTACTTTCTTATTGTCCAACTTTCACACCTATAAGTGAGGATACTTATTTTCATGGTGTTATATATTCTTCTTTTCGTATTTTTACTGATATTGTTATCCCACAGTACCGGGTTCAATTTTCGTATGCAGTCTCTCATTTGTCCTAGTCTATTTTTTTGTATCTTTTTCAAGTGTCCCTTTGTTTGATTATGAAACCTTAATGCTTATACTTGTTTGTCTATTCCTTTGATTTGTTTACCTTCGTTTATTTCTAGCTGTTTTTATTTAGGTATTCAGTTTTCTTTAGGTTTATTTCCATCCCATTCTTTGTATATTTCTGTTCCAGTTTTCTCATCATAAAACGGAGGTCATCTTCGTCATGTGGGATCACTATTTGGTCGTCAGCAAAACTTAGGGTATATACTACCTTTCTTACTGGTCCACCTATTCCTTCACACTTTTTTTCATTGTTTCAGGGGTTTTTTCAGGAATATTTTGAACAGGGTAGGGGATGTGGAGCAACCCTGTAGTAGTCCAATTGACATCTTAAATGGACTGCATATTCTATTGGCCGTTTTGATAGCTACTTTGTTATTCTTTTACTGCTTTTATTAATATTCGTGGAATTTCGATATTTTCCATTGCGTCCCATCGTTTGGTTCTAGGTATCGAGTATATTTTAATTGGGTATAAAGAACTTAAAATGAAGTAAAATTGTGTATCTTTATTATAAAATTTATTATATTTTATTTCTACTTTATTACATTACATGTATTTTGCAAGTTTTTTAAACTATAGTATACAGCAAACCATTGAGATTTTCGCTTTTATTTATAATATTATTGTTGTCTATAAACTAGATCTATCACGTGAGTAACCTAACTGGTTTTATTACAATATATTTTTGCGATTTCAAAACACTTAGCTAATTAAAGTGAACTTTAAGACTACATACGATAATATACTAAGTACGTTTTTTAATCATGCATTGTACGTGTAGTAAACGAGGGCAGATAGTAGATATATGAACATGGTTTTAGTCTTGTTCGGTTGATAAACTCTTTCAGTCGACTATAATTAAATGGATCTTGCAATGAAATTGAATCTTTGTGTTACGAAATCTTTAAAAATTGTATGTAGTATAAATTTCATAAGAGAAGTGCGATGAAGATAGTATCTTCGATGAAAAATATGAAATGAAATATTTAATTTATTTATATATAGCAACATTTCAGAAAGAAATTCAGATACTTAGAAGCACTAACATAATGCAGGATAGTCACAGGTATGCGAATATTATTCGAAATATATTCGAAAATGCAACAACAACAACAACTGTATAGCTTCATTGCATGACGCGTCAGGGAAGTACTTTATCGCCAAAGTACATGGAGTACTTATTTAAACGATTAGAGAGACTCAAAGGGTATTAACATTAATGGAATGAAACTAAATCATCTCCGATATACCGATGACATTTCTGTCATAACATACGACTTAGGATAAGCCAGAGGTATGCTAAAACAACTACAGAAAGTAACACAGAGAGTCGATTTAAAGATAAACTATGGAAGAATAAAAATTATGACGAATTATCCCCAATGAACTACTAGAAATCAAGAAATCGCTAATAGAAGTTGTGGAAAGATATGTGTATTTAGGTCACGAAATAAAATTAACGCGAACAGCCAAATATGTAAACTACCTAGAAGAGTAAGTTTAGGTTGGGTTGCATTCAGAAAAATGAAAAACGTGTTTAAAACAAATGTCCCAATTCATTTAAAAGGAAAGCTTTTAACCAGTGATTTTTACCACTCCTCACATACGGAGTAGTACCTTAACTCTCACAAAAACTTCAGCGGAAAAATTGAGAAGGATACAACGTAAAATGGAGATCATTGCTTGGAATAAAATTGAGAAAGAGGCTAATAAACAAGGAAGTTCGTAGATGAATCGGAGTGGAAGACATTCTCGAACGTATTACAAGGCAAAAATGAAGATGGGCGAAGGCGACGATTCCCGATCCCCTCCAACGGCTAGGCGCGTTGAGTGTAGCCACCATTACATATTTTATTATGTGGTGTACTAAACGAGATACTTCCTTGCTTTATACAATTATTTTCGTTGAAAAATAAATGTGGCTCTTAACTCACTCGATCGTCGGTTATTATTCATATATCAAATATCGTCACACTAACCTGAGATTTACGAAAATCCTGTATGTAAATTATAGTGATATTTAAATACCGAAATTAACAGGTAATTAACGATAATTATCTTTGTTTTGTACGTTTGGTTCAAAATAAATGTCTTAATAAAACACGAACCTTGTCTCTGACTGAATTTGTTACCCCAGAATATCACACCACAGACAGACAAGCGAAGTCAGAAATGACCTCAAAAAAAAGAATGTATGTGTACTTTGTACGCACGTAAGAAGTTATACTTCTATTATATGATTTCTTAAAAATAAATATACTTTAAACATTTTGTTTTAATTTTTTTAAACACCAAACTAATTTTGTGCTTACCGCTTTCAAAAAAATAAAAAATAAAGTATAGGATTGCTCCGGACTCGAACTTAAGGCCTCTCGATCTCTGGCCGAATGCTATACCAAATACGCTACGAGGACTGTGTCTGTGTCGGTTCGGACGTACCTAATGACAATTCACGGTAACAAACAGACAAGTATAATAAATATACAATAAAATGTTTTAATAATACTCATCTTACTCCTGAGGAAGACAAATCCAAAGACACAAAGATTATAATAAATATATTTACTAAAAACACTAATATATTCTTTTCACACCTTTTCTTGCACTGATTTTATACATAACTTGAAAGATTCAGCAACTAAACGCCATACTGTCTGTGTGCGCATGTGCGCAGTATTATGAAATTTTACTCTCAATCGCGCCTAAAGAAGTATCTTCTTAGTTTGTCTGCCTCTTATTCCGTTTCAGTTGTTGTTGACTGTACATTGTCTTTCCACCTTTTCGGCGGCCTTCCAACGGGTCTTCTGCTATACGGCTTGTTGTTTTTACAGATGTTCGCTAATCTATCTGGTTCCATTCGATTTACATGTTCGTTCCAGTTTTTCTTTCTTGTTTTTATCCACCTGTTAATATTTTGAATTTTGCAACGTTCTCGTATACTTCTGTTGCTTTGTCTGTCTCTTAATGATATGCCCACTATTGATCTTAATACTTTCATTTCGATATTGTTGATTTGTTGTTTCGTCTTTCTTGTATCGGTCCTTGTCTCCGCTGCATATGTTAGGATAGGTCTTACTGTTGTCTTGTATACTTTTATTTTGCTTTCCGTGGTCAGATATTTGTTTCTCCATATGGTTTCTCGGAGGCAACCACTTACTCTTGCCGCTTTTGTTGCTTGTGTTGTGGTCTCTGTTCTTATATTCCTGTCACTAGTGATCTCTACTCCTAGGTAATTGAATTTCATTACTTTTTCTACAATTTTGCCGTCTATTTCTAACTTGCATCTACGCGGCTCTTTACTTATCACTATACATTTAGTTTTTTCTACCGATATTCTCATATTAAATTTATTTGCTGTGAGATTGAAAGTGCGGAGCTGCCTTTGTAGGTCATCCTCGTTATCAGCAATTAGTACTGCATCATCGGCATAGCATAATATCGTGATTTTATGCGCTCCCATGTGGTATCCATGTCGTTTTCTGACTTCGTGAATTATTTGATTTATCATCATATTGAATAACAATGGGCTGAGCGAGTCTCCTTGGCGGATTCCTCCTTTTAGTTCTATGCGTTCTGTTTCTCCTGTTGACATTATAACTCTGGTCTTGTTGTTCTTGTTAATTTCCTTAATTAGCCTTATTATCTGGTGGTCTATTTGTTCAGTTTGTAATAAATTTAAGATATCATTTCGCCTCACCCTGTCAAAAGCACTTTTTAAATCTACAAAGCACATGTATGCTTGTTTTCCATATTCAATAGACTTTTCTACTATTTGCCTGATAATAAAAATTGCATCTATTGTGCTGCGGTTCTTCCGGAAGCCTTGCTGTTCATCTGCCATATTCGCTTTTTCCTCGATTTTATCTTTTATGACTGCCGTCAACAATTTTAATGTGCTGTTCATCAGACTAATGCCTCTATAATGTTCAGGATTTTTCGAGTCTCCCTTTTTGAGTATGGGTAGCAGGAGACTTTCCTTCCATTCCGCTGGTACTACTCCGATATTTATTATATCGACAAATAATTTTAGGAGCCATTTGAGTAGTGTTGTTCCTCCATATTTTAGCAGTTCTAAAGTATAACTTCAATAATTATAACCTTTTGGATAGCAAAATCGCAGAAAAGAAAAAAATAGAAATATCTGGAGGAGACCGATATTCAACGAACAAATCAGGGCTAATTGATGGTACTGAGATACCTACTTATAAGAAGTGTACATAATTATCCTTCTTTATTGGTACTTAATCAAACTATTGCATTTCAATGTTTTTCATAACCAATATACAGTAGGAGAAATGAAAGAATACCCATGAACGAACATATAAAACACTCTGTATTTTCCTGTCACCGTGTCACACAAAAAATTGGCCAACGCAAGTACATGTAATAATTATTGTTACATGTACTTGCACTGGACAATTTTCTTTGTGACACGGTGACAGGAAAATATAGCGTGTTTTATAGGTTCGTTCATGGGTATTCTTTCATTTTTCCGACTGTAGGTACTTTTTCTCCCATAGACGAACAGCGCATCTTTAAGTAATATGTATTATTTTTTATACTCCTCGTGTATGTTCGTCTTTTCATAATTAAACATTACGTAAGACCGCGTAAGTAAGAACTCGGCATAGAATTTCTATAAAAACAGTCATAATTAATTGCGTATACAGTTTGTAAATTCCTTTCATAGTTCAGTGAATCAAGCAACTCACGGTGTTTTCAAAACAACAATTTTTACTAATGATCTCTAAGTTCAAGAACACATATTATACCTATCTTCGTTAGAGATAAAAAGTTATTTAGGAATCCAGATGGATTAAAAACACTACTATCGAGTTATTTAATATTTTAGGAATTAAGACAAATAATAAATTGTTCAAAAGTTCAATAACAGCTTAGAAAAAATTTTGTATTAAGCAATAATCATTATCAGCCTTCACGGGTTAGGCTCTCTATTAGCTAGTTCCTTTCCGTTCCTCTTCCCAGGTCTTCCATTCTTTGTCTGTTATATTTGCTACTTCCGGTAAAACGGGATGTCCAATTTGGCCTTGTCTCCGCCTGTGGTGACAAATGGGTGAATCGAGTAGCTCAGGAGTCACCACTGCCGGTCCTAAGCCCGGATAAAGGAGGAAGGTTGGGCAGTGGGCTGACAACCCACTCCCGGAAAAAACACACTGTTACGAAACCTGAACATTTGCCTCGGAATACAGGACGGAACTTTCGGAAACGACTCAAGCTACGAAACATGGACTATGCATTTGGAAACTGGAATGTGAGGACGCTAAATAGACCAGGAGCTCAAACCGCACTTCTGCAGGAACTAAAGGGAAGCCACGAAAGCGCTGGGAAGACACAGTAAACAGCGACGCACAAGCCCTTTTAGGAGTCCGTGTATGGAGAAGAGCAGCCACAGACAGGCAAGGGTGGAGGCAAAAAATAAAGGAGGCCAAGGCTCAATTTGGGCTGTAGTGCCGTAGAAGAAGAAGAATTTGGCCTTGTCAGGTCCGCCTACTCTTTTTTGGTTTTTTAAAGAAGGTATTGGTTATATGTATAGACTGTCTTATTTTGCATAATTTACTAGTACTTATCCTTTTTTTGTTTTTCTCCTAATTCATAGGGCCCTGTTAAAATTTGATTTTGAATGTGGATGTGGTTCAAGACGAATCTATTCAGTTCGCATTTTCTTAAATGACAAATTGACTCTACTATAAAGCACGTTTCGAATCCTGCTTTGTGCAGGATCTTGTTGATTGATGAATCTATTATCTCATTATGATTATTACTTCAATGGCAATCATTTTTTATGTACTTTATTATACTGAATGTATCGTTAGATGAATCTTTTACTTAATCTTTTTTTTTTCTCTTAACTAATTACATACTAACAAGGACGGATCAGTGTCTATTGAGAAATCAACTTCTTTAAAAAAGCATATTCTATACAGACGATGTTACTGTATTTAATGGTTAAAAAACGTGGAGAAATATTTTTTGAATTGTAAATGGAAATGGTACCCAAAAGAAATATTTAGATTTTCTTCTAAATTATTTTGGATTATGCGGCGATCAACCATTTGGTTGAAAAAGTTTTCATCTTCTTTGAATTTAAGCTCTAGATATTTATTTTTATATTTTTTATGAGTTTTTATCTGTTGATTTGAATTTAAATCGACTCAAATACTCTCAAATGTTTACTCATTGTTTGGTACCCGAACATTTTTAACTGTTGTTAAATACAGGGTGTAACAAAAATACAGGTCATAAATTAAATCACATCTTCTGGGACCAAAAATAGTTCGATTGAACCTAACTTACCTTAGTCCAAATGAGCATTCAAAAAAAGTTACAGCCCTTTGAAGTTACAAGATAAAAATCGATTTTTTCCAATATATCAAAAATTATTAGAGATTTTTTAATGAAAATGGAGACATGGCATTCTTATGGCAGGAACATTTTAAAAATAAATAATTAAATTTGTGCACCCCATAAAAATTTTATGTGGTTTTGTTCCCTTAAACCCCCCCAAACTTTTTTGTACGTTCCAATTAAATTATTATTGTGGTACCATTAGTTAAACACAATGTTTTTAAAACTTTTTGCCTCCTAGTACTTTTTCGAAAAGCTAGTTTTTATCGAGATATTTTGAATATTTGTCAAATCCACCACATATTTGTATATGGTAAAGTACGATTGTAGAGACCTGGTAATAATATGAATTTTTTTTATAAATTACAATTTGAGGTATATTTTGAATCATATTAGAAAAGAAGCCACATCTCGATAAAAGGTGCCTCATCGGAAAAATACTAAGAGGCAAAAAAGTTTTAGGAACATCCTGTTTAGCTAAAGGTACCGCAATAATAGTTTAATTGGAACGTACACAAACATTTGGAGGTTTAAAGGCACAGAACCCCCATAAAATTTTTATGTAAACATATTAAAAAATAAGCCGCATCTCGATTAAAACTGGTTTATCAAAAAAATATTAAGAGGCAAAAAAGTTTTAAAAACATTTTGTGTAACTAAGGGTACCACAATAATAATTTAATTGGAACGTACAAAAAAGTTTGGAGGGGTTTAAGTGAACAAAACCCCCATAAAATTTTTATAGGGTGCACAAATTTAACTATAATTTATTTTTAAAATGTTCCTGCCATAAGAATGCCACGTGTCCATTTTCATTAAAAAATCTCTAATAGTTTTCGATATATCGGGAAAAATCGATTTTTATCGTGTAACTTCAAAGGGCTATAACTTCTTTTTGTGCATATTTATACTAAGGTAAGTTAGGTTCAATCGAACTATTTTTGGTCCCAGAATATGTGATTTAATTTATGACCTGTATTTTTGTTACACCCTGTATATTGAATGGCCCTGAAACGAAAAATGTCTTCAGATATTTCGCTATCGAATTAAATACCCAAAGGTTTTATTGTTGCACTAAAATTTTGAGCTTTTTTGCAACAGTAGCATTCCCAATCTTAGACACAGAAACCCTATTTACAGATGACTTACTTGGCCTCGACCTTGTAGGCAAATAGTTATATTGTGAGTGACATTCTGACACTTGATATCTGCTTATATGTACAGTGGAACCTCGATAACTCGGATTAATCAGGACCGCGGCCGATCCATGTTATCGAAAATCTGGGTTAGCCGGAGAATATGGTAAAAATTAATAAAACACGGTATACTTACAGATTAACTCCGTTATAATTGAAATAACATGAAATATATAATATGCACAGTACCTACACATCTGAATTACTAAAAACACGCAAACACAAACCTAAGGAAACGGAAACGAACAATACAAGACTGTACTACACACAATACAGTCACAATCGGAACGATGTTATGTTATTTTAGAACAGTGAAGACTAAGACCATTGTTTAAAAAAGACTTTTTTAAATAGTCTTTTAGTCTTTTTTAAACAATGCTAAGACAGTTTGATTGAAATAAATAAAGGAATACTACTACAGGTGCCTGTTGTTTCCGATAATTCAAGTCAATGAATGTCACTCTGCCATGCCGCCGTGTGCCATGAGTCATTTTTATTATCGTATAGTTCAAATTACACAAATACACATTATCTCTCAAATATTATATTACATACATTTTTATTGTTGAAATGTTTGTCTGATGAAAATCGGTCTGGTTTAGCTGGAGATCCGGGTTATCGGGGGCCGACTTATCGGGGTTCCACTGTAGTTATTTCTAGACCTTACATTAACTTATAATGTTGGTATATTCCTATTGCTGACTTTTTTTCAGTGTTGGTAACCAGAGCCTTCTACATTCTATTGATGAGTTTGCGACATAATGTCTGAAGGCTGCTTCGTTGATATTCCACTTTTTGCTGTCTGTTTCTTTCACGACTATTGATACATCGTACCATTGTACTCTGTGCTCATTATTCCATAAATGTTTGCATATCTAGGATCTGCCAAAGTCTCTGTTTTTAATACATGATCCATACTCATTCATCCTACTTCATCTTCCTTATTACATCTTAAGTCTTACTCTGTCAAATGACTTTTTCAAGTTAATCAAACATAAGAATGCGCGTCTATTGTATTCTAATGCTTTCTCTGTAATCTGACGAATATTGCATCTCTGTACCGTTGAGGTAAACAGTCGTAACTCCAATTTTTGCCGAAATGGAGTTAATATCACGCTCTTGTTGTCAGATTTTCATAGCATATTGTGGCAAAAAATCGTACATCCAGCGTTATTAGTTGCCTAGATAAGGCGTTTAGAAACAATAGCAACTCCATTAGTCAGTTGATGTAAACAGTAGTATATCCATAGCAACTCCATAGATACGTGCGTATTATATAGATAGTATGCTTTCGTATGCGGTAGTGGTAAACAATCGTAGCTCCATTTTTATATTAAATGGCATTTTGAGGGTGTTAAAACGGGATAATGAAAAACAAGAGTTCTTTCTTGTTCCAAACATTGTGATTTGATTTCTGCATTTTTAAATACGGAATATACTATTTTTGTAATCACTTACGATTTTTATTTTGCATATTACCTGTTTAAAGACATAGAGGTAAAAAGTCGTAACTCCCATTATTATACATCAGGTAAACAATTTCTGAACAATACTAATACCCAGTAATAGATTTGCATTTACATATATTATAATATACCAATAATGTTGAATTGGACGTAATGGAAGTAAATTTTTTTTATAGTTTATTGACTAGTCTGTATGTTTTGCGCTTTCTTGCAAATGTAAACATTGTGGATATACGACTGTTTACCTCAACGGTACAGATCTGTATACGACTGTTTTGTACGGAGACCTTCTTGCTAACTGCTAAGTTTTTGAGCTGATTTATTCATTTTTCAAAATTTTAGTTGTAAGAGAGACCGGGCAGTATCGTCGCCCCCGCTAGCAAAATTATTCCGATTCAAGTCAAACGCTGCTCTTAGATCTATGAATACCGGAATGAGCTTTTCCCCGAGTAAATACTTCTTTCTATTATATTTCTAATAATGTTAATGTTATCGTTTTTTTGTCCTTTTGGTCTAAACGCTGCTTGTTCTTCTCCCAATTCTTTTTCTGTCTCTTTTCTTAACCTCTTCTCTACTCTTTTCGTATATATTTTAAAACATGCCGATGACAAAAATATTGTTTTATAATTTTCGCAGTTGACGTGTTCTCTCTTTTTGTATACTGGCACTACAAGGTTACTTTCCAATGCTTTTTTGTATATTTTCTATAGCCAGTTTATTCCTTCTTCTCCCGTGAATTTTACCATTTCTATGTCTATGTCTATGTCTATGCCATCGTCTCCTCCAGCTTTGCCTGTTTTATGTTTGTAACTTCTTGTATTATTTCTTCTCTACTTATTAGACCTATTTCTTTGTTCTCGTCGCTTTGGATTATTCAGTAATATTAAAATAAATTCCAATAATAATGTATAAATTATAAAATGAAGAAGTAAGTATTTGTAGCCGAGACGGGTTTGTTCGACTAAAATGCAGTCAGTGGTCATCTGAACCACATTCTGAATAACAAATTTCACTGAACGAGAGGAAATGCGTGAGCCGCACGGCGAGGTCGAGGTAAAGTCAGTTTCAGTTCAGGTTCATAAAAGAAAGAGAAGATCCGATTAATGTTACGAAATCGAAATCTGATATGTGAAAGTCAAAATAAAATTTCCAGTTTTGTAGCATTCACGTACGACACAGGAATTTTTATACGTCGTTGTCGGTTTGGTGACATTGGACGGATATTTATGGTAGTGAATCTATAATTTTAGATAGTTGATTACGTTTTACTTAAGCTAAAGTATGTGTCAACGTTAATTAAGTGAATAAATACGTATTGTGTGAACAACAGTAATTATAAATTATATAAGCTAAAATTGATAAATTTGATAAGTCTTTCGTTCGTCCTAATGTTCCAAAATATCTAGGAGCAGATAGACTAGAAAAAAGCCTTTTTCATAACATGCTTTGATACAAGATACAAGTATCTAACAACTGCTTTTGATAAATTTGATAATAACAATATGAAAGAAACAAAATATACAAAAGATTTAAAGTCAGTCATATTTTACTTATAAACGATATTATAAACAGTGTAAGATGCTACTTGATTTTAAATACTATTGGTGAAGACCGGTAAATTATATGAACAAGTGACACAGTCTTACTGAAAAGTATAGAAAATCCTTTAAATTGACAGTTTGTAAAGTAATTTTTATTAACTTGAGTCTCAGATGAAGAATCCACCAAAAATGGTAAATAGTTATTTAAATCTGAGACTATTCGTTTTGAAAGTTCTTTCTGGTACATCCTTAATCTGCGACTTTTTCAATTAATAAGACCGCAGACGACGAATATAGAAAACGAAAAGGAAACGATCACATTCCGCTTTCATTCGTCTAGGAAAAAAGGACAGAAGAGGAACTTTCAGTACACAAATCCGAGTAAAGATAGAAAAATAATAAATGATGGTTTTGCTTGTTTTCGATTCAGAGGGATGCACACCCGCTGGACAGGCTGTTTCTACCATTGCAGGCGTCATCAGTTCCTCTTCCTCTTCCTCTCCTCTTCTGTCCTTTTTTTCCTAGACGAATGAAAGCGGAATGCGATCGTTTCCTTTTCGTTTTCTATATTCGTCGTCTGCGGTCTTATTAATTATTGAAAAAGTCGCAGATTAAGGATGTACCAGAACTTTCAAAACGAATAGTCTCAGATTTAAATAACTATTTACCATTTTTGGTGGATTCTGCATCTGAGACTCTTCAATTTGTTAAGAGATGTCGCTGTATCGCGTCCTAATGGGGATTTTGAATTATCTTTCAGATTCCCTTTAAATTGATAGTCCAGCTATTTTTCGATTCAGAGGAGTGCACGCTAACGAACGCTGCTGATGACGCCTGCAATGGTAGAAACAGCCTATCCAGCGGGTGTGCATCCCTCTGAATCGAAAACAAGCAAAACCATCATTTATTATTTTTCTATCTTTACTCGGATTTGAGTACTGAAAGTTCCTCTTCTGTCCTTTTTTCCTAGACGAATGAAAGCGGAATGTGATCGTTTCCTTTTCTTTTTCTATATTCGTCATCTGCGGTCTTATTAATTGGAAAAGTCGCAGATTAAGGATGTACCAGAAAGAACATTCAAAACGAATAGTCTCAGATTTAAAAAACTATTTACCATTTTTTGTGGATTCTGCATCTGAGACTCTTCAATTTGTTAAGAGATGTCGCTGTATCGCGTCCTAATGGGGATTTTGAATTATCTTTCAGATTCCCTTTAAATTGATGGTCCAGCTATTTTTCGATTCAGAGGAGTGCACGCTAACGAACGCTGCTGATGACGCCTGCAATGGTAGAAACAGCCTGTCCAGCGGGTGTGCATCCCTCTGAATCGAAAACAAGCAAAACCATAATTTATTATTTTTCTATTTTCACTCGGATTTGAGTACTGAAAGTTCCTCTTCTGTCCTTTTTTCCTAGACGAATGAAAGCGGAATGTGATCGTTTCCTTTTCGTTTTCTATATTCGTCGTCTGCGGTCTTATTAATTGGAAAAGTCGCAGATTAAGGATGTACCAGAAAGAACTTTCAAAACGAATAGTCTCAGATTTAAATAACTATTTACCATTTTTGGTGGATTCTTCATCTGTGAATCTTCAATTTGTTAAGAGATGTCGCTGTATCGCGTTCTAATGGGGATTTTGAATTATCTTTCAGATTCCCTTTAAATTGATGGTCCAGCTATTTTTCGATTCAGAGGAGTGCACGCTAACGAACGCTGCTGATGACGCCTGCAATGGTAGAAACAGCCTGTCCATCGTGTGTGCATTTTTATTAATTTGTAGCTTAATTATAAAAATAGCTTCAAAAGTCGATTTTTTGAAAAGTAATAATAATTTTCCTAAAATTAATGTTTTAAATTCATTCATTTTTTCGAATCCAGAGAAAACTAATAAGTATTTTTTAAAAATTGAAACACAGAGTGATAGATTACATTATTGCCTTACCGAGGGCCGAAAGTCCCTTAGAATAACCAAAAAGTTACTTTTGAATGAGATATTTGAAAAAAAAAATCACACTAAATTTTCTATTTTATTACAGAACTTATTCACCCCTGCCCTGTAACTTATTAAAATAAACATCACAGAAGTTTTCAGCAACTTTCAGCTCTCGGTAATAATGCATTCTTTCATTCTGCGTTTAAATTTGTCAAAAATACTTATTAGTTTTCTCAGAATTCGAAAAAAATGCATCTAAAAAGCATTGGAACCAAAATTTTGCGCCTACGCACTTAATAGTTATTGCAAAATTGAAATTGTTTATCCCATAAAGCTTTATCTACAACGTTATTATGCGTAAACTAATGGGTCTACATGAATTCTAAAAGCAAAAATTGAATAGAAAACTTTTTATATGACCGAATTAAATCATTTAACGTCCGACTGGTATATTATTTGACAAATAATGACATGATTTTGAAGTCAGCTAAGTATGATATAACAATGATAGGGCATTCAATTTAAATAACTAGTTAAATACTGTCAAGTTGACAAATAACAACCTAAGTAAAACTATGGTAACCACAATTACGTTACGACTATTGCTGGTAAATGTAGGTACTTATTTGAAAACTAATTAATTCAAAATTCATTGAAATTTTCTGCACATAAAGAATAATTTAGTCGGACATTAAAAGTTGAAGGCACCACGGGTATTATAGATAATACCGCCTTCGGTCAAAGTATATCCCTCGGGCCAAAGGCTCTCGGTATATACACCTTTGACCTCAAGTGTTATTATCCTTATAATATCCTTGGTACCTTATTAATAACTATAACTTACAGATAAGTAGGTACTATGATTTTAAGCTTAAAAAGAGTTAAAATTACTTGGATGCATTAAAATGTAAGACGTTAATTTTTTATTTGAAATTTTGTCAAAAAAAAATGCCATGTTTTAGTCCGTTATTTTCCATCCAATTATTAGAATTATTAAGGATTATATCAAAAAGAATTTGTAACCGAACATTTACCGAGAGATTAAATTAAGACAGTTTTAAAAAGACAATATACAATTTTAGGATTCATATGCGTAATAACTATAGTATATCCAATAAACGTAAACGCATATGAATCCTAGAATTGTAGATTGCCTTTCTAAAACAGTTTTAATTAATCTCACTTATGTTCGATTACGAATTCTTTTTGATAAAATCGGCATCACCGCGGTAAAAACTCTCATAAGGACTGCATTACCTTATACTGTAAAGTCAAGGTGAGACGGATTATAGGACACCAATGCTTTGTTTATAAATATTAAGAATTTTTAACTTATTGTTTAAAACTACTATAATTTTAGTATTCTGAATAATGTCTTTGTTGAGCATCTGTAGATTTTTTTACAAAAAAAATAACATTTCACACTTTTAAATTCTATTCAACGAGGTATCCAAAAAAGCATCAGTTTTCGTTAATTAGAATAAAATACATATATTGTGACTTTTATAACTTAAATGATGAATTATGTTTTTAAAATAGTAAAATTGAGAGGGTGCAAATTGCTTTTAAGTCCTTTATCTGTGGCGACCATGGATGGCTCAGGATGCTGGCGGATGAATATTTGAAAAAAAAAATGCAAACTCAGGTTTTAAGGGTTGTAGGTAGGTATCTATATTGTATTTTTTTTTTAATCCGTCTTCATCATAAGTATTTAAAATCAAATAGCGATGTTACTTTGTTTATATATTGTTTATAAGTAAAAATATGACGTTTAATCTTTTGCATATTTTGTATATTACTTTACTTGGGAAAATTGTTACTTTCTTGATCTGAAAGAATCTCCATTTGAATCTCGTACTCAGTTATACATACCTATAACCTATACACACAATAACTTTTTGCCTTACTTATATTAGGTCTTATTAAAATTATTTTCCGATTCTACTTGTATTCGTCCGTCTTTCCATGATTTCTTACAGATTTTCTACAACCATTTCTTCCTGCCTACACTTTATCTGAGAATTGTAAGCTCTAATCTTCCTGGATATGGTTTTTGATTTCTTCACATTTTTAGTCCTTTCTTCACTTATAAGCCATTAAGAAAGTAAGAAAGATGGTATTGGCCACTGTGACACACCCTGTATGAAAAAGTTTATATTTCAAAAAATGCGCAACAAAAAATACCAATCGACGTGTTCGAGAGTTTTTTAACAATCCTCCATTTATTTTCGAATGATCAAATTTATTCCGTTTGTCTGTTGCACTCTAGGGTGTTTGGTAAAGAATGGACCATAGCTTAACCTTAGAGTTCCGAGGTTAAAATAGGTCGATTTAAGCTAACTTATCTTAGTACAAAAGTTGATAATAACCGAAATACAGGGTGTCAAAGTTACACTAGTATTTTATTTATTTTTGAATATTTCCTGGCAGACATGGGACAATAACACAAAATTTGGTGATGCCAGTACTGTCCACCCTACTAAATTATGTTAAACAAACGTTTCTGGCTACTACCAGAGGCGTAAACGGGGAACGTGAATGGTTGACCCTTCCCAAATTCTACGCCACTGGCGGAATTGCTATTTTAGTGCAATTTTTTGATTCTCCAATACTTTCTATCTAAATAACATACTCTTCATTCGTAACGATAAAGCCATTCATTTTCGAGATATTTGAAGCTAAAAACGAAGGACCATAATACATTAATCAAAATAAATGTGCCTTTTCATTTTTAACTTCAAATATCTCGAAAACCAATGACTTAATCGTTACGAACGAAGAGTATATTATTTGCATAGAAAGTATTGGAGAAGCTAAAAATTATACTATAATAGCAGTTTAATCAGTGGCGTAGAATTTGGGAAGGGTCAACCATTCAATTTCCCCTGTCGTACGCCTCTGGTAGTAGCCAGAAACGATTATTTAACATAATTTAGTAGGATGTACAATACCTACACTTTCTGCCAAGTATCATAAGAATTAGTCAAATAGTTTTATAGTACCTGTCACACATAGTTCTTATAGTATCTCAAACAAAGTTTTAAATAAAGAATAAATTATTAAAAAAATACTTTAAAATAATTTGACATATCCATGTCATACTTGGCAGACAGTGTAGGCACTGTACACCCTACTAAATTATGTTAAATAATCGTTTTTTTTTCTACTACCAGAGGCGTACGACACGGGAAAGTGAACGGATGACCCTTCCCAAATTCTACGCGACTGATTAAACTGCTATTTTAGCATAATTTTTAGATTCTTCAATACTTTCTATGCAAATAATATACTCTTCATCCGTAACGATTAAGTCATTACTTTTCGAGATATTTGAAGTTAAAAATGAAAAGGCACACTTATTTTGATTAATATATTATGTTCCTTCGTTTTTAGCTTCAATTATCTCGAAAACTAATGGCTTTATTGTTACGAATGAAAAGTATGTTATTTACATAAAAAGTATTGAAGAATCAAAAAATTGCAGTAAAATAGAAATTCCGCCAGTGGCGTAGAATTTGAGAAGGTCAACCATTCACGTTCCTCCGTCGTACGCCTCTGGTAGTAGTCAGAAACGTTTGTTTAACATAATTTAATAGGGTATATAGTACCAGCCCCACTTACCAAATTTCGTGTTGTTGTCAAATGCCTGTCAGGAAATATTCAAAAATAAATAAAATAAAAGTTTAACTTTAACGGTTATTTCGGTTATTATCAACTTTTGTACTAAGGTAAGTTAGCTTAAATCTACCTATTTTAACCTCAGGAATCTAAGGTTAAGGTATGGCCTATTCTTTGGCAAATACCCTGTATATTAGTCGTAAAAAAATAATGAAAATTGTAGTCCTATAAGCAGGTACGCTAAAGGATCTTAGCAATGATGTATTACTCCTTCTTAATACCAAATGAAGTATTTTATCATTTCCTGCTTTATTTTACCTTCGCTGCATGCTTTTCCAGCCTTTATTTTTTGTAGAGCTTGAAATAGTGTTTATGATATTTTATCTGGTAAAGGAAATTATCAAAGAGGTTATAAAAGAGACACTGAAATTTCAGTTCAACAACTTATTGCACCATAAATTGTAATTGATTATGGTTATTTTTATGGATTATAGTGAGTGTAAGATATTTTACGTAAAAGACAGATGTAATTAAAACTAAGAAATAATTATAAATTACTGACCGGTTACAAAAATTTTTCTTTAGTGATAGATCTATTGTGATATTTTAAGTTAAAATTGCATAATTTTTTCAGTTTTTGTCAAGACATAAAAATATCTATAGGCCATCTCACCTTGACTTTACAGTATAAGGAACATACGTAATGCAGTCCTTATGAGAGTTTTTAGCGAGGTGATGCCGATTTTATCAGAAAGAATTTGTAATCGAACATTAGAGAGATTAAATTAAAACTGTTTTAGAAAGGCAATCTACAATTTTAGAATTCATATGCGTAATAACTATAGTATATCAAATGAACTTAAACGCACATGAATCTTAAAATAAATTGTAGATTGCCTTTCTAAAATAGTTTTAATTTAATCTCTCTAATGTTTGATTACAAATTCTTTTTAATAAAATCGGCATCACCGCGCTAAAACTCTCATAAGGTTTGCGTATGCATTGCCTATGCTCCTTATACTGTAAAGTAAAGGTGAGACGGACTATAGGTAAATAGTTTTGAAATACCTATATAACTATACATTGATATAAATAATAACCCAGGATCC
The DNA here is from genome assembly GCF_917563875.1 of Diabrotica virgifera virgifera. Classification (NCBI taxonomy): domain Eukaryota; kingdom Metazoa; phylum Arthropoda; class Insecta; order Coleoptera; family Chrysomelidae; genus Diabrotica; species Diabrotica virgifera. The sequence goes on along the minus strand of NC_065450.1, from coordinate 34,380,713 downwards.
CCGGATTGAATCCTGTATTATTATTTAATTGTTTCCCAGGATATCCCTGAATATTTGCCCCCTAAAGCTCTTGCATTTATCGTGCTCTAACGTTTTCATGATCTAATGCAGTGATTCCCAAAGTGTGGGTCTTGATCCCCTGGAGGTCGCGTTAAAGAATTGAGGGGGTTGCGAAATGATTTCAAAAAAAAAAGAAACTATTTAAAAGGATGTTTATTCCACAGCTTACATAAAAACCTGTCAAATAAAAGCATGACACTCTACTTATTATAATATTTTTGTCGCTGATATGAATACCTCGTAAAAGATAAATAATAATTAAAAAAAGAGTGTGTATACCTTGTATGCACGTAAGAAGTTATACTTCTATTATTATGATTTCAACGAAATAAATATATTTTAAACAGTTTAATTGTATATTTATTTATGTATTATACTAATTTTAATACTTAAAATAATACCAAAAATTAAAAACATCGTTAATACGTCATTTTTTATAAACTGTAGCCACACCGCAATTATTTTCCCTTGATAAATCGTATAAAATCTAAAAAACGTCAGATTTTTTACGACCATTTTGAATTTTCTTTTCATCATATTTTAATATTAATTATCGTATTCCCAACGAAAACGAATCGAAAGTCACAAAAATTATAATAAATGTATTTACTAAAAATACCAATATATTGTTTTCACACTTTATTTGCATTGATACATACGTAACTTGAAATATTTAGCAATTAACTTCAAACTATCGGTATGCGTGTATTTCATACTGTCGCTTTTATAAATATTCACTCACAACATTTTTTCCAATCGCGCCTAAAGAAGTATAACTTTAATACTTTACATAAAAACCATAACAAAGTAAATAAATGTTTATTAATTATATGCCTGGTTTTTGAAAACTAGCTTTTCAAACCTGGGCTCTGTATTCGACACGCAAACAGGGATGTCAATTTTAAATTCTAAGCAATTTTTCACTTTCGTTTAAATATCAGTCATTAACCAAAAACTCCATTCAAATTAATAAAATGTTAAAAACGGAACCAAACATTTGAGAGATTTGCTCGCGAATTCAAGGATTCCTGTGTATCCTTCCGGTCCAAAACTGATCCAGGCTTTGGGAAAAAATTCTAGTTTTGACAATCCGCCACTTGATACCTATTTTAATAAGTTTTTCTTTCATTGATGTTGAAATCTCTCACTGGTAAAAGAATTTCCAAAAAGAATTTAGTACCCATCTACGTTGGTCATGGCTGATTTAATTTTGTTTGCGAAAATATTCACAGAGCTGTTGTTTTCACTGTTGTATTCACAGAGTGAAATAATTTAGCTAAAATTTTATTTCCTTGTTTTACTCTTATATTATTATTTTTTTATTCCTGTAAATATATGTAAATGTTGCTGTTTAATCTGTTTGTAATGACCTTGGCACACATTTTGTACAATCGATCCAGACGAATAAACGTGTCGTATCAAATATAAAGTAACCTAAAGTAACTCCTCAGAAAAGAAACTAATTTGGGATTTGGGATACATATTGCCCTACAATTTATGCTTGCCCTACAATTAGTGCGGCAGATTCGTGCAAATATTATAAGAATTGTGCATTTAATGATAGAAGCATATAATTTGAAGTACATATACTACACATATGAAGGTTCAAAATTATATATGAGGCATCTCAGATTTTACCCTTTAGAAAAATGGCGGGCATTCAAAATGGCGACGATACATATGTGACTAATAGCACGATAACTTTTAAACGAAAAGTTCGACTTCAAATAAATTTGGTATATGGGTTCTTTTCTTGATGTATAAGATCGAGCTCCTGAACCGGAGGAATCGGTTTACCAGAAGTTGTGTTTTTCCTGATTTTTTATGTAAAAGTATGTTGTTTTTTTCTATTCTTTCACCCTGTATATATTAATTTTTCAAAAGGGTAATGCGGGCATTAAAAAGAGCGTAAAAATATTTTTTAGGAATTATGTATTTTGAAATTTTTAGTGATGTTAATTAGCATGAAATAAATGCATAACTTATCTTCACATGTACCTATGTGCGGCAGATTCGTGCAAATATTATAAGAATTATTGTGAATTTAATGGTAGAAGCATATAATTTGGACCACATATACTACACATACAAAGGTTCAAATTTAGATATAAGGCCATCTTAGATTTTGACTTTTACAAAAAAGGCGGGCATTCGAAATGGCGACTATACATATGTGACTAATAGCACGATAACTTTTGAACAAAAAGTCCGATTTCAACCAAATTTGGTATATAGGTTCTTTTTTTTATGTATAAGATCGAGCTCTTGAACCGGAAGAATCGTTGTACCAAAAGTTGTGTTTTTCCTGATTTTTTTGTAAAAATATGTTGTTTACTTTTTCAATTCTTTCTCCCTGTATATATTAATTTTTCAAAAATAATACCGGCGTTGAAAAGAGCGTAAAAATATTTTTTGGGAAATATTTTGAACCCTTTAGTTACATTAGTTACCATTTAATAAATGCATAACGTATCTAAACAAATAGGTACCTATGTGCGGCAGATTCGTGCAAATAATAATATAAGAATTATTGTGCATTTAATGGTAGAAACATATTATTTGGACCACACATACTACACATACAAAGATTCAAATTTAGATATGACGCCATCTCAGATTTTGTCTTTTACAAAAATGACGGGCATTCAAATTGGATCTGCCGCCCATATGTACATGTGAACGTACGCTCTGCATTTATTAAATGGTAATTAACATAACTAAAAAGTTCCTTAAAAAGTTGAAAAGAGTGGAAAAATATTTCCTTAAAAATATTTTTACACTCTTTTCAATGGCGGTATTACCTTTTTGAAAAATTTATATATACAAGGTGAAAGAATTGAAAAAGAAACAACATATTTTTAGATAAAAAAAAACAGTAAAAACACAACTTCTGATAAATCGATTCTTCCGGTTCAAGACCTCGATCTTATTCATCAAATAAAGAACTATATACCAAACTTGGTTGACATCTGACGTCTCGTTCAAAATTTATCGTGCTATTAGTCACATATGTATAGTCGCCATTTTGAATGCCCGCCATTTTTGTAAAAGGAACAAAATCTGAGATGGCCTCATATCTAAATTTGAACCTTTATATGTGTAGTATATGTGGTCCAAAGTATATGCTTTGGCACATAGGTACATGTGAAGATACGTTATGCATTTTTTATTAAATGGTAATTAACATAACTAAAAATTTCAAAATATTTCCTAAAAAATCTTTTTACGCTCTTTTCAATAGCGGTATTAACTTTTTGAAAATTAATACATACAGGGTGAAAAAATAAAAAAAAAACAATATATTGTTACATAAAAACAAGGAAAAACACAACTTCGGGTAAACTGATTCTTCCTGTTCAAACTTTAATCTTATACATCAAAAAAATAACCTATGTACCCATTTTGGTTGAAATCTGATGCCTCGTTCAAAAGTTATCGTGCTATTAGTCACATATGTATAGTCGTCATTTTGAATGCCCGCCATTTTTGTAACAGGCAAAATCTGAGATGGCCTCATATCTAAATTGGAACCTTTATGTGTAGTATATGTGGTCCAAATTACTTCTATCAGTAAATGCACAATTGTTTCACTTATCGGCTGCACTAAATGACAATATTTCAGCTTTAGCTCCTATTATTAGATAAATAATTGTGCGAAACATGGTATCAGAGGCGGCTCTAGCCCATGTAGCGCCCGTGTGCAGCCGATGCCCTGGCGCCCTTTGGTGGACGCGCAGTGAAAATGGAATAGTCGAATAGATACCTACCTAGTACTAGTACATGGATTATTAGAGGGTATTAGGTACGCTTATAATGTAAACAAAAATTCAGATGCAAATATTGCAATATTAAATGATGCCGGGAGTCAATAGGTATTCACGGCGTCAGAACAACCTACCCAAATCTGTTAAAAAGATTTAATTAAAAATTACTTTCTTATCTATGAGGTAAGGCTAAAAATTGGTTGAGGAAATTTGACAGGTTTGATTATTTAAAAAAATAATAATTTATTAACGAATTATTACAGGACGCACATATTACAACATATAATTATAAAAAAGTTACTTTTTGTGATTTTGCATTAGCAAAATTTTGAATAATATCACTTACTTCAATTTTCAACAAAATTTCAATTCAATTAACAACAAAAAAATAACAAACAAATTGAATGAAATTATAACATTAACAGAAGAACAACAAGGTTTTAGGTCGGGAAGGTCATGCACTGACGCTATATTTATAATATAATATTTATAATATTTTGTATAATGAGGCAAGTTCAAGAGAAATCGTTGGAATACAACAAACCGGCATATTTATGTTTCTTGGACCTTAAGAAAGCATTTGACAGGGTCACATTAAAGGACGTTATCCACTTGTTATACTCGAGAGAGGTACCTCTGGGAATAATTAAAACGATAGAAAACATCTACCAGAACAACACAATAAAAGTAAAAGTGGAAGATGAACTAACTGACCCAATTGAAGCCGGCAATGGGATAAGACAGGGGGATTCCTTGAGTCCTTTATTGTTCAACCTGATCATGGACGAAATAATAAAAAATGTAAGAAAAAGGATACCAAATGGGAGAAAAACAACTTAAAATAATCTGCTATGCGGACGATGCAATACTAATCTCTCAAAGTAAAGATGATTTACAACGTATGCTGCACAAATTCAACATAATCGCTAGAAAAGTTAACATGTTAATTTCCCCAAAAAAGACAAAATGCATGGTTATAACAGCAGATCCAATAATATGTAAATTGGAGCTCAGATAAATACGTAGGCATCACACTATCTAGCTACGGAAGACTCGAAACAGAAGTGAAAGTTCAAGTGAATAGAGCAAACAGTAAGTTGCCTGAATGACACAATATGGAGAAATAAAAATATCGGAAAAGAAATTAAAGACAGAATTTACAAAACAGTCATCAGAAACACGACCCGACACAGAGAGGACAAAAAGATTTCTCGAAACATCGGAGATGAAAACTCTTCGAAAAATCGATGGTAAGACTCTATGAGACAGAGCTAGAAGTGCAGATATACGACGGAGATGCAAGGTGGATAACATTAATAACTGGGTAAAAAACAGGAGAATAGAATGGAATGACCACATAAGCCGAATGACAACAAATAGGGTAGTCAGGACAGTGAGAGACGGTTCCCCAATAGGAAGACGATCAGTGGAAAGACCACGAAAACGATGGAACGACAACTTACTATTGTAGAGGCACATTGAAAAAACAGATAGAATTATGCCTATACAAAAAGAAGAAGAAGTAGACTTCAATTTTTAATTTATGTCCAATACTTACTATGAGTGATAAATTTGTCAATCGACTTTGCAGCAGTGTTGACCTTAGATAATTTATTTTTAATTATTTTTAATTTAGAAAATGATCTTTCACTGTGCGCTACTGGCAGTGTGGGGTAAATTCTAAGAGCAGTGAACAAATTTTGGAACACTGAAAGTAATTTGTTTGTACACAAGTAATTTAAAACATCCAAAGGTGTAGTAGCATCCAATGTAATTTTTCATTAATCGTTTTAAAGCATATTTTATGTTGAAAAACAAAGTAAAGGACCCGCTCTTTGGCGCTCGGCGCCCCCAACATCCCGGCGCCCGTGTGCACCGCACACCCTGCACAATAGGTAAAGCCGCCCCTGCATGGTATACCCTAAAACCTCTTTTATCCGCTATTGTTAGAATACTGGACGATTAAATAACTAAACAGGCCATAGATATACATCAAGGAATTACATTGTTGTTAATGTTTGTTTAATATAATAAGTCTGTTAGGTGCTGCTTCATTATCATTTTAGCCTACTGCTGCTTCATCTGGTAGTTACATTTGTTGAATTTGATGTTGATCCTCGGCGTTAATTATATTTTCGAAATATTTGGCCCATCTTTCCAATCTTTATAATCTCTTGGTGTAGTGATATTCTCGATTGGCTCCCGTCTCAATTTTTAGTAAAAGTTCCTAATTTGTTTATTTGTAACATCTTCTTGAATATATCGTCTCAAATGTAGTATTTTGCATTATTTACTGTGAGGATTAATAAAGTTTATGAAATATTTGTGATTTATTGAAGAACGTTTCTTCGTCGAACGAAGACAAAACTGATACATTCTATCCAGCCATATAAAACAAATGTAACATTGCTCGGAGCGATCTTTTAATGCCTATAATAAAACTAAATACTAAAACATGATCCACTTTCAGCAACAACTGAAGATAACTACACTGAAACCTGTAGCATTTTATAGCTGATGTTGCATAAGCTTTTTAAACTATTATACATTAGTCCGAGCTGTGGGTGAAAACAGATCGATTTCATGATATAATTCAGGAATTTTGGAAAACTATCAGACGTTGTAAAGGACGACGTCAGGACGTCAGGAATAACTTCTTAAATGTAACACCTAATTTTGGTTGGCTATTAATTTATAACGATTTTAAATTGTAAAATTTGCAATATTTAGAGATTTTTAACTCTGCAGCGTGGGATTTTATTTTTAGAGAAAAACTTTCAAATAGAAAGTTGTAGGAAAGTTAAAAAAAAACCTAAAATTTGAGCTATGACAAGTTTAATTTCGTGTTAATTGGTTAAATTATTGGTATGGTTTAATTATTTATTGTAAAAATAGTTTTTTTATTATTTAAGACTTTAAAATGGAAATCTTTCAATTCCAAACATAATAAAATTTGTAAAGCTCGATCGGTTAATTTGTTGCTTATTAAAAATTGTTTATCCCGAGAGTTCAAACTCCGAAGGCTATAACTTAAAAAAATCCTGGATTAATTCTCTTCCCAAAAACTTATATTTTCATATTCTGATATCAATAAATGCGTTGGGTTTGAAAAAAATGTGTCAAATTTCGTAACGCCGAAATGAGAATAAATCTCCATTCCACCTTGATAAAATTTGGCCGCTCGCAGAGGCATCGACTTTTTATTTTAAGAAAATATAAGTATTTCTTTAGTAAATGACCCCGAAATAATTTTTTAATTGTTATAAATAAAGTCGCTACGATTAAAAAATAATAATAAAAATTATCTCGGCTTTTTACGGCTAATTAACTCGGCAATTTTTTATCAAAAATGTTTAGCCTTCGAAATTTGACCTCTGCAATTTTAAAAAATTTATAATATCTAAGCAACAAATTAACCGATGGGGTTTTACAATTTTTTTGTGTTTGGAATTGAAATATCCTCATTTCAAAGCCTTATATACTTATTAAAGTTATTTTTACAAAAATAATAAGGCTATAATAAAGAATAAAAAAGTTAATTTTACAATAAATAATGCAATTGAAAAAAAAAGCCATTCGGACCATTCTCGGGCCGTTTTACAATATCAAACTGGCTCAAATTGTAGTTTTTTAATTCAATACAACTTTCAATTTGAAAGTTTTTGTCTAAAATAAATATCCCAAGCTGCAGAATTAAAAATCTCTAAAAATGTAAATTTTATATCTTAAAATTAAAAAATTATATACAAATAGGCACCCAAAATTAGGTGTTATATTTTAGTAGAAGTTATTCCTCACATCTTGCTTATCGCCTAGACTTATTAAAGACTATTATGTTATTAAAGACTATTGTTAAAGTTATTTTTACAAAAATAAAGCTATAATAAAGAATAAAAAAGTTATTTTTACAATAAATAATGCAATTGAAACAAAAAAGCCATTTGGACCTTTCGCGGGCGGTTTTACAATAATTTGTAGTTTTTTAATTCCATACAACTTTCTATTTGAAAGTTTTTCTCTAAAATAAGTATCCCAAGCTGCAGAATTAAAAATCTCTAAAAATTGCAAATTTTACAACTTAAAATTAAAAAATTATATACAAATAGGCAACCAAAAATTAGGTGTTACATTTTAGTAGAAGTTATTCCTCACATCGTCCTTATCGCCTGTAGTACATTCTTTCATGGTTTTTGCTGTACATTTTAAAGAACCGCTTGGATTGACATGAAATTTGGCATACGCATAGCTAACATGTCAAAGAAAAAAAGTGATAGGGTGCCGATGTGTGCTTTTGCCATGGGGCTGAGTTTCACCCCATCTCGGGGGTGAAAAATATATGTCCAAAATAAGTCACGAAATAGATAAACTGACTAATTTTAAGCAACTTTTGTTCCATAGAGTTTTTTCACCAAATCAATACTTTTCGAGTTTTTTGCAAGTGAATATGTTCATTTTTCAACAAAATAACCACGTTTTTAGACGGTTTTTCGCAAATAACTCAACACGTAAGCATTTTGTCGAAAACAATATCCTTAGCAAAACTATAGCCTATAAAAAAGTGAAATAAACGGTGTATATATTAGGTCTCTCTATACTTAGCAAAAGCAGAGTTATAGCTAATGAAAAATAGGTTCATATTAGAAAAATTCCAAATAGAATAATTCAATGTGAAATATCCAAATAATGAAGCATTCTTGGGGAAAACACATTACAACTTTTTTAAAGTGTTTAAAATAGCTTTATATTTCTAGCATCAAATGTAAGCAAGTTACGCTCAAAATAAAGTTGGTCCCTTTTGTTTTGGCAAAAAAAATCAGGAAGATCACCCCCAATTAGCAACTTAAATGAAATTAATCGTTACCGCTTCACAAGTTACTTTACTTATGTTGCGTTTATATTATCTGTAAGTTTCATGGATTCAAAGTGCTTATTTTTGAAAAAATTTGGTTTTAAAGTAAAATTTTTTAAAATTTTAATTTTGAAAAAAATGCTTTTTTTCAAAATAACTTAAAAAATTATTAGAGATACCAAAAATCTTAAACAATAAAAAAGTTGGCTTTACTTTTCTGAATATTTTGTATTTTTTTGTTTTTCTGTAAGAAAAAAAATTGGTTAAGATTCGGTGGTTCTAAATTTGCATACACTCGTGATAAGTGACTCGTTAAAGCCCTTTTAACTACAGCTCTTTCAAAAATAAGGACTCTGAACCGATGAAACTTACAGATCATATGATCAATACATACGCGAGTAAAAAACTTGTGAGGTGGTAACAATTAAGTTCATTTGAAATGCTAATTAGGGGGTGATTTTCCCGATTTCTTACCAAAAAAAAGTACCAACTTTATTTTGAGCGTAACATGCTTACTTATAATGCTAAACATTTTTTTAAAAAACAAAAATAAGCATTTTTAAACACTTTAAAAAAGTTAAAATTAGTTTTCCCCAAAAAAGTACTTCGTTTTTTGGTTATGGCACGTTAAAATATTCACTTTGGAATTTGACGAATGTGAACCTTTTTTTCATTATCTATAACTCTGCTTCTACTAGGTATAGTGACCTAATATATACACCATATTTTTAAATTTTTTATGTGCTATATTTTCGATAAGAATTTTTTTCGACCAAATACTTACTTTTCGAGTTATTTGCGAAAAACCGTCTGAAAACGTGGTTATTTTGTAGAAAAATTAACATATTCACTCGCAAATAACTCGAAAAGTATTAAATTTGTGAAAAAACTTTATACAACAAAAGTTGCTTAGAATTAGTCATTTTTTCCATTTCCGGACTTATTCCGAACATATATATTTTTCACCCACAAAAGAGGGTGAAACTCGCCCCTAGAGCAAAAGCACGCATCGGCACAATATCACTTTTTTTCTTTGACTTGTTAGCTATGTGTATGCCAAATTTCATGTCAATCCAAGCGGTTCTTTAAAATTTAGAGGTTTTGCAATATTTTACCGTTAAAGAACGTACTACATCCAAAATTCATGAATTATATCATGAAATCGACCTGTTTTTCACCTACAGCCTAGACCATAAGTACACTGAAACCTGTAGTATTTTATAGCCGATATTGCATAAGCTTTTTAAACGATTAGACATGTATTTTTACGATTTTACGTTATAATGGGCACACTAAACTGTTTATATTACAATGAAATTTAATTATCAAAGTTGAAAATCTAATTATAAATAGTGAGTCGTTAATTACTTTCTTGGATTTTTCTTTAATGATATAAACCTATTGTTTTGCACTACATAATTTAAAAAAATGAGAAATTACCAAATATTTATTTTGTCATTCCCCGTTAGAGGACAGTCTAACCACAATATACTGCAGATATTTTAATAGATGCAGTTCTTCTTCGTCTCGAGTTGATTCAATTCAGTCTACTTGCAATAGCCTCTTTGATAAAGGATAAAGATCCAGAAACACCGTGTCAGAGGATGGCAAGAGACTCGAATTGAATCAAAACGAAAACGATTATTTTCTTTTTCAATTACCAAAAGGCTCGAAAAATGCGTGTATATGCCCTATCCATAAAATGGGAGATAAAAACCTATGCCAAAATTATAGAGGAATTGCTCTATTGGATGTAGCTTATAAGATATTGGTTCTATTACTAAGAAACCGACAAACAAAATATAAATCTAAAATAATAGGTGAATATAAGTAGGCAGATCTATACTTGATCAGATTTTTACAATAGAACAAAAATATTTCACAACAGCTAGGAACAAAATCTAAGTTTACACATTATGTTTATAGACTTTAAGCAGGTATAATACGACTCAAGCAATAGACAAAAACTATACGAAGCGATGGATCTGTTTAATCTGGTAATACCAAACTCATTAGATCAGTGGAAATAACCTTAAAAGAAACAATTAATAAAGTGATAATGGAAGGAAGTTTATCAAAGTCTTTTACGATGAGGAAGGGATGAAGACAATGAGATCCTCTGTCCACAACTTTATTTAAACTTATTCTAGAACTTATTCTTTGACCAAGTGGTGTACCAACAGATGGTATAATATACAAGAGGCAACAAGTTATTGTTTTGCAGACGATATAGCATTGATTGCGAGATCAGAATCAGAACTCATAAGAGTATTCAAAAAAATAGAATAATACAAAATATGTACTTAGAAATGAGAGCAAAGAAAATTGAACCCGAAGATAATCTAAGAATAAGTAGCGGAAGTAGAGAACACTGTTTTGAAAAAGTGGATCAATTCAAATACCTCGGAGTAACGATTACAAATAGAGCCGAAGAAATGCTGACACAGTATCTGAGTTGCTATGGAATCTCTAGCGCGAGAATTTTACTGTCACCGTTGCATTTGGTTGTCTTTTTAATAAAGCACATGCTATGATTTTTTTTGTGGCGGATATTCTTGAGTTGGAGTTGATTTCATGTAATCGAATGAACTATCTTTCAGTAAAGTCGTCCGAGGAACGCAATTCATAAATATTGGCAATATCATTTTAAAGTCTTTTATTTTAAAATGTATAATGTAGGTATGTCTGAATTGCCGATATAAATTATTCAGATTAAATAAATTATTAGAAGAATATTTTACTAAGCAACAACATTTTTGTTTAATTTAGTAGTATTTTGTATTTTGCCAACGACACCCAATTTGGGCGTCGAAACGTTAATAAAATTATTTTTTTTTTCAATTTAATTGTGGCTTATTTCTCATCTAAATATTTAATTATAAAAATGTCACAAGGAAATAGCTTCAGAATATCAATAAATATATACTAAAATACGATCCACTTGCAGCAACAACTGAAGATAACTACACTGAAACCTGTAGCATTTTATAGCTCATATTACATAAGCTTTTTAAACGATTATACATATGTATATTATCATTTTAATGGGCACACTACACGGTTTATATTAGAATCAGATTTAATAATTATCAAAGTTGAAAAACTAATTATAAACAGTGAATCGTTAATTACTTTCTTGGATTTTTCTTTAATGATATAAATCTGTTGTTTTAAAATAATTTACGTAATTTAAATTAACTTTCTTTTAAATACCGAGCCATCGATAAATAGTCCAATTTAGTACGTAAAATTATAAGTGATTTGGGCAGTTACTTTTACTTGAGATAGACCAGGGCATTTATATTAAATTTACGATCAAGATGCAGTAGAAATAAACAAACCAAGGCACGTTAAATGCTACTAGGAGCACCCCCGAATCATAATTTACAATGAATATATATGTTACAGTTCAAGTTGATTATCCAGTTGGAGTTGACTCCAACTAGTTGGAGTCAACTCTAACGGCTGGTTTCATTAAAAGTTGATTATAAATATAAAATGAAGATTTATATTCAACATTTACTAGTAAAAGTAGACTCCAACTAGGAAAAGTATACTCTTCCCAATGCCATTTAGTAAAAGTTGATTCTGATTCACACAACCAGCCGATTCTAGAAATTAAATGTTACTGAATATGTTCAAATTAGTCTTGTACAAATTTTTTGCACAAACTTACTCAAAAAAGGTCCTAATAACAAATCTACTGGGTGCCAGGCAGTACCTTGATCGATAAATTGTTTAAACAATTTTTTTAGACAAATTCACAAAAATAATTTTTTCACTTCGAACAATTTTTTTTAGATCATTTAGGTTATTCGGAGCAAAAAAAAGGTATTTTGTGATTTTTCTCTAAAATTGATTGTTGTCGACTTATACGCGATTTAAAATTTGAAAAATGCGAAAATAGCCATTTTCAAGTCTTAATAACTCGGTTAAAATCCATTATTATGAAAGTCAGAAAGTGACCAAATCAAAGTTTATAGCCCCCTCTACAAGATCCAGCAGAAATTTTTGTCACTATTTTATTACTAAGCTTTATCTTTAATTATTAACAATGAGCGCTAAGTGCGTATTAGGCGGCCGTCAATTGTGAGTACTAAAGAGATGCACCATTCCAGCCGTCCAATGGTGAATCTCACTCGCACTCACATTGACGGCCGCCTCAATACACGGTTAGCGCTCATTGTTGATAATTAAAAATAATATCTTATTAATGAAATATTGATAAAAATTTCTTCAGGATCTTATAGAGGTAGCTTTAATCTTTGATTTTTTTTAGTTTCTGACTTTCATAATATATAATATATAATATCGTATGGCATTTTTGCTTTTCGGACAGTTCCGGCGCCAATTACATCTTTAACCCTGTTTCAAGTAACTAGTGTCGATGTACACTAGCCCAGGGGGACCGACGACTTAACGTGCTTTCCGAGGCACAGTGAGACGGCTCGTGTCATTATTGGAAATGAAAATGGTTTGTCTTTAGCAGGGCTCGAACCTACGTGCACTGGCGTATGAGGCCAGCGATTATGCCGTTACTCCACGGCCGCTCACTCGACTTTCACAATAATTATCTTTAACCTTGAAAATGGTTATTTTGGCGTTTTTCAAATTTTAAGTCGCTAATAACTCGACAACAGTCAATTTTAGAGAAAAAAGGCCCAACGGATCTAAAAAAAAATTGTACGAAGTGAAAAAATTACATATTTTTGCGAATTTGTTTAAAATCATTGTTTATCGCCAAACGTCACTAAAATCATTCATTATTGTACTCATTTGCCCTCATTTTCATTTGTACGAAGTGAAAAAATTACATATTTTTGCGAATTTGTTTAAAATCATTGTGTATCGCCAATCGTCACTAAAATCATTCATTATTGTACTCATTTGCCCTCATTTTCGGCAGTAAAGTAAAACTTTGTTGTATTGAAAGAAGAATGTTACTTTACCTGCCGCGATAATTAATCAAATTAACCGAGATTGAATGTAAGTGGTCAATGGCTGCAATCGATTATTTATTTGAGTGAAATTAAAATTTATTTACTTTAATTATTAAAAATATTGTACAAAATTTATCTTATTATTAATAAAATTTATGTCAAAAAGTAAAATTCTGTAGTGTTTCGCAATTATATTCATACAAAATAAATCAAAACTTTACAGATTTAGTAATTAGGTAGGTATACAATATTGATAACTATATCGATTAAACATCAAAACCAGCCATCATGCAAAAGTCATCTGGGATTACTCTCGTTACTGTCATACGAATTTTTTATTTCGTCTAAAATTAAAAAAATTTCCTCAAAGTTGTAAGTAAGTGTTAGTTTTTTTATGATTGAAGATACAATTTTGTACGCACCACCTCAATACTCTTTATCGAACGCGTCTGTTCCTCTGCTCGTAATATCAGACTTGTTCGATAAAGAGTCACTTTACTGACTGACTTTACTGAAATTGGTTAAACAATTTTTCGACCGCGGTACCGCGTGACACCCGTGTATTTGTTATAAGAACTGTTATACGGATGTATTTCTTTGTAAGTTTGTGCAAAAAATCGAATCAGAATAATTTACCTAACGGGGGCGACGTTACAGACTATACTAATAAGCAGTTGAAACGGTCAAAACAAAGAAACGCACACTCATTAAAAATGCACTTGAGATTCTTGTATAATTAACATTTACTGAATCGATCCAGGAAGAGTCAACTCCAACTAGTAAAAGTTGATTTAAATTTTTAAAATCAACTTTTACTGCTCGTTTCAGTTGGAGTTGACTCCAACTAGTTGGAGTCAACTCTAACTGAGAATCAACTTGAACTGTAAAATATACATTGTAAATCCCAAATAATGATTTCCAAAGTTTATACATTGTAAATTATGATTCGGGAGTGCTCCTAGCAGCATTTAACGTGCCTTGGTTTGTTTATTTCTACTGCATCTTAATTGTAAATTTAGTATAGGAAAAAATAAATCCAGAACTGGGCGATCAACCATTGAATTGATTAAACACGAGTTATTAATTCAGCCTCTTTATGAGCCTTCTGCTCACTGTTCATAGAGAAAGATCTAGATCTGCTAGAGCTCTTTTTCATTTCTGGAGGCACCTGTTATACAGTGGTCGTAATACAACCATTTGGCTGCATCTACATATACAACTTTTATTTATTCTTTATATCCATTACTGAATTCTGGAACCATGTATCAAGTAGTATACGTCCAGCGTCCAGTAGATCAGTACCATAAGTTTGTGAAATCACTTGTCTCCAAAAAATACTTGCCGCCATGCTAAAGCTGTTTCAACCCGGATCAAGTCGATGTATCAGGTTAAGGCAAGTTATCTTAAGAAGTCGATGACGTATGTGAGAACCTTTAAGACAATTGGCACTTGCTGTAGAGAACCCTAGTACAGAAATAAAAACTAGAATTGCCAAAGCAAGAACAAGTTTTGTGAAATTTAAGAAAATCCTTTGCAGTCATAATCTCAATGTGGAACTTAGCATAAAAATGGTTCGATATTATATATTCCCAGTACTACTTTAGGGGGTTGAAGCATGGACCCTGGCAGAATCGCATTTGAACAACCTAAAAGCATTTGAGATGTGTGACTACCGCCGTATTCTGAAGATCAGTTGGGTAGAAAGAGTCACAAACGAAAGGGTTTTAACAACGTTTGAATAAAAGTTGTGAAGTAGTGAACACGGTTAAAAGGAGTAAATTTGAATACTTTGGTCATATAATGCATCACCATGACATACTTCACCTTGTCTTGCAAGGTAAAATAATGGGAAAAAGAAGTGTGAGCCACTGTACTTCTTGTCTTAAATACCTACGCCAATGGTTTGGGGAAAACTAGCACTGAACTACTTCGTGCGGCTGTAAATAAGACAATGATTGTTAATATCCTGGGCAACATGAGAGCCAACGATCGACAAGCGGTCTCGGCACCTTAAGAAGAAGAAGTCGAGAACTCCCAAAGTTTATTAAAACCTTTACCTGTTGACTGTTTATCGGCTAAAATATTAACCATATAACAGTACTACCAGATCAATAACCAGAAGTATTGCTTGTACCGCTTCATGTTTATTTAAATTGCTTTGTGTTAATTATTTCAATTGCACGACAATTTTAACTAGTTGAACCTACTCGTAATAATAACAATAATAATACTTTTCGAACGCCTTTAGGGCTTTACCTTTGCAAATGCTATTATTAACTATATTAGTGATATAAAGAATTGCGTGTGATGAACTTCCATTACGTAAATGTGCAATGATTGAAAGATGTAAATTATGAACACAATGATAATGACAACTTTGCGTTTGCGTTATTAGATAATTGGTTTTTCTTTCTGTTGCTTCCTTGAGGAAATAAGTATAATAAAACCATAAAAGTCTTTTTAGTGTTGATTTGAACAATTTAATAGTCATATTAATATTCTAAATAAATTTGATTAGGAAAAACTATTTATAGAGAAAGTCCGGCATGAAGACTCATTTCATTTGGGTAATGAGTTGTTCCGGTATAAATAATAACGACATCGTTGAAACCAAATACGCCTGTTATTTTAACAGTTGCGTCGTGGGCAATAGGAACATTTATGATATATTGATTATAGTTTCGTAGTAAAATATTGCAAAATCCGAAATATTTATGAAATTTTCATCCTTTTGTGACAAATGGATTTCTGTCTAATACCATACAAGAATAAAATATCGCCAAACGCCGTAAAAATGAGTGGCGCATACAATATGCCAGCTACAAAAGAGCTGATATTAATATTACGTGGCGCAAAAATGTATTTTTCTACGGCCGTGCTAAAAGAGCCACTTTCACGCACGCATTTTGTTTCCGAAAGTTGCACTTTCCCGCACGGCGTGCGTGAAAGTAAATTTTCCCGCACGCCGTGCGGGAAAGTAAAATACCTTGTAATATGGCATTATAATATATTATAATACATGCAATAAACTAATATTTAGATAGATGAAGTAAAAGATGGATAAAAATGGTATACATTTTTATTTTAATATTTAGATATTATTTACTAATTTATTTCAAATTTATCTTATTGTATTCATGTTTTAATGAAATTAGCGCGATTATTTCATTCATAGGAGATTCTGACCAATAGAAAGCTACAGAAATCTAAATTAGACTGATAATTTTTTATTATTTCATTCATAGGAGATTCTGACCAACAGAAAGCTCCATAAATCTAAATTAAATCGATAATTTTTGATAATTTCCCCAAGTACCTACATTACGTCAGATGCCCTTCGTTGCTACGAAAAAATACATTCAGTGACATTAATGACAATGTTTTAAAAATTATAAAAGTGATGACTTTCAACCGTCAAATTAATAATATTTATAACAACTGTGTGTTTAATTGTACTAATTTGTACTTACATAAATAAATTACAATAAAATTTTGGTGTTGAACAGTTTTATTCATGAAATAATCGCAACAAATTGCACTCGATCTCTAAAATTAATATAGAATTTTAGAGCTCTTGTACAATTACTACTGATTATTTCATTCATAGGAGATTCTGACCAATAGAAAGCTACAGAAATCTAAATTAAATTGATAATTTTTGATAATTTCCCGTCGTCAAGTATATTACGTCAGATGCCCTTCGTTGCTATGAAAAAATACATTCAGTGACATTAATGACAATTAATGTTTTAAAAATTATAAAAGTGATGACTTTCAATCGTCAAATATTTATAAAAACTTTGTGTTTAATTGTACTAATTTGTACTTACATAAATAACAATAAAATTTTGGTTTTGAACAGTTTAATTCATGAAATAATCGCAACAAATTGCCCTCTATCTCTAAAATTAATATAGAATTTTAGAGCTCTTGTGCAATTACTACTGATAATTCGATGAAATAAAATTATTTTGACATAATATTTTTAAAAGTCAGATCAGTAGACAATTACAATGGTTTTGAATCGTCGTCATGAAAACCAATATCGTCGTCGTGGTAACCCATTATATTTAAAGTTTGGTTTTAACAACCTTGTCAAAGAATTAATTTGTGTATTTTCACTTCTAAATAAAAATTGATATAACTCTATTTTTGTGGCTTTTTCCAAACGTACGGCCCTAGAAAAAATATTGTTCCTAACCCATGCGGAAAGTGTCTTCCCCGCAATCGACTGCTTGCCCGAACTCTGCTATCGCGTCGTTCGGGTCAACGGCAGTCTCGTACGTGAAAGTATCACTTTCCGCACTAGTTAGGAAAATATCTACTTCATTTTAATGGAAAATTAAATTCTAGTTTTATTTTAAAAGATGTTTCCATAATATTTGCTAAATTTGAAGTAAAACGCGCCACAAAAGGGTAACATTGATAGAGTTCGTATTTTGAAGCTGGAATCAGTTTGAAGTTTGAAGCATATCAGCTCTTTTGTAGCTGGAATATTGTATGCGTCACTCATTTTTACGGCGTTTAGCGGTTTTTTATTCTTGTAAAAGGAGTTTTCAAAGTTACTTATAAATTAAATGTATGAAGTTGAATGTAATGCTTCTAGATTCCACGTTAAGCGTTATAAATGGTCGCCTTTCCAACAGTATCTCTCAAATGATCTAGTGTCCATCGAATGTATACTAGATTTTTTTCTATTCGAAATAGATTGAAAAAAAATATTAGGATGGCCGGTAAATGAATTCGGATTGCCCTATCAAATTTAGCGTCGTAACCACTACAACTACATAAACAATTTCGGCGATAATGGTCAAATGGATTATATTTTGGAGCTTGATAACTTCGAAACGGCTTAACCGATTTTGATCACTAAACATGAGTTTGAAATGCATTGACAAGTAGTATCTGATGCATCCAAGGTCAAGTATGATAACTGAAGGTATTACAGGAATTATTGAGCTTGAAAAACCGTTTTGTCCATAGGAAATAGATTTGATCACAGTTATGACGTTTATAACTTAAAAATTCGAATTTTCCCAGTATGAAGTATATACCGTTAGATGAGTCTAGAGTCTTCCTACAAACGCTCAGTTATTGGCACAATTCGTAGGTTGAAATTTTGAACAATTGTCGAAAAACCAAAATTTTCAAAGTTTAGTTTTTTAGTTTTTCGGCTATACTGAGCCTTGTGTATGTCTGATCCTAACCGCTTAAGTACCATTTGAAAGCTTAACTCAACGCTATTGATTTGGTGTGTTTGCGGTTTTCCTGTCTCTCCTTGAACCTAAGATATATACCGCTAAAAAATATGCCGTTTTGTACCTATCCAGTCCTATAGCTGGCTTACGGCTGGTCGAAAGTCACAAACTACAAAGGTTCTGAACCGGCCCTGCTCCCCTCTTGAAACACAGAAAAAGAAATTCAGATCGGTGTAACTTTTCCACCCACATACATACACACATACATACAAACATTTACCCTTTTTAAATAGAAATTGAATAAAATTTCTGAGCTTTGGGGAGTTTTGGGGACGAGAACGAAAAACACACCTTAAATAGGAAGGGCCGTAAAATCCACACCCTTTGACCAAAATGGATGGTTGACATATAATATGGATGGGCGAGTCTTTTCCTATACTTTAAGATAGGATTTATCCTAATTTTCAATTCAGTCAAAATTTCGTGTATACAGAGTGAGTTTTATGTATGGAAACACTCAATTATCTCCAAAACGGCTTGCACGATTTTTATAGATTTTGGTGGGTAGGGGTTGTCTAATGCGTTCGATATTGTAGTGCTAATTACATTGTTGTCAGATCTTCTGTTTTTCTGAAAATCTAATGAACTTTCTTATTTCAAATAGAACACCCTATATATTTTTTGTGTTTTAAAGTCACTAAGAAATGCTGATTATTTTTCATGTTATATTCCCTATACCTAAATACCATAATTTCGGAGCTATTGCTACATTTATTTTAAAAAAAAAAAAATTTTAAAAATTTAAACAAATTATAAAAATCAATTTTCTCGGCCCAGGTGGATATTATTTTAGGTTCTTTGGATCATTGGGAACAGAAAAGGTCTTTTGTAATTTTTCTCTAAAGTTAATCGTTTTCGAGTAATCAACAATTTAAAACTGAAAAAAAATCGAATAATGACGATTTTTAAGGTTCTAAAACAAAAATAAAAAATATAATTTTTGAAATTATAAAGTACCTAAATTCGAGCTCAACTCTTGTTCTGATAGCTTGCCATAAGATTTTTTGTCTCTTTTTATTCTAAAACATTGATTTTTAATTTTTAATGAAGTGCATATGAGAGGACCGGCGATCGGGCTGCATTAACATTTAAAATTATAATGTTTTAAAATGAAACAATCTTAAATTACTTATCGGTATCTGATTAAATAAGGCTTGAGGTTGAATTTGGGTACTTTGCAGTTTCAAAAATAAAATTGTTTAATTGTGTTCTTGAACCTTGAAAATCGTCATTATTCGATTTTTTTCAGTTTTAAATTGTTTATAACACGGAAACGATTAATTTTAGAGAAAAATTATAAAAGATCTTTTTTGTTCCCTATGATCCAAACAATCTAAAATAATGTTTACCCGGGTCAAAAAAATTGATTTTTATAATTTGTTTAATTTTTTTTTTTAATAAATGTAGCAATAACTCCGAAATTATGGTATTTAGGTATAGGGAATAAAACATGAAAAATTATCAGTATTTCTTAGGGACTTCAAAACACAAAAAATATACAGGGTGTTCCATTTGAAATAAGAAAGTTCATTAGATTTCCAGAAAAACGGAAAATATGACAACAATGTAATTAGCACTATAATATCGGCCTCATTAGAAAACCCATACCAACCAAAATCTATAAAAATCGTGTAAGCCGTTTTTGAGATAATTTAATGTTTCCATACATAAAACTCACTCTGTATATAATGTCGCATGTACGGGGGTTGTGCGCCACTGGCGAGAACAGTCGTTCTCTGGGATATAATTATATTATACATATACGCAATATTCTAAGTAATTTATTTTATAATTTCAGGGCCGAAACAATTCTTCTTCAGAGGTCACAACTATTTCTTCAGTGGTAGCATACCAGAGTTAGCAAATAGGAAAGTAGACTGGTTAGATGGTAGGAATATCTGCAGAGAGTACTGCATGGACTTGGTTTCCATGGAGACGCAAGAAGAAAATAATATGATATTTAGACTGATTCAACAAAGTAAGTACTAATATAAATTGTGTATACTATGTGTATGAACTGAAAAACAAGGCACCTCCTGACAATATATTCCATATATTCCACCACTTTACCACACTACCTGCATCCTGCATGTGTCGTCATCCATCAGTCCCATCTTACAAAACTATCTACAATGGATATGTCCTGTTAGTATACCACATACGAGTCTAAGCTCTCTTCTGTTTAGATGTTTAGATTCAGCATTTTCTTCCCCCTCTTTCTGTTAGGGCTCAGGAACTTTTTAGAGTGGTTTAGGCTTGATAATGTATTCCAAGTTCTGTTGACTTCTGGGTTTCTCCATGTAGTAATGACCTTTTCATAATCCCCTTGGCCGAATCCGAACATGTGAGTTGCTCCTACAAAAGTTTCTATTGCCCTGTTTCGCTTGCTGATCTGACATCTTCTTTTCTTTGCATTGGACTTTCTTGATATTTACTGTTCTTATATCTTTCTCTACGTCATCTAGCCATCTTCTTCCAGGCCTTCCTCTGGATCTGGATCATAATGGTGTCGAGGTATTCTTCTAAGCATATCTGTCTGATGGTCGTCACAATAAACGAAAAAATACTAAGAGGTAAAAAAGTTTTAAAAACGTTGTGTTTAACTAATGGTACCACAATAATGAATTAATTGGAACGTACACAAAAGTTAGGGGGGTTTAAGGGAGCAAAACCCTCATAAAATTTTTATGGGGTTCACAAATTTCACTATAATTTTATTTTAAGATATTCCTGCCATAAGATTGCCACATGTCCATTTTCAATAAAAAATCTCTAATAGTTTTCGATATATTGAAAAAAAATCTATTTTCATTTTGTAACTTCAAAGGGCTGTAACTTTTTTTATGAGTACATTTGTACTAAGGTAAGTTAGGTTCAATCGAACTATTGTTGACCCCAGAACGTGTGGTATAATTTATGACCAATATTTTCGGGACACCCTGTATAACAAAAATCTTAATACAGACAGGTTTATTTTTGTTTTCTTACTTAGAGTCTTTCTTCTCCGCAGATTTCTCTCAACCACAGCCGTAAGCAGTTATGGCTGTTTGAAAAATTTGAATAATCTCCCTCTATTTGAGGTTACTATTCCCTTTTTGGTATATAAA
Organism: Diabrotica virgifera virgifera; assembly: GCF_917563875.1. Classification (NCBI taxonomy): domain Eukaryota; kingdom Metazoa; phylum Arthropoda; class Insecta; order Coleoptera; family Chrysomelidae; genus Diabrotica; species Diabrotica virgifera. Next base: position 34,358,735 of record NC_065450.1, on the reverse strand, counting down.
AGTAAGAATGCTGTGATGGTACGTCTTCTCTATCTATCCTTTTTTTGTGCAAAAAATTTGAAGCATTTGAGATGTGGCTGGCTATATCGGAGAATACTTAGAATTTCGTGGACTGACCAAGTACAAATGAGAAGGTCCTCACATGCAGAACCGAGTGGTACTGGCCACCATCAAATCTCCAAAGTTACAATACTTCAGACACATTATGCGAAATCAATCCAGATAAGCCCTCCTACAAGCCATCCTGCAAAGGAAAATATTGGGAAAACAAGGTCCATGAAGAAGAACATCCTGGTTAAAGAACCTCAGAACCTGGTTCAACACACCTGTGCAGCTTTTCTAGATAATGGGTGGAATGCATAAAACGTAGTAGATGCTATTGCTTCAGCAAATAGTATCTAATTTGTAACATTTTCTTTTACATAAAAGTCGGTGCTTTGTTGAGAAGACCGTTACTACACAACCGAAGTACCTGCTACTGACCTGAAGGATCTACTACTAAACATAGCGTCAGCCGTAGTGCCCTATTGATTGTTAATCTTCTTGAAAATTATCAAATTTTATTTGATAAAAGAATGATCCCAAAAATTAAAAATGAAAAAGAAGCTGCATTGAATAAATTAACTGCTGCCGTTAATAAAATAATCGAAAAAACCTAGATTCAAAACAGATTTTGAAGAAATTCAACATGAAAACAAAAGTTAAAAAAATTGTAGACGTAAAAAAAACTGGTAACAAAAAAATCGGACTAACTGACTGGCAAAGAAAATTCTATGAGTTATGGAACATTGGAGAAAATCCAGTCTTGCAAGGGTACCAGGTGCTTGTCAAGCCCGTGTAAAATAAGAGGAGATTGGGGTTTCATCACAAAAAAAATAATGATGAAAACGTTCTTTTTAGCTCCAATTCTGGTTGCCAAAAACTAACAGGCAGAACTCCCAAATATCCTAGTGCGAAGGAGGAGTCGCTGATTGAACTACAGAAGATCTGCTTACGAAAACAAATTGAAGCAGCCGAAGCTCAAATTTCTTGTGCTCGAGCTCAACACTCTTCGGCAGAAGCTTCGGCATAATCAAAACGCTTGGAGACATCGATTTTTAAAATAATTATAGTATATTATAACATCAATGTTTCGAACTTTACGCGATCCCTCTTCAGGTGACAGTCATAACTTTGATTTTTTTTAATGGGAAAGTAGGTACATCATGTGACACCTCATTTAAAAGCTTTTTAAATACTGATTACAAAAATTTATAATACTTGTGCAAAATTTCGGTCCACTGATTTTTAAATGCTTTCATTTTTTTATTCCTGAGAAAACTAATAAGAATTTTTAAAATGTTACACGCAGAATGAAAGATTACATTATTACCGTTGGCCGAAAGTCCCTAAAAACTTCTATATTGTTTATTTAAATAAGTTACAGGGGTGAAAACGAAGAGAAAATTTAGTATGATTTTTAATTTCAAATATATCATTCAAAAGAAACTTTTTATTTATTCTAAGTCTAAGGGACTTTTAGCCCTCGGTAATAATGTAATCTTTCATTCTGCGTTTAAATTTTTCAAAAATACTAAATTAGTTTTCTCAGGATTTGAAAAAATGAATACATTTAAAAAGCATTTGACCGAAATTTTGCCCAAGTATTATATATTTTTGTAATCAGTATTTCAGAAGCTTTTAAATGGGGTGTCACATGATGTACTTTCCCATTTAAAAAATCATAGTTATGACTGTCACCTGAAGAGGGATTGCGTAAAGTTCGAAACATTGATGCTATAATATACTATAATATATTATTTTAAAAATTGACCTCTACGAGCGTTTTGCTTATATACTAAAAATAAATGAGTTAATATGGGAGGTAATAGTTAATATTCTAGCGCACTGTATGAATAAAACTACACGATTCATGATAATTACCTAAATACATTCATAAATGCTGCAATTTTTTAACAAAAAACACATACGCCGAAGTCTTTCATCCACCAACTTCACCTAAACTGAAGCAAATTCTACTAAACTAGCAAATACTTCAGAAGTGTAGTACATCCTTCTATGTATCTGGTAAATATTAGCAGATGCTACGGAGGAAAGCAAATGCTTTGTAAGTGTAGCAAATTCTTCAAAAATGTAGTACGTACTTGAAGCATTAGCAGCTACTACGTTTTATGCATTCCACCGAATTTCTTGTTAAGTTCGTTCGGTCCTTGTTTGTTTATATTTGAGTATGTTATTTGTAAGTGATAGGTACATACGTGTATCTTCTTAAACGCCTGTTTAATATTTAACAGAAGTGAACTTCTTCTTCTTCTTTTTGTTTACACATGTCTGTTTTTTTAATGTGCCTCCAGTAAGTTGTCTTAAAGTACGCCTAACAAAATGTTACGTATACAGTGTACTATACTATGGAGTGGAATCATGGACGTTAAATCTAGAGACAATGAGACGACTTAACGCTTTTGAAATGTGGACCTATAGAAGAAATTATGAGGATTTCCTGGGTAGATAGAGTTACGAACAATGAAGTACTAAGAACAATAGGTATAGAGAAGGAAGTTGAACTTACAATTAAAGAAAAAAAAGCTACAGTATTTCGGACATGTGCTGCGGGGCGAGAAGTATGGCATCCTGCGACTGAAGGAAAGATAGATGGTAGAAGAAGCATCGGAGGAAGACGAATTTCATGGCTGAAGAACCTTAGAGAACGGTTTGGATGCAGCTCAAAACAATTATTTAGAGCTACTGCCTCAAAAATTAAAATAGATATGATGATTGCCAACCTCCGTAGGTTAGGTGGCACCTGAAGAAGAAGAAGAAGAAGTAAGTTGTTAATCCATCGTTTCCTGGTTTTCCCACTGATCGTCTTTCTATTGGGGAACCGTCTCTCATCATCCTTACCACTCTGTTGTCATTCGTCTTATGTGGTCAATCCATTCTAGTCTTCTATTTCTAATCCAGTTATTAATTTTATACACCTTGCATCTCCGTCATATATCTGTATTTCTAGCTCTGTCCCATAATGTCTTACCATCGATATTTCGAAGGGCTTTTGTCTCCGCTGTTTCGAGAAATATTTTTGTCCTCTCTGTGTCAGGTCGTATTTCTGCCGCGTATGTCATTATTTGCCTGATGACTGTTTTGCAAATTCTGCCTTTCATTTCTTTTCCGGTATTTTTATTCCTCCATATTGTGTCATTCAGGCAACCTGCGGCTCTGTTTGCTCTATTCACTTATTCTTCCACTTCTGTTTCGAGCTTTCCGTAGCTAGATAGTGTGATGCCTAAATATTTAAACTCCATCACTTGTTCTATTATCTGACCCTCCAGATCCAATTTACATCTTATTGGATTTGCTGTTATAACCTTGCATTTTGTCTTTTTTGAACAAATTTACATGTTAAATTTTCTGGCGGTTATATTAAATTGGTGCATCATACGTTGTAAGGCATCTTCACTTTGGGAGATTAGTATTTCATCGTCTGCATATCAGATTATTTTAAGTTGTTTTTCTCCCATTTGGTATCCTTTTTTAGTTCTCACTTTTTTTATTATTTCATTCATGAACAGGTTGAAAATAAAGGACTCAGGAAATGCCCCTCTCTTATCCCATTGCCATCTTCAATTGTGTCAGTTAGTTCATCTTCTACTTTTACTTTTATTATTTATTTATTTATTTATTTATTTATTTATTTATTTATTTATTTATTTATTTATTTATTTATTTATTTATTTATTTATTTATTTATTTATTTATTTATTTATTTATTTATTTATTTATTTATTTATTTATTTATTTATTTATTTATTTATTTATTTATTTATTTATTTATTTATTTATTTATTTATTTATTTATTTATTTATTTATTTATTTATTTATTTATTTATTTATTTATTTATTAACCATACAAACTACATGTCTCATTACATGGTTAAAAAAAATATAAATTTACAATTCTATATTGTTAACTAGATGACTTTCTAGACCACGGGCGACCGTATTCGTATTGTCGCCCCCGCTAGCGAAATTATTCCGATTCGACTTTTTTGCACAAACTTACTCAAAAAGAGGTCCTTATAATATATCCACAGGGTGCCAGGCGGTACCGTGGTCGAAAAATTATTTCAACAATTTTTTTAAACAAATTCACAAAAATAATTTTTTCATTTTGAACAATCTTTTTTAGATAATTTGGTTCATTCTGACCAAAAAGGGTTTCTTGTCATTTTTTTCTAGAATTTATTGTTGTCGAGTTATATGCGATTAAAAATTTGAAAAAAGCGAAAGTGGCCATTTTCAAGGCTTAATAACTCGATTTAAAATTATTATTATGACCGTTGGAAATGACGGAAATGGTTATTATGACCGTTATATCTCGTTGGAACTTTACCGCGCTGAGCAGATGGGACGTGAATTGTAAATTGTAGAATTCCCTCATCTTCCTTAGTCTCAGCATCCGTATGGCTTGCAAATTGTAGAAGCCTCGGAGGTGTAACCAGAGAAGGTTCCCATTGTTTTCATTCTGGTGGGATGTAGAATAGCATTATGTTGTTTTATATGCCATTAGAGTGAAAACTTAGTCTTTTTGCTAGCAGTTGCCGCTAGGGCATCTATACCATTTCGTTCGTTGCAATCCGGGACTGCACGCTGGGGTTTGTTTTGGTTGGATCGGGGAGAGCAGCATATGTGCCTCCTGATGAGAGACTAATAAGTTTCGAAACCGGTAGGGGTGCTTGCGGCACTCTCTGATTGGACTAGAATATGGTTCGGCTGTGTTTTCGTTTTGCAACGAAATTGAAAATGGTTATTCATTTTTTTTTTTTATTATTATGAAATTCAAAAAGTGACCAAATCAAGTTTCAAACCCTTTCTTCAAGGTCCTGAAAAGATTTTTGTCATTATTTAATTACAAAGCTGTTATTTTTAATTATTAACAATTAGCGCTATAGTCCAGGATTTATCGTCGCCCCCGTTAGTGAAATTATTCCGATTCGAATTTTTTGCACAAACTTACTCAAAAAGAGGTCCTTATAACATATCCACAGGGTGCAGGGCGCGGGCGGTGCCGTGGTCGAAAAATTGTTGAAACAATTTTTTTAAACAAATTTACAAAAATAATTTATTCACTTCGAACAAATTTTTTTTTAGATAACTTGGGACATTCTAAACAAAAAAAGTATCTTGTGATTTTTCTCTAAAATTGATTGTTGTTGAGTTAGACGCGATTTAAATTTTGAAAAATGCGAAAATGGCCATATATAACTCGACAACAATCAATTTTAAAGAAAAATAACAAAAGACCTTTTTTGCTTAGAATAACCCAAATTATCTAAAAAAAAAGTCGTCCGCAATGAAAAAAATATTTTTTTGAATTTGTTTAAAAAAAATGTTTAAACAATTTTTCGACCACGGCACCGCCCGGCACCCTGTGGATGTGTTATAAGGACCTCTTTTTAAGTAAGTATGTGCAAAAAAATCTAATCGAAATAGTTTCGCTAACGGGGGCGACGATACAGTGAACTATAGCGCTAATTGTTAATAATTAAAAATAGCAGCTTTGTAATAAAATAATGACAAAAATCTCTTCAGGATCTTGAAGAAGGGGTGTGAAACTTGATTTGGTCACTTTTTGAATTTCATAATAATAATTTTTAATCGAGTTATTAGTCCTTAAAATGACCTTTTTAGCACTTTTCAAATTTTTAATCGTATATAACTCGACAACGATCAATTTTAGAGAAAAATGACAAGATACCTCTTTGCTTAGAATGACCCAGATTATCTAAAAAATATTGTTCGAAATGAAAAAAATATTTTTGTGAATTTGTTTAAAAAAATTGTTTAACCAATTTTTCGACCACGGCACCGCCCGGCACCTGTGGATATGTTATAAGGACCTCTTTTTGAGTAAGTTTGTGCAAAAAAATCGAATTGGAATCATTTCGCTAGCGGGGGCGACGATACTGAGTTATCTATTCTGAGTTATTATAAAAATTATATAAATTATCTTATTATCATTTCCCATTATGTTGTTCTGGTAGATGTTTTCGATCGTTTTAATTATTCCTCGAGGTACACTTCTCTTTGTGAAGTGTATTTCTCTCTTTAATTTTAATGTTGTGTTTAATAAGTTAATTATACTCTGTAATTCTCCGGGTCCGATTTCTCTCCTTTTTTGAAGAGAGGTATTAGGATGCTTGATCTCCATTCTTGTGATATTCTGTTTTGTTCTATTACTTTTTGTGTTAGTTTTAATAATTATTATTTAGTCAGATCTTGTCATCCATACTTTAGGAGTTCGTTCGATATTCTGTTCTCTCCTAGGGATTTTCTATTTTTTAATTTTCGCAATGTTTCCTTTACCTTTCCCTCCTCGATATTTATTTCTTCGTTTGTCGTAACTTCAGGTGTTGGTAGTTCATGATCGTCGCCTTTAGCAAATATAGATCGAAACTCGAAAGTAGTCTGAGCATGGTTCCTTCTGAATGCGTTTCGTTTTTATTACTTCATTCATCTCTTTTCTTTGCCCTCTGATTCTTCATACTTCTTTGTGTGTTCCGTAGAACTCGTGTCCCATCTGTTTGCAGAAATTCTGCCAGTGTTCGCTTTTTATTTGCCTGACTAAAGTATTCGTAAAGTGAACTGAAACCGAGTATTTTTTTCTCTTAATAATCGATTTTAGATTTTATATCTCGGATTCTCGGATATCTTATCTTATATTAAAATTGACATATGAAATGTCAAGGATATAATTTTTTATATCGATATTTTGAAATGAAAACGAAATACGTAGTAATATATTCCGTTAACATATCCAACAAATATATGCCTAATTAATAAACGACCCAAGGTTTCTATTTTTATATTTATAAGTAGACAATGAGTTTCTTAACTTTGCGAGAATCCGATTATATTAGTCATAGTTAAATTTAGCAACAGGATCTCTTTCTTAGAATTACAAATTCATCCATTTTATGAAAACATCGATATTTACGACATTCAACAGAGATTTTTGACAACAACAGACACTGGTTTATACCTAAAAATCAGCAAACAAAAATCTATACCAGACACATTTTGTTGGTATTATTTTTTAGTAAACTCGGTGTTTGCTATGGCACAAATAGTCCAGTTGTAAGGTATTTGATCTCTAAAAACGAGAAGAACAGACTGAATTTTGCTGAGAATGTCAATATTGGGACCTCAAAAAGATGCAAAAAAGTTTGCCACTAATACCCTCGGGCTTCGCCTTAAAACCTCCCCTCCTAGGGCGGGAATAACGGAAAATATCCATTTACCAAGAATGTGTACGCCGTAGAAACAAATATTTTAAATAAGAAAAAATGTAGCTGAGATAATTTTGAACTAAAATGTTTCTTAGCCCTTTTTGTGTAGATTGAACAACCGTTCTCTCGGAAACAACGCTTAAAGCGACCGGCGATTTTGAATGTCAGTACCTAATCAGAATGTCAGACATGAATTAGGCGCGCGAAATCAATATTTTAACTAAAATTTGTATCAACTCTACAGTAAAAATTCGATAACTTTTGATCAGTGTCCTATCGACATAAATCAAAATATGCGTTTAAACGCAGAAACAGACGAGCCACTCTGCAGCGCTATTCTGTGGCGCCACAAACTAGCTTAAACAGGCGATTTTGTAGCGCCAATGATTTCGTATTGGACGGCACAGTGGCCAGCCACTGTCGCCAGTCCCTGTCGCAGATCCTTGCCACTGTGGCGTCCATTACAAAATCATTGGCGCTACAAAATCGCCTGTTTAAACTAATTTGTGGCGCCACTGTTTCGGTTCTTAAAGTTGAAGAGTGCAGCTTTCGTGTGCAGTATCTATAAAGCTGTTAAATAAATAAACGTTGCACAATGTTTGCCATTCTTTAGGATTCTCATGACATCAATAAAATGTATTACTTCCATCGACCGCTCGCTGACGAATTTCCATAGTTAGTTAGAGCCTAATCTTCAAAACCTATTACATGGAATTTCGCTTTGAATTTAAGCTACAAATATGAGGCATTTGAAATACATATACTCCATCTAATTTACTTACCGTTGCACGTCATCCGCGTCATAGCCCGTGACGTCACATGATACCAACACGAAATATTTAGGCGGTAGGTGTGTTCTTTTTTTAGAATCACTTTGCCGAGTACACTGGCATTACAACCAGTAGACATATTTTATTATATACGCGTAGAAATAATATTTAAAGATTTCTATTAAAGTCAACTTAAAGAAATACACAATAATATGTTTCATTTAATTTGTATAAATGGATTATAAAGCGTTTTTATGAAGCACATTTGTTCGGAATACACTGTAACTATAAATCGAACGCAGGTGATATTTTGGCATAAATTGGTAACATTTATTTGACAGTTGCGGTGATGACACTTCATATTTGTTTATATTCTTTACTATAAGTATTTGTTTCATTATATTTATTGTTTTTATTATGTACTTTGATTAACTCAGATTTGAGCCACTCTGCTGGTATTTTTCCTGCCTTGTACCTATATGTCATTAAATATTTCAGCTATTATTTTTATTTGTGCTCCATCTAATAGCTTTAGCAGTTCTGCAGGTATTTCATCAAGTCTTGTTGACTTTCCATCCTTCATTTGTCTGATGGCTGTGATTTCTTCTTCTGGTAGGATTTCGGGACCTGAATTACCTTCAATGGTGGGTTCTTTTCCTGTTCTAAGGTCGTGGAAAAGTTTCCCCAAATATTCTTCCCATACTTTCTTTTTATCTTCTTTGGTTATGGCAATATTGCCTTCATCATCTTTATTTTTCGGCTGCTGCGTTTTCGGAACTTTCCAGCTATTTCCTTCACCTTTCGATGGACATTGAAATTGTCATATCGACTCTGATACTCCTCTATTTCTTGACATTGTTCTGTTTTTTGTTTCTCTTTTGCTTCTCTTATCTTTCTTCTTTTATGTTATCTTTTATGTTCTCTGATATTTTCTTTGTTCTTTTTTCTCTGATCCATAAGCTCGAGTATTTCATCGGTCATCCATGATTTCCGTTTCTCTGTATCTTTCTTCAGGTGTTGTTCTTTTATTTCTCTCACTGTTTCTTGTATGATGGTTAGACTTTCATCTATAGTTCCTGCATTTCTGCATTTTAGCATCTTTGTATTGAGGTTTTCACTCACCTTCAGTTGAACATTGGGATTTTTCAGTTTTCTAATATCATACCTCTTGATCAACTTACTTGTAACCCTCTTCATTCTGACTTTGAAATTACCTACAACTGGTACATGATCAGAATTTATGTCTGCCCCCGGGTATGTTTTGACATATGTACAGCTGTTCCTATACCTCTTATTTACTAGTATGTAATCAATCTGATTTCTCACAATCCTTCCCACAGAATCCTGTGGAGATTTCCAGGTGTACAGTTTCCTTGGGTGTAACTTAAACCAGGTGTTCGTTATTACTAATATTACAAAACCTCATATTTTAAGAATGAAGACATCGAGCAGAATCCAAAAATGTAAAAATATACAGGTTGTCCCATTTAAAAAAACGAAGTTACAATCAACTTCCCGTATAACCGGAAGTAGCAAAGAGACTAAATTATTTTCATTAAATAGTTCATACCTCAAAACCCCTGCATTCCAATTTTCACGATTCTCTTTCCTTTAGTTCTCGAGATATTTCTAATAGGCCCTTTATCTGCCTCACCCTGTATACCTAGGTCACACGATCAAACTAGGCAAACAGAATCAAACGGCAGAAATAACTAGAAGAATCCGAATGACTTGGGCAGCAGTAGGAAGACTCAGTGATGTGTTGAAAAACAAAAAGATACCAGTTTCTTAATGTTGTTCTGAAGCTATTTCCTTGTGGCATTTTTATAATTACGTATTTTTTATGGGAAATAAGCCACAATTTTATTAAAAAATGAATTTATTAACGTTTCGAAGCCCAAATCGGGTTTCGTTGTCAAAATACAAAATACTATTAAAATAAAACAAACATGTTGTTGCTAAGTAAAAAAATTCTTCTAATAATTTATTTAATCTGACTCATTTATATTGGCAATTCAGACGTATATTATACATTTTAAAGTAGAAGACTTTAAAATGATATCGCCAATATTTATGAGTTGCGTTCCTGGGACGACTTTACTAAAAGATAGTTCATTCGATTACATGAAATCAATCCCAACTCAAGAATATCCGTCGCAAAAAAATCATAGCATGTGATCTGTCTTTAAAAAGACAACCAAATGCAACGATTTCAGTAAAATTCTCGCGTTAGAGATTCCATAGTAAATCACGAGGGAAAACCAGGAAAAAACCTCGTTATACTATCCCGACATCGTAAGTATTTGGTCTTACATTTAATCTACCTTCAAAAAAAAAAAAAAACTAATACCAAATTCTGACTTTAATATGTTTAAATTATAAATAATATTAATATTACATAGATATACAATAAGTAATACTAAAATATAAAACTTGTACTAACTCGATATGTTATTGACTTACTAATCGTGGTATTTTCTTTCTATTGACTTCCTCTTTCAGTATGGGTAACCACATCTTACTGCATTCTACCGAGGAATTTGCGACACAATTGGTTTCATTTAGCATAATTAGAGCCGCTTCTTTGATTTTTCTCTTTTTACTATCTGATTCTTTCAGGACTATACTTGAATCTCTCCACTGAACTCTATGTTCATTATCCCATGCGTGTTGACATATCTGAGATCTATCAAATTCTCTGTTTTTAATATAAGACTGATGTTCACTTATTCTAACGTTTAATGGTCTTGATGTTTCACCTAAATAAAATTGTTCGCATTCACAAGGTATTCTATAAATGCAATTCTTTGTTCTTTCTTGTTCATTGTTAGGTTTAGTTTTAGATAGAATAGATCTCAATGTGTTTGTTGTTTTGAATGTTGTTGAAATGTTGAATTTATTTCCTATCGTTTTAAGTTTCTCGGATAGTCCTTTTATACATGGTATTGTTATTTTCCTCGTATTATTTCTTGTGAATGTTGTAGGATCCCGTTCTAAGATTCACAAGAAATAATACGAGGAAAATAACAATACCATATATAAAAGGACTATCCGAGAAACTTAAAACGATAGGAAATAAATTCAACATTTCAACAACATTCAAAACAACAAACACATTGAGATCTATTCTATCTAAAACTAAACCTAACAATGAACAAGAAAGAACAAAGAATTGCATTTATAGAATACCTTGTGAATGCGAACAATTTTATTTAGGTGAAACATCAAGACCATTAAACGTTAGAATAAGTGAACATCAGTCTTATATTAAAAACAGAGAATTTGATAGATCTCAGATATGTCAACACGCATGGGATAATGAACATAGAGTTCAGTGGAGAGATTCAAGTATAGTCCTGAAAGAATCAGATAGTAAAAAGAGAAAAATCAAAGAAGCGGCTCTAATTATGCTAAATGAAACCAATTGTGTCGCAAATTCCTCGGTAGAATGCAGTAAGATGTGGTTACCCATACTGAAAGAGGAAGTCAATAGAAAGAAAATACCACGATTAGTAAGTCAATAACATATCGAGTTAGTACAAGTTTTATATTTTAGTATTACTTATTGTATATCTATGTAATATTAATATTATTTATAATTTAAACATATTAAAGTCAGAAATTGGTATTAGTTTTTTTTTTTTTGAAGGTAGATTAAATGTAAGACCAAATACTTACGATGTCGGGATAGTCATCATCATTCTCTTTGCCTTATCCCTATGCGGGGTCGGCTTCCCTAATTGCATTTCTCCACACAATTCTATCTTGGGCCATATCAATGTTAATCCCCTTTACCAACATGTCCTGCCTTATCGTCTCCCCCCAGCTCTTCTTTGGTCTTCCTCTCCTACTCCTTCCAGGAATCTGCACTTCAGCTATTCTTCGTATTGGGTGGTTAACGTCTCGACGTTGAACATGACCAAACCATCTTAACCTATGCTCTCTCATTTTGGCATCAATTGGTGCCACACCTAGACTTCCCCTAATATACTCATTTCTAATTTTATCCTTCTTTGTCACTCCACTCATCCATCTAAGCATTCTCATTTCCGCCACATGCATTCGCTGTTCCTCTTTCTTTTTCACTGCCCAACATTCAGTTCCGTACATCATAGCTGGTCTTATGGCTGTTTTATAGAATTTTCCCTTCAGCTTCATTGGAATTTTTCTGTCACACAACACACCACTCGCTTCTTTCCACTTCATCCATCCAGCCCTAATTCTACTGCATGCATCTCCATCTATTTCTCCATTACTCTGTAATACCGATCCTAGGTACTTAAAACTATTGCTTTTTACAATCATTTCACCATCCAAAGATACCATTTTATTTGTAGTAGCTCCATCTTTAAATGAACATTCCAAATACTCTGTTTTTGTCCTACTAAGTTTTAAACCTTTTTCCTCCAGAGCTTGTCTCCACTGTTCCAGTTTTTGTTCTAAGTCTCTTTCACTATTTCCTACTAACACGACATCATCAGCATACATTAAGCACCATGGAATGTTACCCTGTATTTTCGCTGTTATCTGGTCCAAAACTAATGAGAATAAATACGGACTAAGCACAGAACCTTGATGCAATCCTACTTTCACATGAAATTTATCAGTCTCTCCCACACCTGTCCTAACACTAGTCGTTACTCCCTCATACATATCCCTCACAATCTTTACATATTCACCAGGGACTCCTTTCTTATTGAGTGCCCACCACAGAATCTCTCGAGGAACTCTATCATATGCTTTCTCAAGATCAATGAATACCATATGAGCGTTTGTTTCTTTACTCCTGTATTTTTCCATCAACTGCCTTATAATGAAAATTGCATCTGTTGTTGATCTACCCTGCATAAAGCCAAATTGATTCTCGGATATTTCGGTTTCTTCACGTATCCGTCTATCAATTACTCTTTCCCATATTTTCATGGTGTGGCTAAGCAGTTTTATAGCCCTGTAGTTTGTACATTGTTGTATATCTCCCTTGTTTTTGTAAACAGGTACCAGTATACTGCTTCTCCATTCGTCTGGCATTTGTCCAACTTCCATAATTCTATTAAATAGACCTGCTAGCCACCTTGTTCCTGTCTCTCCCAATGCTCTCCATACTTCCCCAGGAATATCATCTGGTCCTACCGCTTTTCCTTTCTTTATTTTTTGAAGCGCTTGAGCCACTTCCTTGTTGGTTATTTTGGTGACCATTGCTGCTACTGTCTCCGTTGACTCTACAGGCTGTCTGTCAAATTCTTCATTTAATAAGCTGTCAAAGTACTTTCTCCATCTCTTTTTGACATCCCTTTCGTGAACTAGTATTTTATTATTTTCATCTCGGATACATCTAATCTGATTAAAATCTTTTGCTTTCTTTGCTCTCTGTTTGGCTATTTTATATATCTTCGTTTCGCCTTCCCTGGTATCAAGTTGATCGTATAGGTTTGAATACGCTTCTGCTTTAGCTTTTGCTACTGCTACTTTCGCTTCCTTTTTGGCGACCATATAGTTTTGAAGATCTATGTCCGATCTGGTTTCTTGCCACTTTTTATATAATTTTCTCTTCTCTTTTATGTTTCCTTGTACTTCATTTGACCACCACCAAGTCTCTTTATCTTCAAACTTCTTTCCTGACGTTTTCCCAAGTATTTCAATAGCCGTCTCTCTAATAATATTGGCCATTTTTCTCCAAATTATGTTAGGGCTTCCTTTCATGTTCCAACATATTTTTTCTACTATTCTTTCCCTGAATAGACCTTCCTTCTCATCTTTTAGCATCCACCACTTGATTTTTTGTGGTCCTCTCCGATATTTTTTAGTTTCGCTTTTTACTTCGATGTCCAGAACAAGCAGCTTATGTTGTTGGCTTACTGTCTCACTAACTATTACCTTGCAGTCCTTGCATTCACGTATGTCTTCTTTCCTTATCATGAAGTAGTCTATTTGGGATTGATGTTGTCCACTTTTGTAGGTAATAAGTTGAGTTTCTCTCTTTTTAAAGAATGTGTTAACAATCGCCATATCCAATGCTGTTGCTAATTCTAGCATGTCATCTCCAGCTTCATTTCTAGTTCCAAAGCCTAATCCCCCATGTGTTGTTTCATATCCTGTCTTGGCTTGGCCCACATGTGCATTGAAATCACCTCCTATTATAACTTTCTCCTCCGCTGGAATATCACTCAGTATGTCTCCCAATTGATCATAGAAAGCTCTTCTTTCATTCTCACCCAGACCTGTTTGAGGAGCATACACACACACAACATTCAATACCTCTTTATCAATTACAAATTTCACTGACATCATTCTATCACTCGTTCTTACAACATCTACTACGTTATCTTTCATTTCACTATCAGCAATTATACCAACTCCATTTCTAGTGTTACTACTCCCTACATACCACAATTTATATCCATCACCTAGTTCTTTCGCCCTTTGTCCTTTCCACCTAGTTTCTTGAATACAAGCAATTTGAACTCTTCTTCGTTTGAGCGCAATGTCGGGATAGTATAACGAGGTTTTTCCTGGTTTTCCCTCGTGATTTACTATGGAATCTCTAACGCGAGAATTTTACTGAAATCGTTGCATTTGGTTGTCTTTTTAAAGACAGATCACATGCTATGATTTTTTTGCGACGGATATTCTTGAGTTGGGATTGATTTCGTGTAATCGAATGAACTATCTTTTAGTAAAGTCGTCCCAGGAACGCAACTCATAAATATTGGCGATATCATTTTAAAGTCTTCTACTTTAAAATGTATAATATACGTCTGAATTGCCAATATAAATGAGTCAGATTAAATAAATTATTAGAAGAATTTTTTTACTTAGCAACAACATGTTTGTTTTATTTTAATAGTATTTTGTATTTTGACAACGAAACCCGATTTGGGCTTCGAAACGTTAATAAATTCATTTTTTAATAAAATTGTGGCTTATTTCCCATAAAAAATACGTAATTAAAAAGATACCAATAAATCTAAAGAAAAGGGTACCCCGTCAAAATAGCCCCGTCAAAAAAGCTCCGACAAAATAGCCCCGACATAATATCCCGCACACAAAATAGCTCCGACAAAATAGCCTGCAGACAAAATAGCTGCGGAATAATAGCCCGCCGACAAAATAGCCCCGATAAAATAGCCCGCCGACAAAATAGCCCCGATAAAATAGCCCCGACAAAATAGCCCCGACAAAAAAGCTCCCTTCAGAATTCATCATGAAATAATTCCTTAAAAATATATTTTTTCGGAAATGGTAATTATCCTCTATTCAGATGTTTATCTTAACTACATTAAATAAAAATGGTCTTTTCAGAGAACTCAAGTCCTGTCTTCGCTGCCTCTTGGAAGTTTGAACATTTAAGTTAAGCGAAAATCAATGTTTTTTTTTTGTTTTCGGGCAACAGTAAAATGCAGTTTAAATTAAATAAATTAAATACATTCTTCCTTTTTGTCAAATAATTTAAATTAAAAAAAAAAATTTGGATACCTTGTATCAATAATTATGTAATTGTTTATAAGAGGCTGTTTTAGCCGGGGCTATTTTAGCCGGGGCTGTTTTGACCGGGGCTATTTTGTGTGCGATCTATTTTGTCGGGGCTATTTTGTTTGCGGGCTATTTTGTCGAGGCTATTTTGTGTTCGGGCTATTTTGACGGGGCTTTTTTGACGGGGCTGTTTTGACCGGGCTATTTTGACGGGTCACGAAAGAAAAGGGTATTCAACAGTTGTATTCTGCCAGTCATGACTTATGAAATGGACACCACTTACAGAGTTATCAGCCAATAGATAAAGGACGACACAGTGGGAGATCGAACGATCTATGTTAGGAGTAGGTATCTATGAGGGAACATATCTCCAATAATGGAGAACTCATGGGGAGGCCTTTGTCCAAGAGTGGACACAAGTAGTATGAAAAAGAAGAAGAATAATAAGAAGATCAGAAGGATCAGAAGTTATTTAAGATTTCTTTGGCATTTATAGTCTTTGTTATTTTTTTTTTTTCAAACATCTTGAGTTTGTCACTCAGCTGAATCCTATCAAACACTTTGGCAAGATCAATTAAATGAGTAAACAGGCCTTTGTTGAAGTCTATTGACTTTTCTATTATTTGGTGTATGATAAATCTTATCCATTAGCCTTAAATCCTTGATATTTCTCAGGTACTGACATCATATTCCCAATTATAATATGCAACGATCTTGTTAAATGTTCATGTTGATTACATATTATTATATGATATATTATGAAAATCTTGGATCCATTTGCTATCTATGACAGTCAATATTATCGATATAATATTAGAACAAAAAATAATAATAAATACGTCGTTCTATATTTAAAAAATGAAAGTGATATGCATACAAACAAGATTTAAATAATTTAAAAATTTTTGTGAGAAAGTGAAACTCTCAGTTTTCTATGATAGGTAACCTTTTTAAACCAGAAGCCGATTTAAATATATTATAAAAGACCAATGCTCTATTAATAGTACCATTAGAACTAGTTTATGCAGTTTCTGTGATTTCAAAAAATTAACCGAGCATATTAATGTTAAATTGATACTAAAGATGTCTCTAGAAAAAATACGTTACTATTAACGTCAGTTTTTCATTATAGGAGTCAATAGAGAACGAAAACATGCATTGTTTCGGAAAAATTCAAACAAGCTTATATATTTTTCTAAAACTTTTTTTGTTAGTTTATATACATGTTAAAGTAAAAAAGCTCTACTCACAGATTTTGCCGGTAATTGTTTATTAATCAATATTCATCATTATTGATCATTATTGATCAAATATGTTTCTATTTTGTTTTTGATTATGCTGACTCCGAATATGGCATTACAATTTGAAAATTCTTATACAGAAGCTCTTATACAATATATCTGCGTAGCTAGGAACCATACGGGAAGTTTTTTATTATCAATTTTACGAAAAAAATTTATTCTTCATAAAATGCTCTGCATATTCTAAAATCTAAAGCTCAACCATCAGATATCAAATTTTATCAATTTTATACGAGATATGTCAAAAATATGAATTTCGTTAAAGAGTAAAGTACCTTTATATTCCAGCATATCAAAAATTGTTATTATGAAAAGTTATTTGGAATTAAAAACTATGTTTTAATATACAATTGCATCTTTCTAATTGAAAAAATATTTCAATTTTTTCACAAATTACGGATACACATTATTACACATAGCATTTTATTACAATTAGGATAACTATTTTATTATCAATTTAACGAAAAAAAGTTATTCTTCATAAAATATTCTACCTGGTCTAAATTCTAAGATACAACCATCAGATATCAAAGTTTTTCCATTTTATCCGAGATATGTAAAAAAATATGAATTTCGCTTAACAGTTAAGTGCCTTTACAGTTGACAATATTTCAATTAGGATGTAATTCAACATTGAAACATAGCTTTTAATTTCAAACAACTTTTCTTAATGACATTTTTCGATATTGTGAAATATAAAGGTACTTTACTCTTGAGTGCATATTTTTTTACATACCTCGTATATAATTAATGAAATTTGATATCTGATGATTGCATCTTAGATTCTATACGATGTAGAGTATTTTATAAACAATAACTTTTTTTTCGTAAAACAGATAATAAAAAAGTTATCAATAGGTTCCAAGTTACGCAGACATAGTGTACAAGAGCTCAAAAAAATGTTTTTGTTGAACATTTATTATTGTTGAAGCTTATTATTAAATGTATTTTAGATAAGTTTTACAGAAAAAAGTTTTGATTACTTTGTATAAACATTTTTTAGCTGGTAATTTTTGGTTTTTATATTACATTTTATTATCGTTCTTAATTTTCTCAATAATAAATAGGGAACTTGCATAAATTTTTAAATTCGAAAAAACTGTTATAAATCACAACAGAACATAATTTAAAACATGTATCAAAGATAAAAAAGTTTTGTTTGTCTTTCGTTTGGCCCCTAAAGACGATTAAAAATTCAAATTCAAACAGGTGGTCCAAAACGCATCGTGACGTCACTTGGTTTTACATTTACATTTTTCCAATAAAGTAAACAGAATTTTAAATTAGACGTTATAAACGTCAGTAGAAAATACATTTATGTGACGTTACAAGTGTTTTTGATCGTTTGACCTATTCATAGAAAATTTTTACTTTTACAAAATGGTTTTATTTTCAATAGTAAACCTTCGTTCCTTTCCTTCAAAAACAGTATAAAACTACAATTTTATCAAACTGGTATATATTATTACAATGACATACGATAAATGTCATTAGAATATAAATATTTTTGACTTATTCCACGACGATGAGCTTGCCAAATATCCAAGTAGGTGGAGGCCAATAAACTAAAGAATGAGAAGAAGAATATACCTAAATATAAGGTTGTGTCTAGGTATACGCTAACGTGTACGCAAATAAAAAATTAGAGTGTCAGTGATTTCTTATTTTTTATTTGTTTATTGTTTTTAAATTAACTACGGAGTGCGGACAATTATTTAGTTCTTTTAATGAGTTTAAGAACATTTTAAAACAGTACGCAAAAGATAAGAGACTATAAATTAATATATATATTT
Organism: Diabrotica virgifera virgifera; assembly: GCF_917563875.1. Lineage (NCBI taxonomy): Eukaryota > Metazoa > Arthropoda > Insecta > Coleoptera > Chrysomelidae > Diabrotica > Diabrotica virgifera. Next base: position 34,340,114 of record NC_065450.1, on the reverse strand, counting down.
TTTTTAGTTATAAATGAAATAGTATTACCGTAAAAGATTAAAATAAAAGGAAGACCTAAAGCTTTCACAATAATAATTAACTTGTTTTAAAGCTATTATTATTGTGGCATTTTTGTAATCAACTATTCTAAATGGGAACTAAGCCACAATTTAACTAAAAAATTGATTTTATTAACGTTTCGACTTCTAAACCGGATGTCGTTGTCAAAATACAAAATATTATTAAATTAAACAAAAATGTTGTTGCTTAGTAAAAAATTTTTTCCAATAATTTATTTAATCTGACTAATTTTTGTATTTTGACAATGACATCCGATTTGGACGTCTAAACGTTAATAAAATATTTTTTTAGTTCAATTGTGGCTTATTTTGCATTTAGAATAGTTGATTATAATAATTCACTTATGTATAAAAATTATTTTAACAATATTTTGTACCTACATGTCATGTCAACTAAATACATATAATTATTTTGCTAACCTAAATATATACTTTTATATATACACATTGATTTATTACAATTAAATTTGAAACATCTGAATAGTTCTGCTTCCCGTCCCTTAACAAATATGTTTCCATCAAACAAACACTAAACATATCAAAATAGCATGTACCAGAATATATAGTAACTGCGCAAGCTAAATAATGACGTCACTGGCTTGATGAAGTTTAATTCGCGTCTACCTAACTTTTTTATTTGCGTACACGTTAGCGTGTACCTAGACACAGCGAAATATAACCATAATAAAATCTAATGCAAAACTATGTGACGTCACGTGCCGTTTGAACTATTTTATACCGCTGAAGATTTTAAATATGTATTTCTAAGTTATTACGAGTTTTTGAAGCGTGAAATTTTGGAAATCTCATTTTTAAACAAAACTGAACATTATTATCTAATAAAAAACAAATGTGCAAGTTCCCTATTGTTTGTCTCATTTCTAAAGTAAAATAATTTAGTGCATTTTAAAGATTGCATCCTAAGCTTTAAAAGACACCTATAAAATTGTAATAAATCTGTTCAAACTTGAGTAATATCGTCTTAAAGTGGTAGTAATTCTGTAAAACTACAAAGTTTTCAAAAATTACATTTTTGAGACGTCCTATCATTTGAATTAAATTTTTGAGATTTTTTTAAATGAAGCATTCAATATTAAGATATTTCAAAGGTAAGTTGTGCAAATTTGAAAGTTTTATAGGTAAAATTGTATTAGTTACACATTTTTAAACAAAATTCATGTAAGCCTCACTTTCGGCTTACACCGTACTTATGCCCATACATTTTAAATATTTTTATTATAACCATAAGATAGGTTAATTGTTCTTCTTTCATGTCCAATTTGTAAAATTTCATTTGATCAATTAGTTAAAGAATTATATTAAAATAACTCAACCGTGCACTTCGCCGAACGCTAGTTTACAGTGCGCCAATGTTTGTGAGACTTTGGCGTTATAAATAAAAAATTATAGAACCCATAGGCTTAATTTTAGAAAAATCTTTATATAAGGTTTTTTTGTAAAATTTTCTGAATTTTTCAATGGTCAATCAAGTCAGATTTATATTTTCGGAATTATTTAAAAAACAACTAATTTCGCAGTTCATTTATTTAATAAAAAATGAAGCACCCACTTCTGGAGTAGAATTTTTTGTATGTTGTTTAATATACATTTCTTAATCAAATTACAAAAAGTTCTAACTTGTTCGATTTTTTCCGAAGTCAAAATCTCTATTGACTCCCCTACATCGCTCAATTCTTTAATACAGCCAGTGTTAGCAACCATACTGTAATTTATTTTTCACTTGCATAAATATATTATTTATTTGTTTTTACCTTGGATACGGTTACCATAAACCATAAACACACTTGTTATATCCGGTCCTAGGGCATAATAAGCGGGCGTTTGGCCTATAACGCCCTGTTGTATATATATATATATATATATATATATATATATATATATATATATATATATATATATAAAACAGATGAAATAGAGAATGTGGAAAAATCCCCTTACGAACAATTCACACATCCACCATTTCGGGTTCGTAATTGTTCGTAAGGGGATTTTTCCACATTCTCTATTTCATCTGTTTGATTTCGTACGAGTGGTCGTCAAACCATTAACCTTGGATCTTTTGATCACTGAGTGTGTTTCAAGGATCTACATCTCATGTTTTTATATATATATATATATATATATATATATAATATAGCTCAACAGGCCTTAAAGGCCCATGGCTTGGAATTTCTCCACGGTTTTCTCCATTTTCTCCTGTCCATGGCCGCAGTTCTCCAATTTGATATCCCGATTGTTTGCAGGTCTTCCTTACATGCTTCTAGCCACTTTTTCCTGGGTCGTCCTCTTCTCCTCTTTCCTTCCCCTCTCAGCAGCGAGTCCTTTGCCCACCTTCCGTCAGCCATTCTCGCAAGATGACCTAACCAACTTAGTCTCTTTGTTCTGACCATCTGGCTTATTTCTGGTTTCCGGTACAGCTCTCTGATCTCTGCATTTGTTCGTCTCCTCCAAATGTCTTCATCGTTTTTTACTCCCCCGAATATCTTCCTTAGGACACTCCGCTCACAGATGTTCAGCATATTTTCTTGGTTTTTGTTCATGACCCATGTTTCGCTCCCGTAAAGAACTGTGGGCTGGATCACTGTTCGATAAAGTCTTAATTTTGCCTCTCTGGAGATGTTCTTGGCTCTTAGTAGTTTGTGTAGGGATCCGACTGTCTTTCTTCCTCTCGAGATTCTTTTTTCGATTTCCTGGCTTTCTTCCCCTTTACGTGTTAGCGTTACTCCTAGATACTCAAACTCCGTCACCTTTTTGAAGCAATACTCTTTATTCTCATTGTTTGTGGTAGTTTTCAGTTGTGTGTCTTCATTTGAGGTCTGTCCCATTTCCATATACTTTGTTTTTTGCTCATTAATTCTCAGTCCATACTGCTTAGCCTTTACTTCAAAGAGTTTGAAAATCCTCAGCAGTTCCCTTTCCGTTCTTGCCATTAGCACTATATCGTCCGCAAAGGCCAGAACCTGGTTTCTGTTGTCAAAGATCATACCTTTCGTTCGTATTCCACTCTCTCTCAATATTGCCTCCAACAAGAAATTGAAAAGTACTGTGGACAGCGGATCTCCCTGCTTTAATCCCCTTTTAACTTCAAATTTTCCCGATAGGCTTCCTTCTATCCTTACTCTGTTGTCGGTCTTCACTAAGGTCATTTTTACGAGTCTGATCATCTTTTCCGGAATTCCAAGTACTCTTAGGGCCTGGTACAAACGCCTTCTTATCACAGAATCGTAAGCTTGTTTGAAATCTATAAAGAGGAGGTTTAACTTTAACTGTTGCTCGTATGTACTGCTTTGAATCATTTTCAATACGAATATTTGATCAATGGTGGATCTGCCCTTTTTGAATCCTCCCTGGTATTCACCCACCTGCTCGTTTAAGTGTCTTTCCAGTCTGCTTCTTACGACTCTGGCGAGTACCTTATATGTTACGTCTAGGAGAGTGATAGCCCTATAGTTTTCACACACTGCTCTATCTCCCTTCTTATGAATGGGACATACTATGGCCTCTCTCCATACTTCCGGCATTTCCTCTCACTCTCAGATTTTCGTCAACAGGCTACATATTCGCGTTATAAGTGCTTCTCCCCCATGCTTGATTAATTCTGCAGTAATACCATTGCTGCCTGCACTTTTGTTGTTTTTCATACAATGTATGATTTCTCTTATTTCTTCCACGGTTGGAGTCTCTACTGTTTCCGCCGGGCCTCTGACTTCCTCTACCATTTCCTCTTGCTCCTCATCACTCCCATCAGGTTCTTCATTAAGTAGCTCTCTAAAATGCTCCTCCCATCTACTTAGCTTCCCCTGCTTATCTCCTATTAGGTGCCCTTCCTTGCTCTTGTAGTAGTTCTGTTTTCTTAAACATTGGTCACTGCTCTTTTTCGCCTCCTGGTAGAAGTTTCTTACATTTTTATTAATATAATGCTCTTCAATCTCTTGAAGCTTTTCATCCATATGCTCCCTTTTCTTACTCCTACACACTTTCTTCGCGTTTCTTCTCGCCGCTTCATATTCATTCCTGTTTTCTTCACTTGGTTTATCCATATATTTTAGTCTTGCCTCATTCCGTGTGTTAAGACTTTTCTTGCAATCGGTTTCAAACCATTCTTTGTCGCTCCCCTTTTTAACTTGACCCAACCGCTTTTGAGCTGCTTCCTTCATTGCGTCTTCTATTATTCCCCACTCCATTTCAATGTCACCTTGCTCTTCGCTCTGAAGTAGTTTTGCTGTCACGTCTGTCTGGAAATTTTCGGCGGTTTCTTTTTTCTTTAGTTTGGCAACGTCATATTTTTTATTTATTATTCCCTGTTCTCTGACCTTTGGGATAGTTTCTCTTAATTTCGTAATCATTAGTATGTGATCGGAATCTGCGTCTGCTCCTCGGTAAGTTCTAATATCTGTTATTAATTTCGCGTGCTTACTCTCCACTAGGACGTGGTCGATTTGGTTGCGTGTTCTGCCGTCTGGAGCGATCCATGTTTCTTTGTGGATTTTCTTGTGGTCGAAGTAAGTACTCATAATTCTCAAGTTGTTCTCTTGCGCAAAGCCTACCAGCATCTTCCCATTCTCGTTACTTTCGTCATGTTTACTTTTACCTCCAGTAGTTTTTCGGTACATCTCTTCATTCCCCACTTTGGCATTCAAATCACCTATTACAATTTTAATATCATATTTTGGAATTTGATTATATATAATTTCAATATTACCATAGAAATCCTGTTTAACATTTTGGTCTTTATTCTCTGAGGGAGCATGCACATTTATTAGACTTAGTTTTCTAGTCTTACCTCTTAGTCTCAACCTACAAATCCGTTCAGATATGGGCTCGAACTCCACTATCGCACTTTGCAGCCGGTCACTAACTATAAAACCAGTTCCCAACATCCGGTCTTGGCCACCACTACTGAAAAAGCTGTAGTTGTCTATCATTGTTACCCCAGTTCCCTTTTGTTTTGTTTCTTGCATTACCAGGATATCCAGTTTGTACTGCTTCATCACTGACACTATATGTTTTAGGGCGCCTGCTTCATAAGTACTTCTCATGTTCCAGGAACCTATCCGGAGTATGCTTAAATGACCTTTATTTTTTCTTACTTTTGCTTCCCCTATTAATAATCCTTTCGTGTCCTCATTCATTGCCATAGTTACATTATCCTTTGATCCATCCCGGCTGCTCAGCTGTAGTTTGCTGGTGCCTGTTGTATATAAAAAACAAATATTATAGAACAAAGTTTTTTGAAGTTATTCTTCTTTAGGCGCGATTGAGAGTAAAATTACATAAATCTGCGCGCATGCGCACACAGACAGTAATAGTTCGTTGCTAATCTTTCAAGATAGGTATGTATGTATCTGTATCAGCGCAATTAAGTCATTAAAAAAATATATTAGTGTTTTTAGTAAATGTATTATTTATTATAATTTTTGCATTTGTCTTTCTCTGTAGTAGGATAATAAAATATTATGTATGTAGGTATAACATTTTTATATGTTTATTTGTCACCGTGTTGTGTAATTATATCCGAAACTTACGTGTTACTTAAAGAAGCTCGGTGGCGTAGTTGGTAGAGCGTTGGGCCAATGATTGGAAGGTTGCGGGTTCCAATCCTGGACGATTCATTTTTTTTTTTAATTTTTGGTTGTTTTAATAAAAAAATTTTGAAAGTGGTAGATGAGAAAGTTAGTTTAATATTTAAATAAAATACAAATAACCTGTTAAGTATATTTACTTCGTTGAAATTATACAGTGAGCACGTAAAGGTTGGAATAAATTCATTTTCTCGAGAATGGAAGATTTTGGAAAAAATCCCGAAACAGGTCAATTTTTATTTTTAAATTACGACTTTTTGGCATATATATCATACTAGTGACGTGACCCATCTGGGCGTGATGACGTCATCGATAATTTTTTAAATGAGAAAAGTGGTCGTGTGATAGCTCATTTGAAAGGTAATTCAATTCCCTATTCAGTAATATAAACATTAACATAATTATTTATACAGGGTGTCCAAAAATTTTTTTTTTGGATTAAATTTATTGACATAAAAAGAAGAATATATGTAATTTATTTAATTCAAAATACATTTTACTGCTCTCAGAAAACAGAAAAAAAATGAATATTTGAAAAATAATCATTGATATTGGCTTAAATTAAATGTTCAAATTGTCACGAGGCTGGTGGGTGGCTGCTTTAATATTGAATTTAAGCAAAAAACAACATTTATTTGCCAAAAAACATTTTTTTCTGGTTTCTGATAGCAGTAAAATGTATTTTGAATTAAATAAATTACACACATTCTTCTTTTTATGTCAATAAATTTAATTAAAAAAAATTTTTTAGGCACCCTGTATAAATAATTATGTTAATAGACTAAGTTTTCACTCTAATGGCATACAACATATCCCACCAGAATGAAAACAATGGGAACCTTCTCTGGTTACACCTCCGAGGCTTCTACAATTTGCAAGCCATACGGATGCTGAGACTAAGGAAGATGAGGGAATTCTACAATTTACAATTCACGTCACATCTGCTCAGCGCGGTAAAGTTCCAACGAGACTGGTTCCCTTCATACTCCACACAGAGTAAATGTAAAACAAAAATGAATAACCATTTTCAATTTCGTTGCAAAACGAAAATACAGCCGAACCATATTCCAGTCCAATCAGAGAGTGCTGCAAGCACCTCTACCGGTTTCGAAACTTATTAGTCTCTCATCAGGAGGCACATATGCTGCTCTCCCTGATCCAACCAAAACAAACCCCAGCGTGCAGTCCCGAATTGCAACGAACGAAATGGCATAGATGCCCTAGCGGCAACTGCTAGCAAAAGACTAAGTTTTCACTCTAATGGCATACAACATATCCCACCAGAATGAAAACAATGGGAACCTTCTCTGGTTACACCTCCGAGGCTTCTACAATTTGCAAGCCATACGGATGCTGAGACTAAGGAAGATGAGGGAATTCTACAATTTACAATTCACGTCACATCTGCTCAGCGCGGTAAAGTTCCAACGAGACTGGTTCCCTTCATACTCCACACAGAGTAAATGTAAAACAAAAATGAATAACCATTTTCAATTTCGTTGCAAAACGAAAATACAGCCGAACCATATTCCAGTCCAATCAGAGAGTGCTGTAAGCACCTCTACCGGTTTCGAAACTTATTAGTCTCTCATCAGGAGGCACATATGCTGCTCTCCCTGATCCAACCAAAACAAACCCCAGCGTGCAGTCCCGAATTGCAACGAACGAAATGGCATAGATGCCCTAGCGGCAACTGCTAGCAAAAGACTAAGTTTTCACTCTAATGGCATACAACATATCCCACCAGAATGAAAACAATGGGAACCTTCTCTGGTTACACCTCCGAGGCTTCTACAATTTGCAAGCCATACGGATGCTGAGACTAAGGAAGATGAGGGAATTCTACAATTTACAATTCACGTCACATCTGCTCAGCGCGGTAAAGTTCCAACGAGACTGGTTCCCTTCATACTCCACACAGAGTAAATGTAAAACAAAAATGAATAACCATTTTCAATTTCGTTGCAAAACGAAAATACAGCCGAACCATATTCCAGTCCAATCAGAGAGTGCTGCAAGCACCTCTACCGGTTTCGAAACTTATTAGTCTCTCATCAGGAGGCACATATGCTGCTCTCCCTGATCCAACCAAAACAAACCCCAGCGTGCAGTCCCGAATTGCAACGAACGAAATGGCATAGATGCCCTAGCGGCAACTGCTAGCAAAAGACTAAGTTTTCACTCTAATGGCATACAACATATCCCACCAGAATGAAAACAATGGGAACCTTCTCTGGTTACACCTCCGAGGCTTCTACAATTTGCAAGCCATACGGATGCTGAGACTAAGGAAGATGAGGGAATTCTACAATTTACAATTCACGTCACATCTGCTCAGCGCGGTAAAGTTCCAACGAGACTGGTTCCCTTCATACTCCACACAGAGTAAATGTAAAACAAAAATGAATAACCATTTTCAATTTCGTTGCAAAACGAAAATACAGCCGAACCATATTCCAGTCCAATCAGAGAGTGCTGCAAGCACCTCTACCGGTTTCGAAACTTATTAGTCTCTCATCAGGAGGCACATATGCTGCTCTCCCTGATCCAACCAAAACAAACCCCAGCGTGCAGTCCCGAATTGCAACGAACGAAATGGCATAGATGCCCTAGCGGCAACTGCTAGCAAAAGACTAAGTTTTCACTCTAATGGCATACAACATATCCCACCAGAATGAAAACAATGGGAACCTTCTCTGGTTACACCTCCGAGGCTTCTACAATTTGCAAGCCATACGGATGCTGAGACTAAGGAAGATGAGGGAATTCTACAATTTACAATTCACGTCACATCTGCTCAGCGCGGTAAAGTTCCAACGAGACTGGTTCCCTTCATACTCCACACAGAGTAAATGTAAAACAAAAATGAATAACCATTTTCAATTTCGTTGCAAAACGAAAATACAGCCGAACCATATTCCAGTCCAATCAGAGAGTGCTGCAAGCACCTCTACCGTATGGCTTGCAAATTGTAGAAGCCTCGGAGGTGTAACCAGAGAAGGTTCCCATTGTTTTCATTCTGGTGGGATATGTTGTATGCCATTAGAGTGAAAACTTAGTCTTTTGCTAGCAGTTGCCGCTAGGGCATCTATGCCATTTCGTTCGTTGCAATTCGGGACTGCACGCTGGGGTTTGTTTTGGTTGGATCAGGGAGAGCAGCATATGTGCCTCCTGATGAGAGACTAATAAGTTTCGAAACCGGTAGAGGTGCTTGCAGCACTCTCTGATTGGACTGGAATATGGTTCGGCTGTATTTTCGTTTTGCAACGAAATTGAAAATGGTTATTCATTTTTGTTTTACATTTACTCTGTGTGGAGTATGAAGGGAACCAGTCTCGTTGGAACTTTACCGCGCTGAGCAGATGTGACGTGAATTGTAAATTGTAGAATTCCCTCATCTTCCTTAGTCTCAGCATCCGTATGGCTTGCAAATTGTAGAAGCCTCGGAGGTGTAACCAGAGAAGGTTCCCATTGTTTTCATTCTGGTGGGATATGTTGTATGCCATTAGAGTGAAAACTTAGTCTTTTGCTAGCAGTTGCCGCTAGGGCATCTATGCCATTTCGTTCGTTGCAATTCGGGACTGCACGCTGGGGTTTGTTTTGGTTGGATCAGGGAGAGCAGCATATGTGCCTCCTGATGAGAGACTAATAAGTTTCGAAACCGGTAGAGGTGCTTGCAGCACTCTCTGATTGGACTGGAATATGGTTCGGCTGTATTTTCGTTTTGCAACGAAATTGAAAATGGTTATTCATTTTTGTTTTACATTTACTCTGTGTGGAGTATGAAGGGAACCAGTCTCGTTGGAACTTTACCGCGCTGAGCAGATGTGACGTGAATTGTAAATTGTAGAATTCCCTCATCTTCCTTAGTCTCAGCATCCGTATGGCTTGCAAATTGTAGAAGCCTCGGAGGTGTAACCAGAGAAGGTTCCCATTGTTTTCATTCTGGTGGGATATGTTGTATGCCATTAGAGTGAAAACTTAGTCTTTTGCTAGCAGTTGCCGCTAGGGCATCTATGCCATTTCGTTCGTTGCAATTCGGGACTGCACGCTGGGGTTTGTTTTGGTTGGATCAGGGAGAGCAGCATATGTGCCTCCTGATGAGAGACTAATAAGTTTCGAAACCGGTAGAGGTGCTTGCAGCACTCTCTGATTGGACTGGAATATGGTTCGGCTGTATTTTCGTTTTGCAACGAAATTGAAAATGGTTATTCATTTTTGTTTTACATTTACTCTGTGTGGAGTATGAAGGGAACCAGTCTCGTTGGAACTTTACCGCGCTGAGCAGATGTGACGTGAATTGTAAATTGTAGAATTCCCTCATCTTCCTTAGTCTCAGCATCCGTATGGCTTGCAAATTGTAGAAGCCTCGGAGGTGTAACCAGAGAAGGTTCCCATTGTTTTCATTCTGGTGGGATATGTTGTATGCCATTAGAGTGAAAACTTAGTCTTTTGCTAGCAGTTGCCGCTAGGGCATCTATGCCATTTCGTTCGTTGCAATTCGGGACTGCACGCTGGGGTTTGTTTTGGTTGGATCAGGGAGAGCAGCATATGTGCCTCCTGATGAGAGACTAATAAGTTTCGAAACCGGTAGAGGTGCTTGCAGCACTCTCTGATTGGACTGGAATATGGTTCGGCTGTATTTTCGTTTTGCAACGAAATTGAAAATGGTTATTCATTTTTGTTTTACATTTACTCTGTGTGGAGTATGAAGGGAACCAGTCTCGTTGGAACTTTACCGCGCTGAGCAGATGTGACGTGAATTGTAAATTGTAGAATTCCCTCATCTTCCTTAGTCTCAGCATCCGTATGGCTTGCAAATTGTAGAAGCCTCGGAGGTGTAACCAGAGAAGGTTCCCATTGTTTTCATTCTGGTGGGATATGTTGTATGCCATTAGAGTGAAAACTTAGTCTTTTGCTAGCAGTTGCCGCTAGGGCATCTATGCCATTTCGTTCGTTGCAATTCGGGACTGCACGCTGGGGTTTGTTTTGGTTGGATCAGGGAGAGCAGCATATGTGCCTCCTGATGAGAGACTAATAAGTTTCGAAACCGGTAGAGGTGCTTGCAGCACTCTCTGATTGGACTGGAATATGGTTCGGCTGTATTTTCGTTTTGCAACGAAATTGAAAATGGTTATTCATTTTTGTTTTACATTTACTCTGTGTGGAGTATGAAGGGAACCAGTCTCGTTGGAACTTTACCGCGCTGAGCAGATGTGACGTGAATTGTAAATTGTAGAATTCCCTCATCTTCCTTAGTCTCAGCATCCGTATGGCTTGCAAATTGTAGAAGCCTCGGAGGTGTAACCAGAGAAGGTTCCCATTGTTTTCATTCTGGTGGGATATGTTGTATGCCATTAGAGTGAAAACTTAGTCTTTTGCTAGCAGTTGCCGCTAGGGCATCTATGCCATTTCGTTCGTTGCAATTCGGGACTGCACGCTGGGGTTTGTTTTGGTTGGATCAGGGAGAGCAGCATATGTGCCTCCTGATGAGAGACTAATAAGTTTCGAAACCGGTAGAGGTGCTTGCAGCACTCTCTGATTGGACTGGAATATGGTTCGGCTGTATTTTCGTTTTGCAACGAAATTGAAAATGGTTATTCATTTTTGTTTTACATTTACTCTGTGTGGAGTATGAAGGGAACCAGTCTCGTTGGAACTTTACCGCGCTGAGCAGATGTGACGTGAATTGTAAATTGTAGAATTCCCTCATCTTCCTTAGTCTCAGCATCCGTATGGCTTGCAAATTGTAGAAGCCTCGGAGGTGTAACCAGAGAAGGTTCCCATTGTTTTCATTCTGGTGGGATATGTTGTATGCCATTAGAGTGAAAACTTAGTCTTTTGCTAGCAGTTGCCGCTAGGGCATCTATGCCATTTCGTTCGTTGCAATTCGGGACTGCACGCTGGGGTTTGTTTTGGTTGGATCAGGGAGAGCAGCATATGTGCCTCCTGATGAGAGACTAATAAGTTTCGAAACCGGTAGAGGTGCTTACAGCACTCTCTGATTGGACTGGAATATGGTTCGGCTGTATTTTCGTTTTGCAACGAAATTGAAAATGGTTATTCATTTTTGTTTTACATTTACTCTGTGTGGAGTATGAAGGGAACCAGTCTCGTTGGAACTTTACCGCGCTGAGCAGATGTGACGTGAATTGTAAATTGTAGAATTCCCTCATCTTCCTTAGTCTCAGCATCCGTATGGCTTGCAAATTGTAGAAGCCTCGGAGGTGTAACCAGAGAAGGTTCCCATTGTTTTCATTCTGGTGGGATATGTTGTATGCCATTAGAGTGAAAACTTAGTCTTTTGCTAGCAGTTGCCGCTAGGGCATCTATGCCATTTCGTTCGTTGCAATTCGGGACTGCACGCTGGGGTTTGTTTTGGTTGGATCAGGGAGAGCAGCATATGTGCCTCCTGATGAGAGACTAATAAGTTTCGAAACCGGTAGAGGTGCTTGCAGCACTCTCTGATTGGACTGGAATATGGTTCGGCTGTATTTTCGTTTTGCAACGAAATTGAAAATGGTTATTCATTTTTGTTTTACATTTACTCTGTGTGGAGTATGAAGGGAACCAGTCTCGTTGGAACTTTACCGCGCTGAGCAGATGTGACGTGAATTGTAAATTGTAGAATTCCCTCATCTTCCTTAGTCTCAGCATCCGTATGGCTTGCAAATTGTAGAAGCCTCGGAGGTGTAACCAGAGAAGGTTCCCATTGTTTTCATTCTGGTGGGATATGTTGTATGCCATTAGAGTGAAAACTTAGTCTTTTGCTAGCAGTTGCCGCTAGGGCATCTATGCCATTTCGTTCGTTGCAATTCGGGACTGCACGCTGGGGTTTGTTTTGGTTGGATCAGGGAGAGCAGCATATGTGCCTCCTGATGAGAGACTAATAAGTTTCGAAACCGGTAGAGGTGCTTGCAGCACTCTCTGATTGGACTGGAATATGGTTCGGCTGTATTTTCGTTTTGCAACGAAATTGAAAATGGTTATTCATTTTTATTTTTTTTTTTTTTTTTTTTTTTTTTTTTTTAATTATGTTAATGTTTATATTACTGAATAAAGAATTGAATTACCTTTCAAATGAGCTATCATACCACCCCTATTCTCATTTAAAAAAATCATCGATGACGTCATCACGCCCAGATGGGTGACGTCACTAGTATGATATATATGCCAAAAAGTCGTAATTTAAAAATAAAAATTGACCTGTTTCGGGATTTTTTTCCAAAATCGTTTGCTCTTGAGAAAATGAATTGATTCCAACCTTTACGTGCTCACTGTATAATAGAAGAATAACTTCTTACGTGCGTACAAAGTACACACACATTATTTTTTTTTATTTTAAAGAGTTTTCAAAGGAAACAATATTATAGATTATAGAACTAACATTTTTTAACCTTTAATTTTTTTAATCTTTATAAATATTGAAAATACAATACTCGAACTTTCCTGAAAAGTTATACTGAAGTTCCTAAATTCTCTGAATTTTTTGAAAATATTGAAGAGAAAACTTGAACCACTACTACTAGTAGTACCTTGACATGTTTCGAGAGAGGATTCGCCTGGTAATTTATTGCACTTTCTCGAATATTTTCTAATAATATGTCTTGGACCCACAAAAAAATTATTACCTCTGCTTTCGACGACTGCGGCTTAATTTGACTCAACACGGGAAACCTCACCAGGCCCGGACACCGGAAGGATTGACAGATTGAGAGCTCTTTCTTGATTCGACGGAATCGGAGAAGTCAATCAGAATTCAGTAAATGTATTGTCGGTCTCAAGTTCGTATAAAAGAGGAGGGTTCTTAGTTAATGAATTTGCCTAATAGGTATAGGCCAAACATAGGCATACACAAAATGACATGGATTTCACCAGATGGAACCACAACCAATCAAATTGACCATGTGCTGATAGACAAAAGGGCAGCCAGTAGTATCTCCGATGTGAGAACACGACGAGGAGCATGCTGTGGATCAGACCATCTTTTAGTACAAACCAAATTTAGATGCAGAGTTAACAGCAAAAGAAACGAAAGACAACAAAGAACAAACAAATTGGACCTGGAAAAACTGAAGATTCAGGAATGTAAAGAGAAGTTCGAACAAGAAGTCGCAAATGAGTTAAGGACACTAGAACTGCACTCCATAGAGGGCAAATGGACTAATATCAAAACAGCAGTACTGACAGCAGCAGCGTCCACCCTGGGAAACAAGAAAAAGGAGAGAAGAGCAGCATGGTTTGATGACGAGTGCAGACAAGCAACCGAGGAAAGAAATGAAGCACACAAAATGTACATAACAAGAAGAACACGGGAAAGACGAACATTATTTGAAGTCGCAAGACGGAAAGCAGACAAGACATGTAGAAATAAAAAGAGAGCCTATGAAAATGGACAAATAGAAAAAATGGAAGAACATTTCAAAAATAACGAAATTAGAGGGGCTTACGAAAACCTAAAAAAGATAAAAAGTGGGTATAAACCTCAAACAAGTCTATGTAAAGATGAAAGTGGGCAAATAATCAGTGACCAACAGAAAGTCACAGAAACCTGGAAGCATTATTTTCAGACACTACTTGGAACTCAAGTAGACATGGAAGATGAAATGGGTATGATCTACGTAGAAGAGAATGGAGTAGAAGCTCCAACCATAGAGGAAGTTTTCGAAGCCATTAAGGCCCAGAAAAACAATAAAGCTCCGGGAGTTGATGAAATACCAGCAGAACTATATAAGGTAGGTGGCGACCACCTAGCAAGTCACATCCACGCGCTCATCAGAGACGTATGGCAAGAAGAGAAAATACCCGACGACTGGAAGAAAAGTATAGTATGCTCGATCTATAAAAAAGGAGACAAACTCCAGTGCAAAAACTACCGTGGAATCTCTCTACTATGTACAGCATATAAAGTCCTCACGTATATTATAAACCAGCGGCTCCAACCACTAGCAGAAAATATTATTGGAGAGTATCAGACGGACTTCCGACGGGGAAGATCGACACTGGATCAAATATTCACAGTAAAACAGATCTTGAGCAAAGCATGGGAACACGATATTGATGTTCACAACGTGTTTGTAGACTTCAAACAGGCATACGACTCAGTCAAAAGGAACAAACTATACTATATATTGGCTGAATTGGCAATACCACACAAGTTAATAAGACTCATTAAAGCCACAATGGATGAAACTCAGGCATGTGTACGAATACAAAACCACCGGACAGACTTTTTTAACATTTCGCAGGGACTAAAACAGGGAGATGGGCTGGCCCCAACATTGTTTAACCTGGCACTGGAGTATGCGGTTAGGCAAATGCAAACTGGACGAGGAAATCTACTGATCAACCGAACGGTTCAACTGGCCGCTTATGCTGATGATATTAATATTATGAGTAGAACATCAACAGGAGCACAGGAAACATATGCAGAGTTAAAAACACAAACAAAAATGCTAGGTCTGGAAATTAACACAGAAAAAACAAAAATAATGACTCAGACGAGAAGAAATATAGTCCCAGAAAACATTATACATGAAGATGACATTGAAACGGTTGAAAAGTTTACATACCTGGGAGTAGAAATATATGCCGACGGATCAGAAGATGGAGAAATAAGGAAGAGAATAACGCAGGCAAACAGAGCTTATTTTGCCCTCTCCCATATATTTCGGTCAAAAAGTGTCCACCGAAATACAAAGATGAGAATCTATAAAACCTTAATTCGACCAATAACATGCTATGGCAGTGAAGTCTGGGTGCTGAAAGAAACATCCAAAAACAAACTCGACACATTCGAAAGGAAAGTACTTAGGAGAATACTAGGACCTGTGAGGGAAAACGGAATCTTCAGAAGTCGATACAACAACGAGCTTTATCAACTTTATAAGGAAACGCCCCTGTCAGACTTCATTAGATTACAAAGATTGCAATGGGCCGGACATGTGATAAGAATGGGAGAGGATAGGCTACCAAAACGAGCACTGAATGCTAGAATGCAAGGAAAGAGACCGGTTGGGAAGCCACGAAAGCGCTGGGAAGACACAGTAAACAGCGACGCACAAGCCCTTTTAGGAGTCCGTGTATGGAGAAGAGCAGCCACAGACAGGCAAGGGTGGAGGCAAAAAATAAAGGAGGCCAAGGCTCAATTTGGGCTGTAGTGCCGTAGAAGAAGAAGAAGAAGTATAGGCCTGGATCCCGCGTACCAAAAAAAAGTTGATTAATAGCAAGCTGAAAATTTGTTAATAGCTTAACGGTGTCTAGTCGGACAAACTTTGATGTACGGGAACACTCGAAGAGGGAAAGTTTTAATTGTGGAAGAGTTTAAAAATTTGGAAAGTCAGATTACGAAAACGTCCCATGAATTTTGTCGGACATAACATCCAATTGATTTGGTACCCTTTCATTAAACTCTCATGCAAAAATCAGACTGCTATTACTAACCAACATGATCCTTGTCATTTGACATGTTCTTCGTGTTCCACTCATTAAAATGCCCAGTTGGTGATAAACACCAGTCTGATTTTTGCATGATAGTTTAATGAAATGATAACAAATCAATTGGAAGTTCTGTCCGACAAAATACACACACTGGCAAAATTAGCCGAACACCTTAAAAATTGGACATGTTTGATGTCTCGAATTTCCTAAACCTGTTGTCCGATTTGAGTGATTCTTTTAGTATGTTATAGTCTCATTATTTAAGAATATGGGTGTAATAATATTGTTGCTAGACAGGTAAATGTCATTTTATACCGGGTGTAATAATCATATTGTGTTTTTTTCTTAAAGTTCGGAACACCCTGTGAAATATTCTAGCATATATAAAATATTGAAATTAAAACTCAATTATAGCCTTAGGCTTTCTTAATATTTTCTTTTTTGATTCATTTGCCTATGTTGGAAAATAAAAAAGGTATGTGCTTTAACAACTAGCCATGTTTTTCATCAATAAATCCTCATAGTAGGGGAGGAAAGTATGCTAAATTTGCAGTTACTCGAGCGTTATGGGGACCTATTGGATTGTGAAGAGTGGGTGCTAAAACCAAAAAAAGTTAAGTTAAGTTTTCCATAAAGTGTGGGACTCTCCATTCTTTAATTTAATTTTCCATTTCCAACAATCGTTTTTTCCGATTATAACGCTATCTATCCATAATTGGAAAAAATGTTGTGAATAAAAGTTACTTATTTTTACGTCAGGTATCCAAATCTGCAACAAAAATTGGGGGCTCCTATTTAAGATTTTAAAGTAACTCCCCACCCCACCTTTGTGAGGGGTCGTGTTTGGTGCCATTCGATAGATTTTTGAAAAATATTGAATACGTGTATTTTGCAGTTTTACGATCTGATGTTCATTTCGCCAAATATCGCAGAGTTCGTATTTAGAATTTTTAATTTACCCCCACCCCTCTCCGTGGGGTGTCGTGTTTAGTATTATTCGATAGATTTTTGAAAAATATTAAACACGTATTTTTTAGTTTTTCGATCTGACGTTTATTTTGCGAAATATTCGCTTTTTTGTGAAACTTTCTCATAGCCTAGTTTAGGATTGTTTATTAAACTAAACAGAAAATAAGGAATTATTGATGGAAAATATGGCTAGTTGTTAACGCACATAACTTTTTTATTATCCAACATAAGCAAATAGTGAGAAACCTTGTACCCTGTAAATGTACCTCTACCATAATATTGGTTCTTAATACAGGGGAGTTCGTTAAGGGGGATCCGATATTATATCCTTAAAAAAATTTGAAATCGTCAGATTCAGATAAGGTAAGTTAACTACATGCAAAATAGTGTATATTTAAAAAATCTGACGATTTGAACGGGGCCTAAAAAATGGGCGAGTCACAAAGTCTGGCAAAAAAAGCGATTATTTCGCGAAATGAAAGTCAAATCGAAAAACTAAAAAATACGTGTTCAATATTTTTCAAAAGTCTATCGAATGATACCAAAATCGAACCCCAACGGAAAGGGGTGAGGGGTAAATTAAAAATTTTAAATACGAACCCTGCAATATTTCGCGAAACAAACATCAGATCGAAAAACTCCAAAATACACGTATTCAATATTTTTGAAAAATCTATCGAATGGCTCCAAACACGAGCCCCCACGGAGGTGGGGTGGGGGATTTAACTTAAAATCTTAAATAGGAGCCCCTAATTTTTATTGCAGATTTGGATTCTTTACGTAAAAATAAGCAACTTTAATTCGACACATTTTTTCAAATTATGGATAGATACCGCTATACCTAATCGAAAAAAAAAACGATTATTTCAAATGGAAAATTAAATTAAAAAATGAAAAGTACCCCATTTTATGGAAAACTTAACTTAACATGTTTCTGGTTTTAGCACATACTCTACACAATCCAATAGGTCCTCATAACGCTCGAGTGACTGCTACTATGAGGATTTATTGATTAAAAACATGGATAGTTGTTAACGCACATAACTTTTTATTATCTCATATAAGTAAATTAATCAAAAAGGAAAATGTTAAGAAAGCCCAAGCCTACAATTGAGTTTTAATTGTAATATTTTACATATGCTAGAATATTCCACAGGGTGTTCCAAACTTTAATAAAAAAACACAGTATGATTGGTACACCCGGTATAAAATGATATTTACCTGTCTAGCAACAATATTATTACAGCGATATTCTAAAATAATAAGGCTATAACATACTAAAAGTATCACTCAAATCTGAAAACAGGTTTAGGAAATTCGAGACATCAAACATGTCCCATTTTTAAGGTGTTCGGCTAATTTTGCCGGTGTGTGTACATGGAACGTTTTCGTAGTCTGACGTTCCAAATTTTTAACCTGTTCCACAATTAAAACTTCCCCTGTTCCAGTGTTCCCATAAATCAAAATTTGTCCGACTAGACACCGTTAAGCTATTAACACATTTTCAGCTTGCTATTAATCAACTTTTTTTTGGTACGCGGGATCCAGGTCTAGTATATATAGTAGAATCTCACAAACCAAGAACGTATGATCGAAATAAGAAACCCTAAAATCGAAAACTAAATTTAGAGAATACATGTGATTTATAGCGAAAAGCCCAGCCAGATGGAGTCCACGCAGGACTTTTCTTCACGAAAAATACGAACACACCGTCGAAAATACCATGCGTTGGAATAAGTGTTACCTCCCCTCCCGTATTAACTTATTTATTTTGAGCACATAAGCAAAACGCTAGGACAGGTCGATTTTTGAAATAATCATATTATATTATAGCACCAATATTTCGAACTTTACGCGATCCCTCTTCAGGTGACAGTCACAACTTTAATTTTTGAAGTTATACTTTTTTAGGCGCGATGGGAGTGGAATTTAATATGCGCGAATTCATCAAAAACCTTGTTCCCCGGCGCAGACGCATTATACCTTTGGTCTGATTGGGTGTTCAAATGACATGACAATAATTGTTCAATATGGAGGTTATGGATGAACAAATATTGTATATTAGTTTTTATTGTTGTGAGGACACAGATAAAAGCAAGTTTATAATTGTAGTAACTTTTTAAATAGTTTTTAAAAGCAACAGGTACGAAGGTACTTAATTGTAAATGTTTCAGTATTGTAATAAAAAATTACATAGGTACTTACCTATTTGAAAAATGTATGTACCTATCTAGTAGGTAATGCTTTGATTTACATAATTTGATTACCAACAAAATTTCTACCACTCTTCATCTAATATACCTATTGTTTTCTTACTCTATGTTTTGTTGTATTTTAATATTTTAATTCCCTTTGTGAACACTCACACACAAAAATCAAACTAATTTGATTAAATTCAGAACTGTCAAACAGTAAAACGTTCAGTTAGCCTACCTTCCCACATGACAAGTACGTGTAAGTGGTCAAGTCGGGTGACGGGTGTGTGTAAGTGGATTTCATATCTAAGGACGAGGGTTTGACTCCCAATGCAAGTTTTTATTTTTTTATTTTTTTTATACATTTTATGATTGTGAATATATTTGTTATATAATTTTTTTCAGAAAATGCGTATTTAGTTAAAAATTTTGCCAACAATTATTGTTCAGAAATCATTTCTTTGGTGCGTTTTTCAATGTGTTTGTGTGTGTTTTATTCTTTTATTTTTTTAATTTTTGGTAGGTATTGTTTTAATAAAAATGTCTGGAAAGTAGTAAGTATTAAAATTAGTTTAATATTTAAATAAAATATAAATAAACTGTTTAAAGCACATATATTAATTTCGTTGGAATCATATAATAGAAGTATAACTTCTTACGTGCGTACAAAGTACACGCACATTCTTTTTTAAATGGGAAAGTACATCAAGTAACACCTCATTTAAAAGCTTTTGAAATACTGATTTCAAAAATCTATAATACTTTAGTTCGAAAATTTACAAAATTTAAATTATACGAGAAAGAATTTTCATACGTACCTTGTAACAATTTATGCCTGGTTGCACCAACAGATATTAGGCTTAAGACGTGCCTTAAACTCAGAATACGAAACATGCCCGTTACACTATTGAGTCTTAGATCAATTTTTCAACTTGTCACAATAGATTGCCACGTGAATTGGATCGGTAAGAATCGAAAATAATGGTGCAAAGTAAGTGGGACTTAAAGCAGCCCTATCTAGAAGCTGAGCTGGGCTAAGCTGGAGCTTAAGATTTGTTGGCACAACCAGGCATTAATGATTTTTTGTTCGTATGAATTAATTTTTGTATAGCAATGTTTACCAATGATAGTTTTTTTACCAATTATAGTTTAGTTTCTATGGAACGAAAGATCATTAGGTAAGTTTGTTGACTGTACTCCGTCTCACCTTGACTTTACAGTATAACGAACATAGGCAATACAGTTCTTATGAGAGTTTTTAGCGCGGTGATGCCGATTTTATCAAAAAGAATTTGTAATCGAACATTAGAGAGATTAACTTAAAACTATTTTAGAAAGGCAATCTACAATTTTAGGAATCATGTGCGTTTAAGTGTATTTGACATACTATATTTATTACGCATATGAATCCTACAATTATTGTAGATCGCCCTTCTAACACAGTTTTAATTTAATCTCTCTAATGTTCGATTACAAATTCTTTTTGATAAAATCGGCATCACCGCGTTAAAAACTCTCATGAGGACTGCATTGCCTATGTTCCTTATACTTTAAAGTCAAGGTGGGACGGACTGTAGATCGAGAGGTACGTAGGTACATTGAAACTCTTTCTCGCATAATTTAGATTCTGTAAATCTTCGAATCAAAGTATTATACATTTTTGAAATCAGTATTTTAAAAGCTTGTAAATAAGATGTCACATGATGCACTTTCCCATTAAAAAAAAACCAAAGTTATGACTATTACCTGAAGAGGGATCGCGTAAAGTTCGAAACATTGATGCTATAATATACTGATAATTTTAAAAATCGACCTGTCCGAGCGTTTTGCTTATGTGCTAAAAAATAAGTTAATAGGGAGGTGGTGTAACACTTATTCCAGCGCACTGTATAAAATATATTAGTCACAGAATTGTTAAAGCTTCTGTAAAATACCACATATCGTTTACCAATCTAATTAGCATATACGCACCAGATATTTCAAAGCCAGCAGATACAACATACAAATTCTTTCGAATATTACAAAAAAAAACGGTTAAAAAATAAACATTTATCTTTCAACAAACAGATCTACAACAATTTGCACCATCCTTGTTTTTTCCATTCTGATAATTTGTTCATTCCACTCTTTTTTCCTGTTTAGTATCCAATCATTAATCTCGTCTACCCCATATGTAGGTATTTCTTATGTTTTGACTTATTTTTCTGTCTATAAAAATCTTTCTAGCTATTCCTTCATTTCTGTTGTTTCAAGCAATCTTTTTGTTTTTGTCTTTTCTGATTTAGTTTCTGCGGTGTATGTCAGTATAGACCTTATAGTAGCAATGTTTTTATTACACCATAATATATTATCGTTGATTGAGATATTGGGGGATCCCAATACTATAATCAATGATATTATTTAGACAGCCAGCTATTTTTGTTGCTCTCGTTGTTTGCCCTTAATATATTCCCTTTCTCATTTTCAAGAACTTACATCGATTGTAATGAGGGCATTGTTAATCTTAAAAGTTCGTTGGCAATGAATGAAAATGTGTTTGGCGATATAATATGTGTTTACATTACGGCGAAAAATACAGTATAAATGTATCTAACCTAGGTACATCTGTATTAACTTAACATTTATATAATTTCACTTAAAATTTTTGAAGTATTGAATAATATTTTTGCTCAAAATCAATAATTCCTTACTATGTCGTATTTCATCATTTGCTAGATTTTATATTATCTGTCTGTAAAATCTGGGTCAGTAAAGCCCAAGGCACAATCCAACAAATCACAATTGATCGAGGCTTTAAAATAAATGATGGGACAATCTTTCGCAGGCCTTGTTAATTAATTACGATAGGAGAAATCAAGACATAATTGATATTTATGAATAGGTTGATAATGATTCGTACAAACTTTACATAAAGTTTAACTACTACCATTGTTACTACCATTTACGACTTATTAAAAGGATCTGGGTGTAGCAAATATGTACAAAGCGGCAACATAAAATTGGCAATAAGAAACAATATATATTTTAATTTCTTACAAAATTCTTTCGTGATATACATTACCTAACAGCTGGCGCACTAGCACAACGATCTTAATGTTTAAAAAGGGTGATAAAACGGTACCCGAAAACTCTTCTTCTTTAAGAGCCATCTCCGCGGCGGAGGTCGGCAATCATCATAGCTATTCGTATTTTAGAGATGGCTGCTCTGAAAAGTTCATTTGATGTACATCCGTACCACTCTCTCAGGTTGCGCAGCCACGATATTCTGCGTCGCCCTATGCTTCTCTTTCCTTGAATCATTCCCTGCATAATGAATTGGAGCAAGCTGTATCTCTCTCCACGTGTAATATGTCCGAGATATTCCAATTTTCTTGTTTTGATGGTATTTAGGATTTCCATTTCTTTATTCATCCTTCTCAGAACCTCTTTGTTTGTAACGTGTTCTGTCCACGATATTTTCAGAATTCTTCTGTACACCCACAGCTCGAATGATTCTAGTTTTTTTATTGATGCAGCATTCAAGGTCCAAGCTTCCATTCCATAAAACAGAGTCGAGAAAACGTAGCACCTAGCCAACCTAACTCTTAGCTCCAACTTCAAATCTCTTGTGCAGAGCACTTTCCTCATTTTGTTAAAATTTGCTCTAGCCTTTTCTATCCTGATTTTGATTTCCTGTAAGTAATCTCCTGTGGAGTTGATCATTGTTCCAAGGTATGCATATTGATCGACTCGTTCGATATTGGATCCGTTGATGACGAGATTTTCGTTATTTCTTTGAGTTTTCGATATTCTCATAAACTTTGTCTTCTTGACATTCATTGTTAGCCCGTATTCTTCTCCAAACTCTGCTATTCTGGTCACCAGCCTCTGAAGATCCCCAATATTTTCAGCTAAGATGACAGTGTCATCCGCATATCTAATGTTGTTAATGGGAACTCCATTTACCTTTATTCTAGCTGTTTCACCATCCAGAGCTTTTTTCAAGATCTCTTCCGAGTAGGCATTAAAAAGAACCGGCGACAACACGCATCCCTGTCTCACTCCACGTCTGATTTCAATTTCCTCCGACAGCTGATCGTTAACATGTACTTTTGCTCGTTGATTATAGTATAAATTCGATATAATCCTGAGGTCATTGTAGTCCAGCTTCCTTGATTCCAGAACATGCATTAATTGTTCATGTCGTACTTTGTCGAATGCTTTATTATAGTCAATAAAACACGCATATATATCTTGATTGACGTCCAGGCACCTTTGTATAAGTATGTTAAGTGAAAAAAGAGCTTCACGAGTTCCCAGGCCTTTGCGAAACCCAAATTGTGTATCATTAATGTCTATGTCTAGTTTATGATATATTCGGTTATGGATGACTTTCAGTAGCAACTTTAGCACATGGGACATCAAACTAATGGTGCGGTAGTCGCCGCATTCTCGTGCGTTTTTCTTTTTAGGGAGGCAAATAAAGATCGACGTCAACCATTCTTTGGGTAATGTGCCTGAGCTATAAATTTTGTTCAAGAGTACCACTAAAATATCAATATGCTGCTCATCTATAATTTTTAAAAGGTCGATAGGAAGCATGTCAGGTCCCGGGGCTTTTTCTGTTCTTCATTGTTTTTAACGCATGTATTATTTCTTCCGTTGTAATATATGGACCTATTTCTCCTGAAGTAAGTTCTATGTGTTCCAGGTACCCTCTTTCATCATCGAACAGTTCAGCGATGTATTCTGCCCAACGTTGTACTTTCTCATCGGTCTCTGTTATAGCGACCCCGTGTCTATCCAGAAGTGCACCAGTTAGATTTTGCTTTCTTAGTCCAGCCATTTCTTTGACTTTCTTATGTAGGTTAAATAGATCGTATCTTTTTTGGAGATCCTCAATCTCTTTGCATTTCTCTTCAAAGTGTTTTTCTTTTGCCTGCTTTATCATCTTCCTTATCTCGTAGTTAATCTCCCTGTATTTATTGTCATTTTTGTTCTTATATTGTCTCCGTTGTTCCATCATATTCAGTATCTCGTCATTCATCCATTCCTCTTTTCTCCTTGTGGAAGTCTTTAGTATATCTTTACAAGGTTCTAGTATGCAATGTTTTAGTTGCTCCCAGTGCTCGTCAATGTCATTGGTGTCTATGTTCAGATCTCTACAGTTCTTATGCAGTTCGTGTTGAAGACATTCTTTTACGTTGGGTTCTTTAAGCTTGCTTATGTCTATTGTAGCTGTTCTCTGATTTCTTTTAATATTTTTAAGTGCGAGTGTAATTTTGGCGATAAGTGGGTTGTGGTCTGAGGCCACGTCTGCTCCGGGATATGCTTTTACGGCTTTAACAGCATTACGGTATCTTTCGTTTATCATAATGTAGTCTATCTGGTTTCTAACTACTTTCTCCGATGAATCTGCGGGCGATCGCCATGTATACAGTCGTCTGTTGGGTAGTTTGAAAACTGTGTTTGTGATAATGAAGTTCTGCTCTTGGCAAAATTGTAGTAGACGATCAGCTCTCTCATTGCGATTTCCCAGACCATATTTTCCTACACATTTTCCGCTTTGCCCCTTTCCAATTTTTGCATTGAAATCACCTAGGACTATCGTGATTTCTCTGCTTTTTGTTTTTTTCAGTGCTTCTTCGATATGCTGGTAAAATAATTCTAGTTCTTCTTCATTGGCATTCGTCGTAGGAGCATATACTTGTATCAGGTTCAACGTGGCGTGAGATGTCTCTAATTGTAGTAACATTACTCTTTCTGAGATGGGGACAAACCCTTTCACTGCTCTATTAGATATTTTATTAACAATTATTGCCACTCCGTGTCTATGTAGGTTGTCATCGCTACCTGAATAATATATTGTAGCTTCTGCTGTTGAGAAGCAGCCTGAGTTAGGCCACCTGGCTTCACTGATACCCAGTATATCAATATTCAACCTGTTCATCTCTTGAATTGTATTGTGCATCTTACCAGGCTGAAACATGCTCTGAACATTCCAGGTTCCAATTTTAGTATTGGACAGTCTTATTCTCTCATCTCCGCTTTTGTGACCCGAAAACTACAAAGGAATAAACCTGAGTAGTACCGCTCTGAAATTGGCCACAAAAGTCATAACTACCAAAATCACCAACGAAATAGATCTAGCAGATGAACAATGCTTTAGATCCGGACGATCCTGTAACGATGCAGTTTTTGTCGTCAGGCAAGTCATAGGAAATGACTAGAATATAACGTCCCGGCTTACTGCTGCTTCATAGATCTACAAAAGGCATTCGACCGTGTAGAGCTGAATGACGTAATTCACCTGTTATATAAATTAACGGAATGGGACGTTTCATCGCCGCCGGTTCATCGCTGCCGTTCCGATGCCGCCGATTCATCGCCAGTCCATTTCAGCGCCGTCCGTTTCATCGCCGTCCGTTAAATCGCCAGTTAGTCAGTTGATTTTGTATTATGGGAGATAACACGACACGACGTTAAATTCAGTTCAAAACTTATGACAATTAAAAAGATAAACAATATTATTATATTTACTGTTCTATTTCTGCTTCCACTAAGTTTTATACTAAATAGTACTAAGTTTGTAGTGTTAAATTGCCTTT
This sequence comes from Diabrotica virgifera virgifera, assembly GCF_917563875.1. Taxonomy (NCBI): domain Eukaryota; kingdom Metazoa; phylum Arthropoda; class Insecta; order Coleoptera; family Chrysomelidae; genus Diabrotica; species Diabrotica virgifera. The sequence continues at coordinate 34,314,260 of NC_065450.1, read as the reverse complement.
TTAGAAATATATATGTTCAAATTTATGTAGTGTTAGGTTGGGTTAGGTTAGGTTAGGTCATTTCCTAAAATTCCTTATTAATATTAAAAATAAATAATAAATGTAACTGTCGAAAATGGGTCGGAAATTTGGAAATAAATCAGTTAGCGATTAATCGGCCGGCGATGAATCGACCGGCGATGAATTGGCGGCATCGAAAGAGCGGCGATGAACTGGCGGCGATGAAACGTTCTAGACCCATAAACGAAACATACCATCAGATATTACTAACACTATCGAAAACATATACAGCAGGAATAACATACAGGCCAGAATTAATAACAAACTAACACAGCCGATACAAGCGGAAAGAGGTATACGTTAAGGAGACTCATCGAGCCCGCTGTTGTTTAATCTCATCATAGATGACATTATTCATAAAGTCAAAAGCCTGAGCATAGGCAACAGAATGAGTGAAGAAATTATATATATAGTATGCTATGCAGATGATGCCGTACTTATTGCAGAGAGTGAAGATGACCTTCAGAGACTTTCATATCAATTTAATATAACAGCAAGAAAGTTCAACATGATAATATTAGGTACCAAATAAAACAAAAAGTATGGTAATCTCTAAAGATCAAATAAGGTTCAAGTTCACTCAACGAAAAAGGTACGTAATATCAATAAAAATGTTAATTCAGACAACAAACGCAATTCTTAAAATTTGTCCAATTCTTGGTTTTATTGGAACAACAAAGCGATGTTCATCAATTCATTATTTTCGTTAGTTGAGCCAATGTATTACGTTTATTGAATGGACGAACATTCATTATGTATACCATAATATCACTTTATTGACATTACGAACTCAGTTCATTGAGTCAACGAACATTATTTATTGAAACAATGAACTTTCATTATGTATACCATAATCTCACTTTATTGATATTACGAACTCTGTTCATTGAGTCAACGAACACTATTTATTGAAACAACAATGTCGGTAATTGACCGACGAAGACCATTCGTTGTGCCAATAACAGTGTTATTTCTCCTAACGTATTTCGTTTATTTCTACAATTATTTCCGTTTATTGTTACAATTAATTCCGTTCATTGGCACAATAAATACGGTTATTCTTACAAGCAATTCTATTCATTGTTACAATCAGTTTCGTTCATTCCTACTATGAACGTATTTTATATTAATAATTACTGAATGCATTAGCCCAATGTATCATATTAATTGATTAATAATAATTTTTTAAATCCCCTTTTTTGTCCTTAACCTTTAGGACTTTACACTGTGTGATTTCTCATAATTATTATATCGCTTATACAGTGCACTGGAATAAGTGTTACACTCCCCCCTCCCCCTTATTAACTTATTTATTTTTAGCACATAAGCAAAACGCTCAGACAGGTCGATTTTAAAATTATCAAAGTATATTATAACATCAATGTTTCGAACTTTACACGATCCCTCTTCAGGTGACAGGCGTAACTTTGATTTTTTTAAATGGGAAAGTACATCATGTGACAGCTCATTTAAAAATATTTAAAATGGTGATTTCAAAAATGTATAACACTTTAATCATTTTTGAGAGCCCAGGGGCAAAATTTCGATCGAATTATTTTTAAACGCATTCATTTTTTTGGAATCCTGAGAAAACTAATAAGTATTTTTGAAAAATTTAACCGCAGAATAAAAGACTACATTATTACTGAAGGCTGAAAGTCCCTTAGAATAAACAAAAAGTTTCTTTTGAATAGTATACTTATTTGAAATAAAAAAATCATACTAAATTTTCTTTTTCACTCTGTGACTTATTAAAATAATCATTATAGAAGTTCTCAGGGACGTCAGACCCTCGATAATACTGTAATATTTTATTTTGCGTTTATATTTTCAAAAATACTAATTATTTTTTTCATTCAGGATTCGAAAATTAATTTTTAGTCCATCTTATAAATAACATCACAAGACAATATTAAAAGTAAACACTAACAAACATAAGACACTGACAAGTTTATTTTTAATTAGAATGTTCTCCCGTATTTACCTTATCAGAAAAAACTTACTTATATTCAAATATAAAAAATAAGAAATATCTTATCCTTATCTTCCTTCTACTACGGACTACACTTGGAAACAAAATGCAATTATTATTCGGCACTTCGGTAGAGGTAACAGCATTGTTTAACAAAGAACTCTTTTTTAAACAATGGTAACACAGAGAAGCTAGGGGTATCACGATAAGGAAAAGCCGTTACATTTCAAATGGTCAAGCAAAACATTTATTGTCTCAACAACCACGATTATTGTCACAATTAACGCATAGATTGTGGGAATTAAAGGCAGTAGTAGATTGATTAATGCATTCGTTGGCACAACAATCAGTGTACATCTATTCAATAATCATATATTACTCTATATTAACAACATTTGTACATTGTTTTAATGAAATCTGTACGTTGTCACGATAAACCAAGGTAATTGCTTGTCATCTACGAAATCAAGAACGTGAGTTGCTGCCACAATTAACAGTATTTATTAAATATACGAAACTAAGTTATTGGCTGAATAAATTGAGTGTTATTGATTAATGTACTCTAGTTATTCTCACAATTATTATTCAATCATTGTGGCAATAACCAAGTACATTCGTCAATGTCTCAAAGTTCGTTGAAACAACAAATTAAATTGTTGTGACAACGAAATACTATTCAATAATCACTGTTAATCAATATTACGAACTAAATTTTTTTGAGTGTTGGAAGTGGATAGGTAGCAAGATAATCCAGCAAGAAAGAAGTATCAGCTACCTGGGAGTACTAATGCACAGTTATGGAGATACAGAAGTGGAAGTGCGCCCAACAAATAAACAAAGCCAATAGAATAGCAGGTTGTCTTAAACACACTATCTGGCACAACATACACATCTACCGACAGAAACAAAGGCCAAGATTTATAGGACAGCAGCTAGGCCAATTATGACTTACGCTGCGGAAACAAGAACTGACACCACAACGACAAAAAGACTGATGGAAACATATGCGAAATGAAAATAGTCCGAGATATCACAGGAATATCATTATGGGACAGACAACGTAGCACAGGCCTCAGGCAAAACTGTAATTTAGAGAACATAAATGATTGGACACTGAAAAGAAAAAAAGAATGGTATAGCCATATAAGCAGAATGGGAGAAGGAAGACTGGTAAAGATAGCACGAGATAGATCACCAAACGGCCGAAGGAGTATAGGAACGCCAAGGAAGAGATGGAGTGACAACCTGGATATCTGATGAGGAGGCATCAGAAGATAGAACGGGCGCGAGCCTATTAAGCAGGAAGAAGAAGAACAAGAAGACAAATTTTGATACATCTTATCAATTTTTTTTTTATCGAGAAAATCGTGTCAACCATGAAAGGTTATTGGCGGAGATGTTGTGTACATAAATATGTACCAATGATCTGATCGAATGGTAACTGGGTTATAAGTATATAACTAGCTTACGTTTACTTTTATATTAGTTTGTGTAAGTTAGTGAAGCTAGGACAAATAATCCCCGGACGAATAATCCCGGACAAAAAAATCCCCACAAATTATCCCTGGACAAAAAATCCCCGGACAAAAAATCCTCGGACAAATAATCCCCGGACAAGAATCCCCACAAAAAATCCCGGACAAATATTCCCCACAAATTTTTTTGGACAAAATATCCCCACAAAAAATCTCGGACAAAATATCCCCAAGAAATCTAAAAGTTTTCCCGTGAATGCAATCGACGCAAATGTTTTTCAGCCCCAGTGTATGAGAGTTATAGATGAAACCGCTTTTCGGTACGAAAATAATGAATAGCAATTAAGATTAAGCATGAATTGTAATTTCGATTACCAAATTTCGAATTCCAATTCCATGTTGAAAACTTCAAATTTTACATGACAAAAGAGTGTGAGTTTTTTTTTAAATCGTGGAAGATATGGGGAATGAACTAAGGCTGTGATAATCATGTTGTAATTATTCACTTAAATCTTTTACTCACTCTGTTTGAATCACTATGTTAAAAACATTACGTATTCGTGATGATAACTGCTGGTCTTGAAAACGATACTCTTGATTGTAATGCAAAAAAAACCTGTTCCTTTTCCGCTGGCCTTGTAAACGAGAATCTTGATTGTAATGTAAAAAAAAACTGTGCCTTTTTGTAAATTTAACGTCAAAAATATTTAGTCATCATCATCATCAATGTTATAAATTTTTGAGAATCTTTGCCACGTTTACTATTGCCTTCCCTGTTGGTCCTGTGCCACTATTTCCCATTGTCTCACTCCATTTTTTCCAGATCTTCTCTGACTGCATATGTCCACCTTTTTCTAGGCCATCGTACGTATCTTCTCCCATCTGGCCTCTCCCCGTTCAGCTATAAAAGATTTTTGACAAAACTCACATTTTTTGTCATGTAAAATTTGAAGTTTTCGGCATGGAATTGGAATTCTAAATTTGGTAAAATTTCGGGAAAACATTTAGAGAACTATTCGGCAGCAAATATTTCTTGGGGATTTTTTGTCCGGGATTTTTTGTGGGGATATTTTGTCCAAAAAAATTTGTAGGGATTATTTGTCCGGGATTATTTGTGGGGATTATTTGTCCGGGGATTTTTTGTCCGGGGATTTTTTGTCCGGGGATTTTTTGTCCAGGGATAATTTGTGGGGATTTTTTGTCCGGGATTATTTGTCCGGGGATTATTTGTCCGGGGATTATTTGTCCGGGGATTATTTGTCCGGACCCCAACCGCTACAACTTTAATATACGCTATTGGAGTTAGAATTACTGCGGCTGCTGGCACCAGACTTGCCCTCCAATAATTGATCCTCGTTAAAGGGTTTAGACAGACTGTTTAGAGTGTACTCATTTCTATTACGTGGCCTCGGATGAGTCCCGTATCGTTATTTTTCTTCACTACCTTCCCGTACTGGAAGTGGTTATTTACGCGCCGGGTGCCTTCCTTGGATAAGGTAGCCGTTTCTCGAACTCGCTCTCCGAAATCGAACCCTGATTTTTCATTACCAGTTACAACCATGGTAGACGCAGAACCTTTCATCGACAGTGAAATTTTGATGTTGCAATGTTGTTGACATTTCATGAATACAATGACTATTTTTGAAAACTATTTTTTAAGAATTCAAAACATCAAAAACAAAAAACGTGTAATTTTAATTACAGTAATAATTGTGGATTATTCCTAAAATGTAAAAAATTCAATGACAAATATATTTTAATTTAAAAATAACTTTCTACCAACACAAACCACAGGAAATAACATATTCAAATATGTTTTACTTTCTATAAATATTGTAAAAGGGAAAATCTTGATAACCACAATATCTAATAACTAAAACTATGTTTCCCATCCTTATGCAATTCTCATAGCCATAAATAACTCAACAAAATGAAACGGATCTTTAAGGCACGTATCCATTACTTTGGTGCTCCGTGTGGATACAACATGCGCTCTTCTACATATAAACCGCCACCGATTCAACCGATTGGATCGCCGCTCCGGGCGATCTTGACCCTCGGCGATCCAATAAATGGCGGTTTATATGTAGAGGAGCACATGCCGTATCCATTTTTGAGTTACACGGAGCACCAACGTAATGAATACGTACCTTTAAAGAATCGCGTAAATCAGTTGATATGTTTGGTGGTGAAATCTTTGCGTCTATTGTTTTATTTTTTACAACAAGAATAAAAACATCTTAATAATTTTAATTACAAACTTTAAAAAATTAATTCCCACGAAAGCGAAGAAGATCGATTGTTTTTTATTCATTAGAGATGTTTTAGTGTATTGCAGATTCTCTTAAATTGTGAAATTAGTTTTTGCAAAGTTTTTTGCAGTTTTTATAAGCAATAAAAATTGTAGAAAAATGCGCCTACAGAGAGTGTCCAGAAACTCTCTTGACAAACAAAGACCGGAAGTCTTCAGTTCCTCATATTCCTTGACCGAAAATGCTTCCTAATGCTGGGGCCACAGTAACGTCGAATGCCGTTAATTAACGCGTTATTTGACTAACGCGTTAGGTGTAGCCATGACTTAGCGCGCTAATTTGTTAATGCCATTATTAATGCCGTTAAACGTTAGGCGATAGATCGGGTGTCGGTTTCTTTCGACACTACAAAGGAGTTACTCCGTTACTTGTAGCTATACTTGTAGCTGTACTTGTAGCTGTACTTGTGGCTACACTTGCACTGTTTCAACAAGTTCTAGCTTGCAGCGCAGCAGAGTAATTTGTTTTGTGAAATAGGTACATACTACTCTACGACAATGGAGTGGAGTAATGAGAAGATAATTGAATTTTTAACAGTGTTTGAAACAGAACCTTGTTTATGGGATCCCCGAAAAAAATCACATAAAAATCGTGGTGTTCATGGTGACGCTGCATTTTTATCATCCACAATCTTCTTTTGAGTCTTGGTTTTTGCTTGATCCGTTTATGAAATAATAAATTCATAAAATAATAATGGCACTCATAAAATATAACAGCGTTAAAATAAGTGTGGGCAGTCACTTTAACGTGCAGTTTATTCCATCATTTTCGGTGTGTTAATTAATACGATAATGGACGTTAGACATTAACGTTACTGTGGCCCCAACATAAGGGAGCTAGAGCTCTTTGAAGATGGCGCCTTGTAATTTAGAATTTCTTCTATTTAGAAAAACGTAAAACAGTACGCCTAGAGGAAAGTAACCAAATATGGAATAGTGCCCTAATATGGAATTCCTTGATTTCTCCGAAAATATAAGTTAAAAGCGCACTATAAGACCATCCTCTATTTCAGTCGCTCTCTTTATTATCGTATTCACACCTCTGTGTCAGATGTGCGAACGATACGTGTCTGACAGGCGCGTTTTGTTTTATCATCTCGCAGAAAATTTCAAAGATAAATATATTCAACGAGTATTATTGGTTATTATGCATGAATACAGACTTGTTATGCTATTGCATATATCAATAGTACCTTTATTTTGATATTTTATGACCTTCTGTAATTAAAATATTACGACATAAAAAAATGTGTATACTAGTTTGAACTAATGTACAAATCCAAATGGATAGTCGTTGGTGCCTAATTATGGAATAGTGGATTAAGTGTAAGTGGGCTCATTATGATTATGCTGGTCCAGAGTTTCATACATGGATCTGTGATGTCTGCATGTGAATTAAGCTATTTCTTTAATTTTTCACAATTGTCTTATTTAAATTTATTTGATCTCAGATGTTTATGTCTATTTTTGTTATTGATATGTTTGTTTATGCCTATATTCCATATATGGGTACCTATTCCATATTTGGTTACTCATTTGGGATTTTGTTTTTTTGTTCGATTCTTTTTTTTTTTGTTAATTAAAATATTTACTAGAAGGCTTTTAATTACTACCTAAAAATGTATGACTGATGTGTCATATTAAATTCTTTTCATTTCCATAAAGGTATTATTTTATATCCCCAAAACAAAATGGTATTCCATAATTGGCGACTTTCCTCTATTTATTTTCCAGAGGTAAATCTAGTAGTCCTTAATATTTTTTGATATTTCCATATTTTAATGGTTCTGTAATTGCTGCATACGGCTAGTGATCCTTTTTTACGGATAAGGAATAATGTTTGATTTGCTCCACTCATCAGGCCATTCACCTGTTATTTATATAATGTTGCACATATGTATAATGTATGCCACAGATAAATCCCTGGGGGTTTTCGTTTCTTAGTTAGCTGAGAGCTTTTTTTACTTCTGCTCGTAAAATTATCGGTTCTGCTTCTCTATTTGCATGTTTATTGTATTCCGAGACTAATGAATATTTTGAAGGGGTTTGTATGATTCTGAGAAGTAATTTTTCCAGGTGTCTGCAATGGTCTCTATGTCAATTTTTACTTCTCCATTGTGGTCTTAAATGGCTAGGCGACAACATTTTATCAAATAAAACTGCATGTCTGTTAAGGTAGAATTATAATTTAGAAATGAATATTATTTTATTCGATGCCAAAATTAACTTTGAATTATAGACGAAGCAACGAAGTACTAAAAAGGTCAAAACCTAGGAATTTTGTGCAGTAAGATGAATTGTCATGCAAACTTTTTCATTCGATTCAGGAGAGTGTCAGGAAAGTTCGTGAACTAAATTGATCTCCGGCAGATGAGAATTTCCATAAGAAAAATGTACGGGGGGTTTTGGAGGTCATTGAACACGAATTTGGAACTCGTCGTCTGGAGTTTTCTGTTATAATCATTCAAAATCAGTCAATAACCATTACTCGAAGGTTTTGCTGGTCACTGAGAGCGAATTTCATGACGACGATGGTCTGCGAGGTACATAGTTTAATGAAAATAAAAAACTTACATTCAGCGATCCCCAAACCCCTCGAGTAATGGTTATTGACTGATTTTGAAAGAATATGACATAAATCTTTAGGCGACGAGTTCCAGCCTGAGCACCAGGTACCTCGGAGATCATAGCCGAGATGAAATTCGTGTTCAACGACCTCCAAAACACCCGAGTATAAAAATTGAATTCATTTCCTTCAGTATTTCCTGAGTTATAAATTTTTCATTTTTCATCTCTTCGAGATGCATTTTGAATGCATTTTTCTTATGGAAATTTTCATCTGCCGGAGATCAATTTAGTTCACAAACTTTCCTGACACTCTCTTGAATCGAATGCAAAAAGTTGCACGACGAATCTTACTGCACAAAATTCCTAGGTGTAATGCTTCGTTTCCTCGCTTATTATCGTGTAGTCGTAGTCCAATGTTTTAAAAACTTATTAGTTATATTCTTAGCAAACCTTCTTATACCGGATTTTTTTTGTTTCAGATGATGTTCCATACATCTGGACCGCCGGTCGGTTATGCGACTTCAAAGGATGCGAAAACCGTCCCGATCTCGAACCTAAGAACATCTTCGGATGGTTCTGGTCCAACAACAGAGAAAAGATCCAACCCACCAACAGAACTCCCAACGGCTGGAGCTACAATCCATGGTCCCAAACCGGACACAAGAAACAACGACAACCGGACAACGCTGAATTCGACATCAACAGAACATCAGAATCTTGTTTGTCCATCTTGAACAACGTTTACAACGATGGTATCGCATGGCACGATGTAGCCTGCTACCATGAGAAGCCTTTCGTTTGCGAAGACTCCGATGAATTGTTGAACTATGTGTCATCCACGAATCGTGGAATTCGTTTGTAATTTTTGACTTTTTCCTTAGGATTGTTATAGTTTTCAAGATTTTTATAAAAAGAAAAGAATCAAAACGGAAAATGGTAATACAAGAGATACCTACAAAGAACAAAGCATATTTAATATGAGATTGTTTATCATAACCCATCGGTCAATAAGTCCAAAGTTTAACTAGGAAAACAATAATTTTTTTTAAAAATTATTCTTTATTCATCAAAATAATCTCCACGGAATTTTACCACGCTGGACAGGCAGGAAGTGAGATGCAATTTATAAATCTCCCCTATCCTTCTTCGTTTCCAGCATTTGTTTGGTTTGTAAATTGTAGAAACCACGAAGGCGATACCAAAAAATCGGTCTCAATAAAAGTTTTATTTTTGATATTTTTAATTTTATTAAAATAAAACTTTCAAGTGCAAAATAATCTCCTTTAGCGGTGATATAATCATTCCAACGTTTTTCTAATTTTTTGATGCTGTCCTTGGAAAACGATTTATCTTTGTCTTCAAAATAGGCTTTAACTTCAGCGATTACTTCCTCATCGGAACGATATCTCTTGCCACGGAGCATCTTTTTAAGATCGGAAAAAGGTAGTAATCGCTGGGAGCCAGATCTGGACTATACGGTGGATATGGAAGCAATTCAAAGTCCAATCCGTGCATTTTTGCCATCGTTTTCATCTACTTGTGACACGGTGCATTGTCTTGCTGAAACAACAATTTTTCTTCAACAAATGAGGCCTTTTGTTTGCGATTTTGCTTGTATATGATAAAGCCTTGTCGGCGCGGCGGTTTGTTGCGCCTTTGGTTGCTTTGGACGGTTTTCTCCGGGTGCTATCCAGTCAGGTGACTACGGATTTGATTCCGGTGAAGTAATGAAACCATGTTTTATCCATTGTATTATACAGATCAAAAACTCCAGCTTATCCCGCTTAAATATGTTCAAACCGCGCCGATATTCATCAAGTCGTTGTGGTTTTTGCTCTGGTGTGAGAAAACACGGCACCCATTTGCAAAACAGCTTTCTCATACCTAAATGTTTATGTATAACAGTCAAAATGCTGCCCTTTGATAACTTCCTTGTAATATCCTTGTAAATACTAAGCTAAAGAGACGATCTGGATTGTTAATCTCCTTAAGAACTCATGTATTTGGTCTGGTTATTCAAGGTTCAATATTTTGAACCCAATCGAAGCATATTTTTCCAATATTATCTCAAATACTTCATAATAGGTCTGGATCCCGCGTATGAAAAAAAAGTTGATTAATAGCAAGCTGAAAATTTGTTAATAGCTTAAGGGTGTCTAGTCGGACAAACTTTGATATATGGGAACACTGGAACAGGGGAAGTTTTAATTGTGGAACAGGTTAAAAATTTGGAACGGTCAGACCACGAAAACGGCACATGTATTTTGTCCGACAGAACATACTTAAACTCTTCGAACAGAGATTAAACCCTCATGCAAAAATCAGACTGCTATTTATCACCAAGTTGGCGTTTTAATGAGTGGAATATGTAGAATATGTCAAATGACAGGAATTATGACAGATGATAAATAGCAGTCTGATTTTTGCATGACAGTTTAATCTCTGTTTGGAGAGTTTAAGTCTGTTCTGTCGGACAAAATATATGTGCCGTTTTCGTGGTGTGACCGTTGCAAATTTTTAATCTGTTCCACAATTCAAACTGCCCCTCTTCCAGTGTTCCCATATATCAAAGTTTATCCGACTAGACACACTTAAGCTATTAACAAATTTTCAGCTTGCTATTAATCAACTTTTTTTTCATACGCGGGATCCAGACCTATAAGCGAATATTGAGATAGACGGAAACATTATTGTTATTATTTTTTGTTATACTTGTATTTTTTCATATTTTCGTGAGGTTTGGCATTGCTCTTCTGCTATATGAATACGTAGTAGAATTTTTGTTCACACTTCACATACTATAATGCTTTGGAAATAAACACCAAATAATAAATACTAAGATTTATTACATCATTAAATTAAAAATTACTTTATCAAACTATCATCTAAAAGCAAAGGTCTCTGTTATATAATATCTAATAATAATTAATTAAATATTTCTTCAATACTGCTATTTGTGTAAGTTTGATGTAGGATATTTTATACAGGAGCGAAACTGTTTGCGAAATTTTTGAAAAATTTGAAAAGTTTAAAAAATGTTGAAAAATTACCAGAAATTTACCTGAACAGTAAGAGTACAAATTTATTATTTTAGGAAAATATAAAAACATAACTATCTAAATATGCTTGTAGATGAATATCTGTTACATGCCAAAATAGATGAAGAATTTATGAACTAGAATGCTAAAAAGTTATTCCGCTTCAAATAGTGTAACTTTTATCTTGTATTTAACTAATCACTCACTTCTAGTAAATAATATTTGATATTTTAACCTGGACTCCAAAGTGTACTAATCCTCTACACCAGATTTAGTGTTTTTTTATTAGTCTTCATATATGCATATTTATATGAATATGTATATTTTTATTTGTAAGTAGTCTTGTGAGCTCTTTTGTATGTTGTAAATAATAAAATGTAACGAATGGTATGTACGTATCTGTGACCTTTCTTCTTTTCTCTAAGAGATGTCGCTACAGCGTCATAAAAGTGGATTTTAATATTATTTTTAAAATTCTACTTGTATACGCAGTTTATTTTCGTCTTGGTTCAGAGATGTTCACGTAGCCTTACTGAAGACGTCTAGAGACAGAAACAGCTGTCTAGGGATGGTGAATATCCTCTGAATCAAAAGGAAACATAAACTGTCGTTCATTTCTATCTTTAAAATGTAACGAATTTGTATTTAAATACTGTCAAGTCTGTAGCCTCTCGACATAATCTATTTTTTTTTTTTTTTCATAATCATCAGTACGATGATGATTATTACAATTACAATCCGGTTATAAATGACCAATGAGCAATTATAATGTAACCTAAATTACTACTGTTCCTTAAAATTAAGAGCTTACCCTATAGCGTCCCTTATCTAAACTATCAATGTAATGCACTATTCTATAATGCACACGCGCACAAGCACTATGCTTTGCTTTTCACTAGCACTCAAACTAGTTCAATAAGTTTAGTCCTCTTCAATCTTCTAGGTTGCTCAGTAGTTTCGAGGAGCTGGATTCCTAGGTCCTTATGAGAGTCACTATTTGCCACGTACTAAGGAGCATCTACAATGTTTCTCAGTATTTTCTTCTGGAATCTGTATTGTAATATAGCTTGGTCTAGGACACCCCACAGTGGACATCCAAAAGTCCATATAGGTCTCAATATTTGTTTGTAAAGGAGTAAATTATTATAGATCGACAGTGGAGTTTCTCCCAACTAGCCAATACCTACATTTTTTTATATCTTATATTTAGTTCTTCCCTTTTTCTTGAGGTGAGCCTTTCAGTGAGGTGTTAACATTTAATGTTAACCCTAAATACTTAGCAGTATCTGCATATGGTACGTGGATATTGTTGATTATAACTGTATGTAGTGTATGTTTTTGTTGTTGAAATTAACATGAACAAATTTAGCTTCATTAAACCTGATTCTCCATTTTTGTATCCATTTATGGAATTGGTTAACTGTTATTTGGACCTTGTTGGTTGCCTCTTGAATAGTCACCCTCACTGCTTGAATAGCCGTATCACAGTATATAGAGGTTCCTGGAACCTCTATATACTGTGGCCGTATCATCAGTAAAGGTGGTAACTGTGTTGTCCTCCAGTACAAGTACATTACACATGTATAGTAGGTATAATACCGGACCCAACACACTGCCTTGTGGAACACCCGCCTTTTTAAAATTTTAAGAGCTTTAATAGAAACAATTAAATAAATTGTGCACAAATTTCTTCATCTAGTTTAGCGAGAAAACTATTTAATGAGATTAACAACAACCTTATAAAAAACAATATTTAAGTGGCCGTAAAATGTAAATTCAAGAATCTTGAAAACTATAGCAAATAAAAAAATCTTCGTACTTAAAAACTTGATTTACTCATTCTCTTGTATCATCATAAGAAATTAACGATTAATTAGAACGTCGTAACATGTCTCGTAAATCACTTCCTCTTCTTTTTTATGATCAAGATTAATGTTTTCTTGTCTTGCACAAGAAGGAAATATACCAATATAAATTGTTGGCCATAAAACGTTTATTTTATTCTTATGTCCCCATAGCAAATGCAATCTTCTGTTTAATATTTCTTTTCTGTCTTTATATCATAAACCTGTAAAATATTTGTATATTTATTTTTGTAATAGTTTACTTTAAATTTATTTCTAAAGGTGCTAGTAATAGAGTTGAACTTACGCAGTTTAGATGAGTAAAAAAATGTAAATATCTTTTATGTGTATATTAATAAAATATACAAATATACAAGAACTTGCTGGCCGCAAGTTGACACGCAGCTCGTGAGGTGACGCAGGGTGAGTCACGGTGAATTTCTGTGAAACACAGAAATGATACTAACACCGCAAATTCTCGCGCAGAGTGACGTGACACAGTTTTCACGGTCCGTGAAACAGCGCTACGCAGTTCTCATTCCGCAAATTGTCACGGTGTGTGGAGGTGGAGGTAAGATCCACGAACTTAGCAGGAAAGAAACACATCACCTAAAAACCGGAATGGGACGTTTCATCGCCGCCGGTTCATCACCGCCGTTTCGATGCCGCCGGTTCATCGCCAGTCCATTTCATCGCCGGCCGTTTCATCGCCAGTTAGTCAGTTGATCTTGTATTATGGGAGATGACACGACACGACGTTAAATTCAGTTCAAAACTTATGCCAAATAAATAGATAAAAAATATTATTATATTAATTTACTGTTCTATTTCTACTTCCCCTAAATTTGATACTAAACAGTATTAAATTTGTAGTGTTAAATTATATTTTATATTATAAAAGTTTAAAAGTCTATTAAAAGATTAAGTATGGCAACGGGAATGGTCATATCTCGCATTTCCTAGAATGCCTAATTAATACTAAAAATAAATAATAAATGTAACTGTCGAAAATTCGAAAATATATCAGTTAGCGATTAACTGACTGGCGATGAACCGGCGGCATCGAAACGGCCGACGATAAATCGGCCGGCGATGAACTGGCGGCATCGAAACGGCGGCGATGAAACGTCCTAGACCCCCTAAAAACAGTAGGCGCAAACTCTGTTTCAATTTGCGCTCATCCAGTAACCAGCAGTTTTTCCTCACCATGACTCACCTATAGTCCGTCCGCTATAACTTTTCCCATGCGGTACGATTAATTTTCAATCAAATTAAGTCAAAACAGAAAGTGAAACGTACGCCGATGTGTGTAGTATATAGTATACAGTATAAAAAATGTATATACACATCGATGTTCGTTTCAATTTATGTTTTGACTTAATTTGATTGAAAATGAATCATAACGCATGGGAAAAGTTATAGCGGACGGACTATAAGTCACCTCACCAAGCAGCGTGTCAACTTGCGGCCAACCTCTTCTTCTTTTATAGTTTTATGGGAAATATTGCTCAGATAAAAAGTTTTTATGTAGTGTATACTTCTTATTACAAACCTTAATGTACTTTAAAAATTAATTGTGTGATCAACTCTATTAAATACCTTAATAAAAGTTATTAACTTTACATTTTTTGTTTTACTTACATTGATCCATTGTACCTAATAACCCGGTTAACTTAAGATTAAAAGTCGACACAAACGACGATAGAAACAAAGACAAGAGAAGATACACAATGAAGGTAGAAACAAAGAGAAGATAAGAGAGGTTGGGGAGAATTTCTGCATTATAGAAACATAAACAATGATAGAAAAAACAAAAATATTGAAAAACAAGAGCAAGTTCAAAAACTACGACAGCACTTACATAAACAATGACATAAAAATAAAAGAAATGGTACAGAATTAAATAAGCAAATTTTCAAAAGAAGTAAAGGAAAAATGCCACGAATATGATACAAAAAGTTCACAGTAGACGGTAGGGAATGGAGATAACATGAAAAGAATGAATAACGGCTATACGAAATAAAAAGGGGAAACTGAAACTGCACAAGGGGGTCAAAAATCTAATAAATAGTAAGCAGCAAAGGAAAAATGGTAACAACATATGGCTACGATAAAGACGATGATTTTAACGGAAGGAAAAGAAGATAGCAAGAAAGGAAAAGAAAAAAAATTGATAATGGATTGAAAGTGGGAACATGGAACGTAAGAGGAGCCTACGAGGAAGGTGCATACATTTTAGATGAAATACGTAAAAAATATAGAATTGAAATAATGGCCTTACAAGAAACCAAGCAGCCGGGAAGAGAGATAGTGAAAGTTGGAAAAGTAATATTTTTAAAAGCAGTTTGCTCAATAGATAGGTACCTGCGGATGGGTTTTATGATGTCAGAGAGAATAAGCCAAGTAGTAACTGATTTTAAACAAATATCAGAAAGATCGTGCTATTTAAGATTGCGCGGGAAATATATAACTAATAACTGCCTCTGAAGAGCCAGTATAGTCATCGTCATATTATGTCGAAGACCATGGTTTAAGGGTAATTAGTAATTATAATGATGGGTAGAAAAACAAATATATGAGTATACAGCGTGTCTACTTAAGTTGGAAACATATGGAAAACTTTGTTATTATTAATTTTACGAAAAAAAGTTAATTTTCATAAAAAGTTTTGCATACTCTAGCTAGAACCTATGTTTCAATCATCAGATATCAAATTGTATCAATATTTTACGAGGTATGTCAAAAAATGTGAATTTCGTTCAAGAGTAAAGTACCTTTATTTCTCTCAATATCGAAAATTCTTATTATGAAAAGTTGTTTGGAATTAAAAACTAAGATTAAATATGCAATTTCATGCTTCTAATTGAAAAATATATTTTCCAAATTTTACTCAAATTTATGGATATTTAACTTCGTTTTTATTTATTACACATATGATAACTCTTTTATTATTACTTTTATGAATAAAGGTATTGTTTATAAAAACTATGTACGTCCTAGGACCTAAGATGCAACCATCAGATATGACATTTTATTGATTTTATACGACGTATGTCAAAAAATATGAATTTCACTCAGGAGTAAAGTACCTTTATCTTTCACAATATTGAAAGTTGTTATTACAAAAAGTTGTTTAGAATTAAAAACTATGTTTCAATATGCAATTACATCCTTCTAATTGAAATATTGTAAAATTTAAAGGTACATACTCATGAGCGAAATTAATATTATTTTACACACCTCGTATAAAATTAATAAAAGTTGATATATCATGGTTGTATCTTAGATTTTAGACCATGCTGAGATTTTTATGAAGAATAACTTTTTTTTCGTAAAATGAATATTCCGATATTGGGTAAAACCGATATTGGGTACTTATTCATAAATTTCAGAAAAATTTGTGAAATATTTTTTTTCAATTAGAAACATGTAATTACATATTCAATCTAATCTTGGCTTTAAATTCCAAACAACTTTTCATAATAAGAATTTTCGATATTCAGAGAAATAAAGGTACTGTACCTCGTATAATATTGATAAAATTTGATATCTGATGATTGAATCTTAGGTTTTAGAGCATGCAGAACTTTTTATGAAGAATAGTTTTTTTTGTAAAGTTAATAATAAAAAAGTTTCCCATATGTTTCCAACTTAAGTAGACACGCTGTATAAATAGGACAGAACATAGACAAAACGTTTGTACTAAAATAGGTTTGTACGTTTTTACTAAAATATGTGGCTAATGAACAAAAGTACAAATTAAAAAATTGTATTATAGTCTTTCAACCTATTTCCTCATCCCCTCTCGCTCTTTCCAGCGTCTATTTTTTTTATGATTTTCTCTCCATCGGCTCACTATTTGATAGACCCTAGTAAGTGTAGTGAGCCGGCGACATCGTTCATTTCCATGGCCTTAACTTTTATTTGTTTCTCTGATTTATTTCCTGGATTTCGGAGCCATACAACCCAATACTTTCTATTATTGTTTTATAAATGCTTCTTTTATTTTATTATTTGACAAAAGTCCGTGAAACTGTCTAGTGTCCGATTTTGCTTGGCCAATATTGGAATCTACTTCTTCGTTACTCCCTACTTTTAATGATATTTGGACTCGGTAGTATTTAAACATTTTAAGGTTTCAGTTGATTTTATAGTTCCACTCCAACATCTAGGTTTTTTGGTTGTTCTCTTGCGACTAAGTACTCGGTTTATCGTATATTAATTTTGAGGCCCTACTTGGTGTAATCCTCTTCCAGTTTTCTAAACGTATAGTCTATATCACTCTCGTCTTCAGTTAGAACGGCATGGTCGTTAGCGAAGTCTATCGTGTACAATATCTAGTTTTCAATTGGGATGCCCATATTGCAGCACTTTCTTCTTCACACTGAGAGCGCCGCATTCAGAAATATTTTGAAGATTGTAGGTGTTATGCAGCAGCCCTCCTTTAGAACCTTACTCATAGGAATTTCTTTATTTCATTTGTTTCCAGTTTTAATATTTACCGTCATAATTTTGTAAAGCTGTTGTACTGATTTTACATTTTTTCTGTTTATTCCTTGTGGTTCAATTGCTACGCAGAGCACTGAAAATTTTACAATCATCATATCTATAAAGACTATATAAGTTGAAAGGTAGTGGGGCTAATCTTTTCTCAAGAACCTGTTTTTAGAGAAAATATGCTATCCATCCAGAATCTGCCTGTATGAAAGCCATTTTGTTCTTCTACATCTGTCATCATTTTTTCAATTTTATTTTTATTATTTTTTAATAGTCTTTAGAGAGTGAATTTACGACACTTAGCCGTCTGTTTAATATTTTTAAAGAGTGCTGTTGGCAGAATTCGATTAACTGGTTCCCATTTTTATTTGTTCAATCGTCCCCTTATATTCCTAAGACTTTGATTTTCTTGAAATACCAAATTAAATATCAGTCTAAAAAAAAACAAATAAAAATATTTCAATTTTTTTATTTTCTAATCAAAGCTCAGTACAGTATAAAAATTGAAAATAGGCCTATAGATTGTCCCCCCACATAATTATCAAAAAATATTGGACGTGATTTTACAAGCTGGGTGGTGCATATTAGTCACTTTCTAATTGTCTTTTTCAATATATCTTACTTAACTGGAATGATTAAAATACTCATATGTATATTGTGCTTTTAGGAAGTAGTCAAAGATAATACTTTTGTCCTAGTGTCAGGAAAGGTTTAGTATTGAATAATTTTGGAAAAGTTTACTATATAAAGATTTGGCAATGTACTGATTACAGACAGATAGGATTTTTAATTGTGGAAAGGTAACACATGTGTTATACGGAACGTATACCTAGTAATTAATAACGACGGTTGAAAGGTAAATGGTTGTAACCAACAAATCAGCTTTTTTCATCTTTCAATTGCCAGATGACGCTAGTCACCTACCCTATTTGTTTCAGTTGCAATGTGTGGGAAAAGCTCTCGGTGCTAGTCAGTTAGGATATGGAGAACAAGCCTGCGCTCTCTCCGATGAGATTCCAATAAGAATCGAAAATCGCGATTCAGAGAGCTGGATTGCACTCCGTATCTAATTGAAAAGTAAGATTGTTTTGCCTTCGCATTGCAACTGAATAATAAAAATGGTATACATTTTTATTTTTTTTTTCAGGAAGTTGAAAAAACGTTCCATTTAAGTAATTTGCTGAGGAATTAACCTAATAATTTTTTCATTAATTTATAGATCAATTATTGATCTACAAATTAATGAAAAAAAAATACATATGTAGGTTAATTCCTCATTAAATTACTTAACTGGGACGTTTGTTCTACTTCTTGAAAAAAAAAAAGGTGATTTGTGGGTTACAACCTTTTACCTTTCAACCATGAAAAAGAGCTCGATGTCTGAATGCCATTGGCCAACGTACATGCTATTAAAAAAATATTAGTTAGTCTAAGATACGATGTTAGGTCGACCAGCACCGATCTGTTTAATGGATGAAAATTATTTGATAATATGTAATTTAGTATGTATGTTAAAAATTATGAGAAACAAGGGTTGCCCGATAATTTTGTCTGACTATAATTAATTAATAATTAAAAAAATGACTTTTTATAAATTCTACCAAAATTCTTTCGGCATGGGCAGAAGTTGTTCGTTGTTGAGTTATAAACAATTAAAAACTGAAAAAAGAACGAAGGGTGACGATTTTCAAGGCTCAAAAACATAAGTAAAAAATTACGAAATACCTAAAATTTTGAAATTACGAAGTACCTAAATTTAAGTTCAAACTTTAGTCTATCAGTTATTAATAAGTATTTTGGAATTATTTCGTTTTAAAACATTGTTTTTTAATTTTTACTGCAGCCCCGTATTTCTGCTCCCGTCTTACCATAAGGAACATTCCTCATTAATAGTTAAAAAATATATTTTAGAATAAAACATGGCACTTATATTCTTATCGGTACCTAATATAAGAAGGTTTGAACTTGAATTTAGGTACTTGATGATTACAAAAATAAAAACCTTGAAAATCGTAATTTTTCGATTTTTTTTTAGTTTTAAATTGTTTATAACTCGAAAACGATCTTCTTCTTCTTTTGCCCTTTAATTCGTCCAATTTTGAACATAGGCTCCCCCACACCGAGAGAACAATTTCTTTTCTCCTAAAACGCCGATTTCTTTGAGCAATATTTCTTAAAAGTTAACATATCCTATTAACTTAAACATACCGGTTCACATATAAAGAAACGAGTTTTTTAAACACAACTCAATAATTTCTTACAGATAATTTCTTCAATACTAAGAAATACATTAATGGTTAAATTTAATTTTCTTATCCTAAAGTTTTTATTTCTTAAATTGAAAACTACAAATATTTTGCAGTATAAGAAATATAATGTTAAGTTAATCCATATTTATATTTGTGAACAAGAAATTTTCTTGCAATCAAATAAATATTTTAAACCACAAGAAATAATTCTTCAGAAATACCCTCTGTAGTAACTGTGGTTATAAAATAAAAACTTTGTCATTAATGACTAAATGTTACTTGCAAAGAGATTTTCTTCCACAAAAGAATTGCGCAGATTAACTATTTATGATTTAGTCGTCAGTGTTTGTCAAGATGGCGTGATATGTTCATGTTCATATAGATGGATGTTGGATTTATTGGTGTACTTTAAAAATTAACGGATATTTTGAAGGTACGTACATATATAGGTATTAAATAAAAGTAAATTGAGTAATTTAAGATGTAATAATAATATTGTTGCGTATCCGAATAGTTAAAAAAGGAACATAATAGTATCTTTATATGCTTTTTAGGTATAATGATGGACGACTCTGAAATAAAGGAGCTTATTATTCTAACTGGGAAATATGCCACAATTTAAAGCTGGGACAGAATGATATAATATATAGCTTCAGAACAATATTAAGAAAGGAGTTATTAACCAACTGCGGGGCCTTCCAGAAATGGTAGAACTTCATACATGTAAGTACCTTTTTAAAAATGTGTATACTTATGTATCAACTATAATAGGTTTCTTGAATGTATCGTATTCTATAAAAATATACAATACAACGCTATATCAAACATGGCGGTGCAACGCTGAGGATTTTTTCTGTTAATTTATTTGAGATAAAGAAATCAGTTAGTCTAAAAGAAATATATGTTTATGGTTAAGAAACGTTATTGCCGAAAACCGTGAATTAGTTAAAATGTATTAAATGACTTAGATGTAAACTAATAATACTTTCCCGTAATAAAATTTCTTAATGATTAGGTATGCTGTCTCTTTTAGATTATAAAAATTAAGAAAATTACATATTATTATGTCTGCTTCAATGTTTTACATTGGTTGTATTTTCCCTCTTGTTTTAGCTAAACGATGGTTATTGTGTGACTTAATATTATACAGATAAATAATTAATATTTCATTAACAAAAAGAAAAAAATAAACAAAGATGTGTAGGTTAAATAATGCCATGTTTGAACTAAATATGATTGATTATTATTAGTATTAATAGTTCTTATGTGGGGCCGTGTATTTGTTTTTTGTTATTTCCTAAATTTGTCAAAATAAATATCTATATCTTTATAAAAAAAAATTATTAAAGTAAGTTTACTCTTTCTACATAACGATTTTGTTTTAGTGAATTGCTGATATACAAAGTGCTATTAACAAAAGAAGGAAAATTTGAGGAAGTTGGATTTGCCTCTCCATCCTTTTATTGTTGTGAAGAAGCCAGTGGTTTAAGAGTGGAGAAAATATTTCTATGTAATAATAAAGTTTTATATCTTGTTTTATTAATAAATAATGATTTTACCTTAACACAATGATTTATTTCGCCGTATGTAATATCACTTTATTTTCAAGAAATATTCACTTAACTCTAAATAGGTATACGTTTTTCTCTGCGAAATATACTTATTTCTTAACATTAAATAAATTAATTATTAATACTAAAATAATAATATTCCTTACTAAGAAATATTATTGCTCAGAAAGAATTGTTTTCTAATGTGTAGAAAATATATTTTTATGACTAATAAACTTAATTAACATCAAGTGTAATTTCTTTCTGATAAATGGGTTTGAAGTTTGCCAGAGAGTGATAGTTCAATCATGTTTAAGATATATTTCTTTGGCTATAGTAGAATTTATTTGAAATATTTTAGAAAATTATATCTTACATACAAAGATATATTTCTTAGGCAATATGCCAAGTCGATCTTTCTTAAATATTAATAAAGTTTCTTTGTCAAGAATTTTTTTCGCTCGGTGCAGTTTCCTCCATTCGCTTCTGTTTCCAATGTGTTCCTCCTATCTTTCCATGTCATCGCCCCATCTCATCCGGGGCCGTCCTCTTGCTCTCTTTCCTGTCCATGGCCTCCATTGTTGTATCGTGGTATTCCACCTATTGTCCATTAGTCTGGCGCTATGACCTGTGAAACTTCATTTTAGCCTGGCTACATGTTGTCCTGCGTTTTTGACGCAGGACAACTTGACTCGGGACAATTTGACTTGTCCAATTGTTTCGCTTTTTACTCCTAGCATTGCTATATGGCTCTTTGTGTCTTGATGGGAGGTAAGGAATCGGGCTCAACAACAATACATCAATCGATCCAAAAGTCAACCTCACCTGCACGAGTGGTAGTCTAGAACAGGGGGTCACCAATTAGCGGACCGCTGTCCGCATCCGGACCGTGAGCTAGTTTTGTGCGGACCGTCAATAAATTCAGAATATACCTAGTGTTTGGCAATTTTGAAAATATTTGGCCATGAAATTGTGTACTATATGTTTGGCTCAACTTATGTGTGCGAAGCCGCTTTATCAAGAATGAACTTTATTAAAAATCGGCACAGATCTCACTTAACAGATGAATATCTCAACTCCCTAATGAGACTCAGTTGCACTAAACTCACTCCAAACTTCAGACAGTTTGTACATAAAAAATGTCATTTTTTTCTCTGATAATTTAATTTTGTAAAGAGTTTCCCCCCTTGTTATACTTACTAATCATTAATTTTGAAATTAAGTAAGCTACAATATAAAATTGTCATCTGCTTTTTTATATTCATTTCCTCTCCACTATATGTTAAATAGGAGTACTTTTCAGATGTGCATTTAATTAAAATAATTTTCAGATTCAATAAGTTTGCAACAAACACCTTGCATTGAAACTAATGTAGAAAAGATAACATGTTAATTAGCATTTGGTACTATGATTATTTATTTTAAATTCCTCAGTTTCATTTCTACAAAATTGAAGATGTCTAAAAATTTCAGTAGCATTCAAAATATAAATTCCTAATTTTTAAAATATTCTCAGTAACAATTTACAATACTGCTGTTTTCAAATTATACTGATAACATCAAAACAATACACAATGAATTTGTATTTTATTTACTGTACCAGGAAAACCTACAGAAAAATATACAGTAACCAAAAAACAATCAGATATTATCCTAGGCCCCATACCCCCCAGAGATCATCAAGTAGTTGTAACCCTCCCCCCTTAGGGTCATCCTGGTTACACCTCTGGATATTATTAGTTTTCCTTTCCATATTAGTCCATGTGCGAGGCCACTTTCGTATGAAAAATGTTTCTGACTCGATTTCTTTGCGGATTAATGTTCAAAAATGTCCCCTTTAAACAAATCAGAAGGGTGCCGGGTGAAACAATTTTTTAAGCAAATTCAAAATTACTTTTTTGCCTCGAAAAATGTATTTTTAGGTTTCTTGGGTAATTATAAACAATAAAGGTATCTTGTCATATTTCTGAAAAATTGATATTTTTCGAGTTATAAGCAATTTAAAATATGAAAAATGCGAAAATATGCATTTGCGATGCTTGAAAACTTGATGTTTGGATAAAATGACAGATATTTTTTATTTAAGATGACCCTAAAAAGCTAAAAACATATTTTCGCGGGCAAAAAGGTGATGTTTTGAATTTGTTAAAAAAATATTAAACAATTTCTGCTCAAAAATTTCGCCCAGCACCCTTCTGATTTGTTTATAGGGGATATTTTTTAACAAGAATCCACAAAGAAATCGAATCAGACACAGGCAGCATAAATCCGGACCCCGGAAGTGTCAAAGGTTTTCAAAACGGACCGTCAGGGAAACTAATTGGTGACCCCTGGTCTAGAACTACCTTGTGCCTCCTGCTACATAACAGACGAGGCTCTGGCGACCGAGTATGAGCGGGATAACCATACAACAGTTACAAGGAATCAAGGAAATGTGATCCCTACAACTCACCAACACGCCTGGTCACCGTAGTGTTTTAAGGCTATTTTCCCCAAACTAACAATGTCGAACTTTCAACAAAGAGGAAATGTACCCCAGGTGGGTACGAGAAATCCAGAATCCCACATCGGGAAACCGATCAGCCTCAAATATTCTGGGGGAGGTAAAAGCTCGACAAGAACAAAAGCTCGAAAACGATCAACTTATCAATATTAAAATTACATAAGAGCTTTTTTTTTTCGAATGATCCAAAAAATCTAAAACAATATCTGCCCGGGCCGAAATCTTTTTAATTTATAAAGAACAAGCTGAAAATGCGAGCATTATCATAACGAAAACTTTGTTTATTTACGTATTTAAATTCATAATATGGAAAATTGCTATTATGAAAAGTTGTTTAGAATTAAAAATTATGTTTTAATGTGCAATTATATCATTCTAATTTAAATGTTGTGAACTATAAAGGTACTTTACTCTTGATCGAAATTCATATTTTCTATATACCTCGTATAAAATTAATAAAATTTGATATATGATGGTTGCATCAGAAATCTTAGACCATGAGGAGCTTTTTATGACGCATAACTTTTCTTCGTCAAATTAAAAATAAAAGTTATAAATGAAAATGATGTTGGTATCCATAATTTGAGAAAAATCTTCACATATTTTTTTCCATTAGAAGAATTTAATTGTATATATTAGAACATAATTTTTTATTACAAACAATATTTCATAATAACAATTTTCAATATTGTGAAATAAATAAAGATAGGTACTTTTTACTGATGAAGTGTAGTAAAGTGTTTTGAATCGTCAACAATAGATGGAAATAGAACAGTCCATTTATCATTAGGTACTCTCATTAAAGGGGAGGACGTGTACTCGTACAAACCTTATTAAAGTTGTTAATAAATTATTGCTTTCAAAATATATTCAAATTGTATTTTTAAACACCTTATTTATTCTATATAATAGTAAAATTCACTATCAAATGTCATTTATATTGTATTAATACTTAATTTAAAATTTAGTTTGACATTCACGAAGTGTCAAAAATGTAAATAAGCTATGCTTTGCTTAACAAATTCAGATTAAAACTAGCCTACTTACTAGCAACAATTTCAGTTGACGTTTAGTGTGTCGGCAGAAAATAAAAGGGTTGTGACGTCACATTTTAGACTTTTAGGTCGGTTATCTCGAAAATGGTTAAAGATATCGAAATGCCGTTTTCAGATTTGGATTCAGAAGACAAAACTACATAGGAATCCATCGGTAAGTCGGCTCTAAGTATTGCAGGAGCGGCGACGAACGAACGAACAGACATTGCGAATTTATAAACGAAAAGTTTTCGTTGAAAATTAATTTTAAATTATTAATTAATTATAATCAGAAAAAAATTAAAGGGTTGTGACCTCACATTTTAGACTTTGAGGTCGGTTATCTCGAAGATGGTTAGAGATATCGAAATGCCGTGTTCAGATTTGGATTCAGAAGACAAAACTACATAGGAATCCATCGGTAAATCAGCTCTAAGTATTGGAGGAGCGGCGACGCACGAACGAACAGACTTTGCGAATTTATAAACGAAAAGTTTTCGTTGAAAATTAATTTTAAATTATTAATTATAATCAGAAAAAAATTATATCGGGCACCCCTTGTTTTTTATAAGGCCCGGCGCAAATTGAACCTAAGCCAGACACAGCCTGCGCCGGCGGGACGGGTGACCCGTGCATTTATTTTTCTAGCGTGCCGCATA
Source organism: Diabrotica virgifera virgifera (assembly GCF_917563875.1). Lineage (NCBI taxonomy): Eukaryota > Metazoa > Arthropoda > Insecta > Coleoptera > Chrysomelidae > Diabrotica > Diabrotica virgifera. The sequence goes on along the minus strand of NC_065450.1, from coordinate 34,288,500 downwards.
TTGAACACAATCTAACCCAACCGTTGGCTATCGACGTGGCGAATAGAGACGGGCAAAATCAGTGCAGACATGTAACGGTTACTTTTGATACCGGTTCTCAGTGGTACTGAGTACAAATACTGATTACAAAATACTGATGTATCTGATCCTTGTACTGAATTGAGTAGGCAACGTAAAATCGGTATTTCCGTACTTGTAACTAGTAACGTTTTAAAAATATCTTACACGTCCCTAGTAGTCGTAGCGGTATGACTTTCGAAAACATCGAATTTGATCATAAGCGGGTGCATAAAGAGATATCTTACACTGAGTATTTTATTTCTGCACATAATACCTACATATTTAAAATAATCTCTCCCCTACTGTTCGGTCATAACTCATATTCCTCAATTTACTGCTCGTATCACAATCACTTACAATTACTGCAGGATCGCAATAATTTACAATTACTGCAGGTCATACTCCCTCCGTTACTGATCGGTCATAAAAATAACACTATCTGCATATTTCGTTTTTAATTTTTAAGCATAAAAATGTAATATGTAATAAACAAAAATGTAATATGTCGACAAGTTGAATTTGAGGGTAATACGATATTTTTATCGATCACGGTTTTAAGTAACGAATAATTTTTCACCTTATTTTTCTAATATTGTGTTTTTGTAAAGGCATAACTTTGATTATTAATTTCGTATCGCCGCTTATTTAGTCTACAAAAGTTATCAGAATTTAATGACAAAGACAACGCAGTTTTCACTCGGGGTGTTGACTATGGTAATATTTTTATTTATCATAATAAATTGTACTTAGGCACCATCCGTATTCATTTCAGATAAGTCCATCTCACAAACAAAAAAAAGTTAAAATAAACATCTGGCGGTGAGTCACGCGTCCCACGGCCCAAGAAAATTGTACGCCGATGACAAACGTTCCCAAGCGAGACCTGCGAACGAATACACTGATAGTAGGATGCGCAGAACTGTCTACGCAGTTAGCCGGTGCAGGTTGTGTCTCGCTTAGGTTCAATTTGCGCCGGGCCTAATTGTTAACATACTAAATTACATATCAAATAATTTTTCCATTAAACAGATCGGTACGGGTCGACATTACATCGGGTCCTCTACTATGCGTTCGTAAATGGCAGACTAAACCCGAAAAAAATCATATGCAATGCCAATTCTATAATATATATTTGCATATACTATACGTGTATTTAATTAAAGAAATTTGAGATTAAACTGGTTTTTCATTTCGTTTTATTATTTACACCAAATGTTTCTCCTACACATTCAATATAAAACAGTTTTATAAATATAAATAGTCACTATAAATGCGAGAAGTAACTAAATTTACATATAAAGGTGGGACAAAAATCTAGCTACCATTTCTTTCTATATTACTTCTGATTCACAATTTTGATTACTTAAAAATATTATATCACTTCTTGGTCGACTACAGCAGCTTTATTGCAATTTCAAGGTGGTCCTTTGTCAGTGTACACAATCATTCACAAATATTTTTAAATACAGTTGATTTCAACAAACTTTTTGTTTTAATTTTACTAAAAGTATTGAAGCCAAATTATACAAGTCTATGGTCTCTCAAAATAGCTTTGTAGTTTGGATGCATGGTAGATTCTACAGTCCGTCCCACCTTGACTTTACAGTATAGGGAACATAGATAATGCAGTCCTTATGAGAGATAAGACAGACTTAGAACATTACAGACCCATGAGCCTGCTAAACCACTTATACAAACTCTTTACAAAAGTAGTGACACCAAGAGTAGAAAAGAAGCTAGATTTTTACCAGCCAAAAGAACAAGCTGGATTTCGATCAAACTTTGGAACAAACGACCATCTGCAGGCAGTAAAGTTACTAATTGAAAAGTCAATAGAATATAATAAACCCCTTGTCCTAGCCTTCGTGGATTTTCATAAAGCCTTTGACACGATAGAGCTGGATAGGAATTTTAGAAGCTCTAAATGAATGCCGCATTGACTATCGTTATATACACTCATCTATAATATTTATAAAGAGGCAACAATGAGTGTTAAGTTACATGATAAAACCAAACAAATAAGCATAGAACGCGGCGTAAGACAAGGCGACACACTCTCGCCAAAACTATTCACAACTGTTCTGGAATATGCCTTTAAGATGCTCAACTGGGACAATAAAGGGATCACAATAGATGGAAAAAGTTAATCATCTTCGTTTTTCAGATGACATAGTCCTTATAACTGATGACCTAGGAGAAGTAAAGGAAATGCTAAATGAGTTCGACGCTATCTGCTGGAAAATAGGCCTGAAATTGAACTTTTCTAAAACGAAATTTATGACTAATCGGATTCCTAGCGGACAACTGATTATACGTGAACAAGAAGTAGAACTAGTGGAAACGTACATTTACTTGGGCCATGAAATTAGAATTGACAGAGATAACCAAACATGCGAAATAAAAAGAAGATTAAGAAAGAAGGTTCTTGCTTGGGCAGCCTACGGAGCTCTGAGGGACATATTTAGGAACTGTATACCGATCGGTTTGAAAAGACAAGTGTTTGATCAATGTGTGCTGCCGGTAATGACATATGGAGCAGAGACACTGTCTCTATGGCGTATGGAAAGATCCATGCCGAGTGTAACCCTACGGGATAAAATAAGAAATAAAGATCTCAGACAAAGAACCGGTATCGCAGATGTTGTAGAACGTATCACCAGGCTCAAATGGAACTGGTCAGGACACGTCGCCAGGCTGAAAGATTCAAGATGGACACGAAAGGTGATGGAATGGAGATCAAGAGAAGATAAACGCAGTAGAGGAAGGCCGCCTACACGATGGACAGATGATATCAGGCGGATTAGTAAAAACTGGCAACAATCAGTACAAAACCGTGAAATGTGGAAACAATTGGGGGAGACCTATGTCCAGCAGTGGACGTGAATTGGTTGGATGATGATGAATGTATCAATACATTAATAGAAATTTGCTATACATACTCTACATAGTAGAGTATATAGAAAAATACGAAGAGATTTTAAGGCTGACAGTTGAAATGTGACGTCACGACTATCATATTGTTATTTGTAAACAAAGGTTGAAAAGCCAGGATTTGCCCAATCTCAAACCTTTTTAATTCCTATAAAGTTGAAATTTTGCTTCCTCTGCTACTTTTTCTGCTTAAGTAGTGTTTTTAGTGATATTCATCAAGCAAAGGTTAGGAACTTTTGTAAACCATTGAATTTGGAACAAGACAGCAAAAAATATTTTTGATATAATCGTACCGTATTGCAACAGTGTAAAGTGGCTTAGAGGTTAAATTATAAAAATATATTTGATAAAAAATATTCTATATACGGATCTGTGACTAAGAAGCTAGCCTGAGAGACTTATGCTATGGCTTTTATCTAGAAACAAACAATTTCCAAAATCATGTTTTTGACAGTTGAAAAAAATCCGTTTGACAGTTGTTGTGCCAATTAGTTTTTTATTTTTACTAATAAATGGTAACTGGGGACTCTAGTTTGTAATTTGAAGTCTGTAAGTAGACACACTAATACAATAAAATTAGCTTTTACAAATAATAAACAATAAAGTATACACTTTAGGAGACTTAAAACAATTTAAAACCGAATTTATCAAAATGCATATAATTCTAGGTCTGTTTATTTGTTTCCTGGTGTAGCACGAGTTCTAAAAATGTGTAAAAGTGCTACACTAAGTTCTTCCTTTGCAAAGTGTAGTGGTACACTACTCTGTTCCATTTAAAACTGTAACAAAAACGTGAAACACCAGTGTAGATAAATCTACACCTGCTTCTGAGAGGGTGGCTATCTACACTCGTCTTGCGCAGTATTATCCAACCGAGTTTGACAACTGTTTAGCTGTCAGATGTGTTTATTTACAAAAAAATATATTTTTCTTTTAATTTAATGTAAATTTAAAAACTGTTAACTACACTAGAACCATATACGTAAATATAAATAGACTGAGCAGCGGATAGAGCTAAGTGGCGAACAAATCTTTTTGAAGTTATACTTCTTTAGGCAAGAGAGTGAATTTTTACATTCCCTGGCGCATGCGCACAGCGACAATATGGTATTAGTCGCTCAAACGTTATACGGGATCTGATTGGGTGTTAAAATCATCTGTCAATAATAATTGTTCAATATGGAGATTATGGATAAAAAAAAATTGTGTATATTAGTTTTTATTGTTGTGATGGCAGAGAAAAAAGCAAGTTTATAATTGTAGTGACTTTTTAAATAGTTTTTAAAAGCGACAGGTACGTAATAATTGTAAATATTTCAGTATCCTAATAAAAAATTACATAGGTACCTACCTATTCGGAAAATTTAAAATCAATCTACCAAAATAGTATGTAATGCTTTGATTTACATAATTTGATTGCCATCAAAATTTCTACCGATATTCAACTACTATATTGTTATTCCACAAAATATTCCTTTAATTCCACAAAAATCAAACTAATTTGATTAAATTCATATAAGTAATAAACAACTGTCAAAAAGTTTATGGTGTAAACGTTCAGTTGGTGTATATTCCCACATGACAGATACGCGGTGGCGCAATGCAAGTTACTATTTTTTTTATTTTTTTTTATACATTTTATGATTGTAAGTATATTATAATATAATTTTTTCAGCAAATACGTATTTAGTTAAAAATTTTGGTAACAATTATTGTTCAGAAATCATTTCTTTGTGGCATTTTTCAATGTGTTTGTGTGTTTTATTCTTTTATTTTTTTAATTTTTGGTATTGTTTTAATAAAACTTTTTGGAGAGTAGTAAGTATTAAAATTAGTTTAATAGTTAAATTAAATATAAATAAACTGTTTAAAGTATATTGATTTCGTTGAAATCATATAATAGAAGTATAACTTCTTACGTAGAAGTACAAAGTACACACATTTTTTTATGGACTCTTCTTCCATCATACAGATAGTAAAGCTGCGACATTATCAATTAAGTCGTCCTCCTCTAACTTGCCTCTACCCCGACTTAGTTTCTCGATTTAATGTGATAGAAAGAGATAGTACCAATCAATCCAAGAGATCTTGTCACGAAGCGCGACCGGTATACTCAGTCGATTTATATTTACGTCTATGACTAGAACGTTCCTTAGCTTAGTGACAGAGTCATGATTTTCGTTTGACACTAGTCAGTGTAGCCTGAACACAGCTACACTCGAAAGGTTTGTTCCAACACAACGAAAAACCGTCATGTAACTTTCACGCTCCTGAGGGCAGTAAACAAAATAACACGTTCCATGTGTTATTTTGTTTACTGCACAAGAGCCTGATCGTTACATGACAGTTGTTGTGTTGATACGCCAGTCAATGAGAGCAAGAACAGGATATTACCACCGAATTCTATCCTACTGCATGGATTTTAATGAAATTTTGGGAATAGCCTCTACTTCTCCTAATTCAAAGTCTACCCTATATACTACGGCGCTTTTATCTTGGGGGGTCGTTCTCACCCCTTCTCGGGGGTGGAAAATTTCTTGTTCAAAATAACCACGAAAGTGGCTAGGCAACGTAATTCTAAGCAAAAACTGTTCTATAATTTTTTTTGATAACTCAGTACTTTTTGAGTTATTCTTGATTGAAAATTTGTAATTCGCATTGAAAAATGACACCTTTTCGGACGGTTTTTTGCGAATACCACAAAAACTACGCATCTAACTAAAAAAAATATACAAAACATTTTTGTAGCTTATAAAAAAAAACAAAGAGATTCGATCCTTCATAAATCTTCTAGTTGTAATACAAAAAGAGATATGGTAGGTGAAAAGAGTTTGTTTTTTGACGCATCCTCAAATCGGTGTACTAACTTCAAATAACAGAGAAACGGTCGATTTTAAAGGTCTTTTCAACCATTATACACCTAAAAGGTATTGGTAGCATTATACACCTAAAATCGACCGTTTCTGTTATTTCAAGTTGAATACACTGATTTGAGCATGCACCAAAAAACAAACTCTTTTCACCTACCATATCTCTTTTTGTATTATAATTAGAAGATTTATGGATCAAATCTCTTTGTTTTTTATAAGCTACAAAAATGTTTCATATAGTTTTTTAAGGTATTCGCAGAAAACCGTCCGAAAAGACGTTATTTTTCAATGAAAATTGTTATTTCAAGTCAAAATAACTACGTCCGTAGTTATTTTGACCAAAAAATGTTCCACCCTCTTGAAGGGAGTGGGAACCGCCCCCCAAGATAAAAGCACGAAAGTATACAGTGATGAGTGCTCTAATAACCGGAAAAATAACGCAAAAGATGGAAACATAATACATTGCGAAAGAAAAGGAGATGAAACTAGTGGAGGTGGAAATTATCGTTATAAACGTATAAATTAACATTACATTACATAGTTTCCCACCTTTAGACATATCAGAGGAGTATGACAACTGTCACTGTGACAGTAGAATTTTATAAAATACTCCTGTCACAGACTTCTAAAGGTGGGAAACTATGTAATGTAATTTTAATTATTACGTTTATACTGATAACTTCCACCTCCACTAGTTTCATCTCTTTTTGTTTTGCAATGTATTATGTTTCCATCTTTTGCGTTATTTTGCCGGTTATTGTCGCGCTCATCACTGTATAGGGTAGACTTTGTTTCTTGAGCTATTCCCTACTTACTGTGAAAATATCAAGTAAATCGATGTAGTAGGTTGGAATTCGGAGCCAAATACCCTCATTGACTGCCCTATGAAATAAACCTGAAAGTGCTACACTAGAAAACAAAGGAACCTATTAAGACCAGTTATTTGTCATGCGAGATCGACGGAAATGACGTCACATCTGACGGAGAACAGGAAACCCACCATTGTTACAAACTGACATGTATTGGAAGAACACATCGACGCACCTTTTTATCAACCGGAATGCTGCTTTCCATCCTTCGGTGGTCAAAAACTAACGTACATTTTACACAATAATTTTGACACATTCTGAAACTTCGCTTTGGTACATATTAAATCACTTTTCATTACAACAAAAACGTTACGTCTCTAAAACGACGTCGAAAGTAAAATAATTTTATACTTTGAACAGTATTTGTTTATAAAAGAACATTGAAATTTTAAATTTTTGTTTGTGGGCACTTTACAATAGATATAAGTCCATATTTAATTGAAGTCTCTTTTTATATGCGATGGTTTGAACAAATTTTATATTATAAAATTATCCTGTGTGAATATTTTCCTAAGATAAAGAATATCATTTTTCTAACAATTTTCTTTAAAAATAACATTAAAAATGTTATAACCACTGATTTTAGATAAATGAAAGCCTGAAACCCAGAAAACAGTATATTTTCCCGAAGGTTTTTGGTACGTCGAATACGCATCTGAACTCCGAATTGCATAATTGGCTCTGGTTTCTGAGATATCCTAACCTAGAAGTGCAGAAATAGCTGTTTTTGACATAGACATACAGCGATGAGCGTGCTAATAACTTCTGTAAACTGCTAAAAGAGACTTCCGACCTAATAGCCTCAGTTTTCTCTGTCGCAATCGTCAGATTGTTCTAGATGGCATCGCGCAGTCTAGCTAGGTATTATATGTATATGGTTTTTGGCAATTTTTGAGGTTATGTAGACCTGCTAATGTTTTCTATTCTAAAATAATACGCCTAACACCATAAAGTGTAAGTATTTCTCTTTAAAATGCGGTTTTCTTGCTTCTGCATTAAAAGGAGTGGCTTGTGGGGGTTAATAGGGTTAGTGGTGTTTTGTTTCGCTCAGTAAACACAATTACTGTATGATTTTACTTCGATAGGTATCTTACAATAAGCAATTAATCTTAGTAGGTGGGTTTGCCTGTTGTGGACTGAAAGGGATGGTTTCTAGGGGTTGGTTGGGTTTGTAATGTGTAGGTATGAGATTGTTGGATTTCGGGTTATTTGATTTGAGGTTGTTGGAATAAGGATTTATGAGTATGGGATTTCTGAAATTAGATTGGCTTTTATACTACATATATATTATATCATATGATTTGTAGGTTTTTTTTTTAATTAAGAAACTAAAATGCGATATCTCAGTGGAAAAAATTATCTGAGTAAACTCAACCTCATTTTTAAGATTGAGACTTATACTTTAAGACGATTATAATCATGTACATCATAATACCTAGACTGCGAGCTGCCATCTAAAAGTGTTCCCTCAATGCGACAGAGAAAAGTGTTTGTATTTAGGCTAGGCAACTCTTTCTAATCGACGGGGTTTATCCAATGACGTTGGGTTTATTGACCACGTGACTTTCCCACTGCCGCTGATTAGAAAGAGATGCTAAAAACAAACATTTTTTTGTCCCACTGGTTTTAGGTATAATACCACTAGATATTATATGTCAATACTATTTTTGCACTTTTAGGTTAGTATATCTAAGAAACCTATCGACGTATAATACCTAGGCTGCGCGGTGCAATCTAAAACTGTGCGACCAGTGCGACAAAGAAAAATGCTTGTAATTAGGGTAGGCTAGGCATCTCTTTCTAATTGGCGGGGGTTTATCAAATCGGCGGCAGTGGGAAAGTCACGTGGCCAATAAACCCAACGTCATTGGATAAACCCCAACGATTAGAAAGAGATGCCTACCCTAAATACAAATATTTTCCCTGTCTCATTGGTCGCAGAGTATCAGATTGCAGCGCGCAGTCCAGGCATTATATGCTCATGCAGAAACCCGAGCCAATTTGGAACTCAAATTTGGATTCAGCACACAAAAAAACCTTGTGAAAAGTATATTTTGAGCACCAATTCGGCGAATTAATTTTTATTTTTACTAAATTTTTAAAGTTTTGCAAATATAAATTTCAATAATGTTATAAAATATAAACAACCGCAAAAACAAATTTTCGGTGAACAGGCAAACAAAAATTTACAATTTACAGCAACAAATAAAAATTGTTTATAGAGTATACATTTGAATTGTGAATGTCCATTATAACATGTGCAAAATATAAAGGCTTAAATACAAAAATAATATAAATTAACATTCAACACCGAAATAATGTATTTATACAAATTTTATACGGTTAATTTTGGTATTAATCTCAATTGCAGGTCGAGCTATAAATTGTCACTAAAATATAGTCTCGTTCAAAATTCGTATTGTCAAGTAATAAATGAAATTATTATAATTTAATTAGTTATATTTTTAGTGTAAACGAATTGAAAATTGTATTAAAACAACTGTAAAATAAAAAGACAAACAAATACAAATAGTGCAATATATAGGCACTACAATCTGTATAATAAAAATATGTTTCTGATGCAAAAAAGTGTTAACTCAACTAAAAATTTGCGTGATAAAATGTTATGGAAGTTTAGAAGCAGCAACCATGAATGCTTTAAGTATAAAACGGGAGGATCTGTTTGGCATGTCAATTTATAGAAAAACAAGCTAAAATGCGAGCATTATCATAACGAAAACTTTAAAGTTCCTTCAATCCACTTATTTTGTTATGCAAATTGGTTATGTTATCATTAAAATATCGTCATATTGTCTTTCAACCAATTATGGGATATATTATCAGATTTGTATTAACATCCTAAGTGCTCTAAACTTTGTTGCAAACACACGCTAAACATAGTTGCTCGATGTGACATAGTGTAGTTTACGTCCAAGGTCCAGAATTACATTCTTCTAATTTAAATATTGTGAACTATCAAGGTACTTTACTTTAGAGCGAAATTCACGATTTTGACATACCTCTAATAGCATTGATAAAATCTGATATATGATGGTTGCATCTAGATCAGAGGTTCTCAATCTGTGGTACATGTACCACTGGTGGTACATATCATTATTGGCGGTGGTACACAAAACACAGAAAAAATTAAAATAGTAGTACTTAGTAAGTATTCATAATACAATTTAAAAGTATAGGTGGTACCAAAAATAATAAAAATAACTGTAGGTGGTACATCAGTCAAAAAGGTTGAGAATCGCTGATCTAGATTTTAGACCGTGCAGATCTTTTTATGAAGAATAACTTTTCTTCGTAAAATTAATAATGAAATAAATGTAAATGATGTTGGGTATGGGTATCGTAATTTGAGAAAAATTTTCAAATATTTCGTTAGAAGGATGTAATTGTATATATTAGATGTTTAATTCCAAACAACTTTTCATAATAACAATTTTTAATATTTTAAAAAATAAAGGTACTTTACTCTTGAGCGAAATTCATATTTTTTGACACATCTCGCGTATAATATAGATAAAATTTGATATCTGATGGTTGAATCATCGGTTTTAGACCATGCTGACTGAATAAAAGTTAACTGACTTTTTAATGTTGTATGGAAATTATTTCGACCGAGAGTAATAAATTTTTGATTTGTAGCTAAATCCTGCAATGAAGAGTAACGTCATATTCGCCAGTGGGGAAGATAAAACCAAAAGTTTTATTTAGCCACCGCTTAAAAAGTAATGCAGCCTTATTTACCAACAATTCTTAAAATGTAGAAGACAAATTCGATATTGACCGGCTCCTCAGATTATATCCAAGTTCTAAAAGTTTCCTAATCTGTAGGTAAAAAAACTGTTTCGTATTGACATATTTTATGAAAATTAATTTTCTTTATTCTGTCTCTTTATATCACCTGATTAGCTTTCTTCATAATATTGTTCAACGAACTTTAGTATAGCTTATAGGTACAGTCATGCCATTGTTATTTGTACACATTTATTTTCTATTTATTTATGAATGCGAGTTCAAATCCTAACACGGTGAACAGAAAACAAAAAAATGTATAAACATTCTCAATTTCTTTGCAAAACGAAAATGCAGCACCTGTATAATACTCTGGTTAAATCGGAGAGTGCAGGAAGAGTCTATACCGGTTTCGGAGATCTTTTTCCCCTCATCAGTAAACCCATATCCTCTTCTCTCCGCTTTAACCATTTACCATAGCTTGGGCCTTCCCGAATTGCAAAGAAAGAAATGTCACGGATGAACTAGGGCCATCTACCGAAAAACAAAGTAAGTTATCAATCGAAGTAGCACAGAAAACGACAATAAATATCGCCCCCAACCACCAGATTGACAACAGGTGGAATACTTTCTTTGGTTACACCTCCTGAGATTTTCAAAATTTATAAATCATACAGGGTGCCGATGAAAATAAGATAAGAGAATTTTAAATAATTCACAACTTATCTACTCAGCGTGGTAAAGCTTCAACAAGAAAGATTCCTCAAACAAAAGAGTAAATGGATTAAAAATGTGTAAACATTCTCAATTTCTTTGCAAAACGAAAATGCAGTAAACCCATATCCTCTTCTCTCCGTTTACCATAGCTTTAACCATTTACCATAGCTTGGGCTGGATTTAACCAGAGTATTATGCAGCTGCTGCATTTTCGTTTTGCAAAGAAATTGAGAATGTTTATACATTTTTAATTCATTTACTTTTTTGTTTGAGTATTAAGGAATCTTTCTTGTTGGAGCTTTTACCACACTGAGTAGATGAGTTGTGAATTATTTAAAATTCTCTCATCTTAATTTCCTCGGCACCCTGTATGATTTATAAATTTTGAAAATCTCAGGAGGTGTAACCAAAGAAAGTATTCCACCTGTTGTCAATCTGGTGGTACGGAGGCGATATTTATTGTCGTTTTCTGTGCTACTTCGATTGATAACTTAGTTTGTTTTTCGGCAGATGGCCCTACTGTTCATCCGTGACATTTCTTTCTTTGCAATTCGGGAAGGCCCAAGCTATGGTAAATGGTTAAAGCGGAGAGAAGAGGATATGGGTTTACTGATGAGGGGAAAAAGATCTCCGAAACCGGTATAGACTCTTCCTGCACTCTCCGATTTAACCAGAGTATTATGCAGCTGCTGCATTTTCGTTTTGCAAAGAAATTGAGAATGTTTATACATTTTTAATTCATTTACTCTTTTGTTTGAGTATTAAGGAATCTTTCTTGGAGCTTTACCATGGCCATCATTCATTCCCTTTACTCACCACACCTGCTCCTGAATTTTCTTGTTTCTTCAACTCAAGAGATCATTGAAAGAACACAGTTTTTGACAACTAGCTACTACCTAATGCTAGGAAACTTCTAGAATCTAGAGCATTTATTAGGAATTGTTGGCTAATATGGATGTTAGTATTAGGCCACTATTTAATATTTTTATATGTATACATAAATACGTTTATTATCCTGTAAAATGTAAAAAATATCTGGAGTTAAATCAAGCATCTTGAAAATATACATATATAATAATAATAATTATAAAAAGAAAAGCAGATCTTTAGTAAAAAAATGTTCATCTAGGGAATACTTTGGTAGATCATTGGAAGCATGAGAAGCAAATAAAATTTAAAAAAATACTCGTGTATATTGTAAATTACAATTTTATATGTACATAAATAAATATAAAACTGTAGAAAATACAACTACAGAATGTGGTATAGTAATTTTATACTGTTTGAAACTATGTTTCTAGTGATATATTACAACAACTATAAAAATATACTTGGTTTGTAACATTTTAATATATACACATAATTGCATCAAGTGTGTTTTGGTTTATTTATACAAATAAGCCAGACCATTCGGTTTAAAATACACGCGCACTTTACCGAACCGGCCGGCAACGGAACGTCAGGATGATCGGCAATTTAATGTCTTTGTGTATTACACAGCAGCGACTTTACGGAAACGTAGCACATCGACTCATGTCAGCATCAATCAGCCATCTTTCACTTTTGGCTAAGAAACGCAAGAGCGGACAATACTCCATAAGGAGGAAAGGCAATAGAGAGAGATACAAAGTAGGGATGGGAAGAACCTACCGGATATAACCTAAAACCGGTTTTTTACCTCTGCAATAATCGGTTTTTCCGGTTGTTTTTTGTCCCAGTTATAACCGGTTTTTTCTTTTTAAAGTAATAACAATAATAAAGAGAAAAAATGGTAACATTTTTGGCCTCCTGCGCGTAAATGAGAAATTTTAAGCTGATTGAAACCGATTTCACAACACTGATGACTGATTTCTATAATACTGATATGGACTGATATCGATTCGAATGGAGTATTGCAAACTAAAGAGCAAAGTAAATGTAATCTATTGGGTATTGGCTATGACTAAAAAAACAGAACACCGGTTTTTGGAATAACCGGTTTTTTGAACCGGTTATAACCGCCAGATTAAACCGCAGGTAAAAAAAACGGTATAACCGAAAACCGGTGATTTGTCAACAACCGCCATCCTTAATACAAAGTCGATGATAACATAAGGTTTGTTCATATAATTCTGCGCAGTAACACATTTTTCGTTACTGCGCATACTTGTAACCATTCAAGAACGGTAATGTGACGGGTTGGAACAAACCTATGTGGACCGTGCAAGTTCGGAAAAGCTACACCTGGTTTCTACGCTCTGCAACTTTATTCGCACTTTTAATTATATTGGCCAATCATATTAGCCTGGTTGCTGGATAATTGTCAAGGCCATAATCCAAAAAAATAATAAGAAGAAAAAATAAGATTCAGGTTATGTTATTAAAACGTAAACAATTATATGTGGTAAATAAAATTGGTTATTAAAATGCAGTATTACTGCAAGCAATATATAATTAATTAAATTTATCTTTATATAATAATTGCATATCATATCAATATTGTGGAGCAATATATAATTTTTCTTCTTCAATGACAAAAGGTATAAAATATACGTCAATTTGACAATTTTAATTGGCAATATGAATTATTTAAGAAAGATACAATATTTCTCCGCTATTCGCGCACGATTGTTTCACGTATCCCCTCCAAGTACTTGCTCACCGGGAATAGTGATATTTTTAAGGCATTTAATGACAAGTTGGAAGATTAAAGAAAACACATCGACTCATAGTGAATTGCGCCGAAAACTCTGGGTGGAATGTTTTTCCGGTCAGTGTGTAGCGATGTGTTGTCTGGTGACTTAGGCCCCCGCGCACTAGGCAGCTGACATACATGAGCAGCCAGTTATAGCAGCCAATGGACGGCCCGTTGTGCGTTGTACCCGTTCGTTCCAGCGATATGGACGTGGAAGAAGGCCATAATTATTTTTATCGTTTGTCACGTAAATAACTCAAAACAGTTTAACGTGAGTATTATTTAGAAGATATATCGCAAAGTGTGAAGCGAGGGAGAAATGTGTCATTTTCTCATGTGTTGTACACTGTTCTTTTTCTATGGATGCGGTTTTGTCAAGAGTTCAAATTTCAAAATTAAATAATTTAGGTGCTTTTGGGTATATTTTATGCATAAATTAAAATAAAATACATATGCATGTAGGTATTAATTATTTTTAAAATTATATATGTTATTTATTTAAAATTCTAATTAACTGTTATTTTTGAACAGTTTTGAAAGGTAATTCCTGGTAAGTTTTGCTTCAACACATTTTTTTTGACAATATTAATTGTTTGTATTGTACATGTTACCATGGAAACGGCGATCATATATGGAAAACGGTAGGACAACCAGTGAGAAAAAATATTGCTCACTGCAATGGCCGACTTTTCTCACTGCATGAGAAATTTTTCGTTTTCAATGTATGTTAGTAGTGATAGAAGTTGCACATTGTATAGCATGCATAGAAAAAAAAATTTCGACATTCAACAAATACAAAACTCACGCAAAACTCCAATGACCAATGTCAATATTTATAGTTCTACAATTGCTCACTTTAGCGCTAGTCTTATTTTCAGTTGCCTATACAAGAGAAAGTGCAAGGAAAGAGGACTGGGTAGACGACGCAAGTCCTGGTTGAAAAATATAAAGCAGTGGAGTGGAAAACAACCGCTGCAGACAGATTAAAATGGGGCATGATGATGGCCAATGTCCTTAAAAGGATGAGGCACATGATGAAGAAAATAATATTAGTCACTATTAGCTAAATCCTTTAAAATCGACGAGTTTTGTAAAGTTCTTGCATATCATGTACCTATATACTAAAAAATTACAACCAAGTAGTTGTCGTTTACTACCGCTTTTTTAAAAAGCATATATATCGTTTTTTTACGTGAATTGTTGACAATTGTGTTACAGTGAGAATGCTTCGAATGCTTCTTAAGAATTATAAAAAGGAAAATAACATAAATCACGACAAAATGGCGATGGACCTTCTCGCTGCCGTACCGTTCGACAAGTTATCCAAACTGGACCATTTCTTCAAGCCGTTCTTGATAGCTTCTTGCGTGTACTTATCCGCCATCACTCTGGACATCGCTTCCAGTTTCTGAGCTCTTTCTATGCTCAGCGGTTCACTGGGAAACGTCAGATCGTTCGCCTCCGCTAAAGTTCGAAGATCGAAGTAGTATTTGGCATAGACACTTGAGGGTACGTTAATGTTAAATTGGAGCAACTCGAGAAACTGCCTTTCTAGTTCGTTCATGTCCTCTACGGTTATGTCCTTCAGTATTTGGCAGTAGTCGACGTTCCACACGGCTTGGTCGTCCCAAACTTTGGAAGCTAGTAAGATTGCACCTAAAACACGTTTTCATTAAGCAACATCAACACGTTAATTATTATACACACAGCGACAAAATTAACGAAACGCCATAAAAATGGAACATGTTAGATGTCTCGAATGTCCTAAACCTGTTGTCCGATTCGAGTGATTTTTTAGTATCCTATAGCCTTATTACTTTAGAAAATCGATGTAATAATATTGTTGCTAGACAGGTAAATGTCATTTTGTACCGGGTGTAACAATCATACTGTGTTATTTCCTTAAAGTTCGGAACACCCTGTGGAACATTCTAGCACATATAAAATATTGAAATTAAAACTCAATTGTAGCCCTAGGATTTATTAACATTTTCTTTTTTAATTCATTTGCTTATGTTAGATAATAAAAAAGTTAAATACGTTAACAACTAGCCACGTTTTTCATCAATAAATCCTCATTTTCTGCTTAGTTTAATAGACAAGCCTAAAGTAGGCTATGAGAAATTACCAAGTTAATAGATGTCAAATTGTTAACAGTCAAAAAGTGTCTGATTTGTTGTGAAGATTAGTAGATTTATTATTTAAACTTTCAATTAAGTCCTTTATTTTTTTTTTGTTGTTTGGTGGAAATGGAACAAGGAATTTGACCCACGATGAGTGTGTTCAAGCAGTGATCTCACATAACGAAGGACTTTTTTTGCTAATGCACGATAATGCAAGACCTCACGTTCACAAAATGTAATCGAGTATTTACAACAGGTAAATCTACGGACTTTGGATTGGCCATCGCATAGTCCCAATCTTAATCCGATCGAACATTTGTGTGACATAATTGGCAGAAGACTACGACAGCGCTTGCACTTCCTAGAACTTTACAAGAGGTATAAACAGTGGGTGCGTTCGGACAACCACAGCGGCTTGACAGCTGAGTAAGCGGTGATGTTCAGACGACACCGCTGGAAGCCAGCAGCTGAGATTTACTAAGCTTTCCCTATTGGCCATGAGCCGATGGGTAGAGGGGATTTGACAGCTTTCTCCAGCGCTGTTAGTGGCAGTTTTGTGCATTTATCTGATAAATTTAAATGGCGCGCCATGGGTAGAGGAGAGGGGATTTGACGGTTTTCGCCACAGCTGTTAGTGCAACGTTGCCACATTTAGTAGATTTCTACTTTTTTGGTAGATTTTTGATATTTTTTTAAAAATTCTAGTAGGCAATATTTTTTAGTAGATTTTTGGTATATTTCAACATTTTCTTATGACTAAAATAAAATTTGCTTTTTAATAGTATTTACCCCATTTCTAAATTAATTTTTAGACATTTTGTTACAATTTCCCAATGTCATTACCGAAAATAAGATTCAGGGGTGGGATTCTGTGTACAATCGCTAACACCAGGTTTGTTCCAACACGACCGAGAACCGTCAGGAAACGGTAACGATCCTGCGCAGTAAAGAAAATCCGTTCCAACAAAAATATGATCGTCATCGGATCGTCCTTCCCACTGTTCCAACAAGAATTGTGATCTTTCGGTGACGGTTTCGTGATGATCATTTCAGTAATCGGGCAAATGCATAATGTGCTGGTTGGACTGACTTGAGCACTAGGATTTAATTCTTTAAATTTTTTGAGCCTTTGATCGACTAAAAGCACACAAGCTGTCACCAACAAAAATGACAAATATATGATTACCGTCATGGGACGATAACTGGGCGATACAATTACGAACATGCGCACAACAAACGGTACAAGCAGTTTCGTGACGGTTTTTGGGCCGTCCAAAAGTTCATGTTGGAACAAACCTACCGCCGACCGCTTTCTATCAATGTCAATATATTTGAATTTTTAGTTTTAATTCAGATATTTTCTTGTTTTACAAGTGTCACTTCAGCATCAACTAGCAAAACTAGAAAATAATTCAATTAAAACTAAAAATTCAAATATTTTCACGACAATTGACATCGATAGAAAGCGAAGTGTAGATATCTACAGTGCACGGAATCTAGCCCCAGGACGTAGATGATGAATATTAAACAGAAATGAAACTGGATTCTGGTGTAACAAACTTGCAGATTTCAAGTAGCAGTGCAATCAGTACCTATTTCAGGTGTTATTGAAGAGTTCTGGTATTCGGTGGTCGGTGAGCCTGTTAGAAGCTAACGATGGAAAACTAAAATATCTAAGGCCCGGTCTTTTCACCTCCGAATAAAAGTTATTCGGAGGTTATTTGACAGATTTACATGTAATCTGCCGGATAAACTTCCTAATAAATATTTATTCGGAGGTGAAAAGACCGGGCCTAATTATAATATATGTAATTTTGCAAAACAACAAATGTTGTGTTTGCGTGTTTCTAATGTAAAATGCGAAATAATTGTTTGAAGAATGTGATCCAGATATGCAGATGTTAAAATCAGTGGATGACAAAATATTATATATAAATATTAAATATGAAACTGATAAAAATTAATTATAGTTGGTCATTTTGTTCCCCAGTTAAAATATAAAAAAGTTTGGTTTTTGTTTACAAACAGTCATATTAATTTCTAGTTAAACTCCCTCTGTGGCTCAGTAGTAAGAGCGCCTACTTTTGGATCGAAAGGTCCGAATGGTCGTGAGTTTGAATTTCACCAGGGTAGAGAATTTTTCGTTTATTATAAATTAATAAATGAAAATAGTTTCTATCCTTGGGGGATCGGTACCCACCGGAGGGACCGCAGACGTTCGGATACAATTAGCGTCTCTGCAAAGACAATGACATCGACTTTCCAAAGTAACAAGACACTTACTCAACACACACACTACACATAAAGTCTACTTTACACTACATGATTTATCACGTGATTTATCATATGATTTTGCCCATGACGAGCCGCATGACAATGCTTATGATAAAACACAATGCTTATGGCAAAATCATATGACAAATCACACAGTGTAAACATGTAAATTTTACTCCATGACCAAATCATATGACAAATCACATGATAAATCATGTAATGTAAAGTCGACTTAACACTAGCTACCTAATTGGTAAAATCCACTGTACCATCACCATGCCAATGCCCATTAGTTGTCGAGGCATTAGCTAAATAAAAAAAATTTCTAGTTAGTCAGCTGTTATTTTTATTATAAAAAGTCATAAATTATATACAAATATATTAATAAAGTATATTTTAGTTTTTGATAAGTAGATTTTAGTAAGCTAAACTTACAGTTGATTTTCTAAATAAAATGTGGCAACGCTGTGTTAGTGGCAGTTGGCAGTTTTGTTTTGTGCATTTGATAAACTTCACAAACTGAAATGGCGGGTAATATGGATTTTTCAAAAAAGAAAACAAGATATTGCAGCTGTTGTATTGATTCATGTAAAAATATTGAATATAACAGTACTGGATGCAGTTATTATATTCGGAAACATTGCGTACATGTCCTGTGTCAACTAAATCCTTTCCTTTTTTGGTGTTGCTGATTGAAATTGGATATCATTGGAAATAAGACTGAATCCAGTATAATGTTTAATATCCATTTTGATAGAATTCAAACAAATTACAATTCATACAAATTGCAAATTTTAATAATCAAAGCAGTAAGCACACAAAAATAAACAGAGGTAACCTTTAAAATGTTAAATAATTCATATAAACTTATTCTTTTTCTCAATGGTCTCTTGCGTAAGCAGTCATCCAGTCTCACGAACTTATATATTAAATATTAAAATTATAATGAATAAAATAAAAAAACATAATTAATTTTACTATTAATTCTGTGTATTCGTTTAGTAATCAGGTAACAATAATATTTCAGTTCATAATTTGTGTCTTTCTAGATAAGTATCTATTTTTCTCGTTTTGTATATTTCACATACATAAATTTTATCAGAAAAGTATAAGTTTCAAACCGCGAGATAGCGCTACCGTCGAAACTCACAGCCAATTAGCGCTGGATGCAACCACTAAGCTGATTTGTGCTGACAGTCAGGCGCTGTGGTCGTCCGAACGCAAGGTTTATAGATAGGAGGTAGGTTGTCTCGTAATTATGCGGGCGGAAGCGAGGGGGACGGGAATGACTACGTCACTCGTACGACAAAGTCAAGGTTGTGGTTCAAACCAAGTTTTTGTTTGTGGTTCAAACCTAACCCTCTTTTTTATGTTGTGGTTACGTTTCCGAATATTTCTATATAATTTTCTTTAATATTGTTTATGTGTTTAATTTTTCGTGAGTTATTTAGTGTATAAGGACAATATTAGCTATAGGAACGTATTATTTAGTTTTGTTTAATTTTTCGTGAGTTAATTAGTGTATAAGGACAATATTAGGACAATAAAGAAAAATTGATATAATTATCAATATAAGAACCACTTAATATATCTATACCCAAAAAAAATCCCAAAATATATTGCAAAACTTAAGTTTTTGAACCTTTTATTAGCACTGAAACTTATGACAATTTCAAAAGTGTCGTACGGGTGACGTATTCCCGCCTTTAAAAGCGAGCATTTGATTGGTCTATAGTTACGAGACAACCTACGCCCAATCCATTAACCTTGGTACGAACGCACCCAGTAGCTCTCCAGATTTGGAATGGTATTGATCAAGACCAAATAGCATACCTCATTTGTAATATAAAAGTACAATATTATCTCTTTTATAATAAAAGAACATAATTATCGAACATAAGCGAATAAATTAAAAAACAAAATGTTAAGAAAACCTAAGGCTACAACTGAGTTTTAATTTCAATATTTTATATATGCTAGAATATTCCAGTCAATATGATGCAGTCAATAATAGAAAATTCTGAATCTACATATATCTAAGAAATTTTGCAACAAGCCTCATTTTTTTTAAATAAAGGCTGTTTTTTCTTGAGTTTCAAGTAATTTAATATTGTTGTCAACTATAGTCCCATAGGGCATGATGTATCGAAATATCTAAACTAAAACAATGAAAGTTGTTACTGGATTTTTTAATATTATTTTTAACATTCAAAGTCAAATATCTCACTTTTACCTTTTTGAGGCTTGTCATTGTTTCACATTAAGCCCTTCAATTCTAATCCAAAAGGTTACATTACAAAAATTGTTAAAAGTATTGTCTCTAAAGATTCATACTCCTGGTAACTCTGACTTTATTATACATTAATATTTTAACAGCAATACCTAACACAAATAAACAAGCAGCAGCTAATTATAATTAATGTTATCTGATCAAATGATAAGGATTATATTGGATAAATATTAAATTGGTTAAATACAGTTTTTAATACGCCTGTGACCCTGATAAACTGATATTGGTAGCATCTGGATTATCAATTTAATATTTTTTTAAAAACTGTGCAAAATTTACTTTATTACATTTCAATTCTTGTAATATCTAATCTAATATCTTCTTCTTCTTTCCTCAAGAAGGGCCCAGATCTCTCTTGGGCCCTTCTCCTCCATTGTCTTATATTCATCGTTTTCAGGTCGTCTTCCACTTCATCCAACCATCTCGTCCTGGACCTTCCTTTTTTCCGCCTTCCTACCGGCTTCCACTGTAACATCTTCGTTGTAGTTTTCGTGTCTTCTTGTCGCTGAACATGTCCCAGCCATGACACTCTTTGACTTTTCACAAATCTTACAATGTCATACCCTTCTTCAGTTCATTAACCTCGTCGTTTCTCCTGATTCTCCATGTACCGTCTTCCTCTTGAACCGGGCCATATACTTTTCTCAGTATCTTTCTCTCGAATGTCCTGAGTTGGGCTTCATCTTTTTTCATTACCCAGGTTTCACAACCATAGGTTACTACGGGTCTAATCAAAGTTCTGTACATAGTAATTTTGGTTCTCTTGTCTAATAATTTCGATGTCATTAATCTTTTATTAGCATAGTATGTACGATTTCCACTGGAAATACGTGCATTAATTTCACTACTTACGGAATTCTTCTGATTGATTTCTGTGCCCAAATATGTGAAGGCATCTACACGTTCAATAGTATAGTTGTCTATTGTTATATTATTTTCATTCTCAGGTGTTCTTTTGATGGTCATGTACTTAGTTTTTGTTTCATTTATTTTAAGCCCTCTTTTTTCCTTGAACGTTTCCTTTAGTCGTGTCTTGCTTCTACTAATAATGGCGACATCGTCTGCATATGCAGTAATTTGTACTGTTTTGGTGTTTATATGGCCGGTTACATCGGTTTTTCTGATGACTGCTTCAAGAACTAGGTTGAACAGCATGGTTGAAAGTGCGTCTCCCTGTCTCACCCCCATGTTGATGTCAAACAGGGGAGACAGTTCTCCATCTACTCTAACTGCGGCTTTTGAACCCTGCAACGTCATTTTTATGAGGCTGATATATTTTTTTGGTATACCTAGATTTCGGAGGTGTTCCAGCATTTTGTCTCTTTTCACACTATCAAAAGCTTGTTTAAAGTATATATACATATTATATACATATTATATATACATATTATATACATATTATATACATATTCAGCCTTATTCTGTAACTTTTAACAAATCGAATAGAAATGACCAAGTCGAATCGTAATTATCTGAAATTGGAATGTTTCTATCGCGTCATTTTCGTGTTTGGATTGGCATTCTGTAACTCAAATCGAAATCAAGGTAAATCGAAATCGGCAATTTCTATTTCACGTGGTCAGGAGGGGGTGGCAACCCCGCATTGTCAAGCGAAATTAGTGTTCTGTGGCCTGCTTGTTACTGGTTCTAACTTTGAAATACGACACCGTTGCCATATCTTCAATTTTTCATACTATCACATTACATACAGTTGCATTTAAAAAATAAAAAAATAGTTTTCAAATAACAAAAAAGAAAAGTTTTGAAAAGTAAACAACAAAATATTAGTGTAAATATTCTTTACAAAAAGCTCAAAAGATGACAAATGGTTTTAAATCAAAGTTAATTAAAATTGTTATAAAAAAGAAGATCAACAATGTATGATGTAAAATATTACTAGATAATAATATACAATCTTAAGATTTGATTCCAGCTAAAATAACTGATAAACAACTTTTCCCAGAAATGACTTTTTTTCTATAATTATTTTCTTTTCTATAAGCGTTGGTTGATAAAAATACAAGTAAACTGGTATAATATATTTATCAATCAACGCTATAAGTCTATCTTTATATTTTAAACGGGCTTGTACAATATATTCTTTTACATTATGCCATTGATTGAAATTGTACCAGAAATTAAATATATATATATATATATATATATATGGCAACACTGTGTCACTGTGACTGGCAAACATTCAGCATTCTGAATGCTGCATTCAGATGCCAGAGAAAAAGGGGTTAGGTTCAATGCATACTCGTACAACATGACTAAATTAAATATACAATTCCCTAAGTAAATAACACCAGAGACTAAAAAATTAAGCAGATACAAAAGGTAAAAATACTGTAATAATTGTAAATAAGTAGTAATAAACTATTTTTAGTAGATATAAAATATAAACGTCAAAACAAAATACAATGCGCTTGCGTCAAGCACAATTCCGATTATCGAAATCTAATTTCGACAGGGTACACGGTGTCGAAGTCATTTCTATTCACTATTCCGATTGTAGAGATTCAGAGGGAGTTATGTAATACCGATTTTGACTATTTCTATTCGACTTGGCCACTTCTATTCGATTTTCCTTACTTCTATTATCGAAATGAGTTACAGAATAGGCTTGATTATATACATATATTGATACATACAATGAATTTCGACTCGATTCAAGTTCTCTGTTTACCCAGGTATAACCATACCAACAGGCACCGCTAGGAAAACATTCCACTTAGCGGTTCAGAGAACCAGTATGAAACGAGTCTGTGTACTCTATACAGAGTATGGCATTAGTAAAATAAGAAAATCTACGGTTTCGTTTTGATTAAAATCTGTCTTCCTCCATCCCCCGATAGTACTATTTCTAGGTCTACCTGTTGTCAAGGAGGCTCTGAGGAAGACAGATTTTTACCATCACGACCGTAGATTCTCGATATAAATTAAAACAATTTATCGAATTGAATCGAGTCGAAATTCATTTCGCTTATTCCCCGTTAGAGGGCGTTCTAACCATACCGCTATATAAATTGTTTTAATTTATATCGAGAATTTACGGTCATGATGGTAAAAATCTGTCTTCCTCAGAGCCTCCTTGACAACAGGTAGACCTAGAAATATTACTATCGGGGGATGAAGGAAGACAGATTTTAATCAAAACGAAACCGTAGATTTTCTTATTTTACTTTTTTATATCTACCCTTTAAAAAAGTTTAAATGAGTTTTCCCCGAAAAGTGCTTCATTTTTTGGTTATTTACGTTGAAATATTCAATTTGGAATTTGACGAATAAGAACAATTTTTCATGAGCTATATCTTTGCTTTTACTGGGTCGATAGACTTCATTTATTTCATTTTTTTATAAGCTACATTTTTGCTAATATTTTTTTCGGTCAAATACTTACTTTTTGAGTTATTTGCGAAAAACCGTCTAAAAACGTGTTTTTTTTTGTTGAAATGTTGAAATATTCACTCGTAAATAACTCGAGAAGTATTGACTTGACCACTTCGGTGGTGACACTGTATCGTCATCGTCGAAGTTCACATTTATTTACTGGGCTATAACACATATAAGTTATTGTTACACAACTCGTATTTAGTAATATTTTAAAGGGGCCCCATCTCCAACAATGCGGGGGGGCGACGGAGTTTGTTACGCCACTGCGCATTAATGTCCCCAAAAGAACATAATAAACAGGATTATAAAAACATAGTACATAAAAACATAGATTATAAAAACATAGTAAACAGGATTATAAAAAAATACAATTGAGATAATGGATTAATGAGCATGGTATTTATCTCAATAAAGTCGAAACCAGAGTACATACATTATTTTAATTTACAAAAATCAGTCGCACAACGGGGGGCAACAATTAACGAATCAACATTCCAGATTTTGGTATACAGAAGTGCGTCAGTCCGACGACGTCCTGGGGGGCAGTTCCATTCAGATTGCATTGTGGAGAGGGTTAAACATCCGGTTAGTGTCATGGTGTCATTCTTAGTATTTGATCGTTTTCGTATCTCCTCTTCATTCTTCTACATATTTTGTCTACCTTTCTTCGTTATTCTTCAATTTTATTGCGACTTTCTCGAGTTCTTTAAGTAAACTGGACGTATAGTTCATTTCTTTTATCTATTGTTTGTTTACATTCTTCATCAAATCAATTCCTTGATGTTTTTTTAATTTCTATCACTCTTTTAGCCTTTTCTCGTGTCATCCTTTTAATCCTATTCTATTCTTCTTGTATTGTTTCCTCTCTCTCTCTCTGTCCTAGGAGTCTTCTATTCAGTTCTTCCCGCAATCGCTGTTCTATTTCTGGATTTTTCAAGTTGTCCCAGGTTTAATTTTCTTGTCTTTGTGTGTTTGTTCTCTATTTCTTTTCATGTATCATGTAACGTTAGAAAAACTCAGCAAACATCAAACTTTTTGTCAAAGTCACACGAAAACGTTGAAATTAAACATTTAACGTTAAAAGATTACAAAACTATAATAATTAAAGAAGAAAAACTCACCTAAAACTATTCGTTTCCAATTTGAAGGTTGAATATCTAATTCAGCATAAGTTAACAGTCTTTCTAGATACACTAAAGTAATAATGGCACATTCAGCAGTCAACTGAGCAGCATTAAATAAAGTTCTCACAAACTTATAAATCTGTTTGTGTTCGGGATTATACTTATCATAATCATCACTAACGCCATCTCTTGTTAGAGGATGCAACTTTTCGTCAAAAATGTCGATTTCTCTTTGAGAATCCCTATTTTTTATGTGATAGTAGATCGCCAAAGCTACACATTTCACCGTATTCTTCAGGTTCGGTTGGGATACTGTACTGTCATCCAGATATATCGTTGAACACGAACTACTCTTCTTCAGGGGGCGTAAATCGGCGATTTGGTTCTGACTTTTCCTTCTGATCATGCCGTTCTCAATGGCTGTTTTAGACCTGTAAAAAAGGTATAATTTATTTTCATGTTTTACAAGCGCACCCAAAATCATTTAATTAAAACTTAATAAATAACAATAATGGAAGAAGTAACATTTAGTATACGTGGTTTTTATTTTAAGGGGATCGGAGCAAAATGCAAACTTTTGACGCATGTCAAAATTTTCACTGTGTTTTAAATGTATTCATTTTTTTCGAATCCTGAGAAAACTAATAAATATTTTTGAAAATTTTAAACGCAGAATGAAAGATTACATTATTACCGAGGACCGAAAGTAACTGAAAACTTCTATAATGTTTATTTTAATAAGTTACAGGGGAGAAAATAAAAGAGAAAATTTAGTGTGATTTTTAATTGCAAATATTTCATTCAAAAGAAACTTTTTATTTAGTCTAAGGGACTTTCGGCCCTCGGTAATAAAGTAGTCTTTCATTTAGGTTAAATTTTTTAAAAATACTTATTGGTTTTCTCAAAAAAAATGAATACAGTAAAACCTCCGTTAACCGAAACTTTTAACCGAAATAGCTGACAGTTTCAATAATTTTGTCAATGAAAAGTAAATTAAAAATGCATAACCATTTTCAATTTCGTTGCAAAACGAAAACACAGCCGAACCATATTCTAGTCCAATTTAACCAGAGAAGGTTCCCATTGTTTTCATTCTGGTGGGGTGTAGAATAGCATTATGTTGTTTTATATGCCATTAGAGTGAAAACTTAGTCTTTTTGCTAGCAGTTGCCGCTAGGGCATCTATGCCATTTCGTTCGTTGCAATCCGGGACTGCACGCTGGGGTTTGTTTTGGTTGGATCAGGGAGAGCAGCATATGTGCCTCCTGATGAGAGACTAATAAGTTTCGAAACCGGTAGGGGTGCTTGCAGCACTCTCTGATTGGACTAGAATATGGTTCGGCTGTGTTTTCGTTTTGCAACGAAATTGAAAATGGTTATTCATTTTTGATTTACATTTACTCTGTGTGGAGTATAAAGGGAACCATTCTCGTTGGAACTTTACCGCGCTGAGCAGATGGGACGTGAATTGTAAATTGTAGAATTCCCTCATCTTCCTTAGTCTCAGCATCCGTATGGCTTGCAAATTGTAGAAGCCTCGAAGGTGTAACCAGAGAAGGTTCCCATTGTTTTCATTCTGGTGGGGTGTAGAATAGCATTATGTTGTTTTATATGTCATTAGAGTGAAAACTTAGTCTTTTTGAAAAGTAAATTTTTCATCAACATCATCAACATTGCTTTATTCTGTATTTACATATTAAAGAAAACATTAAGAAAACTGATCAGACTACGCGCAAGTCCTGTAGTCGGTTCAGTTCGGCTATTCCTATTCCGTTCCGCGGAACCTTAAGTTCGTTTTACGGCCACTGCTGGCGTAAAATTGTCGCCCGTGGAGCCTTAGCCTAAGCGAAATCCAGGACGCAATGAAAAAGATGAAAAACAACAAAGCGCCAGGAGAAGATAGAGTCGTAATAGAAGCTATAAAGATGGGCGGACGTGCCCTTCTCATCCAAATAAAAATTTTGTTTAACCTTTGTCTATTAGTAATGGCAACACTGTCATGCCTTCATTTCCTTATCATCATCATTCTCTTTGCCTTATCCCTATGCGGGGTCGGCTTCCCTAATTGCATTTCTCCACACAATTCTATCTTGGGTCATATCAATGTTAATCCCCTTTACCAACATGTCCTGCCTTATCGTCTCTCCCCAGGTCTTCTTTGGTCTTCCTCTCCTACTCCTTCCAGGAATCTGCACTTCAGCTATTCTTCGTATTGGGTGATTAACGTCTCGACGTTGAACATGACCAAACCATCTTAACCTATGCTCTCTCATTTTGGCATCAATTGATGCCACACCTAGACTTCCCCTAATATACTCATTTCTAATTTTATCCTTCTTTGTCACTCCACTCATCCATCTAAGCATTCTCATTTTCGCCACATGCATTCATTGTTCCTCTTTCTTTTTCACTGCCCAACATTCAGTTCCGTACATCATAGGCGGTCTTATGGCTGTTTTATAGAATTTTCCCTTCAGCTTCATTGGAATTTTTCTGTCACACAACACACCACTCGCTTCTTTCCACTTCATCCATCCAGCCCTAATTCTACTGCATGCATCTCCATCTATTTCTCCATTACTCTGTAATACCGAGCCTAGGTACTTAAAACTATTGCTTTTCACAATCATTTCACCATCCAAAGATACCATTTTATTTGTAGTAACTCCATCTTTAAATGAACATTCCAAATACTCTGTTTTTGTCCTACTAAGTTTTAAACCTTTTTCCTCCAGAGCTTGTCTCCACTGTTCCAGTTTTTGTTCTAAGTCTCTTTCACTATTTCCTACTAACACGACATCATCAGCATACATTAAGCATCATGGAATGTTACCCTGTAGTTTCGCTGTTATCTGGTCCAAAACTAATGAGAATAAATACGGACTAAGCACAGAGCCTTGGTGCAATCCTACTTTCACATGAAATTTATCAGTCTCTCCCACACCTGTCCTAACACTAGTCGTTACTCCCTCATACATATCCCTCACAATATTTACATATTCACCAGGTACTCCTTTCTTATTGAGTGCCAACCACAGAATCTCTCGAGGAACTCTATCATATGCTTTCTCAAGATCAATGAATACCATATGAGCGTTTGTTTCTTTACTCCTGTATTTTTCCATCAACTGCCTTATAATGAAAATTGCATCTGTTGTTGATCTACCCTGCATAAAGACAAATTGATTTTCGGATATTTCGGTCTCTTCACGTATCCGTCTATCAATTACTCTTTCCCATATTTTCATAGTGTGGCTAAGCAGTTTTATAGCCCTGTAGTTTGTACATTGTTGTATATCTCCCTTGTTTTTGTAAACAGGTACCAGTATACTGCTTCCCCATTCGTCTGGCATTTGTCCAACTGCCATAATTCTATTAAATAGATCTGCTAGCCACCTTGTTCCTGTCTCTCCCAATGCTCTCCATACTTCCCCAGGAATATCATCTGGTCCTACCGCTTTTCCTTTCTTTATTTTTTGAAGCGCTTGAGCCACTTTCTCGTTTGTTATTTTGGTGATCATTGCTGCTACTGTCTCCGTTGACTCTACAGGCTGTCTGTCAAATTCTTCATTTAACAAGCTGTCAAAGTACTTTCTCCATCTCTTTTTGACATCCCTTTCGTGAACTAGTATTTTATTATTTTCATCTCGGATACATCTAATCTGATTAAAATCTTTTGCTTTCTTTGCTCTCTGTTTGGCTATTTTATATATCTTCGTTTCGCCTTCCCTGGTATCAAGTTGATCGTATAGGTTTGAATGCGCTTCTGCTTTGGCTTTTGCTACTGCTACTTTCGCTTCCTTTTTCGCCACCATATAGTTTTGAAGATCTGTGTTGGATCTGGTTTCTTGCCACTTTTTATATAATTTTCTCTTCTCTTTTATTTTTCCTTGTACTTCGTTTGACCACCACCAAGTCTCTTTATCCTCAAACTTTTTTCCTGACGTTTTCCCAAGTATTTCAATAGCAGTCTCTCTAATACTACTGGCCATTTTTCTCCAAATTGTATTAAGGCCTCCTTTCATGTTCCAACATATTTTTTCTACTATTATTCTCCTGAATAGACCTTCTTTTTCATCTTTTAGCAGCCACCACTTGATTTTTTGTGGTCCTCTCCGATATTTTTGTTTAGTTTCGCTTTTGACTTAGATGTCCAGAACAAGCAGCTTATGTTGTTGGCTTACTGTCTCACTGATTATTACCTTGCAGTCCTTGCATTCACGTATGTCTTCTTTCCTTATCATGAAGTAGTCTATTTCGGATGTCCACTTTTGTAGGTAATAAGTTGAGTTTCTCTCTTTTTAAAGAATGTGTTAACAATCGCCATATCCAATGCTGTTGCTAATTCAAGCATGTCATCTCCAGCTTCATTTCTAGTTCCAAAGCCTAATCCCCCATGTATTGTTTCATATCCTTTCTTGGTTTGGCCCACATGTGCATTGAAATCACCTCCTATTATAACTTTCTCCTCTGCTGGAATATCACTCAGTACGTCTCCTAATTGGTCATAGAAAGCTCTTCTTTCATTCTCACCCAGACCTGTTTGGGGAGCATACACACACAACATTCAATACCTCTTTATCAATTACAAATTTCACTGACATCATTCTATCACTCGTTCTTACAACTTCTACTACGTTATCTTTCATTTCACTATCAGCAATTATACCAACTCCATTTCTAGCGTTACTACTCCCTACATACCACAATTTGTATCATTCACCTAGTTCTTTCGCCCTTTGTCCTTTCCACCTAGTTTCTTGAATACAAACAATTTGAACTCTTCTTCGTTTGAGCGCATCCACTAACTCCAGACTCTTACCTGTAAGACTACCTAGATTCCAAGACCCTATCCTGATTTTTCTAACCTGTAATGATGTTCCCCCTGAGACAGTCCTCACCCGGAGATCCGAACGGAGGAACGGAGGCTGATTTTACTTCCGGAATATTTTACCTCAGGAGATGCCATCAAGTTTTTATTGTGTTGGAGAAGGTCTTTTCATTATTATGGCCTGAAAAGATTTTTTGGATATCTGATGCCTGAATGCCTTTTCTATCAGCACCATACCCTGCCCTGCACGTTTAGCCAATACACCACCAATGCAACCAAAGTGCAGTATTACCTCACACCCGCTTGCATTTTTCACTATAGACCAGGATCCCTACTGTAAGGACTGCCCTATAAGCCAATGTATTGTTGCCCGTATCCCGCCAGTAGGAGGCACGTACTTTATTCGGGATACCTACACAGGGTGTTCTATAAATAAACGTTAAAATGTATAGATACTTACGTAATAGAAAAAAGAATATTGTATAGGGCGTCAATAAGTTATTTAATCAGTGACATACCATGACGTCACTTTCACTTTTACTCGCTAGAGAGTAAAAGTGCTTTGTCTCCCTAGGGAAAAAAAGTACGACTTTGCTCCCTGCAATCAGGTCGGGAATTGTATACTTTCGGTAGAGGTAGGTGGAAAATTATTTTTTCTTTCATTAGTTAGGCATAAGTAATCAAAATCAGAGGTACAGAACTCAAAATTCATGTTGACCAGTGTAATCTACAAAGTTATTATGTAAATTAAAAAAATAGGATGTCGTGTAGAGAGAAAGTTACATTTGTGAGCATGAATTTTGCGTGAAAATTCGTCCCCTTCCCAATACAAATTGACCTGTTTTCTTAAATTTTGAAGAAACTTTTGGTTTCTGATTTTCTGGGGGTCAAATGTTCGTTGGGACACACTGTAATATTTTGATTTATTTGTACAATATATCAATTTTATATGGTAAATAAAACTATTTGTAGAATGGATATGATGACAAAATGTGAATCATAATATGATTAATCTTGTTTTGAAAATATATACATGTACTCCTAAGTTTTATATCATATTTTTGCACTCTAATGATCTATAATCTATAGAAAATACGATGAAACATTAATAAATTTACAATATCAACCAAGTTACACTTAAAATTTTAAGGGAATACAATGTATGTCTGTATCTGCATTCAAAATATTGTGATACACTGACAGAATTTCCCAGTAAAAATTATGAATAAACAATTGCAAGATCTTTATTTCTAATTACAAATACTTCTCAGAATACCAGACGGATGCGCTTAAATTATGCACAGTGAATGTAAAAATTATATTGTTTAATAAGTACAGTTTGTCACAGTTGTTCCTAAGTTTGACAAACTATAATACTTTTTTTAGTAAATTGGATATAGTATTAATATAAATAAATAGTGATTTTTTACGATTAGTGTTCTCGGAAATGAAAAATGGGAGAATATTCTCGATATGGAGAATTTTCTGAGAATGAACCCTATAAGGCGCTGAGAGATATTGAGATGATATAGAGCAGGGGTCACCAATTAGCGGATCGCGGTCCGCAGCCGGACCGTGGGCTAGTTTTGTGCGGACCTCCATTAAATTCAGAATATAATGTTTGGCAATTTTGAAAATGTTTGGCAATTTTGAAAATGTTTGGCCATGAAATTGTGTACTACATTTGGCTCAACTTATGTGTGCGAAGCCGCTTGATCAAGAATGAACTTTATTAAAAATCGGTACCTATAGATCTCAGCTAACATATATGAATATCTCAACTTCCTAATGAGAATCAGTTGCACTAAACTCACTCCAAACTTCAGACAGGTTATACATAGATAATAAAAAATGTCATTTCTCTCACTGTTAATTTAATTTTGTAAAGTTTTTAAAGTTATACTTCTTTAGGCGCGATTGAGAGTAAAATTTCATAATACTGCGCATATGCGCACAAAGACAGTATGTACTTAGTTGCAATGAATTGTTCAGAATTAAAAAGCGGCTCCGAACTCTTGGGAGGAAACAGATAAGAGGTAGAACATTGGACTAGAGATAGAGAGGTCGCAGGTTCAAATCCCGGACGATTCACGTTTTTTTTTAATTTTTGGTAGTTTTAATAAAAAATTTTTGAAAGGTGTAGGTAAGAAAGTTAGTTTAATATTTAAATAAAATGCAAATATAAACATTTAAGTATATTCATTTCGTTGAAATTATATAATAGAAGTATAACTTCTTACGTGCTTACAACGTACACATTCTTTTTTTTAACGAAAACAATTTTTTAAACAAATTTAAAATTACCTTTTTTGGCCCGAAAAATGTAGGGTCGGAAAACTAAAGCACATAAGTCAAAAACTATAGATTTTCAGAAATCGGATAAAACTGTATAAAAAAATAACTCGATATTTCTTAAAAACATTTATTGCATTTTATGAGAGTGTGCATAACATCCTTACTTGTAGCTAAGTATGACTCTATAAAAAAGTACGGAAAATTGTTTTTCCTGACTTATGTTAAAAAGAACAAAAGTATATATGACTTATGTCTAACAGCACAACTAGGAATTTTAGTTTGTTACAGCACAATATTTTCTTCCATCAATCCATATTAGCTACATTTTCCATACTAGGCAAATCTATATAAAATTTATGGAAAACATTAATTTGGTATTATTGTTAGTAGATAAACTAAGTCATCTTTTTGTCTTTTGATATAGTTAAAGGCAATAGTGATATAATTGGAATATTATTAGGTATAAAGGATGGGTGCGGCCCAAAAGATTAACTGTCATCAACACGCTTAACTTCACGCGCAACTTTGATACATCCAAAAAGCATATGCCCCAAGTTGGATACGACCTATCATATTCACAGCAACTCGGATACATAATATTAAGAAAAATAAATATTTAGAATATTATAGAAATTGAATCAATGATGTAGCAAAGTTGCGCGTGAAGTTAGGTGTGTTGATGATAGTTGAGATTTTGGGGGCGACCCATAAAGGATGCCCCCCGTCTTAAATGTATCTTGTGAAAATTTGATTCCATTTGTAAGGTGTCTTTGTAAGATACCATTCCAAATTCCCTATCATAGCGGAGCCACCTTTTGTCCAACCATTTGGACTGCTTTCCATCTACATCTTTATTTCTTAATACCAAAGTAAAAGTCCAAAAATCCAAAAAGGCAGTATTTCCACAACTTGAAATTTGTTACTGCTGGCCTAATAAGTTGGCTCCAGTCATGAGGAAGATATATTTGGATTTCTGTTTTCTTTTTTCTTTCTATTATTCCATGAACTGTTTAACTTCTAAATGGCTATGTTCGGGAACCATAAATTGATGGTTGATTCTCTCTACTGTAAGTTATGTACAGCCCACGTAAACATAGAACCCACGTGAGAATTTCTATTCTGACGTCCACAGGTATCAGAGTAAAATATTACACTTCTTGTGTTATTAGGTAGGTTTGTTTGAAGATGTTTTAAGATGCGATCAGATGCAATCTAATTCGCTCCTCGAGCAGTAGTAGATTCATACCACAGATATCATAAAGCTCTTCTAGTCTTATTGTCATGTACGGTCAAATTTAACGTCCACAATTGAGGTTTATAAAAAGCTACATAAGAAGTCAATGATGGAGTCGGTAAACACTGTTGTAAATCACATGTATTGTATGCACTTGTACCGGTACTATCATTTTGATACATCTGTGTGTCGTTTTTTTTTTTAGATTCGTAAGCTTGATCTGGTTTGCTCTGGCCTGAAGACAAATAGTTGATATATTTTAGTGAATGTTAGGAGGGAAGGCAAATACTTCTTTGATGTACTCTTTTGGTGTAGTGACTTTCTTAGGACGGAAGAGACAAGATATGGTTTTTTATTTCCTTCCTTTTGTCCTCGGATATTTTATTTTTAGGTACAGTTGTTCCACGCATATCATTAATTTTTGTACCACCTACTGAAGATCGTTTCTTCATTGCCACCCCTTACAAATAGCTTAACGCAGTACATCTATTACAACAAAATATTTATACGTCTTCATACGAAATTTCTCTTTTCAGGGTCTATTTCGACTTTCTTTGAGAAGCTTTTTTTACAATCTCTATTAATGATGACATGTAAGCAGACCTTTTTTTGTACAGTCGGAAAAATGAAAGAATAACCATGAACGATCACATCAATCACTTATTTTGTATTTGCTGTCTTTTTCTATGACAAACGTTTGTTATTTATAGAAAAAGACAGCAAATACAAAATAAGTGATTGATGTGATCGTTCATGGGTATTCTTTCATTTTTCCGACTGTATATACCCATTACCCAATATTCATTGAATATCGCTTCTCTCTTAGCCATGTTTTAAGTAGGTACCTAAAGTGATATATCTGTATATTCTTAAACAAGGAAGACGATAACGTCAAGTACT
Source organism: Diabrotica virgifera virgifera (assembly GCF_917563875.1). NCBI lineage: Eukaryota > Metazoa > Arthropoda > Insecta > Coleoptera > Chrysomelidae > Diabrotica > Diabrotica virgifera. The sequence goes on along the minus strand of NC_065450.1, from coordinate 34,254,165 downwards.
TGATGTACCTAACAACTTAAGTCATGCTTATAAATCAGCAAAACTGAATATATCAGTTGTACTTTTTCACATAAGTCAACTTATGTTCTTTATAACGTCTAAAGATTTATAGTAATTGAAAGGTTGAAAAAGTACGCTACTTAAAATCAATGTGAAATAAACGTGTATGACGTATGTGCTTGAGTCAGACGGTGGAGAAAAAATATATGGACATGTGCATCTACAAAAAGAAAAATCGGTTTTTTTGACTTATGTGTTTTAGTCTGCCGGCCCTAGAAATATATTTTTAGGTTTTAGTACGTTCTTTGACGGTAAAATATTGCAAAACCTCTAAATTTTAAAGAACCGCTTGGATTGGCATGAAATTTCGCACACGCATAGCTAATAAGTCAAAGAAAAAAAGTGATATTGTGGCGATATGTGTTTTTGCCCTGGGGTGGTTTTCACCCCCTCTTGGGGGTGAAAAAATATTCGTCCAAAGTAAGTCCGGAAATGGATAAACTGACTGATTTTAAGTAACTTTTGTTCTATAGAGTTTTTTCACTAAGTCAATACTTTTTGAGTTATTTGCCAGTGAATATGTTCATTTTTTCAACAAAATAACCACGCTTTTAGACGGTTTTTCGCAAATAACTCAAATAGTAAGTATTTTGTTAAAAAAACATTCTTAACAAAAATATAGCCTGTAAAAAATTTTAAAAAATGGTGTATATATTACGGTTGTATACCTAGTAGAAGCAGAGTTATAGCTAATGAAAAATAGGTTCATATCCGTCAAATTCCAAATGGAATACTTTAACGTGAAATAACCAAAAATGAAGCACATTTCGGAGAAAACTCATTACAACTTATTTAAAGTGTTTAAAAAAAGCTTCATTTTTGTTTTGTAAAAAAATCTTCTAGCATCAAAAGTAAACAGTTACGCTCAAAATAAAGTTAGTCCCTTTTTTTTGGTAAAAAAATCGGGAAAATCACCCCCTAATTAGTATCTCCAATGAACTTAATCGTTACGACATCACAAGTTTCTTGACTCGTGTATGTATTGTTTATATGATCTGTAAGTTTCATCGGTTCAAAGTCCTTATTTTTGAAAGGGCTGTAGTTAAAAGGGGTTGAACGAGTCACTGATCACGAATGTATGCAAATTTAGAAACACCAAATCTTAATCAATTTTTATTTAAAAACAGAAAAACAAAAAAGTAGATGATAATCAGCTATGCTGACTTTTTTGTTTTTCGCGATTTTTGGTATCTCTAACAATTTTTAAGTTATTTTGAAAAAAAGGATATTTTTCAAAATAAAAATTTTTAAAAATTTTATTTTAAAACCAAATTTTTTCAAAAATAAGCACTTTGAATCAGCACAACATATGTAAAATAATTTGTGGAGCGGTAACAATTAATTTCATTTAAGTTGCTAATTAGGGGGTGGTCAAGTCGATTTTTAGTTGCCAAAACAAACGGGACCAACTTTATTTTGAGCGTAACTTGCTTAAATTTAATGATAGAAACTTTTTATAAAAACAGAAATAAAGCTTTTTTAAAATACTTTAAAAAAGTTATAATGGGTTTTCCCCAAAGAGTGCTTAATTTTTTGGATATTTCACGTCGAAATATTCTATTTGAAATTTGGTGAATATGAATCTATTTTTCATTGGCTATAACTCTGGTTCTACGAGGTACAGAGACCTAACGCGTACAACATTTTTTTTACTTTTTTACATGCTATATTTTTGCTAAGAACGTTTTTTACGACAGAATACTTACTTTTTGAGTTATTTGCGAAAGACCGTCTATAAATGTGGTTATTTTGTTGAAAAATGAACATAATATTCACTCGCAAATAACTCTAAAAGTGTTGACTTGGCAAAAAAGCTCTATAGAACAAAAGTTACTTAAAATTACTTTTTTACTTACTTTTTATTTTATTTATTATTAAATATATTATATATAGCAATAAAACATTTGAAAATATCCCATTTTTATATATTTTTTAATGTTTTGTTGAGCCCCCTTTAACTTTGATTACCGCTAGTACCCGTCTTGGCATACTTTGAATGCAGTTAAATTCACTTTGCTTCAATTTGTCATTGTGGTTCCAATGATATATTAGTTCTTCAATCAAAACAATTTTTTGTGACCTTTTCACTGGAAATTTCTTGTTTTAAAAGCTCCCAAATATTTTCTATGTAATTAAGGTCAGGAATTCAACAAAATATTAAAAAACATATAAATATGTAATATTTTCAAATATTTTATCGCTGTTTATTATTAAGTATATTATAACTAATGTATAATATTAACATTACATAACAATATTAAATTTAAAAAGAATTTTTAAACAAAATCCTACCTAGTGAAATAATTGATTTTTATAAAAATTCATAGGTGGTCATAATATGGCCAGGAACTGTATACGTAAAAAATGATAAATAACTAAATTTTAGTTTTTTCCGTTCCAAATACTTTACCCATTTTACTATTTCCGTAGAGTAAAAAATAACCGAGATAGAAACGTTTAAAATTTCAATTTTGCTGCGAAAACCATGTAACCGGGGCCATTTAACCTTTTATTTTTAAAAAAGTAAGAGGTTTAAAAGACTAATTTCGACGTTTTTTAATAGCTCTTGGAATCAACTTTTAATTAGTTTTTAGGTGAACCTGATATCTTAAAAATTAACGGAGTTATTTACAAAAAAAAAACAATAACATTTTTTGGAAAAATTTTTAAAAGATACACATTTTGAAACATTTTGGTGCATAAATTTTAATGCTATCAACTTGTTCGAGGGCTTACTTGATAGATATTTATATTAACTTTGACAAATGTTTAATAAGTTTATGTTATAAAATGCATCATTTTCCCGGTATTTAAGCTTGAATACTTGGATTTGGGTACTCGACGAAAGAAATATACATTCAATTACCTATAACTCACTTTTAATTAACATTGAAAGGTTTTTATAGTAAGGAGTTTATTTGATTTTTTATTAGCTTCAATTTTGATAATAATAACTTTTTTGTAAAAACTTATAGTTTTTGAGTTATTTATGAAAAATCGGTTAAAGACATGCATTTTTCTCACGAAAAATTAAAATCTTTGATCTTTAATAACTCAAAAAGTTTTGATTTATTTTAATAACTTTATATAACAAATTTTGCTTATAATTTGTCCCTCTATCGAATTGTGGGGTTATTTTTAATAAAATAATTTTCACCCCCGAGGAGGGGTGACATCCACCCCCAGGGTAAAAGCGCAAGTTGCCACCATGTGACCTTTGTTCCTTGAGATATCCTCTAACCACTCACCAATTTTCATGCAAATCGATGGAGGTTCAACGAAATCGGAGGTAATAGCTCATATGCACCTTCAGTGACTGCACTACATTATTCACTATTTACGATAGTTACAAACAGTTAAGGATTTTGCGTATTTTGCAGTTTTTGAAGCAAGAAATTAATTTTATAACTCTTATTTAATAATCGCCATTTTAAAACTTTTTTGTTTTATAGCTAAAGTTTGATAAGTTTACCTCACTTATTAAGCTTTTTAATGGTAAGCAAATGATCGAACAACATGGAATTGTTTACAGTAAATTGTTAATAATTAAAAAAATAATGTGTGTGTACTTTGTATGCACGTAAGAAGTTATACTTCTATTACATGATTTCAACGAAATAAATATACTTTCGAACAGTTTATTTATATTTTACTTAAAGATTAAACTAATTTTTACTTAGTACTTTCCAAAAAATTTTATTAAAACAATACCAAAAATTAAAAAAAAATAGAAAACACCCGGATTTGAACCGGGGACCGCTTGATCTCCAGCCGAACGCTCTACCACTGAGCTATACTCCTTTTGTTTGTGCGGGTGCGGACTACAAGATGTCTCAGACATAGTGTCAAATAGACCAAGTGAAGTACAAAAATACTTTAAATATTACTTGTTAACCATACTGTCTGTGTGCGCATGCGCGCAGAATGATAAAAATTCACTCCTACTCGCGCCTAAAGAAGTATAACTTCAAAAACGCCGAAATCTCTGTAGAAAATGAATAGGTTTTCTTTAGACGACGCTGTTTTGCAAAGACCAATGCCAACACAATCCAAATTATTTTTCGGAAGAGATAAAAAAGTTAGAAGAGCGAATTAAACGAAAAGGAGATATCACCAAATTTCTATAGATATGATATGAGCCCAAAATACCTGTTTTAACGAAATTGTATTTAAGGAGGAAGAAACCTACTAACAAAGGTCTTAACAAAAAATTATTATCTATTATTCATTGTAAAAAGAAGCAAAAAAAGTCTAAAAAGATATATGGTAGGGGAGCCCAAGCGGGCATTTTTGCAGTAACTCGAGCGCGTCAGATTATCATATGGGGAGAACCCTAGTATCCTGTAGATGTACCTCTACCATATATTGGCTCTAAACACAGGGGCGTTGGTTAAGGGGGGGCCGAAACAAAATATCCTTAGAAAAATTCGAAATCGTCAGATTAAGATAAGGTAAGTTAAGTACATGCAAAACAGTGTATATTTCAAAAATCTGACGATTTGGGCGGGATGTAAGGAAATGGGTGAGTCACAAAGTTTCACAAGAAAAAAGCAAATATTTTGCGAAGTGAACGATAGATCTAAAAACTAAAAAATACTTACTCAAAATTTGTCAAAAATCTATCGAATGATACCAAAGACGACTGCCCACGGAGAGGGGTGGCGGGTAGATTTAAAATTTTAAATACGAATCCCGTGGTATTTCGTGAAATGAACATCAGATCGAAAAACTGAAAAATACACTTATTCAATATGTTTGAAAAATCTGTCGAATAGCAGCAAACACGACCCACCACGGATGTGGGGTGGGGGGTTACTTTAAACTTTTAAATAGGAGCCCACATTTTTTATTACAGACTCGGATTCCTTACGTAAAAATAAGTAACTTTTATTTGAAACATTTTTTCGAATTATGGATAGATGGCGCTATAATCGGAAAAAACGATTGTTGGAAATGGAAAATTAAATTAAAAATGGAAAGTCCACACTAAAATGGAAAACTTTACTTAACTTTTTTTGGTTTTAGAACCTACTCTTCACAATCCAATAGGTCCCCAAAGCGCTCGAGTGACTGCACATTTAGCATACTTTCCTCCCCTACTAATAGAAACGTTTACAAGAAGAGATCATACATAAAAAACAGACACTTTGGTAACTTCTGGATATGCAAATATGCTTGGGTCAAAGAACACAGAGTACAATGGGGAGATGCATCAATAGTCATAAAAGAGACAGCAAAAAGAGAAAAATCAATGAAAGCACGACTCACTAAATGAAGAAAAATGTGTAGCAATAGCAAAAGCATCAACAGAATGTAGGAACCTCTGATTGCCAATACTGAACGAAGAAGTCAGCAATAAGAATATACCAACATTAATGGGTTAATAGAAGGTCACAGACCCATCATCTACAATTAATTACATAAACACATAATATTGTTCTGAAGCTATTTCTCTGTGGCATTTATGTAATTTACCATTCTAACTGGGAACAACATAAAGATATAAACATATAAAGATCGGCATTTGACATCAATACAACAATACAGCATCACCCTTAGAACTTCAACTAAATCATGGTATTTGCCTACGAGATCCAGACCAAGTAAGTCAGTAATCAAATTGGCTGCTACAGTGCCACAAAGCACCAATTGAAAAACATTTAAAGGTTAACATAATGGCTTAATTTATAAAAATTCTTTTGAAACTGATTTCGGGTTTGGAAATCAAAACATCAAAACGAAATGTAAAATACAATTAAATCATTACTATCAATTGTGGTTTAATCCTATTAAATCCAATACTTAACGTAAACATGCTAAAAGAAAATCGTTTCAGGGCCCAGAGCACGCCAAATAGAATTCTATTTTGCTGACGTCACAAAATAGAATTTCATAATGGGAGAATCGACGCACATAGGGGTATTTCATCAATCTGGCTGGCCAAAATGATTTATCGCGTTATTATTTAATTTTAATGTTTCTTTTAATATTTTGTATGAAAGGAAATTATCTCTGATAGTTTATTAAAAAAAAAACGAGTAGATATAAAATATTTTTATGTACAAGCAAAAATAAAAAAAATTGCAATTGTAAATGTAATAAAAAATTGTAATTAAATTGAAATAACATCAACTGGACGATGAATTCCAGGGTTCTTCTTCTGAGTCATCTGCTTCATCTTCAACTAGTTCTTCGGAGTCCGAGTTTATTAACATTTTCGTCTAAATCAGCTGGAATGAACATTTCGATAGTTTCCTTTGAAAAAGATTTTGAGGATTTTGTCTGTTTTGGTCTTAAACAAGTTATTAAAGGATCAGAGCTTAACAGAAGTCTCGATTGCATTCCACCCTTGAAAATTGTCGTGCAAAGCTGTTACGGAACATCCTGAAATGTTTATTTCGGGCTTCTGTGGCTTCTACGAATTTGGCTGGCTGTCTATTAGCTTTTGACCATCTTATAAAGTCGCTTTTACGCTTCAACTCTTTTATTTGGGCTTGACTCTAATCTTCATGTGTTAAAAGTTCATTTTATAAATAATTTATTTTTTCTTCAAATTCGGCAAGTTTTTTTCTTGCATTTTATCGTAGTATAATCTTTTTCTTGAAACTACTCTGTAATTTGAACCACTTGGCATGTCTAAAACAAACAAGAGTTGTGTTAAAGCTCAAAAAAAATTAGGTTTGTGCAATTTGGTTCTTACGACTACCTCAATTAAAATGTAAATATAACGAAAAAGAGCAGAAAATAGCAGGTGATTTCTTTACCATCATATTTCAAGAGGTCATCAAATTAATCCCGATAAAAAATATGACCGGGAAGCACCCTGAAGTATAACTAATTTCTTTTAGAATTTTAAAAATAAATCAAATTTTAAACAAAAAAATGATCAAGTTCAATACGCTGCTTAGAAACCGCATTCTACAAATATAGTATAAAATTACACACATTAATATGTGATCTTACCTGTATTTTCCAGATCCATAATTGTTTACACTGTAACAATCACCCAGTAAATAGTATTTAATGTCAAACTTAGGGATCACATTTTAATAGCGAAAATCGTTTACACTATGAACGATGATGGTCAAGTTTTGACTGGTTATTGCCTGAGTAGGCGATAGCGTGGGACCGGGAAAGAGTTTGCCCAGTGTGTAGCAACTATCGGGCTAATAGAACACGTAGATTATTTTATCCCAAAAGATGTTTGACATAATTGACTTTTGGCCAGCCAGATCGGCGAAATACCCCTATGTGCGACGGTTGCTAGGCAACGTGACGTCACTAAAATAGAATTCTATTTGGCGTGCTCCTGCACCAAAACCTCTTTATAAAGACAGTTTGTAGATTTTATGTAATTTTCATCATCATCATTAATGACGCTACAACTCTTCGTGAGTCTTTGCCGCGTTTACTATTGCCTTTCATGTTTGTCGGTCCTGGGCCTAGATTCTGTGCACTGTAGATATCTACAATCGCTTTCTGTCGATGGCAATTGTCGTGAAAATATTTGAATTTTTAGTTTTAATCCAAATATTTTCTTGTTTTACTAAGTGTCACTTCAGCATCAATTAGAGTATAACCTAGCAAAACTTAAAAATACAATTGACATCGATGAAAGCGATTGTAGATATCGACAGTGCACAGAATCTAGCCCCTGTGCCACTAATTCCCATTGTCGCACTCCCATGTTTATGAAATTCAAAGTTCCTTATTGACCTTATTTAGTCCTTTATACTGTTCCATTACTGTTCATTATACTGAAGAAATACTTCCAAAGTTCCGATAATAATTTTGCAAGATTGATATGGATAATTAGTAAATAAAAAAGTCCACTGAAAGGATATTTTATTTCCAGAAAATAATGGTATATAAATGTGGGCGTCTCATAAAATAACTTACATCCTTTTTTTCAAATAAAAGATATGACACCAATCTCATAAACAAAATTTATAGTATTTTTATTTGTTATCTCCTTTATTACTGTGATCATCAAAGATATGACTTTGCATGGAATTTATGATACTTTTTATTATTATTTATGCTAAACATATTACAAACGAAATATGATATATACCTAGGAAGTCAAACAATAAGGGTTGCACATAATTTTCCCCTTGCTGCCAAATTCTAAATTTGAAAAAATATATATAGGGAATAATCTAATTTTTTGACATGCCATGTCTATTACAGCAAGCATTTCATTGACTAGAGTTAGTGATTAGTTTATATGACGTCATTATTACATTTGTTGAGATTGAAAATGGCAACTGATGTCTGTCATAATATTGGAGGTTAAATATAATGTCAAAATATTGTTTTCAAATTATAATCGAAGAAGAGGAAATACAGATACTTTATTGTTTTAATACAATTCAATTAAAATATCCAACAATTTGAATCAAAATCAAATACAGAAACTAAAGTAACAGCATTTAGTGTGTACCTAGACAGTTTCATAGGACAGTTTATATTTTAACCAACTACACATCTATAAATAAAAAGCTTACATAACATTCTAAATTCTAAAGGACAACATAAGTTTGACATTTATAGTACACATTATAGTTGTCTTTGTTTCACACTCCTAAAGACAAAGAGAAACAGTGAAACGGTGCCAAAGATATGATCGTTTCATCCCTTATTTTTTTAATTATATCCAATTTTATAAGACCATAGTATTTATTGAACGCCCTCGGTATAAAAGAAGTTTTACTTGTCAGTCTACTAGTTTCCATTTGAAAGCCATTGAGTATAATCCAATATGAAGTTTTAATTATTTCATAATCTGAAGTTTGTCTTTTCAATCACCGGCAGAAACCTATTTCAAACTTTTACATAGAGGAATATTCTCACAGTTCATATCAGAATACAATTTCTTGGTAGCAGAAATATCATGCCTTGTTTATCTTGTAGGATATTGCATGTTATTTTCTCATGAGAAAATTATTGACGGCATCTATTAAAAGGAAATTTGAGCGTTTAGTTAAGTGATAATTTCTGTAGTCTTTATTTAATTCTCAGAACTGTTTTGAGTTGGCAGTTAGGATCCATACATGCATAAATGCTGAATTAACGATTCTCATGGGAAATGTCCATGTAGGATTTTTGTGGTATATCATCTCTGATTCGTTGAGAAAATTATGGTTGCTTTTTTTGAGGCGGGATCAGAATATACTTTAATTTATTTATTGGTCAATAGTAAATGGGAGGAAGATTAGATATTTTTTTATTGGTTAGAAGAGGTTATGGTAGAAGAGAGTAGGAGGAATTGACCGAGGATGTGAGTGTCGCAAATAAGTGTGTTGTTACTGCCTTCTGGTCCCAATTAATTAAAACTCTTATTTCTATTCAAATACATATATTTTTGGTTTACCATATCGATGACTAAATCATAGTAACTTGTTTATAATCACGACCTATCTTAAACGTGGTTACTGCTAACTATTACAATAATCATAACAATAATAATAATAATGGTATCATATCATCGGGCGTTTACTTATATATTAGAATGAACTTTGCAACCTCAGGCGTCGGCCTTGGTCAAGGGCGGACAATTTACTTTCAATAAAACATCTTTTGTACAGGGTGAAATTATAATACCACACCTCCCCGTTTTGTTAAAATTACATATTTTTAAAATGAGATTGATTGTCCATCATCGCCTTTTAGGAGATAGACCTTATATTACTTAATAGTTAAGGTCCTATATCGGCCGCTATAAGACACTTAACAAAAATCCTATTATAAACAAAAGTTCATATTGTCCCTATACTAAACTGGTATTTTATAAAAACTACAAATAATTGTCTATAAGTAATTGTCACTAAATCACGTACTATTCCTTCGTGTCTTTTAGTATTTTTTTTCGTTTACTAATTCACTTTCGTAAAACAATTAATAAAACTTATCCTAATTTTTAACCTAGTCTTTAGTCTTTTTAGTGTACTACACTAATTTACGTCATATAAGCAGTGAATAATTATATAATATTTTAAATCTACCTAATAATATTTCCAAATTTAACTGAACTTAATATTACCTAACCTTCTTAGTAAAAATTTAAAGTTACTTTATTAATTCCTATTTCAGTCTTTTGATTAATTACTATTCGTCCCTTCTTAATAATAAAAAAATTAATGTCTCTTGCTAGAATAAATATTAATAAATGTCTCTCATCATATTAAGTTTAAAGAAAATTTCTTTTAGGGTTCTTTTTTCTAATACTAACACTAAGGTAACTAACACTGTAAGATATTGTCTATCCTTAATTCAAACACTTCCATTATTTTCCGTGAAAATTTAACCTGAATTCATTATCTACATTTAAAATTTAAGTCATTTATAATTTACGTTACTTTAGAGATTTCAAAAAACAATTCAAGCTTAATTCTTAAATATAATTCAATGATTAGCTACTTATTTGATTAGTATCTTCTTAATTTTGCTTGTTTTCTTGCAATTTTTTTTGTGTCTTCTTTCATTTTTCCCACATATTTTACTAACAATTCTCTTTTTTTTTCTCTTCTTCTTCTTGTCTGGTACTACAACTATATATTTCTTCATTTTTCTTCATATAATAGCACTTCTACAGTGTACATAGTTCATATTAATATAACAATCATTTTTCATTTAATCATCAATATATCATTTCATAATATAACATCATAATAATCACTTCCTTTACTTATCCCTCAATGCCTACGTTCGACTAATCAAAGTGGCTTTACTCGAGAGAAAAGTTCCAATTCTTCTACATATTTCATAACCTCAATCATAATACTCAATACTAATACTAACTACGAAACCTCTACAATCTACCTTGATAGAAGCGGGTATAACATCGTTGGCTAGATCAAATTCTTTTACAAATTTCACAACCTCAATCCCTTGCTTTGAGGCCGTTGTTTATTCACGAATACTCATGAATAAAATAGGTACCCTTCAAAACACAGAGTGGGTCTCTAATAAGCTTTCAAGCTTCCTATAAATCACTTAGTACCTTCCTAATTTGACAAGAGCAGTGGGTTTCTTATTGTCTCTAGTTGCCTCATAATATTTAGCTTATAATATTGTTAGTTCTTCTTCTAATCTATATAGTTCTTCTTCAAATTCCTTATCTCGACTCATCAGGTCGGTTCGTTAAAAGTATATTTCTTGCTTACAGCAATGTTTATCTTAAGCTCTTATATCAACGTATGTCATCACTAATCATTATTCATTAAAAAAAATCATTTATATATCATTTATCACACAAAATTATTCATTCAGGTTCATATCATACAAAATTTAACACAAAATCGATGCAAATGTACTAAATTTACTCAATAAATATCAATAATAAAACAACTGGCTAATAAAAATTCAATAATAGTATACATATTCGACAAAAATTCAATAAAGATTATGAAGGAAGCATTTTCAATAAAGATAGGCTAAATTTCTTACTGACATTTTATTTCCACTTTGTCTTTGCACTGTCGCTCACTGGGTTCGGTTCTTGGGTCCTGGTCTGCTCCATTTTCCGCCGTCGGTGTTTCCAATCTTTAGTTCCCATCTTCAGAAGATTCTCCAACTAATTTACAGGAACGCCATGTCGCAAATAAGTGTGTTGTTACTGCCTTCTGGTCCCAATTAATTAAAACTCTTATTTCTATTCAAATACATATATTTTTGGTTTACCATATCGATGACTAAATCATAATAACTTGTTTATAATCACGATCTATCTTAAACGTGGTTACTGCTAACTATTACAATAATCATAACAATAATAATAATAATGGTATCATATCATCGGGCGTTTACTTATATATTAGAATGAACTTTGCAACCTCACGCGTCGGCCTTGGTCAAGGGCGGACAATTTACTTTCAATAAAACATCTTTTGTACAGGGTGATATTATAATACCACATGAGGTCCAAGTTCGAGATGGATTAAGTCAGTTTAAGTCAGTCAGCAGAAATTACAAGTGTGGAATTGAGAGTTTCTAGCTCGAATTCCTGGAGCCTCAGGCCGCTGCGGCCGGCGGTACTGAACAGTTTAAGTTCAGTTTAAGAAGTTAAGTTTGGTCTGATGCAGAGTTAAGTTCAGTGGAGTCTTGAGGAGATTCCTTGTGGAAAGTGAGAAGAAATGATGAGTGAGGAAAATAATTTATTATTTTAATAGAAAATAATTAAATAATAATGAAAAGGAAAACGCCAATAAATCACTAATATAATATACAACTGTTCTTAAAACTAAATATATGCGATTGAACAAGAAAGTTTATTTTAGCAACCCGGCAACCCTGTAATTTCTCAAGGAGAGCAGGAATACTCCTAATTGCTTCTGTATTAGCTAAAAATAATAGGTACAAAAGTTAAGTGTAAAAAATTAATAAGCCCAGTAGATACGATCCAGCAGGAAGAAGGCATGTGTGCTGATCGCATTGGGGTTTCAATTTAGTTAGATAGAAAAACATTAGAATAGTTATTATTATTAGAACAGTATTAGGACAAAAGAAACTATTTTAGAAAAGACATTTAGAAAAGATATTTTATTGTATTTATTGTATTTTTACTGTTAATGGGGTTTTCCCGTGGGTAAATAAATAAATAAAAAATAAATAAATAAATAGACAATTTTCCACACGTAGAAAGACTGAGATGGTAAAATATAGTAAAATAAGGCGATAAGAAAATAAAACAAGACTGCCTTCCTTACTTTATCTTGTATATACTTACTGTAAGAAATATACCAAGTATGGTAAGTACCTACAGACAGAAATAGGAGAAATAAAAGAGTAAAGATGAATTTTTTTATATAAGAAAAGGAGATATTACTCAATCTCTAAATTCGATAAACTTTTGTCTTCCAAGAGGAGATCTGTATTAAGATTAATAATTTTTATTTATTTAGCGTATGGACTTTCTCAGTACGATAAATATACAAACACAATATATATCATTCAAACACTCAAACATAATGAATGAATCTAAATATTAATGTCCAATTTACATAGCCATTCAATTGCTTCTGGGGAGCATTCCACAAAGTCCTGGAGGTTTCCACGGTAGGTACGATTTAGGCAATCTGAAACGCAATGACTTATGGACTGTCTAGGCGATCCACAATCGCACTGTGGACTTTCCGCACGACCCCATTTGAACAGAGAATCAGCACATTTACCATGTCCGGTACGTATGCGATTAAGCCTCGCCCAGGTGGGCCGGAGCAGACCCGATCCGATGAAACCCTGGGTGGGGGTGGATATCTGAATATAGTCTGCTGCTATTGTTGGCATCCATCTTGTGGACCATTGCCTTTGTATGTCATAGGAATCACCAATTGTTCGGGCAGATCTGATTGGAGGATTTCTAGACCTCAGTCGCTGGTGCTCTTTTGAGATGTCTGGTATGTCTTGATGGATTGGTAATTGTATGTTGGCTACAATTTTCTGATACTCTCTCACTAATGCTGCTGTACGGCATAGATCTGGTGAAGCAATATTGCTCAAAGTAGGCAGCCATCTCACTGGGGTTGATTTTACTGTTCCAGTGATTATTCTCACGGTTTGATTAAGTTGGACATCGATTTTGTTTGTATGTGCACTATTTAACCATACTGGTGCACAATATTCTGCCACTGAAAAAACCAAAGCTAGAGCAGAGGTCCGAAGAGTATCTGGAGAAGCACCCCAAGTTGTTCCAGCAAGTTTTGTTATTATATTGTTTCTTGTTCTCAGTTTACCGGCTGCGTTTGTAAGATGGCTTTTGAAGGTGAGTGTTCTATCAAGTGTGACGCCTAGATATTTGGGGTTGTTGTTATGTTTGGTAGCTGCATCGTTTAGAGTTACATTGAGGGTATCGCCCACAAGTTGATTCGACAGGTGAAAGAGACAGGTTTCAGTTTTGCTTGTGTTAGGACGTAAGCGCCAGTTCTTAAAGTAGTTACTAAGTGTAGTTAGGTCCTCGTTTAGAGCTCATTCTCCAGCTTCCTTACTATTATCTTAAAAGCCAATGGCCAGGTCGTCTGCATAAGCGAATTTTCTCGATTTTGTTTCAGGTATATCCGCCGTATAAAGGTTAAATAATAAAGGAGCTAGCACTGAGCCTTGAGGTAAGCTGTTGTTAAGTTTTCTGTTAAGTTTTCTAACGCTACTTCGTGCATCATTTATATATACCTGAAACAGTCTGTTAGTTAGTAGATTGTTTATCAGCTGACAAGTTTTGAGACAGGGTATGATTTTCATCAACTTATAAATAAGGCCCTCTCTCCACACAGTGTCATAGGCAGCCGTAAGGTCTATAAATGTTATGGCAGATTTTTCACGTCTTTCAAAGCCAGCTTCGATGAATGTAGTTAAGGAGAGCACTTGGTTACAGCAGCTTCGTCCTTTTCTAAATCCAGCTTGCTCAATTGGTACAGCGTCCTCAATGGTGTTACATATTCTATTATATAAGAGTCGTTCTAGTAATTTATAACAGCAACTGAGTAAGGCGATAGGCCGGTAACTTTCAGGCAGCTTGTTGTCTTTGCCAGGCTTCTGGATTGCGATAATTTTTGTTCTTTTGAATTCTGGGGGTAGCAAAGCTGTAGTCACAATGTCGCTAAAGAATTCTTTGAGCCATTGTCTTGTTTTTATACCAGTGTGGACTATAAACTCAGGATATATTCCATCGAAACCAGCTGCTTTTCCCGTTTTGGTTTGGTTAAGCGCTTCGTTTATTTCATCCAATGAGAAGGCACGTGAGTATTCTGATGTTGCGGGGGTATTTGCTTTAAGTTGTTTAAGAGTGTTTTTACCATCGATGTATGAGTTTTCTCAGATGGAGCTCGAGAGTTCTCAATTATTCTATTGGCTATCTTATTTGGCTCAATTGTTGATTTGTTTAAGTGTTGTGCTCTGCTTGCTTCGCCCAGTTTGCGGATCAATCCTGATGCCTTCCGACTGGAACGGGAGAAATCAATATGTTCTACGGTAGATTTCCATTTATTAAGTCTGGTTGAATCCAGTGACTTGAGTAAGTTGTCACCGATTTCGGGATTTTCTGATTTCAAAAATTCGTCATATAGTTTTTGGCTTTCTTCCATCCAGCCTGGGATGTACTCCTTTCGAAAACCTCGGGGGATATGTTTTTTGGCGATAGAGATAACCATTCCTAAAAAACGGTGGTAATTGTTGGCCTTCGGGTCAATGAAGCGAATGCAGGTGTCCAGCTCTTTGGTGTTTTCAGGCCAATTTGCTTTGTTAAAATTCCAACGGGGTCTCGGCGTGGATTCAACGATAGAAATTTGTATGCCTATTTCGATTATGACAGGTCGATGTTGGCTGCGAGGGAAACTAGGCAGTACAGTTCGGGAGTGGTTGCAACTGTGAGTTACTCGAAACCCAGCATAGATCAGGATTGTAGCCTTTGCACCATCTTCTAGAAAAGAAAGTAGGTTTATCTTTTAGACTATGGATAAGGTGGATATTGTTTTCTTCGGCCCACTCCAGGAGTTTTTCCCCATTTTCATCATTGTTTTCATACCCCCATTTGTTGTGGTGACTGTTAAAGTCCCCTATGTAAATTGTAGGTTGGTTGTCCTCAGTTTTGATTACATTTATTGGCCATTTAGTTAATGGTGGTTTGTAGATATTCTTTATGGCTATGTCATTCACTTCTGTAGAGATTATGGATACACTATTTTCGTAGCTGCATTCCGTCACCTTGGAATTTTGTATATGTACTGTTATTCACGTAAGTTGCAGTGCCGTACACATTGCTGTAAGTGGCTCCAATCATGCTATATCCCGGAATTTTACCCCTCTTAAGAAGCTCGGTTTCTGATGGTGCGTGAGTTTCTTGAATGGCTATGACGTCAACGTTATTTTCGATTAGTATTTTTGAAAGAAATTCAGATTTTGATCTACTAATTCCTTCTATGTTTATTTGACATTTATACGGAGGGTTGGTCCGATACGTCTCGTCAAATGGTGTTGATAAACACCTTTGTAGTTTTCCATATTCCTATATGGAGATTCCTTTCCTTGCTTTTCTTTATCGTACTGGTTGCCAGGAGAGCTTAGCGGCTAGTTTGGTGTCCAAGAATTGATGATTAATAATTACTCTTAAGTGTTAACTAAAAACCTTACAATATAAATTCTTAAAATTCGCCGATATCTGCGTTTATTGAGGATCCAATAATCTACAGCGTTGCCAGTTATTCGCTCCGTTGTTTCTTTATAGTGATGGAGGATTTAAAGTGCGGATTTTGTGATCAGACCTGTTATTTTAAAGAGAGTAAAACTCTATTGTTTAGATGTGCTTGTGATAATTGCGAGAAAGTATCATGTAAAGAGTGTAGCAAGATTTCCTCTCAAGAAATAAGATGTGCAATTGCTAAAACCAGAACCATTATAATATGGTGCAAAGATTGCATAAATCAGTTCTCTAGCGCTAAAATTGATGGCCCGATTAGAGACCTCGAAAATGCTGAACTAACCATTCCGCAATTATCAGATGCCATAAAAGAAATTGTAAAATGTGAACTTAGTGAGGTTATGAAGATTATGGAACAGAATCTTCAAGAAAAGCTTGTAATGACGTCTAAAATGGTGATTGAAAGCAACAAGGACTTGGTGAAACTTTTGAGTGATAGTTCGAAACAAAATCAAGTGAAACTTTCGAGTGATGCTTCGAAACTGAATCAGAGGTCTACAGAAAGTCGGGTTATCGTGGCAACGCCAACCTCCCCTCCTCCATTGACAGAGGAAAATGACGGATCGAAATCAGCTGGTCAGGCAGAGAAAGCCAGCGTTGCCAGTTCTTCCTCTTCTAATTCCAACTTGTCAAAAGACCAGAAGACCTTGGGCCAACCTTGGATAACCTCAGGCCAAAGCAAACATAAAAAAAAAGAAGAAATCATAAACAAAAACAAAGATTCTGCTGATAATGACCAAGACTTTACCCTGGTACAGAGAAGAAAGGCCCGGAGAAATGACCAAAACTTCGTTTTGGGTAAAGCGAATTTCCAAGGAGATGAAAATTTTGCTAGTTCTTCTCATAAAGCATATTTTTATCTTGGTCGTGTAAAAGTGGGTATTACACCCACCTTTATTGAACAACACGTTAAGAAGCAATGCCCGAATATTAGGGATTTTAAGGTTGAAGCCTTACCAGTGAAAGGTGAAAATATCTCCTTCAAAATAAGTATCCATCCAGATGACAAGGAAGATTTTTCGAGGCCAGATATTTGGCCTAAAGGCATCATTTTAAGAAAGTTTTGGATTAGTAATAAACGCCAGTTTGAAAATTTTCGTCAAGGTCGAGGAGATCAGACCTTGATATAAATAAAAACGACTCCTGGAAATCAAAATCAAACATATGTGTTTACTATCTCAATACTGGTGGTATGCGAACAAAAATACAGAGTTTCCATCAAGCTCTGAGTTGTTCCTGCTATGATATAGTAATGATTGCAGAGACATGGTTGAATTCAGATTATTCTGATGCTGAAGTTGGAGTTCCAGAGTATGACATTTATAGATGTGATCGTGAAGTGGGGTTAAACACTCTAAAGACGCGTGGAGGGGGTGTATTAATCGCAGCTAAAAAAAGTCTTTCTGTCCAAAAAATCATAGTTCCTCTTGTTGACTCTGACATATATCAGTTATATCTAACATTTAAAATCAAAACTCAAAATTTTGTTATTGGCTGTGTATATATACCTTCTCCATCACCTTCTCAGTCTTATTTAAGGCATTGTGAATCTGTTGAATATGTTTATAATAATTTTTCAGATAGTTTGTTTGTGTTGGCAGGTGATTACAACCTACCACAAGCTAAATGGATAAATGATGAGCTGGGCTTGACAGTGACTGGCACTGAAAATGAGTCTGTAAGTATTGTAGCAAATTGCTTTAGTTTCCATAACTTTTTTCAAAAGAATGAGATTTTGAACAACAACGGAGTCTCATTGGACCTGGTTTTTAGTAATTTGGAATCTATTAATGTCACTCCGGCAGTAGATAAAATTTTTGAGAATAGCTTAAATCACACAGCTATCAGTTTTGAACTAGTGTGTAAAGAAAATCTTGATTTTATGAATTATGAGGAATATTTTTATGATTTCAGAAATGGTGACTTTTCAATAAATAATTATTTAGCAAGTATAAATTGGGAGGGACTGTTCCTTAGTGGTACAGCTGATAGTATGGTGGTCATTTTTTATGATGTAATTTACTCATTGATAGAACACTTTGTTCCACTTAAGAAATATAAGATCTCTACCTTTCCCTCTTGGTTCTCCTCAGAGCTGCGTAACCTAATTGTATGTAAAAAACAGGCCCACAAACAATATAAAATTAGTAATAGACAAGATGATTATGACCGTTTCGTGGCTTTAAGAAATCAGTGTGAAATTTTAAGAGCAGACTGTCAGAAACAGTATTTAGATAGGATACAAAACAACATTTCCGATAATCCAAAATATTTTTGGTCTTACATTAAAAGCAAAAGAAATGGGTATAACATACCAACTACAATGGTCTATAATGACAGGGTTGGCTTGAATGTCAAGGACTCTGCCAATATGTTTGCAGAATATTTCTCATCTGTTTACTCAGATGACCAACAAGATACTTTACCTTTTTTTAGTTTTGAAAGTTCGATTTGTTTGAGTTCCATAATACTTACAGGAACTGAGGTCTATGATACTATTGCAAGTTGTAAAAACCGATTATGTGCAGGGCCGGATGGAATCCCAGCCTATTTTCTGAAAAAATGTATATGTGTACTTACAAAACCAATTTTGTTTATTTTTAACAGATCACTTGGTACTGGTAGCTTTCCCAGTATCTGGAAGAAGAGCTTTTTAAAGCCGATTTTTAAATCAGGTGCAAGGAATGACATATCAAACTATCGAGCTGTCTGTAATCAGTCAGAGCTGCCAAAGTTGCTTGATTGTTTGGTTAGTAAGAAACTGACATGGTGTTTTAGAGGCATTTTTAATCCTGAACAATTTGGCTTTATGAAAGGGAGGTCAGCAGATGCCAGCCTAGTTTTGTATGTCAATCATATATATAACAGCTTTGAAGAGGGATTCCAGGTTGACTCGATCTATACTGACTTTTCTAAAGCATTTGATCGGGTTAACCATGGGGTCCTATTACAAAAACTAAGAGCTTTGGGTATTGTGGATCCCCTTCTTCAGTGGATTTCAGAATTTATTAGCGGCCGTACGTAGGCAGTTAACTTAGGAGGTGTTACTTCGATTGAAATAACAGTTCCATCGGGCGTGCCGCAAGGCTCTCATTGTGGCCCTGTTTTGTTTTGCTTGTTTCTGGTTGATTTAGTAGAAAAAATTAAAAATTGTAGTGTTCTTATGTTTGCTGACGATGTAAAACTGTTTAGAAAAATTCAATCCTGGGATGATGCTGTTATACTACAGGAAGATCTTAAATCTTTTTATGATTGGTGCAGTTTAAACAGAATGTCACTTAATATAAACAAATGTCATAAAATGACGTTCTCGAGGAAAAGAAATCCAATTACATTCGTTTATTATATTAATAACTTGCCATTAGCCTCTAAAAATGAAGTATCAGATTTGGGAATCTGGTTAGACACCAAACTGTCATTCTCATGCCACATCAATCAAGTAACAAACAGGGCGATGAAAGTACTGGGATTTATCCAACGCACATCTGTAGACCTGTCTTTGTTCACATTTAGAAAACTTTATTGTGGTCTCGTTAGGCCTATTCTAGAGTTTGGATCAGTTGTATGGTACCCATCATACAACTGTTATATTGAACATATTGAAAGAGTCCAAAATAAATTTTTGTGGGTAGCAGCTTATAAGAGTGGATACAGGAGAGAGGAATATGACTATCAGTGGGTAAGAGATAGTCTAAATTTACCAACACTTGAGTCAAGGAGGACATTGTTAGATTTATGCTTCCTACACAAAGTTATTAATGCTTTCATAGATTGTCCTCAATTGATATCACTTTTTAGTCTTAAAGTTCCTAGTAGAAGCAACAGACAATCAGAAATCTTTTCAGTGCCATTTCACCACACTAATTTTGGTATAAATGAACCGACTACACGATTGGTTCGGAGTGCTAATAGCCTGCCAAGACAAATGGATATTTTTGACTCCAAAATTGGTTTGTTCAAAAAACAACTAAGGGGTATCTTACAATAAGTTTGTTGTAGTTCTGTATTGTTCTTGCAATATGTTTGTTTGTATTATTCTGATGTGTTTATTATTTTAATAATTTATTATTGTTGAGGTGTAACTTGTAAAAGTCTTGTTGTGTGTAAAACTTGTAAATGGATGCCGTAAATAAATAAATAAATAAATAAATAAATAAATATTATTAACATGCTATGGAATTGACTATTGACCTCCGCATGTAAGTATGCACAAATTGGCATTCGGAAGTCATGTCATGTATTTTGATATGAATATAATACCTATATAAATTTGAATAGGTAAATAGAAGGTATTATTATTGTTGTTTTGTTACAACATGAATTCACATATCATTGAATCATTGATTGCTGTACTTGTCTTCAGACTCATTGGTCAGTATTATTATTGTTTATGATTAGGTTTGTTTACCATTTGAATATGTAAACAAACTCCATATAGTAATATACAGTGAAACTTGGATAATTCGAATCTCAGGGGACTGTTAAAAAAATTCGAATTATCCAAAAATTCGAATTAAAAAATAAATCTACAAAAACAAGGATTACCTACAAAAACATCTGCAAATGATAAATATCAGTAGTTGATCAGAAAAAAAACAGTAGTTGATCATTTTTATCGCTTGGAGATGTTTTTGTTCCTATTCTTGCCTGAGTTTTGTCAACCTAAAAAAATTGGCTAACAAAATTCTACCAATTAAAACATTTGCAAGCTATAAAAAAGACATGACTTTATTTTTTTCCAAAGAGATCCGAAATTTTTACCTGCTTTTTAGAATTTAGCTTCTCAGTAATGACAAAAGATTCTAAGATATTCAGAAAAGTTCGAATTATCCAAAATATAATTCGAATTAGTCACGACTTTTTACCATTACAGTGGAATCCCGATAAGTCGGCCCCCGATAACCCGGAAGTCCGGGTAACCCGGACCGATTTTCATCAGATAAACATTTTGATTTTCAATATTTTGTATTTTTCAATTTAATTGTGGCTTATTTCCAATCAAAATAGTTAATTATCAGACAAACCTTTCAACAATAAAAATGTATGTAATAATATTTGAGAGATAATGTGTACTTATGTGTGTAATTTGAACTATACTATATTAAAAATGACTCATAGCACACGCCGCAGAAACAACAGCCACCTGTCTGTAGTATCTATTCCTTTTTATTTCAAACTGTCAGCATTGTTTAGGAAAGACTATTTAAAAAATTCTTTTATAAACAATGGTCTTTAGTATTGTGTGTCTTGTATTGTTCGCTTCCATTTGCTTACGTTTGGGTTTGGTGTTTTTTTAGTAATTTTAATGAGTAGGTACTGTGCATATTTATAAATATATTTCATGTTATTTCAATTCTAACGGAGTTTATCTGTAAGTATACCGTATTTTATTAATTTTTACCATATTCTCCGGCTATCTCGGATTTTCGATAACCCGGATCAGTGGCGGTCCCGATTAATCCGAGTTATCGAGGTTCCACTGTACTTATATACGAAATGCTAGGGACCAGAATAAAAATTCGAATTAAAGAAGATTTCGAATTATGGAAGTTCGAATTAAGCAGGTTCCACTGTAGTGAAATAAAATGCATTTTGATGTAAAGACTTTTATGAACTAAGGACTACAGGCACATAAATCACATCATTATCAAGTAATTTACTACCACACCAGTAGTCCAACTATTATTCAGGTTTTTCTTTGTTTTTTTTCTGGATGCTGTCTGTTAATTGGTAGTACTGCAGTCAATTATTGGCATCTATACTTAACATATAACAAGAATCCCTGATCAAACTACAGTGGAGTCCCTGTAATCCGAAATAATTGGGACGAACCCATTTCGGATTACCAAATTTTTAGGATTAATTTTTTTAGGATTTTAGGATTTTCTTAAATCACCCTTTCAAAAAAAAAATAACATAAATATGCCTATCATTATTAAATACAGTACTTTCGTTTTGAACGCAATAAGAGCCTATGATGATACGAAGAAAGTAATGAACCCTTTAATAGAAGAACACATTCATCTGAGACGTACTATCCGTGGCAGTTGTCGAAGGATCTTGTTTGGATCTTTTGGTGAATTCGTGGGCAGTTCTATGGGACTCAGGATCCGAAAGGCCTGAGTCTGAGGCTTTATACAGTTTATTCAGAGCAGTTGGTCTCATACATCCGGTAATGAGTCTGTAAGTTCCATGCAGACTGACGTTAACTTTCTTGGCATGCGCAGTGCGATTCGCAATAAGAGCCTATGATGATAAGAAGAAAGTAATGAACCCTTTAATAGAAGAACACATTCATCTGAGATGTACTATCAAACACCGTTTCTTAAGAAAAAAGGTGGTTGGTCTCTAAATCTATTGTCCAATTCTGTTCGGATTAAGCGGATTTTCGGATTACCGAAGTTCAGATTAGCGGGACCCTACTGTACATACAGTGAAACTGGGATAATTCGAATATCAGGGGACTGTTAAAAAAATTCGAATTATCCAAAAATTCGATTTAAAAATCTACAAAAAACAATGATACCTACAAAAACATCTGCAAAAGATAAAAATCAATACTAGTTAACCATTTTTATCAATTGCAAATGTTTTCGTTCCTATTTTTGACCGAATTTTGTGAACCGAAAAAAAGGGTCAATAAAATTTGCCCAAGAATAAGAATTAAAACATTGGCAAGATATAATAATAAATGTTTAAATTGTGAAATATGCTAAAAATAGATAAAACACCTTCAAAAAATCATTATAATTATCATAGAAAACGAAGTTCGTCAGAAGAATCCCATCAGAAATTGTTTGCAATTCTTTCTTGAATATTATGAGAGATTTTCGGAGGTCCCATAAACAAAAATTAACAGTAACTGGATTAAGTGAGAAGAGGAGCCCAAATTTGAAGTCAGATGATCGAAAAAGACTATATTTTATTCCTTTTTGTTAACCTATAAGATAAATTAATGTTATTTAATATGCTTAATCAAAATTTAACCCTCACGCACAAGTTGTAGTCTATATGACTAACAACTTCAGTGAGAAACTGGGTTTATTTATTATGTTGTTAGTTGCTACAAATAAACTCAATAATTAAAAATTATATAAAAAAAGACAGGTTTTAATTTTGTCCAAAGAAATCCGAAATTTATAGCCGTTTTTTAAAATTTAGCTTCTCGGTAATGATAATAAGAGATTCTAAGATATTCAGAAAAGATAATAGAAAAGTTTGATTTATCCAAAACATAATTCGAATTATTCAAGACTTTTTATCATTACTTATTATAGGAAATGCTAGGACCAGAATAAAAATTCGAATTAAAGAAGATTTCGAATTAGAGAAGTTAGGCAGAATTAGGCAGGTTCCACTGTATAAGAATATCTTTTCTATAGAATACACAGAGTGGAAGTAGGCTTGTAGAAGAATTACAGTGTTCTGAGAATATAATCATGTTCTTATCCTCTATTCTTATGAAATTAAGAGACTTTATCTATTTTACATATTTTATATATTATATTTATATTATTTATTTATTTATATATTTTATCTATTTTATATAAGAGATATTTATAATTAAGAATATTTCAGTTTGTTCAGCAAGGACTATAAAGCCCTTACATTCGTTTTACCTTCATTGGAGATCTTCAGAGGGGTGTATATGGCTACCTCTATTTAATTATTGTTATGTTACACCTGCATTTAAAATAAGAGGGCATCAAGGAAAAAGGCAAAAAAATTAGTAATTTTCAACACATTAAAAAAAGTGTAAATAAATACCTCTCTATGAAGATGGTCTTTGCCATTGGATCCTGGGATGGGTCAAGCTCTCCATCATCAGTCTCTCGTTCACTGATATGCTGTAAATTGCTTGTACTAATTTCACCTTCATGTAAAGTCTCTTCTATAGGAATGAACACTCTTTCTCTATGACTACTCTGTGGACTAGAGTAAGAGCAACAACTATTCTTATTTCCCATTTTGGAATGGGTTTATTAATCCTCAACTGTTTTTTAGGCACTGTTTAATTTTGTTGATCTTAAATGTTGATGATTTACACATTTTCTTAACCAGGGAAGTAGTGTTGTTTCAATATTGGCGCATTAAATAATCCAAGAACAATTTACGACATTTATCAACAGCCTATGTCCACAATGATAACGATAAGCTAGATGGTAGTTTCTACTATAATCTGCGATAATAATGAATACAATATATCGCACACCCACTAATGTTTAGTCTACGCCTTTCAGAGAAACAGCCGGCATTGTTTTTACGGAAATATTTAAGTTTAACTCCAGCAATCAGCAAAACAATTCAGACTCATTGTATTTATAGTTCGAAACAAACATAACAGAGAGGAAAACGTTTGGTGTTCTCATAATAAATTAAAGCATGAGTACCTAGTTTTCTTTTCTTTGAAATACGAAAAGCTGTCAAAAAAGTAATGTCAAATGTTTTTAGAATGCATAGTATTGACAACAACGCACAGAGATCATCGTTGTCAGGTCATTGACGTTTACATGATCCCTATTAAAATCCTATTTAAATCATTTCAATGATTTAATGAGTATTAATAATTAATTAGATTTTAATGGTATCTCTATGAGAACTAAATTATTTTCTTGTACCTTATGCAATTGTATTTATTTTATAATCACTATTTACTATTTATTATTTGAAAAATACTGTTTATTGTAATAACGTAATTCCATGACAAATAGCAAAATTGACAACGTCGCTAAAATATTCTGGTGTATTTTAATTTATACGTTGGTGTGACTGCTTATTGACATTCTTTAGTTGTCAGTTTTATTACAGTCGGTTATTTTGGTTGTATTTTTAAATAGGAATAAATATAAAATAACTTTATTTAACAATGCCGCTGTAACACATAACTTATAAAAACTTCTACCAAACCGGAAAATAATCATGATTCCAAGCCTTGCGTTGTTGAAAGTAGTTTTCACAATTTTATATTTGAAAAATCGAATTCGCCTTAGCCATTTGACAGTTGAAAGGTTGCAAAAATGGGCTACTGGTAATGTAGGGCTCAGTCAGTTTTGTTAGCAAAACATTTCCCTGTTTATAAAAGGCCCAGTTATGAAATGGCGGATAGCATTGTATTTGACAAGTAGTTTCGTGAATTAAAATCGCGTTAAAAGGACCGATAAGTTCGTCTTGATGTTTTGTTATTTTATAATACGTATTATATCGATTTTTTTGAAGTGTAAAATATTCAAAAGCTATTTTAACATGGGGTGAATTACCCATGGAAATAGTAAAAGCTTTGTTGTGTGTTGTGAACTTTTAAGAAAACAAAACTAGAAAACGCGTTGATGTGTTGTAGTTATTTACGTAATGGAAATAGACGTTACTCCAGATGGTATTTCAGAAAATAATACGGGTAACTCAAGTCAAAGCGAGGAAGAAAATGCCGAAAATTCAAGTGCCAATCAACAAAATCTAAGCAATAATAACGTCAGTTCTGCAGATTCTACCATAACTAGTATTAATAGCAGGAAAACCATTAAACATGCACTACGACAACAAGCTAAACGCAGAAAGAAGAATACTACGATAGCTTCTGGCAACACAAATACTGTGCCCCGAATAATAGGTAAGTCTCAGATTCCTTTTAAATCATACATTTAAACACTACAACTAAAATTCTATAAATTTTGTTAGTGTTTATAATATGAACCTTATCTACAGTAGTTGTAGTTGGGGTTAATGTACATCTAGGGATTGTTTATATCTCACAAAGTTGATAGTATGGTTAATGTTCTTGATATTTAAATAGATAAATTATAATAATGACATTTAAATAATAAGACCGCAGGGACAGTGCTCTATTGGGACCAAAAATATGTATATATGTATATATTTTTTAATTTAGTAATTTTGAAGCACAATATGTATTCTCATTTGTATTTATTTTCATCCCCCAGATGCAAATATTTTGGTTGTTTATCCCTACCTTTTATCAAATTAAGAAATGTCAAAAATAAGTGATATATTTGACATAATTTTGACAGCTTAACACACTTGCAAAAAATCAAATTATTCTGCCATTTTACAAAAACTGATCAAAACAATATTGTTCTTCTTTGTGGCATTTACGTAATTTATTATTCTAACTGGGAAATAAGCCACAATTCAACTTAAAAAATGATTTAATTGACGTTTCGACTTCCATCTCCGACATAGTTATCAAAATACAGAGTCCTGGTAAACCGAAATAATTGGGATCAAACCCATTTTGGATTACCGAATTTTTTTGATTAATCATGTTTTCTTAAAACACCCTTTTAATAAAAAATAACATAAATAATATGCCTATCATTAACTACAGTATTTTCGTTTTGAACGCAATAAGAGCCTAGAATAATAACAAGGAACTATTGAACCCTTTAATAGCTAGAACACATTCATCTGAGACGTATGATCAAACATCGTTTTTCAAGACAAAAAGTTGGTTGGTCCCTTAATCTATTGCCAAATTCTGTTTTGGATCAAGCGGATTTTCGGATTAGCGGGACTCTACTGTAGTAATATTTTGTTATTTTGATAACAATGTCTGAGGTGGAAGTTGAAACGTCAATAAAATAAAAAATAAACATTTTTTAAGTTAAATTGTGGCTTATTTCCCAGTTAAAATAATAAAATGATCAAAACAATAACGAAACAACTAAAAAACATAAATACAGCAAAATTCTATTACACAGAAATATAAAAAAATTAGTCACATAGACAGTGTCTTAGGTTTTTTGCTGAATACACTTCTCACAGCAGGTTATGACAGAATCCATGCATAACCAACCTTTGCAAAATGTGCAAAAGAGGTTTCTTACAATATTCATAATGCCCTCTTTTACCTAGTGGTGGATTACTTAGGTCAGTTTTGTGTCAGTATTCCAGAGTATTCATAACAGCTTATCAAATATATGAAAGTAATCCTGACGTTGCAGCCCTAGACTGCAAATAACTTTTTATTAGGTCTACTCCCTAATTTTTTAATAAATTGTCTTCATTGTTAAACATAAAATGTGTGGGTCATATACCTGAACATAAAGTTTGATTTCATCGCAATGTTTGTAGTAACTTTCAGCATTAATACAAGAAAGAAGAAGATTATCTATACACTTTTTATTTGTGCGTGTAATATTTGAAGGCGTCTTTGATGGCTAGATATTATACCCTATTCTTTCTTTGGCTTTTAATAACTGTCTTTGATAACTACTACAATTTCTATCAAATACATTATGGTTATAATTAACATGTTTAAGTTTAAGAATTTCATTTGCATATTTACAGTTAACACAAGTAAAATTATCGTTAGTAATTCTGCACTCATCTTTTTTGTGTTGACCTCCACATAATGGACAAACATCCTGTGAAGTACATTTATCTGCAAAATGCCCAAACTTCCAGCACCGAAAACAACGAATAATATTTACGTGTTCAAAAAATCTGTAGCTATTCCATCCTATATGTATTTTTTCCTTTTCATTAACTAGATAATTAAATATATCTGCTGAAATTTCCACTATTACATTAAGTGCATTACGGTTATTAGTTTTCGATTTATATTTACGTAATATTTTAATGTAAGTTTCTATACTGTCAATCAAATTTTGTTTTTTAAAACTATCAACAAAGCTGTCAATATCTTCAATGTCTTTTTCGTGGACATTTATGATCTTGATCTTAGGTTTAGATATACTTGCAATTTTTATCTCATAATCTGCTCCAAGAACTTTTTCAGCATTAATTTTCAAATTATCCAAAGACTCCTTATTATTACAATGAATTGCAATCGACCCTTTAGCACAAGATTTAACATTTTCAACCGACACATTTATATCGACTGGACTAAATTTTTGTGCTAATACAGTTTTTGTTGTTAAACAATTTTGATTTTGATTTTTTGGTTTTATAATAAGTGGTTCGTTTTTTTTCGTTTTTACAACATCGCTCCATTGACGCTGACTGTTTGTTAGTGTACCATTATTTTCAATAAGATCAATTAACTTACAAGTTTTTTCCAATACTTCTTTTGTTTTCTTTTCATTAATTTGATATTCAGACTCGTTTTTGTTAAGTCTATTTTCAGCTACCGTAAAACAATTGCCACAAAACCACTTTAAATTAACACAATCTTGTTTAATTTTTAACACTTGATCTTTCACTTTAGCACAATGCAAATGATATGGTTTAATACATAAATCGCAAACGATATACTTATTATTTACAATAAAATTATCAGCACATTGGACACACGTCTGTATGCCCGGCGCCATTTTTGACTACTTCCTTGACTGTTAATTACAAAAGCATTTATACTGAAGATATTTAGGACCCCATAAAAAATTACAAGTAGCCAAATTTTTGTATTTCTAGGCACATTATAAGATGTCGCCATTTTATCTACAATATCTACTCCACATTTTGATATCATTATAGAATAAATCTCTGGATTCTTGCTAGTTTTGTCTACTCAGTCTACCATATCAGTGTGATGAATAAATTATGAAACCAGTAATACATTTTTAATATTTTTGGGTAGGTACATGCGATGTCACCATTATATGCTCCACAACCAAAAACATAGGAGCCTACAGGGCTGCCTTTCACGTTGGTCATAATTGGTAGCAATATTTTTCTTTGGAACTGAATTGTACAGATAACCGTATGAAAAAAATTACATAAACAAATGACGGTGGTCTATCAGGACAAGGTAATTTCTTTTTTTTTTTTTTGAAAAAAAACAATGTTTGTTGTAAAATATAATGTAAAATGTAGGTGTTCGTGAAAACTTATGAAAGGTACCGAAAGTCCTGACAATGTAGATTTATATATTTTTTAAAAACTAATGTTTTATGTCATAGCCTTTGCTTGACAGACCACCATCGTTGAACAGAGTGTTAAATCAAACATTTAAACACTAAAGCTAAAATTCTGTAAATTTCGTTAGTGTTTATAATAGGTTTGTTCTAGCATCAGTTTCAAACGGTTTGAAACCATCAGCGAATAGTGGACCAGCGCGAGTAGAGGGATTTGCACTGGTGACTGTATTATGTTCTCTTACTGACCAACTGTTTGCTGACGGTTTCTGACGAGTTTGACTGTTTGCCAGAACAAACATAATATAAACCTTATCTACACTAGTTGCAGTTGGGGTTAATGTACCTACATCTAGGGATTGTTTATATCTTACAAAGTTGATAGTTTGGTTAATCTTCTTGATATTTAAATAATAGGTAAATAATAACAACGATGTCCAATAATAATATTAATAAGACTAGACCAGCGTTTCCCCGACCCACTAGTGGGTCGCGGACAAGTTTCAGGTGGGTCACGGCTTGGCTCTTACAGTAGCTGAATAATGTAGATATATATCATCATGTGTGAGGGATGGGTCGCGAATATGAAAAAATATCAGAAGGTGGGTCGCCAGACATAAAAGGTTGGGAACCACTGGTCTAGAGCAGTGATTCTCAACATGTGGTCCGCGAAGTGAACAGTCATAAAATAATCAATTTAAATCTTGGCTCTTGAGACATAAATTAATGCGTCGGCCTATTTTTTTTTAACTCAGAACGTTTCCAGACTACCAAACGCTCCTGAACACAGGTTCATTCACCTCAATCTTCCGCATATTTTCCCTCACGCACTGAATAGTTAGTTCCGTTAAGGCGCATTTTCACGGGTCGATCTGGATTGAACGATTTAGATCGATTATTAAATCGAAAGCAAATTGAATATGGAATGTAAACCATAAATCGACTTGGCCGTTCGGCGGAGTGAGTCGATTCGACGGAAGTAGAAAGACTGTCTACTTTTGATAGGCGATTGTCGCCGAATCGATGTCGAATGACTGGAATCAAATGTGTAAATACCTCGTCGAACAGAAACACAACGTGCCGAAAGCTGAGTAGAGTATTTCTAGCATGTATGAAGTTGTTGTTTTTAGTGCGACAAGCTGTAATTTTGGGAAAAAATGACTGAAAAATGGTCAGATGCAGACATGGCAAGATTTTTGGATGCTTATCAAAACTATGATGTATTATGGAATTCACAAACCGAGCTTTATCGCAATCTACAAGCGAGGCGAGCAGCATTGCAAGCAATTCTACAACATATGAATAAACCCAAAATGTCTGAAAATGACTTGAAAAATAAAATCAAAAATATTAGAACAACATACAATAGTGAATTGAGAAAAGTAGAACAATTAATTCAACATTCATCGACTGTCGTGTAAACCTTTTGCTTTCGGCATAGATCGAATTATGGTCGAACGATCCAAATCGTTCAACTCAGATCGAGCCGTGAAAACGCGCCTTTATCTTCGTTTAGTTTTGGCCGCTGTCGTGTACATACAGGACACTATGTCTTTGATCGCGCAACTACTCAGTGCCCAGTGCTGACTCAACTGTCAAGTGACGAGCGTGCGTGTTTTTTGCTTGGTGATTGTAGTTTACTAATGTTCAGGATGTTCTACCAGTAATATTGCCAGTGATAGCACAATATTAACTCAAACTGGTCCTAAAAGAAAGGCTGCTAACCGTAAGTACAATCCCGACTACATAGCATGTGGATTTACATTCATTGAAGAATTTGGTGTCCAGTTTCCTCAATGTGTAATTTGTGCGGAGGTATTAAGTAATGAGGCAATGAAGCCGGCAAAATTAACTAGACACTTTGAAACAAAGCATAAAAATTTTGCTGGAAACATGTAGATTTCTTTAAGAGGAAGGAGACGGAACTAAAATCGTCAAAAAATATCCTTAAGTCATACTCAACTTATGATAAAGTATTTTGAAGGCGTCATATCAACTTTCAGTTAGAATGTCAAAAACCAAAAAACCCTTTACTGTGAGGAATTGGTTTTACCATGTATCACCATGTATCGTAGATGCAACTAAAGCAATTTTAGGTGATAAATACGCTAAACAAATGCAAAATATTCCTCTTTCCAATGACACCTTTAGTAGGAGAATTGAAGATATGGCATCAGATGTTGAAACCCAACTTCTAAAGAAAATTCATTCCTCAAAGATTTTTGCTGTACAACTTGATGAATCTACAGATATTACCAATAAAGCTATTCTTCTTGTTTATATACGATTCATAGATAAAGACAACAAAAAATTATCTGAGGAGTTCCTGACCTCGATTGAGTTACAAGGTAACACAACCGGAAAAGACATTTTTAAAGCCATTGATGGATATTTCACACTTAAAAATCTTTCTTGGAAGTGTAGGACTTTGCTCTGATGGTGCCGCGGCAATGACAGGTCACAAAACAGGCTTGCCAAGTTTTGTAAGGAAAGAAGGAAACCGTGATATTGTTTTAACACACTGTATTATTCATCGCGAAATGCTTGCCGCCAAAAGATTAAGTCCCGACCTAAACAAGGTTTTGACTGCTGTGGTAAAGACCGTGAACTAGTAATGCTCTTAGTTCAAGAGTGTTTGCTTTGTTATGCGAGGACATGGGATCTATCTATTCCAATCTCCTACATACTGAAGTTCGGTGGCTGTCCAGGGGCCGGGTTTTAGCCAGATTTTATGAACTTCGAGAAGAAGTATGTATGTATCTTGATGAAAAAAAAACCTGATTTCGCGGAAACACTGCGTGACGGAGAATTTATGGCCCAGTTAGCTTTTTTAGCAGATATTTTTGAACAGCTCAACATATTGAATCTAGGCCTGCAGGGACCATCTAAAACCGCATTTGACCTTTTGAAAAAAATTGATTCATTTAAGAAAAAATTGTTGCTATGGGAGTCCGAAGCTGGAAAAGGATCGTTTGAAATGTTCAACTTGTTTTCAGATTTTATCTCTGAAAATGAAGGCCTTAATGAGGATGTTTTACATTCACTGGTTAAGTCCTACATTAAACCGCTTCAAGATTACTTTGAGAAGTACTTGTCTGCTGATACAGATGTGAGGAAAAATAATCTGTGGGTGATTGATCCCTTTTCATTCATTTAGCGTATGGACTTTCTCAGTACGATAAATACACAAATATAATATATATACATATATACATATATACACACATATATACATATATACACATATATTATTCAAACACCAAAACATAATGAATGAATCTAAATATTAATGTCCAATTTACATAGCCATTCAATTGCATCTGGGGAGCATTCCACAAAGTCCTGGAGGTTTCCACGGTAGGCCCGATTTAGGCAATCTGAAACACAATGACTTATGGTCTGTCTAAGCGATCCACAATCACACTGTGGACTTTCTGCACGACCCCATTTGAACAGAGAATCAGCACATTTACCATGTCCGGTACGTATGCGATTAAGCCTCGTCCAGGTGGGCCGGGGCAGACCCGATCCGATGAAACCCTGGGTTGGGGTGGATATCTGAATATAGTCTGCTGCTATTGTTGGCATCCATCTTGTGGACCATTGCCTTTGTATATCATAGGAATCACCAATTGTTCGGGCAGTTCTGATTGGAGGATTTCTAGACCTCAGTCGCTGGTGCTCTTTTGAGATGTCTGGTATGTCTTGATGGATTGGTAATTGTATGTTGGCTACAATTTTCTGATACTCTCTCACTAATGCTGCTGTACGGCGTAGATCTGGTGGGGCAATATTACTCAAAGTAGGCAGCCATCTCACTGGGGTTGATTTTATTGTTCCAGTGATTAATCTCATGGTTTGATTAAGTTGGACATCGATTTTGTTTGTATGTGCACTATTTAACCATACTGGTGCACAATATTCTGCCACTGAAAAAACCAAAGCTAGAGCAGAGGTCCGAAGAGTATCTGCAGAAGCACCCCAAGTTGTTCCAGCAAGTTTTGTTATTATATTATTTCTTGTTCTCAGTTTACCGGCTGCGTTTGTAAGATGGCTTTTGAAGGTGAGTGTTCTATCAAGTGTGATGCCTAGATATTTGGGGTTGTTGTTATGTTTGATAGCTGCATCATTTAGAGTTATATTGAGGGTATCGCCCGCAAGTTGGTTCGACAGGTGAAAGAGACAGGTTTCAGTTTTGCTTGTGTTAGGACGTAAGCGCCAGTTCTTAAAGTAGTTACTAAGTGTAGTTAGGTCCTCGTTTAGAGCTCGTTCTCCAGCTTCCTTACTATTATCTTGGAAGCCAATGGCCAGGTCGTCTGCATAAGCGAATTTTCTCGATTTTGTTTCAGGTATATCCGCCGTATAAAGGTTAAATAATAAAGGAGCTAGCACTGAGCCTTGAGGTAAGCCGTTGTTAAGTTTTCTAACGCTACTTCGTGCATCATTTATATATACCTGAAACAGTCTGTTAGTTAGTAGATTGTTTATCAGCTGACAAGTTTTGAGACAGGGTATGATTTTCATCAACTTATAAATAAGGCCCTCTCTCCACACAGTGTCATAGGCAGCCGTAAGGTCTATAAATGTTATGGCAGATTTTTCACGTCTTTCAAAGCCAGCTTCGATGAATGTAGTTAAGGACAGCACTTGGTCGCAACAGCTTCGTCCTTTTCTAAGTCCAGCTTGCTCAATTGGTACAGCGTCCTCAATGGTGTTACATATTCTATTATATAAGAGTCGTTCTAGTAATTTATAACAGCAACTGAGTAAGGCGATAGGCTTGATCCCTTTTTAGCTACCCACGATAATAATCTGTCTATTCAGGAAAATGAACAGCTTATTGAAATTTCATCCGATGATCATTTAAAAGTGATAAAATCTCACTGCGAAAATGTCTTCTTCCTTTTTATTCCACTTATCTCTGTGAGGCATCATTCTCAACATTATATGTCATCAAGAATAAACACAGAAATAGGTTGCTAAATTTGAATGCTCCTATGAGACTGGCGTTAACTTCTTTCGAGCCAAATATTAAGAAACTTTCAAGTGAGAAGCAAGACCAAGGGAGTCATTAACGTCTTAATTTCTTTTGTCTTTCACTATGTATTTTCTTTTTATATTTTGTAAATAATAAATTCATTAGTAAAACTTTAGTGTTCATCTCATTTTACCTATTATTGGGAAATATTAATAATAATATCTAAGTGATTCGCCAAGAATTCTGAAAGGTACAAGTAGTGGTCCTCAGTGGTGAAAAGGTTGAGAACCATTAGTCTAGAGTACGCCAATGAATTAAGTAAAACATGTTTTTGTACCGTCTTGTACGATATAAAAGTCAGAACGAAAAGCCTACTTGATTATTATTCTTGGAGCATTGATCGAAGAATAATCAACAACAACAAGGTATAAGAGGTATAAGTTTTCCTTTTCCCTATCCTTTTACGAGCGTTGATCGTATTTCTCTACATGTCTTTTCCGCTGGCGAACTGAGCGAGCTTTCCTCTGCTTATATGTCCGTTTCATATTAATAAATGTAATTCCTAAATCCACGCGATCGTCGGTAGTATTCGTTCATGCACCAGATATTATCGTCTCATCAATCCGAATCTAATGTTCGATACGTAGGTTATAAATATATTTCATTAACGAAATTAACGAGTAGTAATTAAGGCTAATTATCTTATCATTTGTAATGTTTTGATTCTAAAATAAATGTCTTAAAAAAAAAAGCGAACCTTCTGTCTTCGACTGATTTTGTTACCTGGAGCAACAAACGCAACGACCACGTACATTGGCGCCCGAGCAGTTATTTTAAAAGGGTTTAAGACATTTAAATGGATTGAACAAATATATCATAAATATGGCGGAATCAGAATGTACGGTAAGTTTAGAAATTGCGGTTGAGACGGTAGGCTGGGTATATAAATTAAAGAAAGAGGATTTAAGTAATGTTATGGCAGAATTTAACTTAGATACGACAGGTAAATTAGACGATCCTCAATCAAGAATGGTCTTACACTTACGCTCAAAAAAGACCGATACAGTTACCAATATCGGAACTGAGGATCCGCAAACATACGATACACAAACAGAAAATGAACATAGTCAAATAATGAACACAGTTAGAAAATGGGGCCTACATTTTGACGGATCCAAGGATCCCACAGAATTTTTGAAAAGGCTACACGAACTAAAAACCTCTTACCGGATTCGATACAAGGCATTATTGAAAGCGCTACCAGAAGTATTTAGGGAAAAAGCGATACTATCGTTCCGAAACAACGTCGACTTCTGGGCAAACTGGAACAATTTTACAGAGGATTTCAACCTTGCTTTTAATTCAGCAAACTGGTTAGACGATTTGGAAGACCAAATCAGAACAAGAGCTCAGAAAACAAAAGAACGATTTAAAGATTTTCTAATAGAGCTTCAAACGCTATTCAGAAGGTACAGCAAAATGGACAAAACACCAGAATTAAAAAGAATTTACAAAAACATGCACTCAAATTACAAATTATACATCAAGGAAAATATGTCACGTCCGTCAAAGACCTTATACGCCAGACTGAAGAATACGAAACGATTCAAAGTAACATAAGTAAAATAGAGGTAGACAACACTTCACAAAGAAGAAGCTCTTGTTTTAATAGAACGTCCCAGGTAACATTTAGAAACAAACTATTAAACTTCGATAGACGAACATGCTGCTGGAAATGTGGAAAGAGGGGCCACAACCGTAATACATGCCGTTCAACGCCGATACTTTTCTGCAGTAGATGCGGAACATTAAATATCTCACACAGAGATTGCAGTGGCCCTAATCCGGGAAACGACACAAGGGTCGAGACACCCAGAGGCATCTCGAACCCAAACCAGAATTAAGGTCCTCTGTCACATCTTGCCGTAATCAGACAACCAATTTTGGTAACAGACCGCATTGTTCACTGACGTTCACAAACGGAGAAAGGTTTCAAGCACTGTTAGATACTGGATCACAGAAATCTTTCATCGGGGAAAGCTCGGAAGACATACTGTTAGAAGATAACATAACGGAAGAAGAGGAAAGAACAGATATTAGGCTTGCAGACGGAAGCACTCAAGAAATAAGACACAGCTATCATACCATATGCCGATGCCTAATCAATGATGAATGGCGTCAAATTAAGTTTTATTACATGCCAAATCTCTCCTCACAAGCGATACTAGGCATCGACGACATACGGAAATGTGGATTCTGCATTGATTTTTCGAAAAACTCCAACGACAGTAAAGACAGTACAGACGTCAACACCGAATTTGCAACACAAGTCGATGAATTGGATCCCACAATACAGGAACAAGTTACTAGTAACTTTACAGAAAGTACTTACAACGACGGCGCACAGTGGTGAATTTCGCCGAAAACCTGGCCAAAATGTAAAAATTTAAGTTTAATGGTATACTCCGAGAAATTTTATATGAACCTTGCTCTGTAGGCCTTTGAGAATCATAAACGGCCGTTAAGGGTAGAACAATACAAGCAGATTATGCATGGGCGCCCATCTAAAAAATTTTTAGGGGAGGGGCCAGACGTGAAGATGTTGCACATTACATTTTGTATACTTTAGATGACAATATAATAAATATTATAGTTTAAAGCAACAGAAAAGCTAGGGGGGCCGTGGCCGAGCCCATGGGTATGGGCGCCTATGAGATCATATATTTATATTAGTGTAAAGTTGTGATTTGAACGACAGCGGACCAAATAAAAATTAAGTGTGTTATACAATAATATTGGGGCATTGTTTGGTTTTCATTTAAAACTATAGACGTGTATTATTTTGTTAGTTTATAGTGGATGATATGTCTGTATAAGTGGAGTATTTTAATATACATTTTAGACTGTTTTTTTTTTGTAAAATAGACTTTGTTTGCAACATATTGGCAAAAATTTTCAGTCGTTTTAAGTTTTCCAAGTTTTAAAAAGGGAAAAGTAAAAAAGTCTACTTTGCGCAGCAAAGATATTTTAATGTTATATGGTCAGTTAATAAAGTAAGAACAAAATATGAAGCATCTGATCCAGTAAATTTACAGTTTTTTTACACAAGAGCCGCCGTTTTTTGTTATTTTTTTTTGCTTTCTTCTACTTTTTCTTAATCTTTAAGTCCTTTTACTCTTATGTATAATCCTATGTTTTTGCTTCCTTACTTTTATATTTTTTAATAATTTTGGCCGTGTGAGCCAAAAATTTTAACTTTACAAAAATGAAATGCATAAACGAAACTTTGTGTTAAGAAGCCACACATTGGTAGGTAATAATTATAAAATTAATCGGATCCATTTACAAAACAATTAAGATGTATTAAGAGTTGACCTTCCTATTTTTGACTTTTTAATATAAAATATCGTTTATCCATTTTATTTAAAAAAAAAGGCAAAATTTTGGACTAACACGGCCAAAATTATTAAAAAATATATAAATAAGAAAGCAAAAAGATAGACCCATACATAAAGGTAAAAGGACTTAAAGATTAAAAAAAAAGAAGAAGAAAGCAAAAAAAATAACAAAAAACGGCGGGTCTTGTGTAAAAAAAAACTGTAAATTTACTGGATCAGCTGCTTCATGTTTTGTTCTTACTTTATTAACTGACCATAACACTAAAGTTTCTTAATGTAAAAATTCTCCAGCATGTTACAGTTTTTAAAATTAAAAATTCCGCTAAGTTTGCAACTTGTTGCAGATGATTTCTTGAGGAATATTTATATACATATTGGGTTATTTATTAAGCAAAAAATCTTTGCTGACCAATGCTGACTTTTTTACTTTTCCCATTTTAAAACTTGGTAAACAGAAAACGATTGAACATTCTTGTCATCATTTTGTAAATATGTTGTAAATAAAGTTTATGTTAGGAAAAAGAATCTAAAAAGTATATTGAAATACTCTACTTACCTTCAGAAATAGCATCCACTATAAAATAACAAAATAATACAAGTCTATAGTTTTAAACGAAAACCTAACAATGCCTCAATTGTATAACACACTTTAATTTTATTCGGTCCGCTTTCGTTCAATCCCAACTTTACACTAATAAAAACATGTGATATGCTTGTATTGTTCTACCCTCAATGGCCGTTTACGATCCTCAGACGCCTACAGAGCAAGATCCATATAAAATTTCTCGGAATATATAAACTTAAATTTTTGCATTTTGGCCAGGTTTTCGGCAAAATTCATCACTGTGCGGCGTCGCAAAAAGCCAATTCAACATTAAGCCCACTTTAACGCAAGAACAACAAAACAAATTGGAACTTTTCTTACAAACCGAAGTGACCAAATTTGATAAGATTACAGGAGTAACCCCATTAATCAAACACACGATTAAACTGACACACAACACTCCGATAAAACAAAGATACAGACCGAGAAACCCCGCCATGCAAAAGATCATAAACGACGAGATAGATACCATGTTGATAGAAGGAGTAATAGACGAATCTAACAGCCCCTACAGCTCGCCAATTGTCTTAGTAAAGAAGAAAAACTGTAGTTACCGATTTTGCCTACATTTCAGACGTACCCAATGACATTTCCGAAAAAGACGCCAATCCACTTCCGTACATCAATGACATACTGGACAAATTAGGGATTCCAATGAACTGTCAGTGGTGGCCGGTGGATGGCTAAACTGACATGGCCATAGACATAGTTAAGGGGGGTGGTCATGGCGTATCTAATGTTTACATTGAATATTGACAAATTTGTAAAGAATATTCTGTTTGGTTTTGTTTTTTTGTTAATTGTGTAGCGAAATTTGTGAAATTGTGATAGCAAATTAAATATGAAGTGGTTTAAACATTGGATACGCCTATGGATGACAGTTTCGCCATCCAGCAGCCATATTATATCACGTGATTTGGAATGCCTAATTAAAGGCAGCAAAATACATTTCAACATTGGATCTAAAAAACGGTATTGGCAAATACCACTGACTGGCAGAAGAAAGCAAGCCTTTGACAGCATTCATAGCACCGGGTAAAGGATTATTTCAATTCAGAGTCCTTCCGTTTGGGCTACACGCAGCATGAGCCACGTTCCAACGCCTATTGGATTCAGTTACAGGACCCGAAATGGAACCTTATGCATTCGCATACCTAGACGATATCATAGTTTTAGGAGAAGCGTTCGAAGAACACATGTAGAACTTAAAACAAGTATTTAAACGATTACAAGATGCAAAGCCAAGAATTAACGTAGAAAAATACGAGTTCTGCAAAGACGAGATCGTATACCTAGGTCATGTAGTCAGTAGGCAAGGCATCAAAACTGACGAAAGCAAGATTAAGGCTATCATCGACTACCCATCCCCAAAATCTATCAGCCAGCTAATTAAATTCCTAGCACCACTAACGCAATTATTAAAAAAGAAACAGAAGTGGATTTGGGGTACAGAACAAACAATCGCTTTCGAGAAAATCAAGAAACTACTGACACAGGCTCCCGTTCTAATTTGTCCAGATTTCAGCAAGAAATTATTTCTCCAAACAGACGCATCAGACTACGGTCTCGGAGTAGCTCTTCCAAAAAGACAAACAAGGACACGATCGAGTCATAGCTTATGCCAGCAGGTATTTATCAAATGCGGAGAAAAACTACAGTGTAACAGAAAAAGTACTAGCTATCGTATACGGAATAGAGAAAATGCGACCATACTTGGAAGGGTATCAATTTTCAGTCGTAACCGATCATCAAAGTTTTAAATACCTACAAACTATAGAAAATCCGTCAGGAAGATTAGCCAGATGGGCTATGTCATTACAACAGTTCGATTTCGACGTCATTTGCCGCAAAGGATCACAAAATCACTTAGCAGATGCCCTCTCTCGGGAACCAGTAGACTCAATTAGTACCATTACATTCGAGAACTACAAGATGATTGGTACAAGAAGAAACTAGAAGAGGTGAAAACTAACCCACAACGATTTCCAGATTATATGGTAAAAGACAATCGACTGTACCGACATTTCTGGGATAAATATGACTACAAAGAAACAGATTTATCCAACCCGTGGAAACTCTGTATTCTATCCAATAAACAAAAACAACTTGTACAATAAATATATTATACACGGCTCACTAAAATAATTAGTTACGCCCCTGTACTACTGATTACTTAAAATTCAAGTAGTATTTATGTAACCTTTCTGGAAACTCCAGGTTATTGTTGAGACTCGCATTTGAACCCCTCGCCGGGGCAGATCGTCAAAAGCTTCCTAACGAGAATCATCTCTAATCTATCGACGCTCCCGCTATTCGTAAAAAGGCCGCATTTTACCGGCTTTTTTTGCTATCGTTTTATACCGCTCAGATAATTCAATCTGCTCAGTATTATCGACGATGATTTATTTAGCGTATTAGTGAGTGCCTTACAAATGAACCAAATGGATTATGGAATTCAATCAGAGCTCTGATGTGACACGTCATCAAGGAATAAAACTGTAAGTACTCTACATGTATGTGAACATAACTTATTAGTCGTGATACTGTATGCATTTTGAACCATATACCTCTCGTAGCAAATATTCTTTGTGCCATTTATGCAGATAATACTTTAAATTACATATGAAAAATCGTTATCTACTCTTAACCAGCTTACCTATGGGAATATACTCTATAACCGTACAATAAGTATAGGTTACTATTGTTAAGGATACTTTACGTATTGCCTAAACATTTCTGTTCCATCGAGCCGTATCATATTAATTATTTATTAATTAAATCCTCAAGGTCCTTCGTATTTGCATATTTTGATAATCTCTATTCTGAGAATAACGGTTTTTCATTTATAGTGTCTTTCTGTTGCATTTGGAAATTTCCAAGCCACGCCGCCCCGGCACAAAAATAAAATATTCCTCTCTTTCTGCACTCAAATTCTCAGTATTTAACCCAGCACGTCTCTACAATAGCTGGTAGGTTGTTAAGCCCGGTCTACACGTGCAATTTCAGAAACTACTTGCTTTGTTCAAATAAAGGAGTCGTTTTGTTTGTATGAAAAAATATTTGCATATATTACATTATTTTATTTTCGTAAATATATTTTTCTGTTTATAGTATACAAAAAGTGTACTCATTTCTTGGCTGATAGTACGGGTGTTATAATTTTAACATTGTTTGTTCAACCTTTTGATTTAAATTAAATTTATAATTTTGAATCCGATTAAGCCTGGTTCACAGGTTACAAAAATTATTAAAAATAATTTTGTTTTCTTGCATAAATTGTAAGTTTTTGCTACATTTAGCTTCGCTTAAGCTCATTTTACACTTCTAGAAAACTATAGAAAATAAATAATTGTTTTTTCCTTCAATTTAATTAATTTAAATACTTGTTAAGGGTGTCTCACACTTGCTGAAAAATACCCATTTTGGAAAATTGCATATATTTTGAAATTTTATAGTTTTGCATTTCATATACTAATCTGCGCTCATACAGGGTGATACTATTAAGCCAATCTCACACTATTAAACGTGTAATATATAATATATTGTACATATTCTCTCATTTTCGCATCGATTTATAGGTTTAGACATTTGCAAATAATCTATCTAATCTCACATTCTCGCAACATGGCTGACCGATCAAAATATAACCGACAGAGGCTCACCGCAAAACTTGATATAACCAAGTTGGCTGATTCGGTTCCCACAACTCTTAATTCTCTAAACAAATATAAAATTCGTGAAATAATTTCACAACTCAAACATTCTTACGGACTTTTCCGCGATGCTCAAAATGTGCTGGAGACGATCCCCGAGGAACCTACCCCCTCTACTGATTCCTCTGTGGTTTTTGATAAATATTTGGATACAATTTCTCTATTGGAAGAAAGGTTAGAGGTCATTGAAAGTTCTAATGTGACTGCTACCCCCTCCCTCCAATTTGACCCTAATTCTTCTCTAACCTCACAGTCTATGGCTAGGCAACGAACAGTAAACCTCCCTCGTATTCAGTTAAAACCATTTAGTGGCTTAGTTACTGAATACAATTCATTCATTGAGACCTTTGATACAATAATAGGATCTGATACTACATTAAGTGATCTGGAAAAACTCATTTACCTCAAAAGTTTTCTAACTTCCGAGCCTTTGACGCTTCTCGAGCATATCCCACTCACAGGTGACAATTACAAAATAGCCCGGGATAACCTGACACAAAGGTACGCCAACTCTAAATCGCTTATCAAAACTCTCATCTCTCAAATTCTTGATGCGCCTCCTATTTCTGGAAACGCAAATCACTCACAATTAAGAAATTTTCATACGGTCATGTCAAATAATTTCAAGGCCCTATTGAACTTGAATAGGCCCCCTTCAGATCTCTTGCATTTACTTCTCATACATATCGCTACTCAGAAACTCGACGCACCTACCATTAGGGCTCTTGAGTTCCAATCCGGTGGTAGCCAAGCTACCCCTGATTTTGTCCATTTTCTAGGGGAAATCGAGACACGCGTTGTTCATCTTGAGAATATTCAATCTCAATCAAAACCAAAATCGACTACTACTTCCAGACACTCTTTACACCTAGCCTCAGACACTTCTACCAGTAACCTTTCGCCTCGCTTAGGTCCTAAGAAATGTTCCTATTGCAACGACTCTCACTCGATCTACTCTTGTCCTCAGTTCAAGCAGTTGAATTCTAAAGAACGTTTTAGTTTTGTCAAACAAAATAAATTTTGTATTAATTGTCTTGGGTCTCACATGCTCGATCAGTGTAAATCCAAATTCTCTTGCATAGTTTGTAAATCTCGTCATCACACGTTGCTCCATTTCGACAAAACGGGTCATAGTAACCCTTCCGCGGCTGTTGGCCAACACAACTCAAATAATCATAATAAAACCGCTATCTCAAATAACTCCCATACACAGGGTAATTCACAACAGGGGCCCTCACATGTTAGAGCTCCTGAAACGGAAGTTAATCTTCAAAATTCGACTCCACATTCAATGGCTCTATCTGCAGCCTCGCTTGATAATCATTTGGTGTTATTAAGCACACTCCAGGTCTATCTTGTCGCTCCTAGCGGCAAGAGGGTCTTCGCAAAGGCACTTTTAGACTCGGCCTCACAGGTTTCATTTATTAGTGCTGACCTCGTAAAGGAACTGTCACTCACCACTAGAGATGGAAAATTACGGATCAATGGAATTAACTCCACCTCATCCTCGTCTCAATCTATTGTAGATACAACAATTTTCGCTGTCGCTAACGACGTTCCTTTTGACATCTCGTGCTCTGTACTCCCAAAGATAACAAATCCGCTTCCTCAAATTTCTATTTCGGCGAGCAAACTAAACATACCCTCAGAGATACCATTAGGTGATCCGATGTTCCATGTAACATCCCCAATTGGTATCCTGCTCGGTGCAGACCTGTATAACGATATCATTCAACCTGAAATAATTCGTTTGGGAAAAGGTCTTCCCGTTCTTCAACGCACTCTACTCGGGTACACGATATCAGGGTCAGTTCCAGACTTTGCTCTTAAGTCGAAAAATACTAAAAAGGCTTTGGAATTTTATTCAAACTCTCTCGTTACTTGTTGTTCTCATAACACTCCTTCCGCCGTAAATGAGCCGGTAGTGTCCAACGAGGAACTATCCGATCATTTACAAAAATTCTGGGAGCTGGAAGAAGCCGCTCCTCAGAACACCGATCTCATTAATGATCACCCCGCTGAAATTAATTTTGTAAAACATGTTAATGTTCTCCCCAATGGACGATATGAGTCCACACTCAATCTCAAACTCCCTATCGAAGATATAGACATGGGAAATTCGTTTCTCTCGGCAAAAAGACGTTTTCTCAGTCTCGAGAAACGTTTTCAACTCAACCCTGATTTATTGGAAAAATATCAGGACATTATATCGGAATATCTCAATAACGGACAAATAATTCAAGTGCCGTTAAAAATGCTAAATGACTCAGGTAAACCTAATTACTTTCTCCCTCACTTTCCCGTTTTCAAATCCAACTCTACTACTTCCACTCGTATAGTTTTCGATCCAAACAATAAATCGTCTACGGGAATCTCCCTCAGTGACGTCATAGACAAAGGTTATGTCGTCCAACATGAACTTTTTGACATTCTCGCTAAGTTTCGTCAGTTTAAATTCGCACTAGTAGGCGACATCAAGGCTATGTTCCTACAAATCGCCATTTGTCCCACTGAAACATTTCTGTTAAATTTTCTCTTTAGGGACAATATTCAGCAGCCTTTACGGTGCTATCAATTTCAAAGATTACCCTTCGGGCTCCCAAGTAGCCCATTTATCGCTCAAAGAGTTATCAAGCACATCGCTGACAACAACAAACATACCCACGAACTTGCTACTAGTGTTCTGCAAGAATCTATCTATATGGATGACCTGATCAGCGGTGCTAACAGTCTTCATGAATTAAATTGTCTTTTCGAACAATTAACTTCTTTGCTAGAAACCCATGGTTTCCTCCTCCACAAGTGGAACTGCAGTTCTTCAGAATTTCTGTCTCAACACAATTTAAATCCCGTCTCTGAAGTCAGTCTTAACTTCACGGGATCTGATAAAGTCTTAGGCATATTCTGGGATTCAGAACACGACCACTTTTC
Organism: Diabrotica virgifera virgifera; assembly: GCF_917563875.1. Classification (NCBI taxonomy): domain Eukaryota; kingdom Metazoa; phylum Arthropoda; class Insecta; order Coleoptera; family Chrysomelidae; genus Diabrotica; species Diabrotica virgifera. Next base: position 34,209,459 of record NC_065450.1, on the reverse strand, counting down.
GTTTAAAACTCCTATCTTCAAATTGGCTAATGTTGTTACTAAACGTACTATTCTCTCCTACATTGCTACTTTGTATGACCCGCTAGGATGGTTATCCCCTGTCCTTGTGAACGCTAAGCTCTTGATACAGGAAATATGGTCCCAGAAATTGGACTGGGATCAACCCATTGACTCACCCATCATTATGAAAAATTGGCAAAACCTCTTATCGACATTCAAAACTATAGAAGAGGTCAAGGTACCTCGATGCTTACTCTTACAAAAGAAAGTTGTTGATGTTCAATTAATTATTTTCACCGACGCATCGGAAAAAATATACAGCACTTGTGTATATCTCAGAGCGACATACTCAGACTTCTCTGTATCGTCGCGGCTTATTGCTTCTAAAAACAAAATTTCTCCGCTAAAAAATAAACTCACTATTCCCAAATTGGAACTTTGTGGAATAGTGTTGGGAGTCACTCTGGCTCATAGACTTTTTCACATCTTCAAGAAAAATTTGAGTATATCCTCATCTCATCTCTTTGCTGACTCTACAATTGCCTTGTCTTGGATACTTTCTAAAAGACACATTTGGAACGTTTTTGTACAAAACAGAATTCAAAAGGTCAATTCCTTGTTGGAAACTTTTCCTTGTGATTTCTATTTCGTCAGAAGTCACGAAAACATCGCTGACCCCGCTTCCAGAGGGATAAATGTCTTTGATAATCCCCAGACCACCGAAGACTGGTTATGCGGACCTAGCTTTATTAGAGACAATCCCATCGATTTTTCTCTTCATCAAATTCCTCATCTTGAGGATGATCTTCCTGAATTAAGGAAGTCAGTTGTCTCAAACATAGCAACAAATCACGAACTCAACGACACCTTTGAAAATATATTCGCTAAATCTTCTTCTTTTCGTAAAATTCAAAGAATTGTCGCTTATCTTTTTAGATTCATCAGTAATATTAAAAAGAAAATAAATAACTCTCCACGAGATACGGATATATTGACGCCACCCGAAATGGAGATCGCTGATCACGCGATCATCAGGTATATCCAAAGTATCTACTTTAAAAAAGAGATTCTTGAATTGAAAAATGCTAAACTCGTGACCAATAAAGCCATTCGTAAACTCAACCCCTTCCTACAACATAATGATGGGCTGATTCGTGTGGGAGGACGTCTCCGACACGCCCCCATATCGTATAATCAAAAACACCCCATTCTACTTCCTTCTAAATGTCGAGTTGTAGAACTAATCTTGACTCAAGCTCATCATAAGTTATTACATTCAGGCGCGCAAACAGTACTTTCGTATGTCAAAATGAAGTACTGGCCAATTGACGGATTAAGACAGATTAAACGCTTAATTCGTAAGTGTGTAAACTGTTTCCGATTCATGACACCCAATTCTGTTCAACAGATGGCAGATATGCATCCCGATCGTGTACTCCCCACTAGACCCTTCCAAGTCGTCTCAGTGGACTATGGGGGGTTCTTCTTAATTAAGTCCTCACATTTGAGGAAGGCACCGCTTTACAAAGCATACGTAGCCTATTTCATTTGCATGAGCACTAAATGTGTTCATATCGAACTCGTCACAGGATTAAGCGCAGAAGCCTATATTCTTACTCTGAAAAGGTTTATTGCCAGAAGATCCACGCCCAGTATTATTTGGAGCGACAATGCCACAAATTTCCATGGGGCAAAAAATGAAATGCGCGAATTCTATGATTTTTTCTTAAATCAAAATAATTCGGAACAGATTAAGGAATTCTGTACTCAAAACTCCATAACTTTCAAGATGGGTGTTCCCCGCAACCCCCATCAATTCGGCCTCCATGAGGTAGGAATAAAGAGTGTGAAGTATCACCTCTATCGAATTATAGGAAATTCCCACTTCACCTTTGAAGTGTTTAACACAGTATTATGCCAAATCGAGGCTATTCTAAATTCGAGACCCATCACTAGGATGTCGTCTGACGCCAATGACTTCGCTTTCCTATCTCCAGCTCACTTCTTAGTTCAAAGAAGTTTAACCGCGCCCCCTGAACCAAGTGTTTCAGAGATACCTGAAAATAGGTTGAATCTTTTTCAGCGTATTAGTAAAATTCAACAGCAATTTTGGAAATTGTGGAAAAAAGACTATCTTTGCCTCCTGCAGCAAAGAAATAAATGGACCGACCCTACTGACCCTGTCAAGATCGGGGATTTGGTTCTGTTGAAGGAGGATGGTACTCCTCCACTCTTATGGCCAACTGCCAGGGTAATAGATGTATTGCCTGGTAAGGATGGTCTAGTTCGTACTGTCAAGATTCACACTACTCACGGTGATTTTCTTCGTGGTATTACGAAAATCGCTGTGATTCCCCTGGAAGATTAAAATCTATCCCTAGGGGGAAAACTTATCGTTTTCCTCCATTTTATCGTTGTTACCCCTTGTGTATATAAACTCTAATTTCTTCAAACATTTCTTATCGTTGTGCACATCTTTGCCAATCCCCTCTCTTCGAGGTGATATAGGCCATCTCTCTCGCCTGTCGCCCCCGGCAATATGTACAATAAATATATTATACACGGCTCACTAAAATAATTAGTTACGCCCCTGTACTACTGATTACTTAAAATTCAAGTAGTATTTATGTAACCTTTCTGGAAACTCCAGGTTATTGTTGAGACTCGCATTTGAACCCCTCGCCGGGGCAGATCGTCAAAAGCTTCCTAACGAGAATCATCTCTAATCTATCGACGCTCCCGCTATTCGTAAAAAGGCCGCATTTTACCGGCTTTTTTTGCTATCGTTTTATACCGCTCAGATAATTCAATCTGCTCAGTATTATCGACGATGATTTATTTAGCGTATTAGTGAGTGCCTTACAAATGAACCAAATGGATTATGGAATTCAATCAGAGCTCTGATGTGACACGTCATCAAGGAATAAAACTGTAAGTACTCTACATGTATGTGAACATAACTTATTAGTCGTGATACTGTATGCATTTTGAACCATATACCTCTCGTAGCAAATATTCTTTGTGCCATTTATGCAGATAATACTTTAAATTACATATGAAAAATCGTTATCTACTCTTAACCAGCTTACCTATGGGAATATACTCTATAACCGTACAATAAGTATAGGTTACTATTGTTAAGGATACTTTACGTATTGCCTAAACACAACTGATATCCGAAAACCACGAAACAACAACATCCGGACACTTAGTTTTAGCCAAAACAATAGCAAGACTGGCACGAAAATATTACTGGCCAAACATGTTTAGAAACACCGCAAAATTCGTCAGAAGTTGTCACAGCTGTCAAATGTTCAAACAGCAACAGACTCCCGGAAAAATATTCTCAACCTCCATCCCAGAACAACCGTGGCACACCGTCACAACCGACATGATCGGCTTACTACCAAGATCAAGCAAAGGCAACATCTACGCAATCGTTTTCCAAGACACTTTTTCGAAATGGGTAGAAATTGTTCCCGTAAGACGTGCCACAGCCAGCGTTGTTTGTAAAGCGTTAAAGGACAAAACAATAATGAGATTTTTGTGTCCAACCAAACTCATATCAGATAATGCCACTTCGTACGAGAACAGAAAATTCAGAAGTCTACTGAAAGAATTCAACATCGAGAAAATCGCAATTCCGCCATATTCCCCACAGAACAACCCAGTAGAAAGAGCAAACAGGGTAATCAAGACAATGATTGCTCAATTTTGCTACAACATTCACAAGAAATGGGACTCATACATCCCAGAACTGACTTTCGCAATCAACTCGGCAAACCACGACTCCACCGGATTCTTTCCAGCATTTTTAAATTTTGCACACGAACTAGACATACCCAGTGAAATTATAGAAGCGCCTAATCCGCCTGACACAATTCCACCAACGTACAAATGAAATAAATTAAGAGAAACTTTCGAACTGGTAAGAATCAATTTGGCCAAAGCGTTTACATCACAGAGCCACTACTACAATCTACGCCGCAGATAGTGGACACCGAAAATCGGAGACAAAGTCATGAAGAAAGATTACAACATTTCCAACGCCGCCAAACAACTGAACGCCAAATTAGCTCCCAAATTTTCCGGTCCATATACGATTGACAAAGTACTATCCAAAGTAATTTTTCAGTTAAAGAATGCAACGGGAAAAACAATTAACAAAGTTCACATTAAAGATATGAAACCGGCTCACGACGATAGTACATGACTCCATTCACTCCCTTAACCCAACCCCACACTCACACTCATCACACCAGTTATACAACGACACGTCTGTATTACATACATTACATACATTATTACATGTATTATATACATTTATCAAAATGGAAGTCATCATCGAGGTCTCAGCAGTGTTGCGCCTGCCACAGGACAGTGCTGTAAGAACGCCGCCGCCCATTCCAGGATGGAACACCGGACAATATGGAAACGATACATACGTTAGTGCTAGTGCATTAAAGGATATTCGTGAGTTTAATTTTCAGAAAGACGTTTTTTTTTCTCTTTTTTTATAGTTATAAGTTATAGTTAGGTATATAGCTAAAATTTTGTTCCAAAATTTTTTTAGGAGAAGGGGGTGTGACGATAATATAATTTTATCGTCTAGCTAGAGTACGCCAATGAATTAAGTAAAACATGTTTTTGTACCGTCTCGTACAATATAAAAGTCGGAACGAAAAGCCTTGTTGATTATTCTTCTTGGAGCGTTGATCGAAGAATAATAAACAACAACGAGGTATAAGTGGTGAGTTATCCCCGACTATTTTCCGCCGTCGTTTTGATGTGTTGAACGAATCCGACGGTTTTCCTTTTCCCTATCCTTTTACGAGCGTTGATCATCGTATTTCCCTACATGTCTTTTCCGCTGACGAACTGAGCGAGCTTTCCTCTCCTTATATCGCTGTCCCGGTGGAACAATGACGCAACTACAAAAGTGTAACTTTTCAGGAGAGCCAAAAATATAAAACTATTTTACTTAATACCTCATGCAATGAATCATAATAGAGTTACTGGATTAGTATTGCAGTTATACTTGGCCACCGTGATATACTGTAACTCTACTACACATTCGAAATTAATTCTTAATTTTTCATCCCTAAATTTGATCCCCAATTGCAATTACGTCATTGTTGCCACAGTCATTTTGTGGCAACAATGAAGTACATAATTGCAATTGGTGATCAAACGGGATGAAAAATTAAGAATTTAAAATTTAGTTTTAGAAAGAAAAATTTAGAATTTAGTTTTAAAGATAATATCTTTAAAACTAAATTCTAAATTTTCATATAATATTCTAAATAATTTCCACAGACATACTCATTTTGTAAAATTTTTAGTTATCTAGCTAGTTCTGAAACGTGGCGTGGAAAGAAGGACAAAAAGTCATTGAAAAAGTTTATTAAACAAATTGAAAATTGTAGTAAAAGCAAACATTTTTAATAAAAAGGAACTTAAAAATAAAATTGAAATTACAAAAAAAGTATCAACGAAAAATTGAATCGTAAAAGGCTTTACAAAATCCAGGAATCATATGTTTTGAAAGCAGTTGTTTCAAATCTTTTAGTTTGTTATCACCTAAAGGAATTTTTGAAGAGTAAGCCCTACGTAGATGGCATTTTGGTGAAAACTATTCGGACGAACTCAGACTCTTTCTTTTTTGGCAAACATCAACTTTCGTTCACTTTCGTTTATAACTTTCTTTATACAGGAAGTAATATTTCCCTTTTAAGTTTTAAAGTAACATTAGTTCAGTTATCATTAAGTTAACATCCAGTACATTTCATTGTACAGCGCTTTTACATCGTAAAACTCGGTGAAATCCATTTCTTTAACCGTTAAAGGAGCTCCTGTTTTTTTAGCATTCCTAATTAATTCCTTCTTGACCAAGAGAGCATTACCAAGTATTGGTGTTTGGGGATCTTGGTGTATATTTATGTCTGCTTTTTCTGATGATGATGATACCTCAGTAGTGGAAGGATGATAGTGTTCACTGGAACATTTATGATGCATTTAAATCTAATAATATCATAAAAATAGTACTTACATAAAATGCACTTACGTCAATGTTGCCCCACAATAAGGAGAAGTCCAGATGAAAAATGACACAGAATACAGTTACGTCAAGGTTTCAATAACATAAAATACAATTGTGTCAATGTAGCACCGTAGGTACAAGCACACACTCTACTTATTGAAGCACAACTGTACATTATGTCATTGTTTCTCCGAGGTCGGCTGATTTTTCAACTATGACGCATCTGCTCCCTGGTGGCTAAAAGCTGAACAACACGCCTGACAGTGATTTGCCGAATGGGGTAACCAAGTTTGGACCCAGTGACGACATAAACTCATTTTCTATAAATTTGCAGTTACGTCAGTGTTCCACCGGGACAGCGATATGTCCGTTTCATATTAATAAATGTAATTCCTAAATCCACGCGATCGTCGGTAGTATTCATTCATGCACCAGATATCGTCTCATCAATCCGAATCTAATGTTCGATACGTAGGTTATAAATATATTTTATTAACGAAATTAACGACTAGTAATTAAGGCTAATAATTAGCCTAATTAGCCTAGTTAGATAATTATTATCTTATCATTTGTAATGTTTTGATTCTAAAATAAATGTCCTAAAAAAAAGCGAACCTTCTGTCTTCAACTGATTTTGTTACCTGGAGCAACATACGCAACGACCACGTTACAAGATAATTTGACACAAAAGTAATCAATTGTGACAATACTTTCCATGATATTGTACTTTTAGTCCGCAGTACATCGTCCTTTTTTGAAAATGATTACAAAAGTCTTAAAAATGGTTTTAACTGCTTCGTCTGAGCGAGTCTACCACTTTCTGAAAAATTTCAAAGTGCAGGTTGAACGCGTTTCGGCACGCCCCACGCCTAAACCTGTGGCTCTAGCGCGGTTAGTTTATGTTATTGCAAAACTATAATTTTTAATGTTAATCGAAAGATTATACGTTAAAATGAAATAAATTCTTTTTGTCGGACAAAAAAGAGGGCGCGATCGTCGAGTTCGACACCCGCAAGATGTCACTCTAGCGCTGTACAGTTTTGTTATTACAAAACTCTTAATTTTCAATTGAAAGTACTTATAATTAATTACTAAAGATTGTCGATCTCTTGTCCGACAAATTTACAGTTTCGTTTCGTCAGTTTAACAACGTAAATATGTTAATAGGGAACTTGCACATTTTTTTTATTACATAATAATGTTCAGTTTTGTATAAAAATGAGATTTCCAAAATTTCACGCTTCAAAAACTCATAATAACTTAGAAGTACAAATTTAAAGTCTTCTTTATCTTAAAATAGTCCAAACTACCCGTGACGTCACAGAGTTTGACTATGTGGTTCAGTTTACGGTTATATTTACGTATATTCTTCTTCTTCTTCTTTAGTTTATTGGCCTCCACCTACTTGGGTATTTAGCCAGATCGTCGTCGGGGAATAAAGGAAAAATATTTATATTCGAATGACATTTATCGTATGTCATTGTAATAAAATATACCAGTTTGTTGAGATTCCAGTTTGATACAGTTTTTGAAGGAAAGAAAAGAAGGTTTACTATTGAAAATAAAACCATTTTGTAAAAGTACAAATTTTCTATGAATAGTTCAAACGATCAAAAACATTTGTAACGTCACATAACTGTATTTTCTGCTGACGTTTATAATGTCTAATTTAAAATTATATATATATATATATATATATATATATATATATATATATATATATATATATATATATATATATATATATATATATATATATATATATATATATATAATTGGTGTAGAATGTAAACATACAACCCTGTGGCGTCACGATGCGTTTTGGGGTGGCTGGTATAAACAAAACTATAAAATGCTATAAAAGGCTATAAAATGATGAAAGACAAACAAAACTTTTGTTTTTGATACAGGTTCTAAATTATCTTCTGTTGTGATTTATACCATTTTTTCGAATTTAAAATTTTATGCAAGTTCCCTATTATGGCAAGTTATGTTTTGCGAAAACAAAGTCATAATTTTAATTTTTTTTTAACGTTCAAATAATACATATTTATTAAAAAAGTACCTAGTTGTCTGACAAAAAAAAATGACGCAAATGTATAGACTAAGAGCTGCTATAGGTGAAATTTCTTAATCAGTTTAGGCACGACGGGACCCTATAACTTAAATAGTAGAACCTAAAAGAAAACGTTTGAGCACTGTGCCGTCACTTTTCAGTGGCACATGCGTCTACAGTGGCGCATCAAACTTTCCACTTATGGACGGGATACATAAATTAAAAAATACCCTCCCTTATTACCAGAATTTAATTTTTTCATTTTTTTAAGTTCTATGTGATTAGGACATAAGATCATCGTAATTTTAACCCACCACCCTCTTCTCCCTGCCCCCACCATCAAAAACTTTATTTTTCGATTTTATTTTTTTTGTGGGATGCAATCAATTTTAAAATTTCAAAAAAATTCACAAGCATAGTTAAGGCTTTTATAAAACACGTCTATTTTTAATAGACCTGTAGGTTGAGTGTACATAACCTCCAAAAAATTTTTAAAATTTGTTTTTTGGAAAAAAGTATATAACTTTTTTTTGGGGATAGCTGCAGATCTAATTTTTTCTTAGTCTTGTGTATTTTATCAAACACTACATTTCTACTTTTTTTCAGATTTTTCTGTAACGCTGGTCACCTTCAAAAATCCAAAAAACTGTTTTTTAAGGGGGTTTTGGGGGTTTGAACGTGTTTTTCTGATTTTTAAATATTCTAAAGGACTCAATTACTTCAAGTTACATATAACCTATAAAAACAAAATTGATTTGATATATTATGAAGTCTATAAAATAGGGAAAATCCCCCAAAACCCCCCAAAAAACAGTTTTTCGGATTTTTGAAGGTGGGGAGCCTTACGGAAAAATCTGAAAAAAAATTAAAAATACAGTGTTTGATAAAACACACAAGATTAAGAAAAAATTAGACCTGCAGCTATTCCTCAAAAAAAGTTATACGCTTTTTTGAAACAAAAAATTTATTTTAATTTTTTGAGGTTATGTACACTCTACCTATGGGTCTATAAAAAAATAGGCATGTTTTATAAAAGCCTCAGCTATGCGTGTGAATTTTTGAAATTTTAAAATTGATTGCATCTCACCAAAAAAAAAAATAAAAACGAAAAATGAAGTTTTTGATGGTGGGGGCAGGGGGAAGGGGGTGGTGGGTTAAAATTACGCTGAATCCTATGTGTTAATCACATAGAACTTAAAAAAATAAAAAAAATTTAATTCTGTTAGTAAGGGAGGGTAACTTTTAATTTATTTATCCTGTCCATAAGTGGAAAGTTTGATGCGCCACTGTCGACGCATGTGCCACTGAAAAGTGACGGCACAGTGTTTAAACGTTTTCTTTTAAAACCTCAGCTATGCGTGTGAATTTTTGAAATTTTAAAATTGATTGCATCTCACCAAAAAAAAATAAAAACGAAAAATGAAGTTTTTGATGGTGGGGGCAGGGGGAAGGGGGTGGTGGGTTAAAATTACGCTGAATCCTATGTGTTAATCACATAAAACTTAAAAAAATAAAAAAAATTTAATTCTGTTAGTAAGGGAGGGTAACTTTTAATTTATTTATCCTGTCCATAAGTGGAAAGTTTGATGCGCCACTGTCGACGCATGTGCCACTGAAAAGTGACGGCACAGTGTTTAAACGTTTTCTTTTAGGTTCTACTATTTAAGTTATAGGGTCTTATCGTGCCTAAAATGATTAAGAAATTTCACCTATAGCGGCTCTTAGTCTAGTATAAAAAACAAAATTCTTTTTAAACACTGGTAGTCTACTTGTACTTTTTCGATACCGTCACAAATCACCTACCTTTAGTGAAGATGCTTCATGACAACGCTGAGGCGCGGATACAGAGGGGGGTCAACGGGTCCATGGACCCCCCTATTGCATTCAGTCTCTTATTTTTTTACAGTTTTACAATTAACCCGACTTCAGCAAAGAACATTACTGCTATAAATTATCAATTTGTGTAACTATTTTATGCAAAATGCTTTATTTGAATTATTAACTTATGCAATTATTACTTTTTAAGCGTTTGCTGCAACTGAATATATGGAACGGCATAACTCAGTAGGAAAGATCATTCATTAAGAGATAGCTATCAAAGTGGGACTCCTCTATCTCCCATATTATCAATACGTTCCTGAGAGTATGCTTGATAATAACAATTACAAAACTGGGATTACAGACCAAACAGTGTCAAATAATGGAACATATTTCATATTAGTTAATAAATTCATGAGACAAACAACACTAATTGATGTGGTTATACCTAACAAAAATAAAATCTACGTGTCAGATATAACGAAAAGATCGCCAACTACGTAGATTTTGAAGTACCAGACAATACCTAATATTCTCTCTACTACTGAAATCATTTCGAAGAACATTCTAGAAACCATAAAATAGTTGGGTCTGAATGAACATCTCTATAGATAGACCATATTGAAAGCTGTACCACTTTTTAAAGAACACACGAACATTTTTGGAAGATACTCCAGCATACCAAGTCACCTAGGACTCGATAGCACGGAAAGAGCGCCTCTAGAGCTCAATCCTTTTGATACCGTACGTATCTGGGATGAGTGAATTTTCTCCTTAGAGGAAGTAAGAGCCGTGGGAGTTATAAAATGGTCAAAAACGGATTTAGAAAGTCTTCAGTAGAAAACAAGAACACTTCTCGCAAAGACACAAAAATATCATCCACTCAGTGCAGTAGAGAGAATAACATTACCGCGGCACTACAATCTCCTTTAAATAGACCAATTTGCGCAGTAGATGAAACAGCGCTGCGTAAACTGATGGAACAAGCAATGCGCATAAACCATCTTTCTAAGCCAGAAAAAAATGCGAACCTATGCATGGGCGACATCTCAATGAGATCTGGTTTGGCTGATTCAGCCAAAAATATGTCGGCAATATATTGTCGAACTATTGGTTGACTTGCTATTCAAGATCAGGTTATTCCAACTAAAAATTACCAGAAATATGTAGTCAAAGACGCTCAAGTCCAAAATGACAAATGCCGATATGGATGTCAAGCAAAAAGAAACTATCCAACATCTTACAGCGGGCTACCAGGTGATAGTCGATACCGATTATAAAGAACGCCATGACTCAGTAGGAAATATTATGCACCAGGAATTAGCCAATAAACTGGGACTTCTCCAAACCGACCATCTTCCTTGATATCAGTTCGTCGCTGACAGAATGTTTGAAAACGACAACTACAAGCTATACTGGAACCGCACTGTGCTCAGAGCTTTAGAGGGAACGTGAGCCGTATGGCTAAATCTGGATAATGATAATAATATTTTCGGTAAATCTGCCCCCCCCCCTATTATGAATTTCTAGATCCGCGCCTGACAACGCTTTGTTTGGATATGAAACGTCTAGTAATTAGTCTAAGTTTACATTCGGTTTCTATTCGTTCCGTGCATGACTGACAAGACACCTACGTAGTCGCCTGATATTTTTGGCGACCACTATTTGACGTTAAGCATATGATACACATATGACATATTTGACGTTAATAATATGTAATATTTATTTACCATTTTTGATAAAATTTGTTATGGAAACAATGACACTAACATTACAAAAAATCGCCAAAATTGTCATATTTCGACGCTACGGACTGTATCTCCACCATGGTCCGCACGGAGCAAATACATTTTCGGCATTTAATTGATCCAATCGAATTATTGAAGGCTTTTTTGAGGTCGCTAAACACGAGTATGCCACCAGAACTGACTCCCGGAGCACCTGGTTTCCAAGATCAATGAAAGGGGCTCCTGGAGTTTCGAGGGTCTTCGGTGCAATAAATTATAGCAAACGGATTAATTATAGGTTTTTGGGGTTGCTGAACACGAATACGTGATCAGCACAGACACAGGAGCACCTGATGCCCAAAACATGTTATCGTCTGGAGTTTCGGAGGAATCAAGTGGGTTACTCTTAGGTTTTTGGGGTTGCTGAACATGCATACACTATCAGATCCGACCCACGAATCACACTGTGCCTACGGCACGTCATCTTCCGGAGTTTCGAGGGCTTTCGGCATTAAATTGATACGAATGGATTACTCATGGTTTTTTGGAGTTGCTGAACACGAATACGCCATCAGAATAGACACCGGAGCACCTATCGCCTAAGGCACGTCATCTTCAGGAGTTTCGAGAGTTTTCGGTACTAACTTGACGCAAAAGGTTTGGTACACACCGAGGACTCGGAGGTTTTCTTAGTTGCTGTTCAAAGAAAGCCTACAAATTGGTGAAAAGATTTTTTTTGCTATTTGCATATTTTTATTAAAATAACTATGTTGTGCTATTCAATTGTTTTAATTATTTATAAACATAAACTCAATTTATATCTGACAATGTTTTTCGTTCATTTATTTTAAGATCGGTTTACTATATTCTATTTTGATAGTGTTATTCATCGTGGTTACTAGATACTCCAGAGTATTTTATCTAAGTCATATTCGTGTTCAGCAACTCCAAAAACGCAAGAGTAATCCGCTTGCATCAATTTAGTACCGAAAACTCTCGAAACCCAGAAGATGACGTGCCTTAGGCACCAGGTACCCCGGTGTCTGTTCTGATAGCGTATTTGTGTTCAGCAGCCCCAAAAACCCATGAGTTATACCCATCTGCATCAATTTAATGCCGAAACCTGTCGAAACTCCAGAAGAAGACCTGCCTTAGGCACCAGGTGATCCGTGGGTCGGATCAGATGGCGTATTCACGTTCCCAAAAACCTGTGAGTAATCAGTTTACATTAATTTAGTACCGAAAGCTCTCGAATCTTCAAAGCATGACGTGCCTTAGGCACCAGGTACTCCGATGTTTGTTCTTATGGGGTATTCGTGTTCAGCAACTTCAAAAACCCTAACGTTTGCATCAATGTAGTACCGAAGACTCTCGAAACTCCAGGAGCCCCTTTCATTGACTTTGGAAACCAGGTGCTCCGGGAGTCGGTTCTGGTGGCATATTCGTGTTTAGCGATCTCAAAAAACCCTGCAGTAATTCATTTTCATCAATTAAATGCCGAAAACCATCGAAACTCTAGAAGATGACGTCCCTTGCAGTGGCCCTGGCCACCACGTCCTCCGGAGGTCAGATCCCAAAAACCCATGAGTAATCTGTTTATACAGGGTATTTCATTGAGAAAGTAACATACGTTAACTGTAGAAAGAGGACACTTAGGCGGTCTCAAAAATACCATGCTTAATGGGTCTGACTTCAGTAATAACAAAGATACTGGGTGTTTTATCTATTTTGCCATTTTCTTATTTTTCTCATAACTTTTTAACCACACTGTATATTTATTTTATATTTGGCATGGAAAAATTATTAAAGGTGTAAAATAAATTAATGTATTTAAAATTGTAAAAAATCCAGGTCCGGATTAAAAAATATTGGAAAAATGTTCTGACCCAAAAACAACACCCTGTACATTGAATTTTTTTAAAATATATTTTGCATTTGAAAAGAGAATGAAAAACTAAATTTAGTGGTGTACTTTGAATTTTCGGCAAAATGATTTTTCTGGTCAAATTTTGAATTTGAATTCTGAAATTGTGTGAATTGCAAAAGCTCGAAGTAGGAAAAAAATTGAAATACGTCTTACAACTTGCTAACCATACTTTATTTTTATTTTATATTTATCACTGAGTATTCTTTAAAGTGTCCAATCATTTAATTTATTTACAATTATAAAAAAATCCAGGGCCGGATTAAAAAATATTGGAAAAATGTTCCGATCCAAAAAAAACACCCTGTGCATTAAAATTTTCTAAAATGGATTTTGCATTTGAAAAAAGGATGAAAAACTAAATTTAGTGGTATACCTTGAATTTTCGGCAAAATGATTTTTCGGGCAAAATTGTGAATTTGAATTCTGAAATTATGTGAATTGCGAGAGCTCGAAGTAAAAAAATTAAACTGTGGCTTAATTTTAATTAATACCAATATTTAATGTAAATTGTTAAAATGTTAACAATTTAGTATTTTTTTTTATTATGGCGACAAATAATTCATAACAAATTAATATTCACCTTTAATTAAAAAATAAATAATACAGAGTCCATAAAAAATACATAACTTTAATCAACGAACTATCTTAAGCATTAAAAAAAATAGAAAAATAACTTTTGGATATCTAAAATCCAAAGTTTATAACGAGGAAATAAGTAGTAGGGAAGAACTTCTTGAGCGGACTCGAGAAGCCTTCCAATAAATGAAGAATAACCCTGACGATATTAGGAAGTCAGTCAGACAAATAACAAAAAGAGCAAGACTTTGTCTTCGACAAGGTGGTGGCCACTTTGAACAATTACTATAGTTTTGATAAGTTATTTTTTGGAAAAATTTTTGTTTTTTTTAATTTGTAAGATAGTTCGTTGCTTAAAGTTACATATTATGTATTTTTTGTGGACTCTTTTATGGTTTATTCATTAATTAAAGGTAAATATTTGTTATGAATTATTTGTCGTCAGAATAAAAAAAACACTAAAATGTTAACATTTAACCAATTTACATTAAATATTAGTATTAATTAAAATTAAGTCACAGTTTATTTTTTTTACTTCGAGCTCTCGCAATTCACATAATTTGAGAATTCAAATTCACAATTTTGTCCGAAAAATCATTTTGCCGAAAATTCAAAGTGTACCACTAAATTTAGTTTTTCATCCTCTTTTCAAATGCAAATTTCATTTTAGAAAATTTTAATGCACAGGGTGTTTTTTTGGATCGGAACATTTTTCCAATATTTTTTAATCCGGCCCCTGGATTTTTTTATAATTGTAAATAAATTAAATGATTGGACACCTTAAAGAATACTCAGTGATAAATATAAAATAAAAATAAAGTATGGTTAGCAAGTCGTATTTCAATTTTTTTTCTACTTCGAGCTTTTGCAATTCCCATAATTTCAGAATTCAAATTCAAAATTTGACCAGAAAAATCATTTTGCCGAAAATTCAAAGTATACCATTAAATTTAGTTTTTCATCCTCTTTTCAAATGCAAAATCTATTTTAAAAAAATTCAATGTACAGGGTGTTGTTTTTGGGTCGGAATATTTTTCCAATATTTTTTAATCCGGCCCTGGATTTTTTTCAATTTTAAATACATTAATTTATTATACACCTTTAATAATTGTTCCATGCCAAATATAAAATAAATATACAGTGTGGTTAAAAAGTTATGAGAAAAATAAGAAAATGGCAAAATAGATAAAACACACAGTATCTTTGTTATTAGTGAAGTCAGACCCATTAAGTATGGTATTTTTGAGACCGCCTAAGTGTCCTCTTTCTACAGTTAACGTATGTTACTTTCCCAATGAAACACATTGTATCAATTTAATGCTGAAATCCCTCGAAACTCTAGAAGATGACGTCCGTTGAAGGTCAAGGTAAAAGTAAAAGTCGCCATTGGATAGCCAGGAAAAAATTCTAGACTACTGGTACTTTTATTTAATCCAAACTTCTACATGTTGCCAGATAACCAGTAACTCAGTGGAATACCCGGTAAATCTTATAATTTTCCGAGTTTGTGCCTCTATATCTTGAAAATCCTCCATACGATCGAGATGTGCCCATGATAACTTTTTATCAGGATGCTTCAAAGGGTATTTTCCCAAAATATTAATTAAATCCACTGGGACCTAATTTCCATAAGGTTTGTGCGGGGTATTTTGTCGGCCAAGAGATTGACAATCTTTAGTAATTAATTATAATTACTTTTAATTGAAAATTAAGAGTTTTGTAATAAACAAACTGTACCGAGCTATACCTATAGACTGACATTTTGCAAGTGTCGGACTCTACGATCAGCAAAAAAAAAGCCCTCTTTTTTTGTCCGACAGAAATAATTTATTTTATTTTAACGTATAATGTTTTGATTCAAATAAAAAATTATAGTTTCGTAATCAACAAAATCTAACCGCGCTAGAGCTACAGGTTAGGAGTGGGGCGTGCGTAAACGAGTCCAACTTGCACTCTGAAATTTTTCAGAAAGTGGTAGGCTAGCGGCTAGTCATGTTGAAAAAGTAACTATTAGTTACAAAGTACTCGTTACTTACGAAAACCGAAAGTAACGATTACTATACAGAGAGGCAAATCGTTACTTTGATTACTTTGATTACTTTGATTACTCTGATTACTTCGTTACTTCGTACCAATCGTATCAGAGCGAGTACCTATTTGAGTATTGTATCTACAATCGATTGATATCGGAATCGGACCGGTATTCCACGAGTGTTCGGTATCAGTACAGTTAACTAAAATTTTATCTATGAAGGGCGAAGGCTATGAAGAGTTTTACAGGATTACCGGGCGCTGAGAAGTAGCTGAAACATAGGGAGGTAAATCATTTAACAAAGCATATACCCAGAAACAGAAACAGATGTCTGTCTATACCAGTGGTGGGCAAAGTGCGGCCCGCGGGCCGCATGCGGCCCTTTAGACATTTTTTTGCGGCCCGCGGAAAAAAAATTGAATCAAATTGAATGCAAAACATTAATAAATTAAACTACTAATTAAATAAATGCTAACTTATTAATGTTTTGTATTTTGATAACGATTTCCGAAGTGGAAATCGAAACGTCAAATAAATTTAATTTCAAACTTAAATTGTGGTCTATTCCCAAATGAAATAGTAAATTGCAAAGAAACCGCCAGAAAATAGCTTCTGGACAATATTAGTGCAAAAGAGATAGGTTTGTAGATAAAATAAAAAATACATATATTTGAGGGAAATAGCGTGCTTAAATAAGTGCAAATGTTATTTAGGGAGTGACAAGGGTATGATTTAAACATTTTGAAATTTTCGATTTTTTTTATTATTTTAGGTAAGTAAATGAAAGTACATACATGAATAACCATTTTCAATTTCGTTGCAAAACGAAAACACAGCCGAACCATATTCCAGTCCAATCAGAGAGTGCTGCAAGCACCTCTACCGGTTTCGAAACTTATTAGTCTCTCATCAGGAGGCACATATGCTGCTCTCCCTGATCCAACCAAAACAAACCCCAGCGTGCAGTCCCGAATTGCAACGAACGAAAATGGCATAAAAGTACATACCTTCAATAACATAAAAGTACACATAACTGGGTAAATGAAAACAATGACCAAGGTAGAGAAATTAAGACAAGAATTTGCAAGAAAAGCATTTATAAAAATGAAAAAAATGTTTGTTAATCGAGACCTTCCTCTGGAGCTGAGGATAAGAGCCTTAAGATGCTACGTTTTCTTGACTTTGTTGTATGGAATGGAAAGCTGGATACTAAAAGTACACAATATAAAGAAGTTGGAAGCATTTGAGATGTGGTGCTATAGAAGGATCTTGAAAATACCATGGATCCAACGACTAACAAATGCAGAAGTGTTAAGAAGGCTACAAAAGGATAGCGAGGTGATAAAGAATATCAAAACAAGAAAGCTGAAATATTTCGGTCATACTACCAGAGGTGCTAAATATGAGATATTGAGGTTCATAATTCAGCGTAAAAGATCCATAGATAGAAGAAGAATTTCCGGCCTGAGAAAGTTAAGAGGATGATATAGTTGCAGCTCAGTATATCTTTTCAGATAAGCCGCCAAAAACGTACGGATATCTGTGATGATAGCCAACCTCCGATAGGAGAAGGAACTACAAGAAGAAGAAGGCATAACTTCAAGAATACTCTATGAAAATATGAGTTTGACCGGAGTAAAATTAACAGAAATACAGCATCTTTAATATCCATATCTTCGACTAGCTTTGCAGCAGCTTGAGCGTAGTGAGAAACGTTCAACAGCTGTTACCTTCTGTTTTGTAAATTACTCCGCCATTCAAAAACATATTTCGATGAGCATCACGATTTGACAAACAAAAAAGAAATTGAAAATAAAAGTTGTCAAAACTTTAAACGCGTTGTTGTCAAAACTGCCTTTTTCAAAGGCGGTAGATAACTCAAAAACTAATTGACAGATCCACCGGAAGTTTATCATAGATTTTCTTTAGACATTTCGTGAGGTAACGTTGTCGCGATATTTTTTGTTTTATGCTTGTTTTTTGTTTAACAATAATAAACATGTTGATTTTCACAATTTCTTACAAAAAATTTCGTTTTTTTGACTTCCCAGTGATGTCAAAAACTCAAAAATAGTTAAAACTAAAAAACTCGACAGCGTTACCTCAAGAAACTCATAAGCTAATAAAGTATCTGTTTGTTTCATTTGCAATGATCTTATGAAGAGTTCCGATATCTACTGCAAAATCCATTTTTTTTTGAGGTGTCTGTAAAAATTTGTCACCGTTGACTAATTTTTCAATATTTGGTCTTGAAATTTTTTTTTAATATTCTTTTAATTGTACTGAATATGTTTATTTAAATTAAAAATAAAATAATTATACCATAGTTTAAAAAAATCACAAAAATGTGTTTGAAATGTTGATTTCAACCCCCACCCCAAATTAGTAAAAAGTTAAAAATTCGAACATGTTAAGGTAATAAATATTGCCGCCCTCGGTAATAGACCAAAAACATTTTGTGGCCCTTACTAAAAAAAAGTTTGCCCACCCCTGGTCTATACGATACGATTTGCCGAGGTAGATAATTCACAGATGTTTGTTCCTCTGAAAATAAAAATGCAACACATTAGATTTTAATAATAAATACACACTATTCTTATCAGGCCTAGAAAAAAAATACCTAGCTTGACCGGAAAAAATGTAGAAATGATAATATTTTAAACTGTGATCATCAACTGTAATTTTACATGTAGGTATGGCATTGTTTTTATTAGACCAGGGCATTTAACACTAAAAACACAGGAATAAATATATTTTTAAATATAGTAGGTACCTAGAGACTTTGAAACTTTTTGCATTGTATTTAGGATTAGGATGACGTCTGGAAAAGAGTATACAATGGAAAAATGGGTGGAAATGCATTATTACATTTTAAAGTGTATAAAACGCATCGAAAAATGCATAAACATGTTAAAATCAATATATTAAGGGCCAGATTTTCTTATTTCGTGGTATTTGGGTTCACTGAACACGAATATGCAATCAGAACAGACCTCCGAAGCACCTGGGTGCCTAGGGTTACTGTTAAGGTACGTCATCTAGAGTTTCGAGGGTTTGTTTTTGGCACTTAATTGATGCAAACAGATTACTCGAGATTACTGATATTGTGGAGCAGCAATGACAGAACAATAACAGACAATGACAGAACACAATAAAATACCGGAATAATGGAGAACAAGCGAACTAATTTTACTATTCAAAAAGGAGATAAAAGCAGCCAGAAAACTACAGAGGTATCAACTTGTTAAATACTACCCTAAAACTAACAATTAAATTTTTACAAGACCTACAGAGGATAAGTTTAGCAGATGAACAACAGAGTTTTCGTACTGGAAGATCGTGTAACGATGCAATATTCGTCATAAAGCGAATTACAGTGGAACCTCGATAACTCGGATTAATCGGGACCGCGGCCGATCCGGGTTATCGAAAATCCGGGTTAGCCGGAGAATATGGTAAAAATTAATAAAATACGGTATACTTACAGATAAACTCCGTTAGAATTGAAATAACATGAAATATATATAAATATGCACAGTACCTACACATCTAAATTACTAAAAACACGCAAACACAAACCTAAGCACACGGAAGCGAACAATACAATACAATACTGTATTCATACAGTCACAATCGGAACGATGTTTTGTTATTATGTATTAAGAACAGTGACTAAGACCATTTATAAAAGAAGAATTGTTTAAATAGTCTTTCTTAAACAATGCTAACACAGTTTGAAATAAAAAATAAAGGAATACTACAGACAGGTGCCTGTTGTTTCTGCCGGCTTGTGCCATGAGTCATTTTTACTATAGTATAGTTCAAATTACACAAATACACATTATCTCTCAAATATTATATTAATATATTACATACATACATTTTTATTGTTGAAATGTTTATCTGATAATTAATTATTTTGATGGGAAATAAGCCACAATTAAATTGAAAAAATAATTTTATTAACATTTCGACGCCCAGAACGGGTGTCATCGTCAAAATACAAAATATGTACTGAAAATCAAAATGTTTATCTGATGAAAATCGGTCCGGGTTAGCCGGACTTCCGGGTTATCGGGGGCCGAATTATCGGGGTTCCACTGTACTTAGAAATCAATAGAGTATAATAGACCAGAATTTCTATGTCTGATTTACTTGAAGAAAGCATTTGACAGAGTAGAGTTAAGACTCACAGATGTAATCCATCTTCTGTATAATAGAGAATTGCATCCCTTAGATATCATAAAAACTATTAAAAATCTACCATAACAACAAAATAAAAAAGTCAGTTTAGATGAACAACTTACAGAATCTATAGATATAGGCAGCGGAATAAGACAAGGAGACTCATTGAGTCCTATGCTCTTCAATTTAATCATGGATGAATGTTTATGTACTTTTGCATGCATTTCATACTGCAATTATGCATTTCCACCCATTTTTCTATTGAAAACTTTTTCCTGTTTCACTATTTCCCTAAAAATCATTTATTTTTCCCTAATTGACTTGGCTATGTCTATTTTATTGTTATGATCCAAAAATCTAAAATAATATCTGCCCGGGCCAAAAATTAGTAGAATTTATAAAAAAAAAATCATTTTTAATTATTAATTAGTCTGGACAAATTATGTCGGGCACCCCTTGTTTTTAATAATTTTTAACATAATAGATTACTTATCATTTAATTTCTATCCATTAAGTAGATCGGTGAAGGTCGTTGTTATATCGGATCTTATACGAAATACTGAGAAATGCAATTCTCGATATGATTACCTTTACTCAAATACAAAAGTAACAAAAGTAATCAAAGTAAAGAATACTGTAAATGATTACTTTATACAAAAGTAACGATTTGTAACGATTACTCGAAAGTAACTATAATCAACATCACTACTAGCGGCTAGCTCAAACGACGCAGTTAAAACCATTTTCAAGACTTTTGTAATCATTTTCAAAAAAGGACGATGTACTGTGGACTATTTACTTTTATATTGTAAATTATATTTTTGTTGAAAATACGTAATCTGTTTTATTTTTATTTCAGTTAAACCTCTACCTCCACAAGCAGTTGAAGAGCCAACTGCAACCATAGTGCCTACAACAAGAACACCAACGATGAAAGAAGTACTCGCCTCAATTCCTGGATTCACAATGAAACCAAGAAAGAGATCTAACAAAAAATTATCCCAAGCTGCACAACTTGAACAAACCAAAGAAGGTTGCATTGACTTGGAAACTCCAGATTCTATCTTAGTCAATACAAATTTACGTCATTTGCTTAACAAGGCTACATTTGCAGCTTTACCCACCCTATATCAAAACAAATTGGTTCAATTATTGCCCAGCGTCGACAGAAATATTGTAAATAACGACCCAAATAGTGTAGATATGAGCAATTCAGGTTTGAACAATGAATTTTTTGCTAGAGCTTGCTTGGAATGGCAAGATCGGCTGGCAGAAGGTGAATTTACACCCGAAAACCAACAAAAACTTAAATTAGAAGCTGATAAAGAAAGAAACAAGGTGGATCCTTGGAAACTGAAACATTTTGAACCAATTTGGGGAGATAGATCTTGTGCGGCTGACTCTCTTGTATCTACTAGTGTAAATAATATAAACTTTAATTCAACACGTCCACCTATCAAGACTACTATAAAACTTAGACCATCTACTACAAATAAACAGAAAAGTGCGCCTCCTCCTGTCAAACGACTAAGAACAGTCGGAGCAATGACTCGGTCTTGTACGACAAATATGAAAATCGAGTTGAACTATGTTGAAAACAAATCTCAAATTCCTGACTTGTTACCCATAAAGCAAATGAAACAAGTACAAAAGGAGGAAAGCCGTTTTAAGTCTGAAAGTACATTTAAAATAGATATAGATACAGCATCAGTTAGTGATAATATTGTAGAACTTCAGGAAAAATGTATTGTTAATATAAGTGATACTATTTTAGAGAATAATCAAGAGACAATCATATGTTCTTCGAAGTCGGAGAAGAGGCCCAGATCCCCAAGTACTGAATCCGAAGGCAGATCTCCGAAACGTAAGATTATTTTTAATATTCTGTTGCATAAATGTCTACCAAAAAACAATCAGAATGTTGAAAAAATTACACATCATTCAAAATTTTTTGAACAATATACTTAACTCTTTGCTTTAGTTGTAATTTTTATTGTTAATAACATTTTGAAAAAACTATGACATGCTTTTTTATTATTCTGCAATCATTTCTGGCAATGCTAATTTGCTAATCTTTTCAGTGCAATTTTGCCATTAATCGTATTGTTACACTTCTTTAAAACGTGTTTATAGGCGAGGATATAAAGCACTAAAATCGCCTAAACCTTCAACTTTTTTAAAGTAAGACGGATTGTGTTGAAACCTTGTGCATTCGGTTCGGGAGAGCTTCAGGAAAGAGGTTGACCTATTGGCATGAGGGACAAATGAAAATTGCATTGTTGTAAGCAAGTGCATCTCAAACTGTTAAAAAAATAAAAATTCACAACTCAGAAACTACTCATGAAAATAAGTTCAATTTTCATACTTGGGGGTTTTTGAGGTCGCTAAACACGAAAATCGGGTCGGCGAAACTGTAAGGCGGCGTTCATACTCGGGCGATAGCCGATAAGCAACATTTTATCGCCACGATATATTGCTCGAAAGGTTAGTGCTGTTTCACATAAAAATTTTGAACGTGCGAGGATTTTCTCGTGCGGTAGTTTTGACGCACCTATCCTTTTCACACAATGAGAATTGAATTGCACGAAGATATTTTGCTGTGTTTTTTGGTATATTAGTTTTATTTACACTTTGTGGCTGAGGTCGGTACATGATACGATGTCTGATATGTATCATTACGATGTATAATTACAAATGGGTATTTTTTGTCCATACTTTTGTCCTAATGTACTGTAATGCGTATTTAATTCATTTGCAATTTCTATTTTGTCAGTTAATATTTCTTATGTTTTTAATTAAAAGTCTTAATTTGTTTTTATAATCGTTGTTCTAATAAGTTATTTGTGGGATCTTGGATTAGCTCATCTAATTAGCTCATACAATATATGTAATAAACTATTCTAAATGGGAATTAAGCCACAATTTAACTAAAAAAAGTATTTTATTAACGTTTTGACATCCGATTTGGGCGTCGAAACGTTAATAAAATCATTTTTTAGTTAATAGTCCTGTCGCCAGGGGGGGTACAACGGCCTTCTTAATTCAGATGGACTTACCCAAGTTTTTTTTATGTATTTTGACCCGCAGAACACGAATTTTTTGGGTAACAGTTGATCCGGATGTCGATAAGATTGTTATAAACAAAGAAGTTGAGGAATTACATAACAGCGATTTCTCGCAAAACAAAACATTTTTTTGTATTTTTTGGGTCAATCTAACCAAAAAATGTTCCTACAAGTTTTTTCGTAGGATGCATAGTTTGCGAGATAAATGCGGTTGAACTTTCAAAAAATCGAAAAATTGCAATTTTTGAACCCGAATAACGTTTGAATTAAAAATAAAATAGCAATTCTGCTTACCGCCTTTAAAAGTTTAAGTAAAATTATATCTGTTTTGAATATTTGCATTGCTAAAAATTTATTTTTTGATTGTTAAAAAAAGCTGTAAACACATAGTGTTTCCCGTGCCTAATACATGCGTTTTAATGCATGCTACTTAGAAATAGCCCCACTTGCACTTTTACCTCCTCTACGTACTCGTTCGATTTTAGATGAGAAATCATTGAAACATCACTCAAGCACTAGGTGTTTATAGCTTTGTTTTAACAATAACATAATACATTTTTAGCAATACAAATAATTAAAACCGATATAATTTGACTTGAACTTTCAAATGCGGTAAGCAGAATTGCTATTTTATTTTTTAATCAAAAGTTTTTCGGGTTCAAAAATTCCAATTTTTCGATTTTTTGAAAGTTCAACCGCGTTTATCTCGAAAACTATGCATCCTGCGAAAAAATTTGTAGGAACATTTTTTTGTTAGAATGGCCCAAAAAATACAAAAAAATGTTTTGTTTTGCGAGAAATCGCTGTTATGTGATTCCTCAACTTCTTGGTTTATAACAATCTTATCGACATCCGGATCAACTGTTACCCAAAAAATTCGTGTTCTACAGGTCAAAATACATAAAAAAAACTTGGGTAAGTCCATCTGAATACAGGAGGCCGTTGTACCCCCCCTGGCGACAGGACTATAAATTGTAGCTTATTTTCCATTTAGAATAGTTTATTACAAAAATGCCACAAGGAAATACCTTCAGAACAACATTAGTATCTATGTTTTTCATGTACAGAATTTAAAAGACTCGTAAGTCATCCACTCGTTTTTAAATGTTGTTCCCCTCGTTTTAAATATTGTTTTAGATAATTTCTACTCCAGCCTTCACTTAGTCGTTTACCCTATAAAACTAAATATAATTTCGTAGAATAAAAGGTATAGTTATATTATATGGAGCGAAATCACATTATAGCGTTGTGCTTACTTTATTGTCGAAGAAAGAGAAATAAGAGGAACCGAGTTCATTGAGTCCATCCTATGAACGCAAAAAGATACGATTTATAGATTTTTATATTCACACATATTGATGGAACACCCTCTATACTCAACGTTAATTGCAACCATGTAAAATAAAGTTTATTATAATATACTTAGCAGTTTTAATTACTGTTGTTATCAGTAACATATATTTAATTTTGCTGTGCTTACCAAATTTGTTTTTTTCTTTATCACCTGATACGTCAAATTCACTGTTTAAGTGCACGTTATACACCATTCCAAGCATTTCTCGTCAAGTTTCTATCTTATAATATACCAAACAACACAGCCAAATTTCTTCCTGCGGCTCAATTCTTATTGTGTGAAAAGGACAAGTGCGTCAAAACTATCGTACGTTCAAAATTCTTATAATGTGAAACAGCTCATATGATTACATGAGCCACCATTGGAATGTTGTCGTGCGTTCTAACCCTCGCACGTTTAAATTCTTATAATGTGAAACAGCACTTAAAACAGAACGGACGATAAATCACCGCGACCATGTGATGATCCTGGAAGGACAATTATTCATTTCAGTTAAAATTATGAACTCAAATGAGGAAGACGTTGATGTGTTTTAGTAGTTTAGGCCAGAGGTCGGCAACGCGGCGCCCGCGGGCGCCCCTGCGCCCTTCAATAAATTTAAATGCGCCCTTAAACTATTGTTAATTTAGACAAGAAATTTAAAACGTATATTTTTTATACGTTTATATTTATATATTTGTTAGGTCAAAAAATAGTTGGCGCCCGCCATGAATTTTTAATTTAGTATTTCACTCTTTACATTAAAAACGTTGCCGACCTCTGGTTTAGGCGTAGAACGAGAAGAAAAAGAAAATACTGGGTACATCCTTATAATCTTATCAACGCGCACCATAACTCAGCTGTTGTTTCCAGAAGGCTGTATTAACACGAATTATTAAAGTTCAAAGACCTGTATCTTTTATTTCTGATGCAATTTCCCTTCATACAGTGCTCGTCATATCTGTCTTACTGTAAGCAGGAAGGGAAAAGCTCAGATAATCTGCCCAGCTTTCACTAAATGAAAAGAATCACAGAACTGTTTTCTTTTCTTCCCGAAATGTCAACAATTGAGCTATTCCAGGTCAAATCAACACACTTTGAATTAATTTTTTTCCTGACCTATTTAGATTTTCTTAAAATTTAGAGTACTCATAGCATAGTGCATGATTAGGTGAAGAAAAATAAAAAATTTTAAAAAGACTAAGTTTTCACTCTAATGGCATATAGCATATCCCACCAGAATGAAAACAATGGGAACCTTCTCTGGTTACACCTCCGAGGCTTCTACAATTTGCAAGCCATACGGATGCTGAGACTAAGGAAGATGAGGGAATTCTACAATTTACAATTCACGTCCCATCTGCTCAGCGCGGTAAAGTTCCAACGAGACTGGTTCCCTTCATACTCCACACAGAGTAAATGTAAATCAAAAATGAATAACCATTTTCAATTTCGTTGCAAAACGAAAATACAGCCGAACCATATTCCAGTCCAATCAGAGAGTGCCGCAAGCACCTCTACCGGTTTCGAAACTTATTAGTCTCTCATCAGGAGGCCCATATGCTGCTCTCCCTGATCCAACCAAAACAAACCCCAGCGTGCAGTCCCGAATTGCAACGAACGAAATGGCATAGATGCCCTAGCGGCAACTGCTAGCAAAAGACTAAGTTTTCACTCTAATGGCATATAGCATATCCCACCAGAATGAAAACAATGGGAACCTTCTCTGGTTACACCTCCGAGGCTTCTACAATTTGCAAGCCATACGGATGCTGAGACTAAGGAAGATGAGGGAATTCTACAATTTACAATTCACGTCCCATCTGCTCAGCGCGGTAAAGTTCCAACGAGACTGGTTCCCTTCATACTCCACACAGAGTAAATGTAAATCAAAAATGAATAACCATTTTCAATTTCGTTGCAAAACGAAAATACAGCCGAACCATATTCCAGTCCAATCAGAGAGTGCCGCAAGCACCTCTGGGTGCTTGGGGCACTCTCTGATTGGACTGGATTGGTCTGAGGCATAGGGAGAGCAGCATATGTGCCTCCTGATGAGAGACTAATAAGTTTCGAAACCGGTAGAGGTGCTTGCGGCACTCTCTGATTGGACTGGAATATGGTTCGGCTGTATTTTCGTTTTGCAACGAAATTGAAAATGGTTATTCATTTTTGATTTACATTTACTCTGTGTGGAGTATAAAGGGAACCAGTCTCGTTGGAACTTTACCGCGCTGAACAGATGGGACGTGAATTGTAAATTGTAGAATTCCCTCATCTTCCTTAGTCTCAGCATCCGTATGGCTTGCAAATTGTAGAAGCCTCGGAGGTGTAACCAGAGAAGGTTCCCATTGTTTTCATTCTGGTGGGATATGCTATATGCCATTAGAGTGAAAACTTAGTCTTTTGCTAGCAGTTGCCGCTAGGGCATCTATGCCATTTCGTTCGTTGCAATTCGGGACTGCACGCTGGGGTTTGTTTTGGTTGGATCAGGGAGAGCAGCATATGTGCCTCCTGATGAGAGACTAATAAGTTTCGAAACCGGTAGAGGTGCTTGCGGCACTCTCTGATTGGACTGGAATATGGTTCGGCTGTATTTTCGTTTTGCAACGAAATTGAAAATGGTTATTCATTTTTGATTTACATTTACTCTGTGTGGAATATGAAGGGAACCAGTCTCGTTGGAACTTTACCGCGCTGAGCAGATGGGACGTGAATTGTAAATTGTAGAATTCCCTCATCTTCCTTAGTCTCAGCATCCGTATGGCTTGCAAATTGTAGAAGTCTCGGAGGTGTAACCAGAGAAGGTTCCCATTGTTTTCATTCTGGTGGGATATGCTATATGCCATTAGAGTGAAAACTTAGTCTTTTGCTAGCAGTTGCCGCTAGGGCATCTATGCCATTTCGTTCGTTGCAATTCGGGACTGCACGCTGGGGTTTGTTTTGGTTGGATCAGGGAAAGCAGCATATGTGCCTCCTGATGAGAGACTAATAAGTTTCGAAACCGGTAGAGGTGCTTGCGGCACTCTCTGATTGGACTGGAATATGGTTCGGCTGTATTTTCGTTTTGCAACGAAATTGAAAATGGTTATTCATTTTTAAAAAATTTTAAATTTTTATCTCAAACCGTTTTTGAGATATGGTTATGTAAAGATTTCAAAAAAAAATCCCAGGACACCGCGGCCATACTTTATTGGAATGGTTGTAGAAGCTGTCCTAATTAAGCTAGAATGCTGGGAGACGTGTCATTTTGCATCATTTTTAAAGCTCTTTACAGTGATATATACAGCATGATGTTATGATAAACAAATTTTTCTCAAACAAAAAAAATATGTTTTGATTAAGTTTTTTTCCAAAAAGTACATAATTTAAAATTTTCATAATATTACTACAAATACATAGTACTGTTGTTAATAACATATAAAAATTTTATCATGGGATGGTAATGGGTTCAACATAAAAAAAAAATAAATTTTACACATACACTATGGTGCAAATGAAAGGAATAAATTCGTAATGTCATAGGCTGGCGACTTTAAGGAAAAATCCCGAAACAGCTCCTTTTTCTTTAAATTGTAATTTTTTGGCATATATATCATACTAGTGACGTCATCCATCTGGGCGTGATGACGTAATCGATGATTTTTTTTAAATGAGACTGGGTGTCGTGTGTTAGCTCATTGGAAAGGTTATTCAATTCTCTATTCAGTAATTAATAAACAATAATATAATTATTTATACAGGGTGGCAAAAAAAGTTTTTTTAATTAAATTAATTGACAAAAAAAAGAAGACGGTATGTAATTTATTTAATTTAAAATAGATTTTACTGTTACCAGAAATAGATAAATTACGTACATTCTTCTTTTTTGTCAATTAATTTAATTAAAAAAAACTTTTTTTTGCCACACTGTATAAATATTTATTTTAGTGTATATGTTACTGAACAGAGAATTAAATAATCTTTCAAATGAGCTAACAGACGACCTATAGTCTCATTTAAAAAAATCATCGATTACGTCATCACGCCCAGGTGGATGACGTCACTAGTATGATATACAGGGTGTCCCAGACTAATTTACCCACGCTATATCTCTTAAACGAATAAAGATTTTCGAATGGGACAAAAGGTGATATATTCTACTTGTAATACACTTTAATATGGCGTACAAAAAAATCATCCCCTAAATATTCATCCCTTATATTTTTTTACAGTTTTGGATGTGGTCTTCTATCGTCTATTCAACACATTTTTGAAAATAAAATCGGTTCGTAAATATCCAAGAAAATATCAGTTTAGTTTTGTTAATTATGTGCCCCAGACTAATTTATCAAGGCTATATTTCATAAACGAATAGAGATTTTCGAATGGGACAAAAACTGATCTATTACATTTGTAATACACTTTAATATGGCGTAGAAAAAATATGTCCCCTAAATATTCATTCCTTAGTAACAACCCCTAACTTTATTTTTTTTTAAATAGCACCCTGTAAGTTAGGGATGAATATTTAGGGGATGAATTTTTTCTACGCCATATTAAAGTGTATTACAAATGAAATATATCAGTTTTTGTGCCATTCGAAAATCTCTATTCGTTTAAGAAATATAGTCTGGGACACACAATTTAACAAAAATAAACTGATAATTTCTAGGTTATTTACGAACCAATTTTATTTTCAAAAAATGTGTTGCATAGACGATAAAAGACCACATCCAAAACTATAAAAAAATATACAGGGTGCTATTAAAAAAATTAAAGTTAGGGGTTGTAACTAAGGGATGATTATTTAGGGGATGATTTTTTTGTACGCCATATTAAAGTGTATTACAAGTAGAATATATCACCTTTTGTCCCATTCGAAAATCTCTATTCGTTTAAGAGATATAGCGTGGGTAAATTAGTCTGGGACACCCTGTATATGCCAAAAAATTACAATTTAAAAATAAAAATCGACCTATTTCGCGATTTTTCCTTAAAGTCGCCAGCTTGCGACATTACGAATTTATTCCTTTCATTTGCACCATACTGTATGTGTAAAATTTATTTTTTTTATGTGAACCCTTTACCATCCCATGATAAATTTTTTATATGTTATTAACAACAGTATTATGTACTTTTTGGAAAAAACTTAAAATATATTTTTTGTGTTTGAGAAAAACTTGTTTATCATAACATCATGCTGTATAAATATATCACTGTAAAGATCTTTAAAAATGCTGCAAAATGACACCTCTCCCAGCATTCTAGCTCAATTAGGACAGTTTCTACAACCATTCCAATAAAGTATGGTCGCGGTGTTTTGGATTTTTTTGGAAAACTTTACATAACCATATTTCGGAAACAGCTTGAGATAAGAATTTAAAATTTTGTATTTTTGTTTCCCATATTAGCCACTGTGAGTATTACAAATTATAACCAAATCTGAAGAGGGGGTGGAAATTAGGTGTGTTGAGTTGATATGGAATGACCCAATTTGAAATATCGTATGAAACAAATCGCGAGAGCGACCGACATGTAGCAATTCGAACGATATATCACTTGCGATATGCTGTGATATCTTTAGATTTTAAGAATTTGTTTGTGCGTATCGCCTGTCGCATGTCGTTTATGATATAACGCTTATCTTTATCGCCCGAGTATGAACGCCGCCTTAAGAGGTACCTGGTGACCCGGTATTCACGTCGTGTCCAGGAGTTTTATGGAAATTCATTTTTAAAATCATTAAAATTTGTTATCCAGAGATTTTTGAGGTCGCTGAATACGAATATTGCTGCGGCGATGCTCTACGAGATACCTGGTGCCCGGCATGTACGTCATCTAACGAAATTTATACCTAAAACTGATGAGAATTGAATGATAATATCTATATCAACTGACATCTATGCGGTTAATAATGATTACAAAGCTGACATATCCAAGCTTGCCTGAATATATACAGAAGAGATCTAATTTTGATAGTCATACGTTTTCAAAATGTTATTATTTGTAAAAAAAGAATGGTAGTGAATTGTGCATGTACTGTCTGTACTAACACATATAAATATAGAACCTTGTATACTTTGTGAAGTTGAAAATGCAGCACCTTTTAAGCAAAAAATATTTTTTTATTGGATAAAAAGGTATAAATAGTATGTACATAAAATATTCAAAGTTTGTAAACAATTTCCTTATATTCAATATAAGTGGATGCTTAACAACCGTTCCACTCAACCTAAGAGGACTCCAGTGGTTCATCCATTTGTCCTTTCAGCCTAGCTTTTTAACAGTCTGTTATGGCTTCTGCCGACAATGGGGTGCGGACAAATAATCCCCGGACAAATAATCCCAGACAAAAAATCCCCACAAATTATCACTGGACAAAAAATCCCCGGACAAAAAATCCCCGGACAAATAATCCCCTGACAAATAATCCCCACAAATTTGTTTGGACAAAATATCTCCACAAAAAATCCTGAACAAAAAATCCCCAAGAAATATTTGCTGCCGAATAGTTATCTAAAAGTTTTCCCGAAATTATAAGAAATTTCGAATTCCAATTCCATGGTGAAAACTTCAAATTTTACATGACAAAAGAGTGTGAGTTTTTTCAAAAATCATGGAAGATATGGGGAATGAGCTAAGGCCCCGTTTTCAAGTCAGGCGCATAACGCGCGATTTGATAACGCGCGATTACAACTACATACATTTTACTGAAGACCGTTCACATGCTAACGCGCGTTTTTAGGTCATTAAGACGCGCGTTAGCATGTGAACAACGGTCTCAAGTATTTATGTACAGTCGGAAAAATGAAAAAATGGGGCTTTTCATTCACAGTCATTTGTTTCGAGCTTCTGTCATGTGTCATGTCACATAATATTAATATATCTACGTCATACGTTATTGGTATAGTATATACCAATGATACAAACCAAAGACGTATGTCGTAGATATATCAATATTATGTGACACATGACAGAAGCTCGAAACAAATGACAGTGGATGAAAAGCCCTGTACCCATGAACGATCACATCAATCACTTGTTTTGTATTTGCTGTCTTTTTCTATAATAAACGTTTGTTATTTATAGAAAAAGAAAGCAAATACAAAATAAGTGATTGATGTGATCGTTCATGGGTATAGGGCTTTTCATCGATTGTCATTTGTTTCGAGCTTCTGTCATATGTTGTATACTCTGCGTATAATATTAATATACAAATGACTGTGAATGAAAAGCCCTATTTTTTCATTTTTCCGACTGTAGTTGTAATCGCGCGTTATACATATAAAGTTAACAAAAATATAACACAAATAAAGTTTTCAGCATGGAATTGGAATACGAAATTTGTTAAAATTTCAGGATAACTTTTAGTTTCAGAATATTCAGCAATATTTCTTGGGGATATTTTGTCCGGGATTTTTTGTGGGGATATTTTGTCCATAATAATTTGTGGGGATTGTTTGTCCGGGACTTTTTGTGGGGATTTTTTGTCCAGGGATAATGTGTGGGGATTTTTTGTCCGGGATTATTTGTCCTAGCTTCGCCGACACTTCCACGAAGGCGTAGGACTCAAGTTGATAATGCTTGAATTAAGCCTTATCTTATCCAGCCCTGGACAGTTGCCCATACAGTATTCCGCAGTTTCGTCTTCAGCTTGACAAAATCTGCAATCTGCACTTTCCATCAATCAAATTTTATTCGTATGCCCCTTGAGGTGGTAGTGTCCTTTTTTAGGAGATCTATCATGCGTAGACCGCAGATCATTCCTATTCATATCTAACAGATCTTTAAATATCTTCTTCGAAGGTTCATGTATAAAAGCTTTCAAATTTTTAAGATATGTTTGTTCATATAATCTTTTTAGGTGTACTTCGAATATCGTTATCAATGGATATCTTGTGGAATTTTGTAGAATAACTTCAGACCATTTGAAACTTCATGTCTTAGGTGATCCATTATTGAACCGGAAAGTTTTTTTTTTCTCTGATTCTGGCCTTGGTTTAGAACTAGAACCTTTAGCCACGTAATTGTATAACTTATCACTATCTCAGGTGTAGTGTGTGTGTGTTGAGTAAGTGTCTTGTTACTTTGCCCAGTCGGACCCAATCTTATACCTTTTGTGTCTTTAACATATTCAATTCGTGAAAAATCAAAAGTTATAGCTGCCCAGGAAAGAAAGGTAAATTGAGACACTGAAGTGGTGACTCCTGCCATATAAGGCCTAGCATTATCCTCTTTGAAACATGGGTTTTCTATTGGCGATGATGGTATGGTATAGTAATTATTGTTACTAAAACATTCTAATACCATGTACATGTACCAATGTATTCACATTGTGAATGCATTGGTACTTTTTCCGAGGAATATTATCCCGCTCAATAAATCCTGGAGTTAGCGCAGGTTCAAATTCTATACAGGGGTAAGATCTCCGCCTTTTGTTAGGTCTTTGACGGATTCTTCTGCGCCCATAATAATTAAAATAACATGAGGGGCCATCATTATCAGTGGCTTTACAGCACATTATGAGCCACATCCTTCTTTCGAACAACTGTCCATGAACTCTTCCTCATCCTTTAACTGCGATAGATTTTATGTTCTTTAAATTATCCAGGTACCTTTGTTTGTACCTAAAAGATTTCGTATGTTTCACTGAGTGTTGCATTTTAAATGTCACATAATACATAGACATACACGAATTTAATATCAGCCCTCGATAATAACTTATTATGAATACTCATCCAACTTTTCTATTTGAACTTATTAATTAAAGACAATGTTAAAATTCAATTAATGTACTACTTAAAATTTTTCTTTTGCTATCATTATTTTTTTTTATTTTGTTCTTTTAATTGTTATGAAATATTTATTTATAAAGGTGTTGACAACAGAAATTCTTCTCTTCTTATTATTCTCTCATCCTCATAATATGCTGTCAGGCATTGTGTTCAAAATGAATTTAGGATATATGTAATCAGAAAATTAGATAGGAGAAATAGGCCTAGATCCCGTGTACCAAAAAAAAGTTTATTAATAGCAAGCTGAAAATTTGTTAATAGCTTAACGGTGTCTAGTCGGACAAACTTTGATGTACGGGTACACTAGAACAGGGGAAGTTTTAATTGTGGAACAGGTTACAGGTTTCGAACGCCAGACTACGAAAACGTCCCATGTATTTTGTCGGACAGAACTTCCAATTGATTTGTTATCCTTTCATTAAACTCTCATGCAAAAATCAGACTGATATTTATCACCAATATAATTCCTGTCATTTGACATGTTCTACGTGTCGGACTTATTGAAATGCCCAAGATATTTGTCATACAAACATTTTTTCATATATTATATATAATAGTCCAAGTAATGAAGCTTAAAATCGGACAAAACCTCGCAATTTTTACAGAATGGATTGATTTGCTTGAAAATTTAAGAATAAATATTGGATAGTCCAAGAATCAAAATCTATATGATGCCGAAAGGCGCTTTTACCATGGTTGTGGTTGTCACCCCATCTCGGGGGTGGAAATTTTTCATTATACAGGGTGTCCCGAAAAGATTGGTCATAAATTATACCACACATTCTGGGGTGAAAAATAGTTCGATTAAACCTAACTTACCTTAGTACAAATGTGCTCATAAAAAAAGTTACAGCCCTTTGAAGTTACAAAATGAAAATCGATTTTTTTCAATATATCGAAAACTATTAGAGATTTTTTATTGAAAATAGACATGTATCATTCTTATGGAAGGATTATCTTAAAACAAAATTATAGTGAAGTTTGTCCACCCCATAAAAATTTTATGGGGGTTTTGTTCCCTTAAACCCCCCAAACTTTTGTGTACGTTCCAATTAATTCATTATTGTGGTAGCACTAGTTAGATACAACGTTTTTAAAACTTTTTTGCCTCTTAGTATTTTTTCGATAAGCCAGTTTTTATCGAGATGCGGCTTCCTTTTTAATATATTTACATAAAAATTTTATGGGGGTTTTGTTCCTTTAAACCCTCCAAATGTTTGTGGACGTTCCAATTAAACTATTATCGTGGTACCATTAGTTAAACACAGTGTTTTTAAAACTTTTTTGCCTCTTAGTCTTTTTTTGACAAGTCACTTTTCATCGAGATTTGGCTTCTTTTTCAAAATATACCTAAAAATCTAAATTATAAATAAATTTTCAGATTATTAACAGGTCTCTATAATCGTACCTAACCATATACAGATATGTGGTGGATTCGACAAATATTCAAAATATGTCGATAATCACTAGCTTATCGAAAAAGTACTAAGAGGCAAAAAAGTTTTAAAAACATTGTGTTTAACTAATGGTGCTACAATAATAATTTAATTGGAACGTACACAAAAGTTTGGGGGGGTTTAAAGGAACAAAACCCCCATAAAATTTTTGTGGGGTGCAAAAATTTCACTTTAATTTTTTTTTAAGATGTTGCTGCCATAAGAATGCCACATGTCCATTTTCAATAAAAAAATCTCTAAGAGTTTTCGATATATGAAAAAAAATCGATTTTCATTTTGTAACTTCAAAGGGCTGTAACTTTTTTTGTGTGCACTATTATATATAGGTAAGTGAGGTTCAATCAACCTATTTTTGACCCCAGAATCTGTGGTATAATTTATGACCAATATTTTCGGGACACCCTGTATTTTGATCACAAAAGGTGCTAAAAACGTTCATTCTAAACAGAAAACGTTCTATACATTTTTTTGATAAAACCAATAGTTTTCGATTTATTCGCTATCGAAAGTGTTAGTTTTATATCAAAAAAATCAATGTTTTTAATAAGTTTTCTGCTAATAACTCCAAAAGTTTTCGTTTTATCAAAACAACTTTACTTAACAAAAATGTACCTTTTAAAAAATTAAGCAAAACTGCATTTTTTAATTTTCTTGAAGACCAATAGTAATCGAGCTATACTTTATTATATGTTAGCTCTTCTTCGTCAAATGCTAAATATTGTTGTTTCAAAGTCAAAAGACGGAAAAATTATGCATTTTTCGAGGATAACTTGTTCAAAGTAATTTAAAGTATTTAAAAATATCTATCTACAGACATACAAAAAAAGTCTCTAGCTGAAGAATTAAGTGACTTATAATGAAAAGAATGTCAGTCCCTATTTTTTTCAGCGGAAAAGTGATCGGAAGCAACCTCCTAATCACCACCCTAATTAAAATCAGTCAATGACCTTATTTGGTCTTCTTTATTTATGTATTATTAATAGGTTCTAGAAGTTTGACCTGCTTAGAATAATTAGTTTTTAAAAAAATGGAGTTAAAAGCGAATGACTAATTTTTGTAGTTTGGAAAAAATGGCCTTTTCTTCAGAATAGAAAGATTAGGATCGGGGATACGAAATAATATTTCAATATGAAATTGTAGTTTATTTAATTCCCAAGAACCTGGTTTGTAAAAATTTTTTCTACGGCAAAAATTGAGTGATCTATTGACAATTAAAACTTGTAATAACTTGCAAAAACCACATTTACCAACCTTTTCAAAGTCACCTCTTTTTGCGACTGAGGATTTTAAAAAGATTTAGTATTAATAAGCTTATAGATCTTGTAAAAACCTACAAAATCCTTTTTTATCAAACTTTCTAAGATAAAAAATAAAAAAGTTACGGTTAAAAAATCGATATATTTTTTTGAAAAAAAGGAGGAGAAATCCAATTGGAAGCAGAATATTGTAAGTTAGCGGTGTTTTTAGTCATTTGCCTTATTCATTCTTCTTTATTTATGTACTATGAATAAATTCCAGAAGTTATGTACTATGAATAGCTTAGTTTAGAAAAACTAGTCATTCCGTTATAATGATTAGTTTTTAAAAAAATTGGAGTTAAAAGCGAATAACTAACTTTGGTAAAAAATGCCATTTTCTTCAGAATAGAAAGATTAGCGTCAGAGATACGAAAAAATGTTTAAATATGAAATTGTAGGTTATTTAATTCCCAAGAAATTGGT
Source organism: Diabrotica virgifera virgifera (assembly GCF_917563875.1). Taxonomy (NCBI): domain Eukaryota; kingdom Metazoa; phylum Arthropoda; class Insecta; order Coleoptera; family Chrysomelidae; genus Diabrotica; species Diabrotica virgifera. The sequence goes on along the minus strand of NC_065450.1, from coordinate 34,172,745 downwards.
TTGAAAAAAATTTTTTTACGGCAAAAAGTGAGCGAAGCGTAAATGAGTATTATCGAAAAACATTGAATTTTTCAATATAAAACTAACACTTTCGATAGCGAATAAATCAAAAACTATTAATTTTATCAAAAAAATGTGTAGAACATTTTTTTGCTTAGAATTAACGTTTTTATCAACTTTTGCGGTCAAAATTTAATAAAAAATTTTCACCCCCGAAATGGGGTGGGAACCACCCCCATTGTAAATGCGCCTTTCGGCATCATATAGATTTTGATCCTTGGACTATCCACTACTTATTCTCAAATTTTCAAGCAAATCGATCCATTCTGTAAAAATTACGAGGTGAGAAGCTTCGGTTCCTGGACAAAGTTTGCTATTGAATAAACTTAAAAACAACCTGCTAGGTTGTTTGTAATTTTATTTGCTTTTCACAATCATAAACTTGTCAGGATGATGACGTTCCACAATTAAAACTTCCCATGTTCCAGTGTTCCTATACATCAAAGTTTGTCCGACTAGACACCGTTAAGCTATTAACAAATTTTCAGCTTGCTATTAATCAACTTTTTTTGGTACGCGGGATCCAGGCCTAAAAGTATTGAGTATTCAGTAAATTCTTAAAATATGATAAAAAATGAACATATAGGAATGAAGGAAGCACTCGTAGACTGGAGAATGAACTTGCGGTATCTTAAAAAGCCAGGTAATCAGTCACATCCGAAAAAGGAAAAATGAACTTCCTGCATCTTACTGTGAGCTTAAAAGTGAACTGAGTTTGGAGATCCAGGTACATCCATGAACTCTACCAACTGTTCGAAGAGGCACCGACATCGTTAAACATCAGAGGTTTCGATGGGTTGGTTATGTAGTAGTAACGGAGCTGTAGTAGTAATTTTGGGAAAAATTTCCGAAAAGAGCCCTAGATGGTCAAGTGAAGGGTGCAAGACCACAAGGCAGGCCACGGAAAAGGTGGAAGGATGAAGTGACGGAGGGCGCGCCAAAATTTTGCTAGACGTGAAAATCCGGAGAAGATCTGCGTGGTACCAGCAAGGTTGGAGGCATAGTTTGGAGGAGGCCAAGGCTCTATTTGGGCTGTGGCGTCATTCGAGGGAGAGATCTTTCTATGAGAATATTCCAGGCCAAAAAGTTATTACAAACCTTCTCTCCTGCTTAAATCTGAGAAAACCGATATTCCTAGATATTCCTAACAAATATTCCTGCTGGACCACTACTCGCTCATATATCATCTCTACAAAACTGGCAACGTAGACAGAGCAACATGCAAGAAAAGCCGAACATACTGTCTGCAAATAAGGGTAATCCAAAAAAACGTCTGTTTTGCAGTAAAGAATGTACAACCCTGTGTAGAAGGTTGTCATTGAGAGTGTCATGCGATTTGTGAAGCAATGTTTTGTGCCTTACTATGTCATAGGCTGCTGTCATATCTACGGAAGCACCCCCTTTTACAGTTTTTCTTCAAAGCCCTCTTCAATGTGTTCTGTTAGTGCGAGGACTTGACCGGTGCAAGATTTGCCGGGTCTGAATCCTCCTTGTTGCGGGATGAGGTAGTTGTCGACTTTATTCTATTCTGGTCGGTATGAGACTCTCATGTATTTTGAAAAGTGACACAACAGGGAAATAGGTTTGTAGCTACTGGGATTTTCTGGGGCCTTTCCTGGTTTTAACAAGGCTATTAATTTTAGATTGGAAGCATTTGAAATGTGGACATATCGAATAATGCTGAGAATCTCCTGGACAGACAGAATAACCAATGAAGAAGTACTAAGAAAATCTAGAAATACTATCAAAATAAGAAAACTACAATTGTTGGGTCATATAACATGTGGTGACATATATGAACTCATAAAATTAGTAATGCAGGGAGAGATTCAAGGAAGGCGCAGCATAGGTAGAAGAAAAATGACCTGGCTCAGAAACCTCAGAGAATGGTTTGGATGCAGCTCAACTGAACTCTTTCGGACAATAGCTGTAGTGTCAAAAGTTAGAATAGCAATGCTGATTGCCAACCTTCGTCGCGGAGATGGCACGTAAAGAAGAAAAAGATTTATTTTAGATTTTCTCTATGATTTTGGAATTTCGCAGGCTTTACTGCACATGTTATAGGGTTGCAAGATCCATGTTGTTTGCTCCTTGGCCTAGATGCTTTATTTGTTCATTCCATATCATCCACATCAGCATCTTTCCCGGTTTTTAACGTGTTCATACAGTTGTAGTTGTGGAGTTCTTTTAGTGTAAATGGAGTTCATTAGTGGTTTATATCCTGATCAGTCTAGTTCAGTTTGTCTTCTTCTAGTGTTTGGGTCTGTATATCGGTTTTTAGTTCTTCGTATGTTTCGTATGTTCTCATTAGTTTTTTTGGATCGCTGACATCCCGGGAACATGTTGTGTACATCGGCTGGGGTAACTTTCCTAGACACATGTTTTATTATTTCTACAAATTTTTCGTAGCTTTTTGATTTTGGTTAAAGACGTAACAGTTCAAAATCTAGCATATAGATGTTTTTCCCAGTTGGGCTTTTTGAAGTTAATCTGAATTGGATAGCTTGTGGTCTGACAATTGGAAAGATGTGTATACTAATTGTTAGATATATTTTATGCTAATTGGGTTATATCCTCTTTTCCAATCATTGTTCTGAAAGAATGGTGGAACTTTAGGATCATGGTGTGAGACCATTCGTTTCAGCTCATGCTTCCACTGAGCCGAATTTTCGTTTGTGTCCGAATCTGCGTAGTCCGAGAGTAAACTGTGACTGTTAAAAGTCTCCCAGTATAAGCTGACTGGATTGTGATTGGAAGTGGTGGGGTGAGAATGTAAAGAGCTGGTTGGGGGTTTATATACCGAGGTTATTGTGCATTTTCCAATCTTTACACTCTAAACCGTTTACATTCGTTGTTTCCACAGATGAGACTATGGTTTGAATTCTCACAAATTCTACCAAGCTTATTGTGTTAGGTCTCCATGGGTTTGCTGGATGCACAATACCTCATATTTCGTGTTTTTGCAGAATTCTGAAGGGATCTTCTTTGGTTGTAGTGATACCCTCAGTATTTATGTTCTCTACTGTCAGTGTCAGTGTTGGTTCTTAGAAGAACCGTTGTGGCTGTTGATGTGACGCTGTTAGTCTGATGGAGGCTCCTTCCTTGTTCCCATTCTTGTACTCATTCATAATGATAATTCAGACATATACATTTTAAAGTGGATACTACTACTTTTGGTTTACAGCGTCTGTTTAATAATAGACCTGAAGAGATTGTTTTCCTCTAGTTCTTTTTCAATTCCCTCCGTCCAGCTTCTTCTCGGCCTTTCTCTTTTACTTCTCCCTTGTTTAGGAATCCTGCCATCTGGCAGTCTCTGTACATGGCCATACCGTATTAGTTGTTTTGTTTTTATGTCACCAATTATTGCATGCGTGACTCACAGCATTTCTCGTATTGTCTCATTTGGTATCCAATCTCTTCTTGATTTACCTGCTGCTCTTCCCAGAATTCCCATTTTTGTTCTTCTTCAGGTGCCATCTCCGCTACGGAGGTTGGCAATCATCATAGCTATTTTAATTTTTGAGGCAGTAGCTCTAAATAGTTGTTTTGAGCTGCATCCAAACCATTCTTTCAGGTTCTTCAGCCATGAAATGCGTCTTCTTCCGATGCTTCTTCTGCCATCTATCTTTCCTAGCATTATCAGTCGTAGGATGCCATACTTCTCGCCCCGCATCACATGTCCGAGATACTGTTGCTTTCTTTCTTTAATTGTAAGTTCAACTTCCTTTTCTTTACCTATTCTTCTCCGTACTTCATTGTTCGTAACTCTATCTACCCAGGAAACCCTCATAATTCTTCTATAGGTCCACATTTCAAAGGCGTTAAGTCGTCTCATTGTCTCTACATTTAACGTCCATGATTCCACTCCATAGTATAGTACACTGTATACGTAACATTTTGTTAGGCGTACTTTAAGAGCTAATGTTAAATCTTTGCTACATTTAGCATACTACATTTTACATACTACAGGACCTTTTTCATTTTTATAAAATTAGAACGGGCTTTTTCGAATTTGACTTTGATTTCTGCGGTGTAGTCATTATTTTCTGTTATAAGTGTCCCTAGGTAAGTGTACTTTTTTACTTTTTCGATCTGCTAGCCCTCTACTATCAAGATTTCGTTAGTATTATGGTTGTTTTTACTAATTTTCATAAACTTCGCCTTTTTGATATTAAGAGAGAGTCCGTACTCCCTACTGCACCTTACTATTTTACTCATGAGTCTTTGCAGGTCTTGTAAACTATCGGAAATTATTACTGTATCATCTGCATATCTGATATTGTTAACTAAGACTCCATTTACTGTTATGCCGACTGATTTATCTTCCAGAGTTTCTCGCGTTACGTCTTCAGAATAAGCATTAAATAATAGGGGTGATAGTATGCAGCCTTGCCTGACTCCTCTCTTTATTTCCATTTCTTCAGATGTTTATTTTTCAATTCTTACTATTGCTCGCTGATTGTAATAGAGGTGTGTTATTAGTCTTAAATCTCTTTCATCTAGGTTTTTATTTTTTAGAATTTCCATGAGTCGATCATGTTTTACTTTATCGAACGCTTTATTGTAGTCTATAAAACAGACGTAAAGAGGTCGGTTAACATCCAAACATCTCTGTGTCAGCACGGGAGAATAATGCCGCTCTGGTACCCATACCATTGCGGAACCCATAATGAGTGTCACTAATATCCAGCTCCAGTTTAGAGTTTATTCTGGCGTGGATAATTTTCAGCAGAATTTTCAAGGTATGTGACATTAAGCTTATGGTTCGGTAGTCACTGCATTTTTTGGCATTCACTTTCTTTGGAAAACACACAAATGCTGATGTCAACATTTCTCTAGGGATGATTCCTGTAGTATAGACAGCGTTGAACAGTTCTACTATCATGTCCAGGTTTTTCTTGTTGACCAACTTTATCAGCTCGCTAGGTAATTCATCTGGACCAGCAGATTTATTGGTTTTCATAGAGTTTATTGCCTGGCTAACCTCTGATTTGGTTATCTCTGGGCCTACATCTCCCGTTCGGCTATCTTATTTTTGTTCTTAGTAGATTTTAAAGTGGATAATTTATTAAAAAGAGTGTCAATATCTTTCTGCGGTGAATTCCGGGAATGTTTTTATCGAAGGGTACGTATAAATATAACATAGGTACCTACTTGTAATATAAATTGTAGTTGATTCACATTAAATATAGTAGATAATACAGAAGTGCCACCAGAAAATAGTTTCAAAACCGAATTAGGAATGTATATTGTCTCCACTGCTGCTTTAATGTCTGTAGGGAAAACGTTTACCAGGTACGTCTATCAAATGCAAATGAAGGAATATAGTCCATTAAAATGTTACATTTTTTAGGCCGTACCTTGCGTTTCTTAGAGGAGTCAATTTTATTTCTTTAATGTGTAGGGGGGATCAGTAGAAGCTTAAGTTCAAGTTTTTGGGGTCGCCATCGTTGTCCCCCGGTCGCCATCTTGGAAATGGGGTGCAAAGGGGCTTCGCGCTATATCTCGTAAACTACCAACCCTACGGAAAATCTAATTAAACATAAAATGTTGCAAATTAAATTTTCCACAATTTTGTTTCTATTACTTTTTATCGTCAAGTGACCAACAAAAAAGAAATAACCAAAAATATGTAAACTTTTTTTAACAAGTTTCCTTTTGGATCTTATAACTTTTTTTCAGTTCATTTTAAAATAAAATAACATTTTAGCAATTTTGTAAAGGGTTTTTCAACGAACAATTTCCACTATAAAGTTGTTTAATTCTATTTATTTATATAGGTTTTACAGCGCTCCAAACTTGACCAGATTCTCGAATGCTCATAGGGATACAATAAAAACAAAAGTTAGGCTTACTTTTCTATCTATATATATATATATATTTTATTCATACAATTTATTATGATTTTAACATTCCTATGCTATTATTAATCTGTTTTTGACCTTACTTCCCACTATAAAACTTATAACTCTAAGCATATATAGAAAAGACCCAAGAAGTTGTTTGAGCACAAATTCGCCGCTTCAGAAGAAGAATGACGCAACCGCAAAATGCAAAATTCTTAAGCAGAGCAAAAAAACGATTTTTGGTATCAAAATCATAAAGTATGATAAAAATTAGCCATTCACCACACCGTGGTAAGGATCTCGAAATATAAGCGATTTTTTGGGGTGTGCCGCTTGTATATGAAGTAACACAACTTTTTTCCTATTATATATTTTGACTTAAAGTTTCCAAAAAACTTCTTCATGAACTATATTTTATTGTTGTGTTGATTAAAATTATAAACTAAAAAGTTTGTCACTCAACTTTTTTAAGTAAACATGAAACTAACGAAATATGATGACAAAATGTTAATAAATTAACAACTCCTTTTTAATCTTTTTAAACATTTTGGACAAATTTCATTGTTATCTACGTACTTCAAAGATGACACAGTAAAATTTTTAAAAGGAAATATTTACAGCGACCAAAGATACAGCGAGGTAAATTTGAAAAATCATCAAAATTGATTTTTGGCATTTTTGTATAAATTTTTTTTTAACGTGTTCCACCAACTCTAGATAAAAATAAACTTCATATTCGGATTCAGCGACCTCTAAAACATAAAAATAGACAAAAATTTATCATTCACCTTAAATTTAATTTTCGTGGTTGGCGTAACGGAATGCCGCTCGTAGAAAGAAAAGCATTATTTTTCTACGAGAATTCGAGAATCTGGTCAAGTTTGGAGAGCTGTAAAACCTAGATAATAAATAAAATTAAACAACTTTATAGTGAAAATTGTTTATTGAAAAATCCTCTACAAAATCGCTTTGATGTTATTTTATTGTGAAATGAACGTAAAAAATAATAATAATAACTACCTTAAATCGACATTGAATATTATAAAAAAATGGGCTACCGATAATAACTTAACAATATCAGAGAGTAAATCAACCATTGTTACCTTTACTAAAAAACGATATGTTCCTCAAAGCCATCTACAATTTGATAATACTAGTATTCCTTATAAAACTTCAATAAAATTTCTTGGCGTATTTTTAGACTCCAAATTAAATTGGAAAGAACACACAAATTACATATTACGAAGAATGGAAAATGCAATGAATATCATGAAGACTGTAAGTGTCAGTAACTGGGGAGCTGATCCAAACATATCAATATTACTATACAGAAATTTGATAAGATCAATCTTAGACTATGGATCTATTTTTTATGGCTCAGCATCAAACTCTGTACTCCAAAAAATCGAGAGGATCAAAAATAAGGCACTTAGGTTATGCACTGGTTATCTTCGTAGCACACCTATATTGGTCATGGAATGTGAGCTTAATGAACCTCCACTTTCATTACGCAGGGAATACCTAAGTGAGAAATTTATAGTTAAAACAGCGGTTAACGATAAACTGCTATTAAATAAAATTGTTCATTTAACCACCTCATACCTAACTCATTATTACTGGGAAAAAAAGAAACTGCTTTTAGTTGTGGAAAGCTTCCTCAACGTTTCTAATTCCATTGGCGACATACACCAAATTGAACAAAGCTCGTCTCGAAAGCTAAATTATGAAGATTATTTATCTCCAGTTAACTGTCATTTAAGTAATATTCGTGCGACAGACTTCCTTACTAAAATAGACCACCTTCAGTGTGTACAAAAAAACTGGGGGAGATATCAGAAATTATATACGGATGGTTCAAAAATGGAAGGAAAAGTTGGATATGCTATATATTACCCACAAAAAAGTATAAAAATAAACAACAGATTACCTGATAAAATGACAATTTTCACAGCTGAACTCATTGCAATCAAAGAAGCATACAAAATATGTATTAATCAAAAAGAACTCAATTATGTTATATTTACAGACTGCCAAAGCATTGTAAAGACATTGAAATATAATGTACATAATTTTGCAGAAAATTATATCATCAGTGACATCATAGCAATGAACAGTGAAGCTTTGAAATCGGGCAAAAATATAATATTGTGTTGGATAAAAGCACACATTGGTATAAAAAACAACGAAATAGTAGATGATCTGGCTAAAAAAGCAACAACGAAGGAATCCACTCTGCATACTTATCAACTTCCTATGGGAGACATAATTTCTATTATGAGATCTATCAAACGGACGAAATGGCAGGAACAATACAATAATTCAGACAAAGGAAATTATTACAAAAAAATCCAGCCTACACTTCCCATCAAGACATGGTTTAATCAAGTTTCCAACAAAGGCTTTATCAAAACTATTTGTCGAATAAGAAGTAATCACTGTCTGACTCCAGTCTACAAAAGAGAAATAGGACTTGTAGATAATGATGAATGTTTATGTGGAGAGCTAGCTGATCTACAACATATGCTATTAGAATGTCCTTTACATTTTATTGAAATACCAAACTTTTTTGCCAATCTAGTTCAAGTTAATGTACAATTTGCTTTTAATCTTATGTACCTTTTACAATCAAACAATCTAGATGTTTATAAAATTTTGTACAACCATGTTAATTGTTTAAAATTAAAGCTCTGAGAAAAAAAGAAAAAAAAATAAAAAAAAAAAAATAATTAAATAAAATAAAAAGTAACTAAGATCTAAACCTCCGCGAGGTTGAATCGGGTTTAGGTCTTAGCGCGATAAAAAAATATACAAAAAAAAAAAATAAATAAATAATGTAATAAAAAAAATGTTAAAAAATATAAAAAAAATAATAAAAAAAACAGAGTAAAAAAAACAGTAGTACTAATAGTTTTAAATTTAGATACTAAGCATATATTTTGTAAAAGAGAGAATTCAAAACACATTGACTGGCCAGTTGGTTGCTTAAACCAGTGCCAATAAAACATAAACACACACACACGAACGTAAAAAAAGTTATAACTTCCAAAAGGAAATTTCTTTCTTTCAAAAGGAAGTTTTCTCTTATTTTTGTTTATAACTTTTTTGTTGGTCACTTTACGATAAAAAGTAATAGATATAAAATTGTAGAAAATTTAATTTGCTTCATTTTATGTGAAATTAAATTTTCTGTAGGGTAGCTAATTTACGAGATACAGCGCGAAAGCCCTTTGCAACACTTTTTCCAAGATGGCGGCCGGGGGACAAGGGCCTCAACCCCAAAAACTTGAACTTAAGCTTCGACTGAATCCCCCTACACATTAAAAAAATAAAATTGACTCCTCTAAGAAATGCACACTAAATGTAACATTTCAATGGACTAATAATCGTCAAAGAAGTTATAAATAGCATTCGATATGTAAACTACACTGATATTAACAAGAACATCTGAGCATATTCACCTTCTGCAAGAAAATTAATTCAATAATAATCCAATTCATCATAAAAGGACATAGAAAATATGATGAATATAAGTACCCTGGAGCTTTGATACATGAAGCAAATGATCCAAACTGAAATCCTGATTGCTGAGTTTTTCATAAAAATGAAGAAATGATTAATAACTATGGTATGCCTCCCTATACAAATAAGTATTTTAACATGGTACGTGTTTAGTACTTTACTGACAAAGGAAATATCAAAGGACGAAGGAATCTAGACTATAGATGTAGAAGAGTGTTCTGGATTATTTAGTTAGAACACTGGCTGCACCACAAACGAACTTTTTAGAACAGCTATAAACAAAATTAGAATAATTGATGGATTCGACCGTTACTTGATGGAAGTTCATTTTATCTCACAATAAAACACTGAAAAACGTTTGTTTTTCTATACTTCCACAAAATTTATTACAACTATGTTATTACTACAGCTGTTTCGGCAAAGTGAAATCACTTGAGAAAGGCACTTTGCCGAAACAGCTGTAGTAATAACATAGTTGTAATAAATTTTGTGGAAGTATAGAAAAACAAACGTTTTTCAGTGTTTTATTGTGAGATAAAATTAGAATAACCTTCATGATATCCAAAGTAATAATACCATAAATATAATTTAAGTATTCGTTACAAATACTAAACTAGTTATGAAATATAATTATGATCTGATACGACTAATGCAATTTTAAAAACCAGAAAAGTACTAATTTAATGCTAATTATTAATTTGTAAAGCAAAACCATATTGATTAGCAAAAACTGATTAGCAGAAACTGAAAAATTGATATTATATTGCGCCAACTCTTCAGTGAATCAGAGGATAAGTTTAGCAGGTGAACAACAGTGTTTTCGTACTGGAGGATCGTGTACAGATGCAATATTCGTCATAAAGCAAATTACTGAGAAATCGCTAGAGTATAATAGACCAGCATTTCTATGTTTGATTGACTAATGTGTATCCCACCATGGCTTTAGAGTACAGGTTCTTATGACCAACAGTGATGCCAAATTTTATCAGAAACTGGTTTTAAGCAAATATACTTTTTTCTATAGGATAACTTAGGAATTAATATTATTGACATTTTGTGGCTGTCAGGGGTTCTAAAACATTTTTTTTTTCAAAATATAACTGAGCTAACTAACAATTAATGAACTTCAACGAATCAAATGAATTAACTAAAAAATGAACTAAGTAACTAAAATTAATTTTAAGTTTAAAATTTATACTAAATTTTAATGAGGGTGTACATTAAAATGACATTAATTTCAGGTTGAAAATCAGTCATTAAGAATAACAATAAACAGCAATTAGGATCGAAATTTTCCAAATAAAAAATCAGTTACTCAATACAATGTTATCAGTAATAATTATAGGTTTATTTTATATTCTTTGTTATAATTTAATTTAGGTGAACTGAACATCAACAATCATAATTTATTTATTCTCAACTGTAGGACAATATCATATAAAACTTTAACTTAAACTCGACTGACAATCTATTTTATATTTTTCGTGACATTACTTCAGAACTGTCTATACTGTCAATACATAAATTAACAACCATAAAACAACATCCACTTTTAATGTTGGATATTCTAACATTCTTAACCAAAAAAGTTATTATGCATATGGATTATAAAATTGCTGATTACTTTTCGAAAATGACTATCACTCACAAAAAAAAATGAAAAATATTGTTTTACTACAATGCTATTGACTGTAACGAGTAAGTTTTAATTTAACATTTTAGGGCCCTACATTTTTAGGACCCCGGTAATGTTCGATTGAAAATTCTTTTAAAGAAAATCGGCATCGCCGCGCTGAAAACTCCCATAAGGATTGCATTGCCATATGTTCATGTACTGTAAAGTCAAGGTGGTACAGATATTAGAAGAAAGCATTTTACCGAGTAAGACTCAGAATAGATGGACAACTTACTATGGACAGAATAGATGGGCAACAGAACCTATAGACATAGGCAGTAGAATAAGGTAGAGACACTCATTGAGTCCTATGCTCTTCAATTTGATCATGGATGAAATACTCAAAAGCGTCAACAAAGGAAGATGATACAGAAATGGGAATAAAGAAGTAGAAATACTCTATTACGCAGACGGCGCAATATTGATATACTTTTTCTGAGGCGTTGCAGTTTTTCGATTTCTTTCTAAAGCCTCGGTTTCCTCGAAAGAGGCACCGACAAACTGCGACCTTAACACTGCGATGAATTACGTCAGATTACGGTGAAAAATTCAAGGTTCTTCACTGCGGCAATGGAATGTGCAAACTCAGCAAGCGGTGGCTTCCAACGCATCCTTAGAAACCACTGCTATTATTTTGCGTGGTATAGTTTTTTATGACGTCATTCATCGCAGTGTTACGCTCGCAGTTTGTCGGTGCCGCTTTCGAGGAAACCTAGGCTTTACGCATTAAGTTGGAAGTGACAGAAAAAAGGTACGTCCGTGATTATACTCATTTATAACATTTATTCTAGTTGTTGATAGATGGCTCTGTAATAAAAAACAATGATTTACGTGTTATCTATAATACGACTATAATCTATACAATTTATACGACTATACAAATCAAAGAACATATCTTTTTATAAAGGCATTAAACACGATTGATTTGTTTTTATACAAAATTGCAAATAAAAGGGTTATACTGCAATAACCTTTTCATGTTGTTTATTATTATCGATTATGACAACTGTCAGATTTAACTAAAATGGCATGAAATGATTCTCTACATTTTTAAAATCTACAAATATTTGACGTCAATATTAATGACACGTCTTATAGATAAATAGGTAAATCATTTTTTTCCGATTATAGTGCTATCAACAAGTAGAATAAATGATGGAAATGTGTATAATCACGGATGTACCTTTTTTTCTGTCACTTGTGACGCACTGAAAAAAGTCTCTGAGAAGCACCATAGTCGAAAATGAAGATAGTCTGCACAGATTAGTCCACAGATCTAACATAACAGCAGAATAATGCCAGAGGTCAATTTAATCTCGGAAAAGTAAAACAACAGTAATCAGTACAGAATCAACCAAATGTAAAATAGAAATTGATGCTATCAGTACCTATTGAACAAGTAATGGAAATAAAATACCTTGGAATTACATTGTCAAGCTACAGAGACCTGGATAAAAAAGTGATAAGACAGTTTAAGATTTAATTTGTTTCAGAGACCACCACCATCCGTTGCCGTACGTTTCATCCTTTTGGAATCTTCAGTACGGTCTGTGGTGTACTCTGAACAAAATTGAAATCCAGCTGTGCTATCTAATAGTAAGCAATCATACTGAATTATTTGCTATTGGACGCAATATTATTTGCTATTTTGTATAGCCCTTCTTAACTCTTGTTTTACAAACTATTTGAAAATGCTATCGTTTTCAAAGCAAATATTGCGTAAAACAAGAGTTACTTAGATCTAAAAGATTTTCTCTTAGCTTCGGCGATTCGTTGGCTTGCAAATTTTAGAAGCCACAAATGGTGTAACCATAAGATTAGTTTTGATATAAAGTTTTATTTTTAATATTGTTAATACTTACTTAAGCCGTCCTCTTGTACCTTACGGTGTCGAGGTAAGTGGAGAAATCAGACGTCTCCATGCCTTTCGGTCAGTAGCTAGTCTTTCTGCTTCTCTCCACCCAATATTTCTTTTTACGCAAGCCTTTCCAATATTTGCGTTCCACGTTCTTGTTGGCCTGCCTCTTCGTCGTTTGTTGTCAGATGCCGCTTTCCATACCCTCTTCTACCTTCACTCATTCTCGCCATATTTCCGAACCACGATAACTGTTTCGTTTCAAGTCTGTCTAAGGTCCTTCCAACACCGCACCTTTCACGTATGTCTTCATTTCTTATACGATCACGTCTGGTCACCCCGGATACCGCACGTAAATATCGCATTTCGCATGCTTGAATTTTACTACGGATGTTGTCGTTCACTGTGCACGTTTCACTACCGTAGAGTAGCACCGGCTCGTATACAGTTTGAAATAATTTCATTTTTGGTTTCAGGCTTACTTCTTTCTTCCTAATAAAACTTTTATTTAGTGCATAGTATAATTTTGTTGCACTCATTACCCTGCTGTTTATTTCTGGTTCTATATTTCCTTGCCCATTCATTGTTGATCCTAGATACTTGAAGTCCTCTACTTGTGTAATGGTCTCATTATTCAGCTTTACATTTATATTTTCTTTAGTTTTCGATATTACTAAAGCTTCCGTTTTTTCAATATTTATTTTCATCCCAAATTTCTTACAGGCTTCATTCCAAACATTCACCTTCACTTGCAAGTCTTTTTCTGATTTTGCCACAATTACCAGGTCATCGGCATATATCAACTCTGACACGTAAACTTGTTGAAGTTTATACACCCCAACCCTAGTTGTTCTTTTTACCTTACCCCTGCATTCTTTTTCAATTTCGTCCATTAGAGTGATGAATACCACCTTGTCTTACACCGTCTTTGTGTAGAATTCTAGAGATGAGCGATTGCTCGTTCTTACATTATTACGTGTACATTTATATATATTTATTGCTTGGATTAACTTCGGTTTCACATTTCTACGGTTTAATATTTCCCAGATCTTGTTACGTGGCGCGCGATCAAATGCTTTTTCCAAGTCCACAAAACAGAGAAACACTGATAACTGTCTCACCGTGAATATGAGATCAGTTGTACCTCGCCCTGGCCTAAAGCCGCATTGGCTGTCATCCAGTGTGGCCTCGATATTTTCTCGCAGCTTTTTCTCTAGTATTATTTCTTAGATTTTACTAGCAACTACCAACAATGATATTCCCCTGTAGTTAGAACACTTATGTTTATCACCTTTTTTGTGTAATGGTAGAATAGTTGCCAAGAGTCCAATCTCTAGGTATGCAGCCGGTACTCCAACAGCTCCTTATGATCTTCCATAGTATGTAATTGTAATCCTTCTCCTTCCATATATTTAATTAGCTCAGCCTTATTATCGTGTCCTGCAGCCTTGCCATTTTTTAATTTTAAAATTGCTTCCCTGTATTCTTCGTATGTTATGTCATCATCATCTTGTTGTTCATTTAAATTGTACTCCTCCCTGTCATTCTCTATTTCGTTGTTGTCTCCCATTAATAATTCCATAAAATGTTCCCGCCATCTTTCGGTAATCTCTTCATTTTTTAATAATATGTTACCATCTTTGTCCTCTAAACCTGTTACTGCATTTGATTTCTTTTGTCTTAGATTTTGTCTTAGATTTTTGTCTTAGATTTTGTCTTCGCATTACCCTTACTATCACTTTCCATTTTATTTCCAAATTCTTCCCATTGACGATTCTTAGCTTCTTTAATTTTATTTTTAACCAGTATTATCTGTTCCTTATATTCTTGATAATAACTTTTACTTTTATTGCTTATATACTTTTTCCACAATTTTTTCTTCGAAACTTCCAATTTTATGTCATTATTCCACCAAGCTGTACCTTTCAGATATCTCCACATACTTTACTCCCAGTTGCATATACCAGCTCCTTAAAAATATTCCATAATATTTCTATATCCTCCTCATTTTTCCAATTTGTTTTTCGTATTTCTTCATTTAATTTACAACAGTATTCTTTCCTAATATTTTCAGACTGAAGGTTGTATACTTTAATACTTGGTTGTTCGTAGCGATTTTCTTCATTTTTAATATTGTTAATATTAAAAGTAAAACTTTCGTTCGTCTTTAGCAGATGCCGCCACGGCTTCCATGTCATCATAATCTTTCGTTTGGAGATCGAGGCTGGCGGTCAGAATTTTAACGGTTCATAGAGAATCAAATATTCGCTCTCCGAAGAAATTTAACAAGAGTTGAAACTAGTTAGAGTGCTTTTAAGCGCTGGTTTCCTCGAAAGCGGTGCCGACAAACTGCGACCATAACACTGAGATGAATGAAATCATAA
This sequence comes from Diabrotica virgifera virgifera, assembly GCF_917563875.1. Classification (NCBI taxonomy): domain Eukaryota; kingdom Metazoa; phylum Arthropoda; class Insecta; order Coleoptera; family Chrysomelidae; genus Diabrotica; species Diabrotica virgifera. Next base: position 34,157,406 of record NC_065450.1, on the reverse strand, counting down.
AAAACTGTACCATGCAAAATAATAGCGGTGGTTTCCAAAGATGCGTTGGAAGCCACCGCTTGCTGAGTTTTCACATTCCATTCCCGCAGTGAAGAACCTTGAATTTTTCACCGTAATCTGACGTCACTCATCGCAGTGCTACGGTCGCAGTTTGTCGGTGCCGCTTTCGAGGAAACCAGCGCTCTCTGAACTAACTAAAATAAGACGGCTCTTGTTTCGGTTCACAACGAAATGAGTATTTATTATTTTTATTAGTTCTACTCCTAATCTTTGTTGAAATTTTACCGTGCTGGACAGGCGGGTAGTGAGATGCAACCTGATAGATATCCCTCGGCCTTCTTAGCTCCGGCGATTCGTTGGCTTACAAATTTTAGAAGCCACGAATGGTATAGCCAGAAGATTAGTTCTAATAAAGATTTATTTTTAATATTGTTAATATTAAAAGTAAAACTTTCGTTCGTCTTTAGCAGATGCCGCCACGGCATCCATGTCATCATAATCTTTCGTTTGTGGATCGAGGCTGGCGACCAGGGCCTCGATTTTTGACCCTTCGCTTCGTTATCGAACGTATTCGTTTCGTATCTGTTTAGTATACGTAGCGAATACGTTCGATAACGAAGCGAAGGGTCAAAAATCGAGGCCCTGAATTTTAGTGGTTCAGGGAGAATCAAATATGCGCTCTCTGAGGAAACTCGTAACAAGAGTTGAAACTAGTTAGAGTGCTTTTGGCGCTATCTAAACTAACTAAATTAAGACTGCTCATGTTTCGGTTCACAACGAAATGATTATTTATTATATTTATGATTATTTTCTCTTTTCTTTGTTTACTCATACTCATTACATATTACTAATATTTAATTTTTTGAAAATGTCATTTTTTTACAATTGTAGTAAACATAGATAAGTTATTACGAGTGGAACTTTACGCAGCTACTAGTTTTGATATTTATATTCGTTTAGCTTTTACTGTTTATCTAGCCGCAGACCACTTAGAGACTTTAGAACCCAATGAAAATGAAAAAGACATCTTAGAAGAACCACACGATCACCTGGCGGACGATATCAGCGACGATGAAAAAGCTAGTGAAACCATGTCGGAAACGATGGAAGACGACTCTTACAACTACGACAAAGACAATAGACACCTTGATGAAAATAGCAGCAGTTCGAGTAGTATTGTTACCCATAATATGGAAGAGATTTCTAGCAATGAAACGATAGAAACCGTTGATTCTCTGCAACTGCATATAGACTACAAAGAAGAAGATCATAATCAGACCGATGAAACGTCGTCTACAACGTCTACGACGGAGCACGATGAGCAAGAAGATCAAGAGGATCCTCTAGCACCAACACCTGATCTATCCGATGTTGCACCGATGGACACAGATCCGTTGCAGATAACTGAAGATGATAGTGAATGCCATATAGGTAAGTTTCATCTCTTCATTATCATATTTTTTATTGCTCGCTCTTTTCACTCTAGACTCTAGACGAAGCAACGAAGCATTAAACCTAGGAATTTTGTGCAGTAAGATGAATCGTAATGGAACTTTTTGCATTCGATTAGAGAAAGTGTCAGGCAACTTTGTGAACTAAATTCATCTAGGGCAAAAATTTTTGTGCATAAGAAAATGCATTTTAAAAGTGCATCTCGAAGAGGTGAAAATGAAAAATTTAGAACTCGTGCAATATTGACGGAAATGAGTTGATTTTTATAATCGGGGGTTTTGGGGATCGCTGAGTACGAATTTCATATCGGAGATGGTCTCCAAGGTACCTGGTGCCCACGGTGGAACTCGTCGCCTAGAGTTTTACGTTATAATCATTAAAAATCAGTCAATATCCATTACTCGGGGGGTTTTTGGGGTCGCCGGCCACGAATTTAGTGTTGGCGATGGTCTCCAAGATACCTGGTGCCCAGGGTGGAACTCGTCGCCTGGAGTTTTATGTTATAATCATTCAAAATCAGTCAACCATTACTCTGAGGGTTTTGGGGGACGCTGAACAAGAGTTTCATGTGGTCGATGGTCTCCAAGATACCTGGTGCCCAGGGTGGAGCTCGTCGTCTGGAGTATTATGTTATAATTATTCCAAATCATTTAAAACCATTACGCGGGGGGTTTTGGGAGTCGCTGAGCACGAATTTTATGACGGCGATGGTCTCCTGTGTACCTGGTGCCCAGGGTGAAACTCGTCGCCTGGAGTTTTATGTTATAATCATTCAAAATCAGTCAATAACCATTACTCTGAGGATTTTGGGGGTCACTGAACAATAATTTCATGTGTTTGATGGTCTCCAAGGTACCTGGTGCCCAAAGTAGAACTCGTCGTCTAGATTTTTATGTTATAATTATTACAATTCATTTAAAACCATTACTCGGGGAGTTTTGGGAGTCGCTGAAAATGAATTTCATGACGGTGATGGTCTCCATGGTACGTGGTGCCCAGGGTGGAACTCGTCGCCTGGAGTTTTATGGTATAATCATACAAAATCAGTCAATACCCATTACTATGAAGGTTGTAGGGGTCGTTGGGCATCAATTTCATGTTGGAGAACTTCCTAAGAAATACAACCAGGAATATTCATAGCAAGAGCAATTATACATCAAAATTTTGAACACAACATACGAAACAGTAAATGTAGAGGCAAGCACAATCAGGACGTTGGACATTAAACTATTCAATATATATAGACTAGTCAACGACAGCAAGGATAGGAAAAAAGAATTACGAGAATCACTGAAATTAGACATACCAGAATATATACGAGATAACTTAGTATCGTTATGCAAAGAATATGCAGACATATTCGCCCTAAGGCATGATATGTTAACCTGTAACAATTTCTACGAACAGAAACTAAGAGTTAAAGACCAAACTCCGGTATATATCAAGAATTATAGGACACCTCATGCGCAAACAGAGGAATTAAATCGACAAGTACAAAAACTAAGAGACCAAGGAATCATAGAACCATCTACATCCGAGTACAACAGCCCACTAGTACTGGTACCGAAAAAAGCTATAGATGGAGGAAAAGCATGGAGATTATGCATAGATTTTAGACAATTGAACAAGAAGATAGTTACAGACAAATTCCCATTACCAAGAATAGATTCGATATTAGATCAACTAGGAAGAGCAAAATGGTTTTCAGTTATAGACTTAATGTCAGGTTTTCATCAAATACCATTAGAAAAGTCATCAAGAAAAAAAACATCGTTTAGCACGGAAAACGGAGCATTTCAATTTACCAGATTACCTTTTGGATTAAATGTAAGCCCGAATAGCTTTTCAAGAATGATGTCAATAGCATTTTCAGGATTAACACCAGACAAAGCATTTCTTTACATGGACGATATCGTAGTAATTGGAATATCCGAAAAACATCACCTAGACAACCTGAAAAAGACATTTGAGACATGTCGAAAATTCAATTTGAAACTTAACCCAGGAAAATGTCAATTTTTTAGAAGGGAAGTAACATATTTAGGACATGATCTTTCTCAAGAGGGAGTATCACCCGACAAAGCGAAGTATGCAGCAATTGAACAATATCCGACACCTAAGACAGCGGAAGAAACAAAGAGATTTGTAGCATTTTGCAACTATTATAGACGTTTTATTAAAAATTTTGCGGAAATATGCAGACCACTCAACAGATTATCGAGGAAAGGAGTAGAATTTTTTTGGTCTGAGGAGTGTGAAAAAGCATTCAAAAAGCTTAAAGCATCTCTGACGAAACCACCAATTTTAAAATATCCTGATTTCAACAAACAGTTTATCCTAACAACAGACGCATCCAATGAGAGTTGTTCAGCAATCCTAAGTCAAGATTACAACGGAATAGACCTACCTATAGCATATGCATCAAGAAGTTTTAGTACAGGAGAATGTAATAAACCTATAATCGTTAAGGAATTACTAGCGATTCATTGGGGAATTAATTATTTTAAATGTTATCTATATGGAGCACCAACATTCAAAGTAAAAACAGACCATAAACCTTTGACACACCTATTTGCAATGAAAGAACCAACCTCAAAACTCACGAGGATCAGATTAGACCTAGAAGAATATGACTTCGAAATAGAGTATATAACAGGGAAAAGTAACTACGCAGACAGCCTTTCAAGAATAACATTGCATCAACTAAAGAACCTATACATAGACAACACCCATATACTAGCTATAACAAGAGCTCAAGCAAGAGAAAAGGAGAAGGAAGCAAGACAAACAAAGGCTGAAAGTGAACTCGCACTACAGCCAGAAGCCACCAAACAGACAGTAAGGAAGGTACTAAATAATTTAGAGGCGCATAGACTACCAATTTTGTCCTTTGGAGCAGAACTAATCTCACCAAGACTGAGCATTAGGGCCAAAAACAAAATAAAATGCAGCAAAAGCATAGCCACAGGATTGGATCATTTCGACTTAAACCAAGCGTTGGCACAGCTTGATAAGCTGGCGGTAGAGAATGCAGTACGTAAAGTAAAGATATACGTAAATGATATTATTTTTAAATTGTGCACAATTGATTACAAATTTGAAGTTACACAAATTTCTCTCTTCCGCAATTTCGAAAACCAAAATTATAAATACAGCTATAGACTGTAGATAATGAAAATTCCTTTAATACCAATCTTAAACAGCTTGATATTATAATATTATTATTTATTCTGTAATTAACAAAACTAATAATAAGTATAAAATATATGACATTTTCAAAACACCAACATTAAAAACGTACTTTGCTTTAAATACGGTATCACTTTTTTTTAGACGTTTTTTTATAATTAATTAAAAAATTTTAAAAGAACAGAACTACATAAAATTGTAGCTTGGAGGTATTCGCATATATACTATGCTTTATTTTTAAACCAGGAGTAGTAAAATAAAAAGACAGATTCACACCCAAGAAAGTCAATAGAAAAATTACCATATACATCTTCTTTTTTGGTTGTTCATATCGGCCGTCGACGGTAATCCATCAACATTATGTTATATTAATAAGTCGCTAAAGAGTTCTAAAAACCAATGTTTTTATATAAAAGCAGACTAGAAATCTAAAAATTAAAATAATACTGCAGAAAGACAAAAAATCGCTGATATAACCTAATTACCCTTGAAATGCCAATTATGTATAATTTCATAAATATCATTAGTGTCAAAATTTAACGACAACTGCTTTAAAAGCGACATTTTAAAAAAAAAAGCGACATAATTTTTAAATAGGTAATTTTTTAGGATATAATATAAAAGTGTTTTAAGAAAAATTATTAATGAAAAATATATTTAGCGACCCCCAAAACACCGAAGTAATGGATATTGACTGATTTTGAATGAATATAACATAAAATTGCAGGCGACGAGTTCCACCCTAGGCACCAGGTACTTTGGAGACTATCTCCGATATGGAATTCGTACTCAGAGACCCCAAAAACCCCCAGAGTAATGGTTATTGACTGGTTTTGAATGGTTACAACATAAAACTCAAGGCGACGAGTTTCACCCTGGGCACCAGGTAACTTAGAGATCATCGCCGACATGAAATTCGGACTAAGCGGCCCTCAAAACCCCCAGATTAATGGTTTTTCACTGATTTTGAATAATTATGACATAAAACTCCAGGCGACAAGCTGCACCCTGGGAACCAGGTACCTACCTTGGAGACCACCGCCAACATTAAATTGTGTTTAGCGACTCCAAAAACCCCCCGAGTAATAGTTATTGACTGATTTTGAAAGGTTATAACATAAAACGCTAGGCAACGAGTTCCAACCCTTGGTACCACGGCGACTCATGGCGACGAGTTCCACTTTCGGCACCAGGTATCTTGGAGACCATCGCCGACATTAAATTCGTAGTCAGCGACCCAAAAAACCGCCGTGTAATGGATATTGACTGATTTTTAATTATTATAACATAAAACTCCAGGCGACGAGTTCCACACTGGGCACCAGGTACCTTGGAGACCATGGCCGACATGAAATTCGTACTCAGCGCCCCCCAAAACGCCTAGGGTAATAGTTTTTGGCTGATTTTGGATAATTTTAACTAAAAACTCTAGGCGACGAGTTCCACCCTGGGCACCAGGTATCTTGGATGCCATCGCCAACATTAAATTCGTGGCTGGCGACCCCAAAAACCCCCGACTATTGGATATTGACTGATTTTTAATGATTATAACATAAAATTCTAGGCGACGAGTTCCACCGTGAGCACCAAGTACCTTGGAGACCATCACCGATATGAAATTCGTGATCAGCGATCCCCAAAACCCCCGAGAATAAAAATTCAACTCATTTCCGTCAATATTTCCCAAGTTCTAAATTTTTCATTTTCACCTCTTCGAGATGCATTTTCTTATGCACAAAATTTTTTGCCCTAGATGAATTTAGTTCACAAAGTTGCCTGACACTCTCTTGAATCGAATGCAAAAAGTTCCATGACAATTCATCTTACTGCACAAAATTCCTAGGTTTTGGGCTTTTTAGTGCTTCGTTGCTTCGTCTACTCATTCTATACGCCGCGCTGTTCTTCTTAAGGTATGGTCTATATCAGGGGTGGGCAAACTTTTTTTAATAAGGGCCATAAAAGGCTTTTGGTCTATTACCAAGGGCCGCAATGTTTTCGAATTTTTAACTTTGGGGAGGGTGGGCGGGTAGGGGGGATGTCAAGCCATTTTTTTTAATTTGTTTGAAACTATGGTAGCATTATTTTATTTTTAAATTAAATAAAAATTATAGAAAGTACTTACAAAGAGGTAAAAGGAAGAGTACAAATAGCAGGGGAACGATCAGAAGAATTTAATTGGAATAGAAGTATTAAACAAGGAGATAGTCTCAGCCCTTTGCTATTCATAATCGTAATGAATGAATTAATAAGAAAAACTAGAGCAAGAAGCAACCAGCTACAGACAATAATAGGATACCATAGATTACAACCGGTAACAGTAGTCTTTAATGTATGCGGACGACATAGTACTAGGGTAGAGGAAATAGAAGAGCTAAAAAATGGAAATAAACGAAGAAAAAAGTAAGATAATGATAATCAACGGCAAAGAAGATAATGAAATAAAGATAAAATGCAAAAACTCAGAACTGGAAATAGTTACAACTTACGAATACCTGGGAAGTATCATTACTAACGACGGAAAAATAGACTGGGAAATAACAAATAGAGCAAAGAAATCAAACAAGTTATACTATACCTTAGCCCCAATACTGGGGAAAAGAGAACTTGCAAGAGAGACAAAAATAAACATATATAACACAATAGTGATACCGACTGTGATACAATAGTGATACCGACAATTCTGGAAAAACATAAGAGCAGAATAAATGCAATGGAGATGAGACATTTAAGAAGGATAGTTGGAAAGACAAAATGGGATAGATTAAGCAACGAGACTATTAGGAGAATGGCCAACCAAGAACCAATAATGAATAAACTAAAAAAGAGACAAATGAATTGGTATGGGCATTTGATGAGGATGCAACCCAACAGAATTACGAGAAGAATCCACGAAGCAGGGAACATTGCAAAAAGAAAAAGAGGCAGACCAAGAAAAAAATGGATACAGCAAATAGTAGAGGCGGGAAAAGTTAAAGGAAAATCACTCGAGGAATTTAAAATAATGGCGGAAAACAGAAAAGAATGGAAGAGATGGGTGAATGTAAATTAAAATACCGATCCCAAATCCGACATCCTAATAGGGTACAAGGAAGGGGAGAAAGAAAGAAAGAATTAAATAAACATATTCTGTACAATTCAAAGAATATCCGAAAAAAATGTTTCAAGACCAACTATTGAAAAATAAGCTAACTGTGGCAAATTTTTACCGACACCTAAACAAAATGAATTTTTCAGTAGACATCAGAACTCGTTATTGGATCATATGAAACAAAAAATTCAAAAATATTTTATTAGCTTATGATTTTCTCGAGATAACACTGTCGAGTTTTTTTAGTTTTACGATTTTTTCGTTTTTGATATCACTTTGAGAATACCGAAATAGTGAAAATCAACAAATTTGTTATTGATACCTCATCAAATGTCTAAAGAAAATATATGAAAAATTTCAGGTGGATCTGTCAGGTAGCCTTTGAGTTACAATGCCCACCGCCTATAAAAAGCAGTGGAGCAGTTTTGAGAAAAACACGTTTAGTTTTGACAACTTTTATTTGTAATTTCTTCTGTCTGTCAAATCGTAAAGTGATGCACATCGGAATATACTTTAAAATCGCAGAGTAATTTACAAAAGAAAATGGAACAACTATTGAACGTTTCTCATTACGCCCAACAAGCTGCTGCAAAGCGAGTCGAAGGTAGGGATATTAAACATGCTGTATTTCTGTAGTTTTCCTACGGTCAAACTGAAATTTTCAGAGAATATTTTTGAAATTATGTATTTTCATACAAAATAATTTAAAAAATCGAAAATTTCAAAATTTTCAAACCATATCTCTACCTCCCTATACCACATTCGCCCTTATTTAAGCACGGTATTTGCCGCAAATATACAGGATGTTTCATTGAGAAACGGAAATACTTAAATTGTGAATAGAGGTCACTAAGAAGTCGGTTCTAGATATACTACATTTATTGCCTCAATAATTTTTATAACTGAGTTACAGGGTGTTTTATCGATTTTGCCCATGTCTTTCTGGAAGCGTAACTTTAAAACCACATTGTATATTTTTTGATATTTGACATAGATATCTCTCATTTAAAATCCAAACCACCCAACTTCTAATCACAAGAATAATCCAGATCCGGACTAAACAAAATTATTGGGAAATTGAATTTCATTACAAAAGTCTCATTTTGCGATCAACACTTATACATTTAGCAAAGTAGCAGTGTTTAATTTCTAAATAATTTCCTCCCCTAATTCACAGCATTTTTTAAGAACCTTTTCTAAACTTAATTATCGAATATGATTGTTGATTGTGGTATAAGACATCAGTATGTTCTGTCTCTAACTCTTCCAAAATGCTTTGAATTCACGATGATTTAATCCTATTGAACTAATACAGTTAACAATATTAGTTATAATTGAAATGACTTTGTTCACTAGCAAAACATTTTTGCACAATATCTGATGATGGATTATGCAGTTAAGACTAATAAATCATGTTCAGGAAACTGTTGAACGTAATCTTTAAGTTTTCTCAACGTTACAATATTTGCTTCTCTTAAATTTGGTGCTCGGTCAGTTTTTACTCTTACTAGATGGTTACGGGTTAATTCAAAATTTTCCACACAGTTCCTGACTACTTCGAGAATATCATTTTCATTTGTTGAAATTTTATGGATTTCATTGTGGGAGCCGATAAATCTCTGTGCCAAAAACCCAAATCATTGCCCGATTTATGTTGAAAATTTGCGGAAAAATCACCCGCTGCGAAAGTGATAATATTAATAGCTGCATTATCTATCTATATTTAAATATCAATATTAGCAATAATTAGAAAAAATCTTGAAATGAAAATAATTCACTTTTTCTCCTCGGGCCGCAAAAAAAATGTCTAAAGGGCCGCATGCGGCCCACGGGCCGCACTTTGCCCACCCCTGGTCTATATAATGCGGAGTCCACATGAATTACTTTGTATGTTTATTAAATGCGTCTGTTCTATGTATCGCGCACTCCGCATGTGCAACACAATCGTCCGTTTTAAATTAAAACTTTAAAGGTTCCTTCAGTTCTTCTTTTAAATAGACTACTATCATCACCTTTCTCATCTAATGTTGATAGCAGTACAGAATCATCATCTTGTTCCTCTTCTTCTAGTAGCAAACATAGCAATATTTTTCTCTTCTCCATAACACACACGTAAATCCAACAACACTCCAAACAAAAATTATATATCTATTATTAAAAAAATAAAATGCATTGTGCAGTACGCATTTTGAATAGAGCACCACAATGACAATATGCGGAGTCTGAAGGCGCACGTAGAAACGCGATGCAACACGTACTCCGCTGCGGAATCCGCAGTAGATATACCATACCTTTTAGTTGATAGCACAGCACCTCATTATAAATTCAAAAATGTATTCGCAACACTATAGGGTCGGTCAAAAAATTAAAGCTTCCTGTAAAAGTCTTTTCACATCAACCAATTTGAATGTACTGTTGTTTCTAGTTACGTCATCCTTTACGCGTGCCCATATTAGCTCTATAGGGTTAAGTTGGCAATTATATGGGGGTAAACGAAGGACACTTTAGATATCTGGGTAGCTGGATTGACTGCAGGGTTGAAAGTGATGAGGAAATTTCGACCAGAATAGAACTTGCACGAAAAAGCTTTGTTAGCTGGCGTATTGTATATTGTGCAGTAGAAATCTGTCATTGACCACACGTCTAATAGCGGCTTCCCACGATCGGCAATATCGCGGACGGACACGGACCAGCTCGCACCACGCACCGTGGGAAGTGTATCGTCCGTGGTAGCACAGACACGTCTGGGGTGATCCGTCGAAAATCGGTAAAGATCAAAGGTGCGTTATGGGACCGTGCGGACGCTGTCATGATTTCTTAACACGTTAAATGCCAATTGTATCATTTACATCTACAGATACAAATAACTTTGATCATTTAGGCCACCTGTATCCAAACGGATACAAAGAAATACTTTCACTTTGGGCTAGCTGAATTCAAAAGAATTCAACGTTTGTATTTAATTGAATGGGTGACTTATAGCCCGGGAGGTAGTGTCAAATTTGAACGGAGCATTTTAGCATGGTTGTTTTTTCTTTATTTAGTTAGGTCATTGATTATACATATTCCTCTAGATAGCTCACCTCTTGGTAACCGAAAGACGTATCAACAACTAGATGGCGCTACTCGAAAACCGTATCGAGATTTCTCATTCCCTCTCTGACTTGCGAGGAGGTAGGAGTAGTGTCAGGGCCGAACTTACCCTATAGGTGTATTATCTGTGACAAGTGTTGTGACAAGTTATAGCAAAATTTAAAAAAAGGACTCACATTTTAGATAAAATGGCCTCTGTAACGCATAAGTGTGTTTACGCGGGATGTTTTGAAAGAAACGATGGAACAAATAATAATAATATATCTTTCTTTAAATTTCCCCTGAAAGACGTAAGTCCATTCTTTCACGGTTTTTGGTCTAAATTTTAAAGAACCGCTTGGATTGACATGAAATTTGGCATACATATAGCTTACATGTCAAAGAGAAAAAGTGATATTGTGCCGATGTGTGCTTTTTCCCTGGGGGTGACTGTCACCCCCTCTTTTGGGTGAAAGGATATATGTCCATAATAAGTCCGGAAATGGGTAAACTGACTAATTTTAAGTAACTTTTGTTCTATAGAGCTTTATTATTCTATTAGTTCTATTAGAGAATTATGACAGGTGATAAATAGCAGTCTGATTTTTGCATGAGAGTTTAATCTCTGTTTTCGCCGTTTTCGTGGTCTGACCGTTCCAAATTTTTAAGCTGTTCCACAATTAAAACTGCCCCTGTTCCAGTGTTCCCATATATCAAAGTTTGTCCGACTAGACACCCTTAAGCTATTAACAAATTTTCAGCTTGCTATTAATCAACTTTTTTTTCATACGCGGGATCCAGACCTATAAGTATTTTGTCGAAAAAAACGTTCTTAGCAAAAATATAGCCTATAAAAAAGTAAAAAAAAAAATGTTGTACGCGTTAGGTCTCTGGATCTCGTAGAACTAGAGTTATAGCCAATGAAAAATAGATTCATATTCACCAAATTTCAAATATAATATTTCGACGAGAAATATCCAAAAAATTAAGCACTTTTTGGGGAAAACCCATTATAACTTTTTTAAAGTGTTTAAAAAAAGCTTTATTTTTGTTTTTACAAAAAGTTTCTAACATTAAATTTCAGCAAGTTACGCTCAAAATAAAGTTGGTCCCTTGTGTTTTTGCAAAAAAAAATCGGGAAGACCACCCCCTAATTAGCAACTTAAATGAAATTAATCGTCACCGCTCCAAAAATTATTTTACTTATGTTGTGTTTATATGATCTGTAAAGTAAAATTTTTAAAAATTTAAATTTTGAAAAATATGCTTTTTTTCAAAATAACTTAAAAATTGTTAGAGATACCAAAAATCTCGAAAAACAAAAATAGTCAGATTTGCTTTTCTGAATATCATGTATTTTTTTGTTTTACTGTTAGACAAAAATTGATTAAGAAGTCAGAAGAACAGTCAGCGTTGTAGAAGAACAACAAAAAACAGAAAATCGGCAACCAAATTCATGATAGAGGTACTGTTAGAAAATAAAAGCATATACGTGCACACTTTTGTTAATATGCAGTTTTCACACAAAACTCGTTCACAATGGAGTCACAATGAAAAGGATTTAGCTCTGGCCATTTATTATAAGTCTCCTAGTTGTTAAAAATTTGTAATTAGATCTCTTAACTTAATCTTACCTTCACTAAAAACAATTCAAACTTGGTTGCGTGTCATAAAATTAAGAACTGGTTTAAACATTTCCTTAATTGACAAGTTGAAGAAAAAAGTATAGACAATGGATGAGTGGGAAAAAATTTGTGTGTTAATGTTTGATGAAATTTCTTTGAAAAAACAATTGGAGTACAATAAATTAGATGACATTATAGAAGGGTTTCAAGATTTAGGTGCTTTAGGAAGAACAGAACAAACAAACTTGCCAACACAGGTCTGGTTTTCAATACATAGCGACAACTTAAAAAACATTGTAGTTGAAGTTGTTTCAAAATTACAAAATATTGGGTGTATACCAAAAGTGTTGTGTGATCAAGCATCTAATAATAGAGCTTTATTTAAGCTGTTAGGCGCATGTAAGGATCAGCCTGAAATAGAAATAGGAAATCAGAGGATTTTCACTGTGTTCGATACACCCCACTTATTAAAAAGTCTAAGAAATAATTTTCTTAACAAAAAGTTGACGTTTTTTGCCGATTCTAAACAAATATCGTGGCAAGATATTGAATACACATACAACATCGATAGAACCAGTGTGAGATCACAATGCATGGTGAAAATGACAAGCGTTCATATAAACCCTAATAATTTTCAAAAAATGCGTGTAAAATTAGCAGCACAAATTTTTTCCAACTCAATTGCCTCAGCAATATCAACAGCAATATATGTAGGGCAGTTACACACCAAAACGGCTTCTCTTACTGCCGAATTTTTGAAAATTATAAATAATATTTTTGATGGTCTTAACAGCAAATATTGTAGTGATAGTAATCCAAACAGAAAGCCAATGTCAACTTTAAGCAAGTCAACTGAAAACTTAAAAGCAAGTTTAGAATATTTTAAAAAAATTAAAGTTTTTGAAAATCAAAAAGAGAGAAATAATATTCACTGTCTACACGGCTTTCAGTGGACCATTTTGTCAGTTTTATGTTTGTGGGAGGAACTTCAAAAATAATATAATGTGTCATATCTTTTAACATCTTTTCTGAACCAAAATCCTCTAGAAATTTTTTCTCTATCAATAGAGTTAGTCTAGTGCGTTCATAAAAAAACATGTGTTTTTACTTAATAACAGGCGGTTGCTGGTTTGTCTCTAGTTTCATGCGTGGAAGAGAATGATGCTAGATCAAAAGTATGTGTTTTATCTCGTCAGGTATTAATGACGCATGGGTAAATAATCGTGGACTCAACTGAATGTTAAACTACACTATTAGCTTTAGTTTATATATACAGTAGATATTAACAAGTATTTTATAATATCAGGAAAACAATGTCAGTATGTCTTAAAACCTTGGAATCATATGGAAACGTTTTTATTCAGTTTAGGGAAAAATGTATTATTGATAAAAACTTGCACGTCCTAAAACTCAAAATGAAAGAATCAGATGTCAAATATTATGAGTCGTATACCAAGTTTGTTAAAAAATATTAATTCTTCTCAAGAGTAATATACCTTCATTTTTAAAGTACTTTCATATAAAAATGAACGTGGTTTTTAATTGTTCTCGAGTTTTAATAATAAAATGTTTCGATATTGTCAATAATGAAAGTACTTCTTGAGAACAAGAAATAATAAATATCTTTTTTTCCTAAAATTTTAATTTTACTATCTTAGTTTGAAAAGAATTAACATTCAAATATACTTATTTACTTTGTTTTGAAATATGATCTAATTAGTGATGTTTTAAACTTTCTAATCCTGTTCGTTTATCAGCTTTTACCTATTGTTCCTAGGCAGATGGCCCTCAACTATTTATATGTTGGAAATTCCCTGTCATTTTATCAAGATATATGTATACCAAATTTCATGCCAATCTAATGGATTCTTTAAAATTCGGAGGTTTTGCAATATTTTACCTGGGGTGAATGGGTAAGATCTGGAAAGAAATTCTGTATATCAACTTCAAATAGTTTATTTCGCATAAGTTCTGAAAATATCATTCTTTTACAAATTGCAAAAAATAATTTACATGTGAATTATCACTGCTAATTTTATTATGTATTTTCTATTTTGTTGTTTTTTTTGTAGTGTATTAATAATTAAATAATTTTTAAGAAACCTCTTCACTATTTTTATTAATCAATTTTTAGCGTTTTATCTGAAGTAAAATCGGAATTCCAAAATAGAGATTACAATCGCGTTAAAATTATTTGTTAAAATGCTGAAGACTACCCTTATATCGTTGTCTATTACGCCAGACAAGCGACTCAAATTTATTTTTCAATCTTGGCAAAAATTTCAATAAATGTCGCCACCGTCCAGCCAGTTTGTACTTAGACTTGAGGGGCAAAGAGGTGTAAGTGGGCGGAGTTTAACACTGAATTCGGTTTTACCTAAAGGTGAGGTATCTATGTACTTATTAATCAATGGTTAGGCGTTCCAAAGCTTATTAACAAATGATGTGTCAGCTGGCCCAAAACCGGCTTTTAGGCAAATATTTATATCCGTGACTTACATACATCATGGCCTAAAATACCTAGCTCCTGGCTTTCAACCAGGCGAGTCGGGTTCGATTCCCCGCGTTGGAAGTTTTTTTTTTGTTTTTAAAATTGACATTTTGATTTGAAAAATAATTACCTATGTACAATAGTGCACACAAAAAAAGTTACAGCCCTTTGAAGTTACAAAATGAAAATCGATTTTTTTTCATATATCGAAAACTCTTAACGATTTTTTATTGAAAATGGGCATGCGGCATTCCTATGGCAGCAACATCTTAAAAAAAATTAAAGTGCAATTTGTGCACCCGATCAAAATTTTATGGGGGTTTTGTTCCCTTAAACCCCCCCCCCCAAACTTTTGTGTACGTTCTAACTAAATTATTAGTGTGGTACCATTAGTTAAAAATAATGTTTTTAAAACTTTTTTGCCTCTTAGTACTTTTTCGATAAGCCTGTGTTTATCGAGATATTTTGAATATTTGTATACTTGTATACGGTTAAGTACGATTATAAGAGACCTGTTAATAATCTGAAAATTTATTTATAATTTACATTTTTATTTATATTTTGAAAAAGAAGCCAAATCTCGATAAAAGGGACTTAGCAAAAAAAGACTAAGGGGCAAAAAAGTTTTAAAAACACTGTGTTTAACTAATGGTACCACAATAGTAGTTTAATTGGAACGTACACAAACATTTGGGGGGTTTAAAGGAACAAAACCCCCATAAAATTTTTATGTAAATATATTAAAAACGAAGCCGCATCTCGATAAAAACTGGCTTATCGAAAAAATAATAGGAGACAAAAAAGTTTTAAAAACGTTGTGTATAACTAATGGAACCACAATAATGAATTAATTGGAACGTACACAAAAGTTTGGGGGGGTTTAAGGGAACAAAACCCCCATAAAATTTTTATGGGGTGGACAAATTTCACTATAATTTTGTTTTAAGATGTTCCTGTCATAAGAATAATACATGTCCATTTTCAATAAAAAATCTCTAATAATTTTCGATATATTGAAAAAAATCAATTTTAATTTTGTAACTTTAAAGGGCTATAACTTTTTTTATGAGCACATTTGTACTAAGGTAAGTTAGGTTCAATCGAACTATTTTTGACCCCAGAATGTGTGGTATAATTTATGACCAATATTTTCGGGACACCCTGTATAATCTACTATAAAAAATCTTTCATGTCATCAATTTATTTAATTATTGATAAATAATTACTTCCCTAAAATTTTAATTAAGAATTGCAGATTTTTTTGGGAAAACTCGGATTGTCCGAGTAAAATTTTTGTTGAAGGAAATCGAAAAAAAAATAACTTTGTGCAGAACTAAATTACGGTGAATTTTTATTTGAGTGTTTTTGGTTTAAAGGAAAAATCTTAGGAGTTACAGAGCACTAATTAAAAAAAAAGAAGATTTAGGAGTGCTAATTGGTTTATAAATAAAATAACACACTTTCTGCGGACTTGTCTTACCCCATATTACTAATATATATGCAATCTTAAGATTCGATTTTAGCAATAAAATAGCTGGTAAATAACTTTTCCCAAAAATGGCATTTTTTCGATAATTTTCCCAGACTATCAACGAATGTTGCGGTGGCTGCGTAGCCAATAAATCCAATAAACCGGAGCGCCAACCCAAATTTTGAGCAGTGTCAAAATGATAACGTTAATATCCCCAGTTGTAACTAATATCGAAATGAATAAGAATCGCTATAAATTGCGACCATTATGGCGGCGTCGAAATTAAATAGCGACCTCGAAATGAATTAGAATCAGGCTCCTGGCTGCGTAATATTAGACAATGGACAGGTCGAACGTTCGAGGAATTGTTTCATATAGCTGCCGACCGAGAAACATTTCATCAGCTTGTTAATAAGACGATAGCCAACGCTTGAAAACAAGCACGGCACACAAAGAAGAAGAAACGAAGAACAGTTATTCCGCGATCTTTAGCTTTTTCATCGATTATCGATGAAAAATGAAGAAAGAAATAATTTTATGATGAAAGGCTTGAACGGGCTTACACAAAATGCCCTTATGTCACGAACTTACCGTATTACCATTGTTTATATAGGGAGATAGTTGGTCAGCCCAATAGGAAAATTTGTTTGATTCAAATTGAGACAGTCACCAGATGTCCCCACAATTTATGTCAGGGTCGCAACGTCAAAATGCATAGACACCAAGTTGGATACGATCCTATTCATAACATCCCAACTCGCATACATATTAAGAAAAATAAATATATCGTCGGTATACTGCGAAAACCAGGTAACTGCCGAAATACCGAAACCGAGAAAAAACGTTTTTAAGTTTAGTGTTTTATTTTGAATTAAGAGGACAACTTGTGTTTGATATGTATTCCAGTGAAACATGCATATTTCAGAAATGATATTCTATCATTAGTTTGAAAAAGTTAGACACCTAGCTGATTAAAGCTAAATTTAAGATGGAGATGCGGTCACTTACCTGGTTTTACCTGTAAATCTATATTAATCATTTACCCTTAAAATAACACATTTATAACAAACATAATAAACCAAATATAATATTTTGTAGTTTTGTGATCGGAATATGAGGCTTTAACTAGTTAATAGCAATGTTTTTAAGGGATTAGTCGATAATTATAACATTTAACTGGTTTTCCCTGAACATTTTATTCAGAGCTGTTTGTAGTTATGTGGATATTATTTACATAAATCATAGGCAGTTTTATAGAAAAAACAAATTTATTTTGAACGTGTTATAGATACAAGAAAATAATATTACTATGCGTATTACTCGTCATATTAGTCACTGAAAGCAGGATCTGACAAGATGCCATTGACATCGTAAAATACGAAACCACCTGTTATATTCCTCCGGTGTCGATCCCTTATCAAATAGCTGTAACAAATCTCTGTTTTTTGCTATGCTAGTTGGCAAGTGTTTATCGACTAACATAAGCATGCTTATGTTAGTTGATAATCCAGCTTGCTTTTTTCTTGTTGACTGCCGTGCAGTATCAATAAGGAAATGAAGCTTGGTGACGCGTCATAATTGAAATGGATTCTGTTTGTCCATAATTTCACGAATCTCATCTTTTTATCTTTAACCACATTATTTTTTCGCCGTTTTGGTCTTTTGTTCGGTTTTTAATTAGAGTGTGTGACAATTTTTTTAAATCATAAAAGTCGTAGTACCTATTTAAAATTACACTTGTATGGTTCTATACATACTTTTTTAATACTGACCTTGACATTTTTAGTTTCCCTTGCATTTTGAAAAAACAGACAAGTAATCTGGCATACCATAGATAGAGAGACCTGATTTCTAGCGGTTTAGATGGTGCTATGTATAAAGTCAACTTCCATACAAGAATGTCCCGACTCCAAAAATTTATGTTACGATACTGTCCTCCGCAGGTATAAGAAAATACACTTATTTCACTTGCTTACATATTCTGGGGCACATTTTGATAAGTAGTTGAGTATAATGCTTTCTATTTCAGAACTTCCTCGTCTACCGTTAATTTCTGACCAGGCAAAACGGTAAGCTACATTTGGTAATGCGGCTTCATTTACACACAAATTGTAGGCCCATAATTTTCGGGAAGAATATATGAATTGCCCAGTTAATCTGGAATCTGTAGTATAGCCTGTAGATCGAAGGTTATTGAAACAAAATTCCGTTGTTGATTAGAGCTTTTCTTATCATTTCGTTTTTCGAGATTCCATACTTCTTTTTTGCTGATGTTGTCTGTAACTGTTTTCTAAATCCGGTTTCTTAGTTGGATTAGCCATATCATAATATGATAGGGCTAATAAATATTATTTATTACAAACTAAACATTGATATTATTTTGGACAAAAAAGCTTAAATTATAGTCGTTAGAAAATATTCATTTATATAAAGAAAGTTGATACATTTTCCTTATACTCAAATTTTTGTCCAAATATCTACGCTTCGAACTTTGGCGAATATAATGTGGGACCATGGTTGGAAAAGACTCAATATGAGCCTTCACAATTTTTCGGTTTTCATTGCTTGTTTTATTTGCCAGTATATGCTTGCCTCTTTTGCCCGTATCTACATAACAACATAGAATATCAATTATTTTTCTTACAAAATCTTGCATTAACGACGCTGATATACAAAGTGTCTTACAAAAAAACTTCTCACATACCTGTACCTCTTGACCATTTAAAGAAACATAGTCGATACTATCGATTTTACTAGTCGATATGAATGAGAAATTTTAATAAAATATACATGTAAAATGTATTAAAGACATTTATCACCTTTTTACTGAATATGGTATACCAGTGGCGGCTCGTGACCTCAGTATGCGGGTAGGCTACACATATACTTCGGGTAGGCGACAAAAAATATCCTACAGTTTGTAATACATTTTGAGCCGTCTTGCAATACTAAATGTAATCTATGAGCGCAACAATGTGTAAAAATTGCTTTTGGAGCATCTACTTTAATTTTTGATTGTAATCCGTTTAAAGAGCCAGCCATTACACTTGCACCATCGTAAAATTGAGCAATTAATTTATTTTTGTAATCATATGGCTCAAGCACGTTTGAAATTAAACTATATAGAGCGTCTGCAGATCTATTATCGCTAACATCAAAAAACCCTAAAAATCTTTCTGTTACCTGACCAACTTTGTAACAAAACGGATTGTTAAAGTACACTGTGATTTTTCGGTTATATCAGTAGTATCGTCAGCTAGTATAGAAAAAAATTGACTTTCATTAATTTCTGTTGAAATTTCATTTTTTACGTAATCGGCAAGACAATCTATTAAATCATTTTGTATTGTTTTTGACAAACCCGTGAACACGCCTTCTATTTTTTAACATGATCCTGGATTTCCTGATCGCGTTTAACTACTAAATTAAAAATTTCTTTAAAATTATTCATGTTTGAAGAATTATGGCTCTCATCACGACCGCGAAATGTAAGTTCTTGTTTTGCTAAAAGAATTGTAACATCAATTTCTTCAACTTCTTCAATCTTTTTCAACTTCTTCATTATATATCTTATTAGATAGAGAAATATGTCCAGCGAAAGCACTGTCAGTAGTTTGTTTATTTTTTTCTAACCGTTTTAAATCTAAGCAATTGTTTAAATGTTCTTTCGAAGATTCATGTTTTTTTACACTAGCTGATAAATTTTTCAAATCTGAATATCCCTGACTCACCCAAACATTTTGCTTCAAATTTGAGAGCAACAGACAAGGCCAACAGAAAAGTGAATTTTTAAAATAACTTCCGCTTAGCAATTTATGATTTTCATACCATATTGTTTTAAACGATCTCGAAAATGGTTGATTGTCTTTTGTCTTATCTGTGGATAAAATTGTTAAATTTTGTAAAGGCCGGCCCATTGAAATAATTACTAATCTTTCTTGATTTTGGCGCCTTGAAAAAGGCGTCTCGATCAAACTGCATATTACATCGTTTAAAATATTCATATTCGATGACTAAAGTTTTTCCACCAATAAAACTAACACACCTACGTTTCAACAACGTCAAATATTACTTATTTTATTTATATATCAAATAATAATTTACTATTCGAATAAATTGATAAGTTAACAATTAACCTCGCTTTAAATTTTTAATTATCTATATAATCTAATAACACATTATTCAGTTTTCATCAACAAATTTAAATTGTCCTACCTAGTTTTATTCAATACTTAACCTACTAATAACAGCCAAAATCAAAAAACAATTATTTTAAAACAGTTTCACAAGACACAAGAGAAGCAACTGATAAAATTTTGTAGGTCCGGCTATAAGACTCTGTGCCTATCCGCCCGTTCAAAATCGTAGAATACGGTCGCTACGATCGCGTAAACAGAGAGAGATCGCACGTCAATTCGGTGTTGGCGTCGTTCTATTTCAGGCTACGTTCCCGAGTGCCTAACCAAGGAGAATATAGAATCTATACAGTACTACTGATACTACAAGGAGCGTACAATAATTATAACTACGGAGAAAAATTTTTGGATATTTTTAAAAATAATTTGGATAATTTTTGCTATTTTATTGTAGATATTGTGTCAAAATTTATAAATTACAATTTTGAAATAAGTAATTTATATTAATAATTTATATTATTGTACTACATTTGAAGAGGGTAGGCGGCGCCTACCTTCTGTATACCTGTGGTATACAGCAGTAGAAATATATTGTTGTCCGGAAAAATAATATATGTGCGCTTACTTGGTTTTACATGCAACAGAACTTTAATTTTGTGGAAGTAAGTAGCGATATATTATTTTACTTGAAAATGAAAAGTTGGTTATGTGTAACTTATTTGTTTATCATACAAATTATCTGCTGAATGGTAAGTCGTATAATTTACTGGGTTTTACCTGTACATATGTAGAGCGTAAAAAGCTGAGAATTTTGGTATACTTAACTCAATATTTTAAAATTTGTCATTTACCTGGTCTTCGCAGTATACCGACGATATATGGAAGAATATATTTAGAAATTATGATGTCATGCTACCATACAATAATATGTAATAGCATGACATCATTAATTCAATTTCTAAATATATTCTTCTATATATATTTATTTTTCTTAATACGTATGCGAGTTGGGGTGTTATGAATAGGATCGTATCCAACTTGGTGTCTATGCATTTTGACGGTTGCGACCCTGACAGAAATTGTGGGGACATCTGGTGACTGTTTCAATTTTAATCAAACCAATTTTCCTATTGGGCTGACCAACTATCCCTATATAAATAATGGTATTACTATATGATTGTATAGCTAAATGAACAAAGTAATGAGCATAGACTAATAACCATAAACCTTGCAGCCTCTTTACGAACCATAAACCTTGCAACCTCTTCGAACTGCTACAGCTTTAACCATTTGGGCCCTTCATGATTTAATTACTAATTTTATAAAAATAAATTAAAAATTCCATTTTTATTCAGTTAGGGACTAGGACCTAGTTACTTCTTTGAGTAACTAGGTCCATTTTCCATTGGAATTTACCAGCTGAACAGACGGGGTCGTGAATTGTAAGTTTTTGAATTCCCTCTTGTCTTCTTCGCTTCAGCATCCATCTGGCTTGCAAATTTTAGAGGCCATGGAGATGTTACCAATAAGTTTTCAATTTAAAAATATTTTAGTAATATTTTTAATATTTTTAAATATTATTAATATTGCTATTAGGATTGAAAACTTTACCTTACTAATTTTATGTTTATAGTTACAGATAATTTAAAAATCACCCATATAGAAGACAAAGAACCCTACAGTTTGGTGGTGGAGCACATTCATTCAGATGACATCACTTTGATTCAAACACTAGACGCTTCGGAAAGCAGGTCAGAATCGGACGTCAGCAAAGACCAACCAGTCGAATCTCCAGAACCTGTCGAAAGGGTAGACCTCGTAGAATCCATTAAAAAAGAGCCTCCTCCGGTGGTCGAATCCTTTCAGCCCCTTCCGAACACCTTAATTCTGCATGAGGGCAAGCAACCTAGCTCAGAACCAGCTGAGAGCGAAACCAGCGCCGTCGATTCCGGTGATTGTATACCGGAAACAAGTGAAAGTATCGCGGATTTTGCGGAGAAGTTAGAAGCTAGCGTGGAAGAGTGCGATCTTGTTATTGCGCAGCTGTCTGAAGCTAGCTTTGAAACAGTGAGGACGGATGAAGAGGACAGGTATGATTTCAATTTACTCATATACTTACTTTATTATTAGTTGAAGATCTAAATTTTATAGAAATTTTGACTTGTTTACTTCTCAAATTGATCTAAGACCGAAGATTAATTTTTGATTCCTCTTATTTATTATTTAGAAACATACCATTAATTTTCCGTTATACAAGGTGATTGATTAGTGTGATAAAGCTTAGTAGATCCGCTATAGAAATATGTAGATAGCAATAAAAGTTAATATCAAAAATTGCAGCCAACTTTGAGCTTCACATTACAAAATTAGTCAGCATGTTCGATAACATAGTGGCAGACAAAACTTATGTTTTTTTAAATAGGACACCCTGTATTTTATTTTGTATTCGAAATCTTCTTGACTTCCCCATCACAAAAATAAAAAGGTTTGTTGTGTTATACAGGGTATTCACAAAGTTATAATCAATTTTCTATGAAAATCGTAACAAGTAACAAGTTAACTCCCTGTATAAATAAAAATAAGCACAACAGCAATGGTTTATTGATGCGATATTTTTTTATTTATTGTCAAAATTTTCAAAAATGATCGACATAGCTAATTTTCTTTATATCGAATACAGGGTGAGTCCTATCATGTCTCTTCTGCCATGATCTTAATTCTGGTTAAAATCTGAAAATTGGTCATAAGACCTTTGAACCATACCTGGTTTTTTCCATTATATGTACTATAATAAGTGTCCTTAATGAAGACCAACAGTTTCCTCATTGGTAGTTTTACGATATGTTCTCGTTTAATCCTCAGTTATGCAATGTAATGGCATAGGATGTGTATGGCAGTGTGTACCATGGTTCATTCACTTTGCCTAATTTATATAGTTGTTTTCTTAAACGGCAATGTCCAGTTACCATTTCGGTGACCGTTTTAATTTCTCTTTTATTGAGTCATCAAATTGTCCGACAGTGTTTTATCAATATTCTTGATTATTTTCTTAATCTGGATTTGCCCTTAAGTGG
Organism: Diabrotica virgifera virgifera; assembly: GCF_917563875.1. Taxonomy (NCBI): domain Eukaryota; kingdom Metazoa; phylum Arthropoda; class Insecta; order Coleoptera; family Chrysomelidae; genus Diabrotica; species Diabrotica virgifera. The sequence goes on along the minus strand of NC_065450.1, from coordinate 34,133,808 downwards.
CTTTCCTTTTTTTATTATGTATTATCAGCCACACTAAAAAGGTTTTTCTCGACCCTTGTTTTGCCAACAAATCAACTCTTGCTCTCAATCTTTTGCCAGGTTGTAGAGGAGATCTTTGCAGTTCCTCACCAGTTTTGATTTCGTGAGTGGGTTCTTTATTGCCTGAATAGCCGCTTAGTTATCTTTATAAATGTTGTATCTCTTTGTTTAGGGGTCACCATCCATGATTTCATCAATGCAGGCCATAAAAGCAAAAACTTCAGCCTGGACCACAGTTGTATAGTCACCTAGGCTGTAAGGTTTATTATAATTGCATGTTTTCCCAAAGATTCTTAATCCAGTACCATTGGCAGTTTTAGATCCATCTTGGTCTAGGAGTGGAGTTCAATAATACGAATTTTGTATCCTACTTCGAGAATGTTTTAGTTTAGAACGTTTATTTCTTTTAAATTTAGTATTATTTTGTTGTTTTAAATGTAATATTCTGTTTATTAGTTTATCTTTAATAGTAATCACTGATGTGTTAAAAAAAATATAAAAACAACAATCGTTATGGGAGATTTTAACGCAAAAATCGGAAAGAAAATGGAAGACTCAGAAAACAAAATAGGAAACTACGGACTTGGATCAAGGAATATTAGGGGCGAAAGACTACTAGAATATTTGGAACAACAAAACCTTCATGCAATAAATACATACTTTAATAAGAAGCCAAACCGAAAATGGACATGGGTCTCCCCAAATGGGGTGACAAAAAATGAAATAGACTACTTCCTCTGCCAAAATAAACAAATCTTCGAAGACGTAACTGCACTTAATAAATTCTCAACTGGCAGCGACCACCGCATACTACGCGCCAAAATAGAAATAAGCAAACTAGCGACGCAGAAATCTAGAAGAAAACCAACGGCTATTGACCATAGCAGAATAAGACAAAACGCAGAAGAATATAGACAGACTTTAAGGGAAAACTATAATCAACAAGTAGCAAAGGAAGAGTCAGAAATTAATAAGATCAATGAAGAAATGAAAGAAAAACTCTTGGAAGCGGGAATGAAAACTGCCAAAAAACTAACAACAAAAGAAAATAGATTAAGTAGCGGGACAGTTAAATTAATGGAAAGTAGACGAAAACTAATAACCGAAAACAAAAGAAACACAGTAGAATACGTAGAACTAAACAAACTTATTAGAAGAAAAACCAGAGAGGATCTAAGAAAACACACTGAAAATGAAATCGAGAAAGTAATTGAGAGAAATAAGGGCCTAAAATGCTTACGACCAAATTTAGGGAAACCACTACTCATTTCAATAAAGGATGAAACAGGACGGGAAGAGAGGAGAAAAGATAAGATATCAGAGGAAGTAGAAAGGTTTTATAAAGAACTATACACCTCAAAGAAAGACGCAAACTTCAACACTCAGGAATATATCAAGAAAACAATCACGAATGTAAACTCAGAAACACTACCAAAAATAGAAAATTATGAAATAGAAGCAGCACTATCACAATTAAAGAACAACAAAGCACCAGGACCAGATGGAATCCTTGCTGAAATGTTGAAAGAAGGGAAAGAAGAAATCTTACAAACATTAAGAAATCTGTTTAATCAGTGTCTACATAAAGGAGAAATACCCGACGAATGGAACGAAAGTCTTACAATCCTGCTATTTAAGAAAGGCGACAGAAAGGACATAAACAATTACAGACCCATCTCACTGCTGTCGCAAACGTATAAACTATTCATGAGGATTATCAACAACAGACTAACACACAAATTGGACTCGTATCAACCCGTAGAGCAGGCAGGATTCCGAAAGGGATATAGCACCACTGACCATCTTCTAACAATTAGGACACTAATAGAAAAAGCTAACGAATACCATATAGATCTGCACTTAGCGTTCGTTGACTACGAAAAAGCATTTGACAGCGTGGAAATGTGGGCAATAGAAAAAGCTATAAACAACTGTCGAATAGATTCCAGATACAGAATGCTAATACATAATATATATAAGAAAGCAACAATGACAGTACAATTGGAAGAAACCACAAAACCCATACCAATTAACAGAGGAGTGCGACAGGGAGATGTTATTTCTCCTAAACTATTTACATTAGCACTGGAAGATGTTTTCAAAACAATGGAATGGACAAACATGGGAATAAACATAAATGGAAAGAAACTAAACCACCTAAGATATGCAGACGATGTAGTAGTCATAGCATCAAGTTTTGAAGAACTACAAACCATGCTAACCGAACTAGCAAATGAATCCGAACAAATAGGTCTAAAAATGAATTTTGCCAAAACAAAAACAATGACAAACACACAAGACAATAGAAACGTAATACTAAACGACACCACAATAGAAGCGGTTAATGATTATATATATTTGGGACAGATTATAGAAATAAATAAGGAAAACCAAACAGCGGAGGTAAAAAGAAGGGTCAGATTAGCCTGGGCAGGATTTGGAAAATTAAAATGGGTCCTAAAGAATAAAAAAATACAACAATACAGTAGAACTCCGTAAATCCGAACCCCGCAAATCCGAACCAACAGAAAGTGAAAAAAATTTAAAAATTCAAGACAAAAACTTAAAAACATGTTTATTATACAGAGTAAAGCCAGAAAATTGGACAATGTAAGATTACTAGGACTTTGACATTTAAAATTTCTTAAAAATAAATATTATACTTTAATATATAGGTTTATAAAGTATTTATAAAGGTTAAACACAAACTTACTTTGGTTCTCTCGTAGTCAACTTGAGTTCAAAAATATTGTCCACACTCTTGCGAGAACGTTTGGCTACTCAAAATCACAATGAAAGCTTTGAACTACTAGTTAAGGCTAACTTTCGGATAATCCGAACTTTTCGGAATCCGAACAGGCTATCCCCCCAATTAGTTCGGATTTGCGGGGTTCTACTGTACTTAAAAACAAGAGTGTTTGACCAGTGCATACTCCCAATTCTCACATACGCATGCCAAACATGGACCTTGACCAATGCAAACATGGATAAAATAATAAAGACACAAAGAGCCATGGAGAGAGCAATGTTAGGAGTAAAATTGACAGACAAAAAGCAAAACAACTGGGTCAGAAATAGAACAAAAGTCAAAGACGCAGGTCAACATATAACCAGGCTAAAATGGAGCTTCGCAGGTCATAACGCTAGACAAACGGACAATAGGTGGAATAGCACGATACAACAATGGAGACCATGGACAGGAAAGAGAGCAAAAGGACGACCCCAGATGAGATGGGGAGACGACATTAAAAAGATAGGAGGAACGCACTGGAAACAGAAAGCACTAAACAGAAGCGAATGGAGGAAACTGGGGGAAGCCTATGTTCAGAATTGGACGAATTAAAGGGCAAAAGAAGAAGAAGAAGATGTGTTGAAAAACAAAAAGATACCAATAAATCTAAAGAAAAGAGTATTCAACAGTTGTATTCTAGCAGTTATACCCTATGGAATGGAGACGATAACACTTACAGAGATATCAGCCAATAAATTGAGAACGACACAGAGGGAGATCGAACGAGCTATGTTAGGAATATCTCTGAGGGAACATATACGAAATGAGGATGTGCGAAGCAGGACGAAGGTAGAAGATGTAATTGGAAGAATTGCGCAAATGAAATGGAACTGACGAGAGACGAGAGTGGACGAGAAATATTGTACATTAGAGACCACGCAAGCACAGTTTTAGTAGAGGAAGACCACAAAAACGATAATTAGACGACATTAAAGCAAAAAATGGGGAAAAACTGGCACCAAATAGCATAAAACAGAGAAGAATTGAGAACTCATGGGGAGGCCTTTGTCCAGGAGTGGATGCAAACAGGCTGAAGAAGAAGTAGAAGTTGATGTTCTCTTGGGACAGAATCAAACCGTTTCAAAATATTAGACTTTATTATTTATTTGTTTAATTAAAATACAGTGAAACAATTATCTAAAACTCAAGCGTTTTAAATATTCATATTATTTTTTACAGATTTATCGATGCCGAAAATTACGTGTTGGAATCTGGACAGCTTACTGATGTTGACGCTACCGAGAAAATCGACAAAACTGACGGTGATAGTAACACAACAGTTGACATACAAGCTACTCTATTCGGGGAACCCAGTGTACCAGGTAAGAAAAGTTTCAAAAAATGTATGTTTTACATGCCAGGAACACAATTTTCTATAAAATTATGCGTTTCTATAAACAATCAAAGTAAACGAAGGTCGTTCGATAAGTACTTAGCTTCACCGCCCGATGGCGCCACTATCGCAAGAGAAATTACCTTATCTACCTTATCGGCAGAGTCTACGAGAAGTATACGGTAAATTGAAGCTGTAATTACAAAAAAAAATATGTACGTTTTTGTACTTTATAACACTTAAAAAATTACGGGATCTGGATTTCAATGCATATTTTTTTGAAGTTGTACTTCTTTAGGCGCGATTGAGAGTAAAATTTTATATTACTGCGCGCATGCGCACACAGACAGTATGGCGTTTAGTTGCTGAATCTTTCAAGTTATGTATAAATATACCAGTGCAAGAAAAGGTGTGAAAAGAATATATTAGTGTTTTTAGTAAATATATTTATTATAATTTTTGTGTCTTTGGATTTGTCTTTATCAGGAGTAAGATGAGTACCTATTATTAAAACATTTTATTGTATATTTATTATACTTCACACCTTCCAGTCTGTTTGTTACCGTTAATTGTCATTAGGTACGTCCGAACCGATACAGACACAGTCCTCGTAGCGTATTTGGTATAGCATTCGGCTAGAGATCGAGAGGTCTTGAGTTCGAGTCCGGGGCAATCCTATACTGTTTTTTATTTTTTTGAAAGCGGTAAGCACAAAATTAGTTTGGTGTTTAAAAAAATTAAAACAAACTGTTTAAAGTATATTTATTTTTAAGAAATTATATAATAGAAGTATAACTTCTTAAGTGCGTACAAAGTACACACACATTCTTTTTTTATAATTCTCGTATCAAAGTTATGAAGTTAGTCGTATTGATGACAGTTGAGAGAACATGGGCGACCCAGAAATTTACTATCGTGAGACGGCTAATGTAAAAATTTTAGACGAATCGGACTCATAGTTTTATTTTGACCGCGTGTAGAACTGGACGTGTCCGCTGATTTTAGAAAAATCGAAAGCAATATCGGTCGGTGATTGGATTCTAGCTTTTGGAAGGGAAATCGCGCAGCGATATCAAAGAGTGCTTGAAAGCTACATATGTACGGTGACTCCTCTTTTTCTTCGATGACGACCGTCAACAATTGGTTTAACGAGTTTTAACGTGTTCGCACCTCTTTTTGATGAGCCACACAATCGTCTGACCACTTTAGAGCAGTGTTTGATATTGTTTAAGCATAATCCGAAGGTGTATCTGCGTCGTTTCGTGACTATCGATGAAATATAGATCCACTGATACATACCAGAGACCAAGTGTACAATTAAGGCATGTACATATGCGAAATTATTAAAATAATTAGGACTTTATTATATGTATGGTTCAAATGAATTAGGAGAGGTAATACATTATGTAATGAATTTATAAAAAGGCTTACCAATATTACTGTTATTTCACTTGCGCATCGGTAGTTGTCACATAGGCAGATTTCACACGCGGTGGTTTATTGCAGATAATACCGGGATATCTATTTACTACAAAACATGTCAAAAATTACATGTGAAAACAGGAGATGACCCTAAAAATGGTTTTTCGTCTCCTACAAAATTCATTAAAAAGCAGATAGGAGGTATTGTCACATCACCGACGATATACCAGAAGTATATGTGGCCATACCAAATAATACATCCTTGATAAATATAAACATTTTTATTGCACAAAATGTTGTCATATATTTTTTCCATAATCATCACTACGATGGTGATTCATTGTATTGAATTGTACATTACAATTACAATCTGGTCATAACTGACCAATGAGCAATTTTAATTTAACCTAAATTACTACTGTTCCTTAAAATGAACAGCTTACCCCATAGCGTCTCTTATCTAATCTAACAAGATCATGCACTATTCTAACATACACAGGCACACAAGCACTATGCTCTGCTTTTCACTATCACCTATCACTCAAACTAGTTCAAAGGGCTTTGTCCTCTTCAATCTTTTAGTTTGCCCAGTAGTATTGAGGAGCTGGATTTCCTCAATATTCTCGTACTTATGAAGTTGTTGCTCGTGACTTCCTGCCATCTTCTTGATGATTATAATCAGATTCCATTCCTAGGTCCTTATGGAGATCACTGTTTGCCACAGACCAAGGAGCATCTACAATATTTCTCAGTATTTTGTTCTGGAATCTTTGTATAATTTTTATATTACTTGGTCTAGTACACCCCCATAGTGGGCATCCATAAGTCCATACAGGTCTTAATATGTATTTATAAAGTAATAATCGACAATGTGGAGTTTCTTCCAACTAGCCAATACACTTTCAACGGATTCTAAAAAAAATTAAAATGAATGGTAATTTTTCTATTCTTTACAATTAAAAATCAAAAGAAATACAGGTACAGGTTTACAGGTAATAATATGCATAAATAAATCGTTTCATAAAGAATAAAGAAAATTGGAAACGGATTTTATAATACTTACATAATTGTTTAAACAAAAGAGATCCAGCCAGAGCAAAACCACAGGCAAAACTAACAGACAGAACAGCAAAAAAAGCCACTAATTTCCATTTTCCCAATATTCTTTATCTATGCATTTTCCTTTGTATTTGCATCTATGCATTTTCCTTTTCTTTATCTATGCAGAAATTTTTATGTTATCTATCATGAAATGGCAAATGAAAATGTGATGACCACGCGACCCTACTCCTACATAGATACAAGCGCGGCAAATTTGAAAATGAACGCAAATTGAATAGTAAATTGCCTCTCTTAAAATATAGGACATTGGTAGTATGTTCATAGAATGTCTTGTGGTAACATTCCACCAATAATTTAATCAGATGTTCACCGAATGTTCCTTGAATGTCCAGGACATTCAAACATTAATAGAACTTTGATAGTACATTCCTGGAATGTTTTGTGTTGTTAGGGTCACTGTTTGCATTTTAAACTAGTTCAAAAGGAGAAGAAGCGTTTGTTTATTATGAGAGGCGGAAACTGGGAGATTCGCGGAACTTATTACGTGGTAACTAGTGGTTATCCCGCGAGTGATAAGTACCGCGAAACCGTGTACACCTAAAACCTTGTGTTCTCTTCGAGAGTCAAAATCAGAGATAGGCTTTTTTGTTTATACTGGCATAATTTGCAATTCTAAAGGAGTGGCGAAAAGGATGGGGAGTAGGAATTATTACTCATAGTTGGCTTAGGTAATGTTTTAAAATTGAGGATGGTAATTAGAGGAATAATACAGCGAAAAATATACAATTAACACTAAGGAACAATCGAAACAGTGGACTTCGCCCGGCTAACGTGCTCCGAAGAAAGTGAAGACTGTCCTATCTGCCGGAAAGGAGATGGCTACCGTTTTCTGGAACTCACTAGGTTCCATGTCCATCGACTACTTGAGAAAGACAAAACAGTCACAGGGCTCTACAATGCCGAATTATTTGACCGATTGGAGGCTGAGTTAGTGCAGTCACTGAAGGTTTTCACCTCCGATTTCGTTGAACCTCCATCGATTTTCATGAAAATTGGTGAGTAAGTAGTGGATACCTCAAGGAACAAAGGTGACATGATGCCAACTTGCGCTTTTACCCTGGGGTGGATGCCCCCTTCTCGGGGGTGAAAATTATTTTATTAAAAATAATACCATAAGTCGATAGAGGGACAAATTATAAGCAAAATTTGTTATATAAAGTTATTAAAATAAATCGACACTTTTTGAGTTATTAAAGACCAAAGATTTTATTTTTTCGTAAAAAATGCATGTTTTAAATCGGTTTTTCACGTATAAATCAAAAACTATAAGCTTTTACAAAAAAGTTATTATTACTGAAATTGAAAATAATAAAAAATTTAATACATTCCTCACATAAAGAACTAAATTAATATTAGTTCAAAGTGAGTTATTGGCAATTGAGTGTGTATTTTTTTCGACGAGTACTCAAATCTAAGTATTCAAGCTTAAATAAGGGGAAAACGATGCAATGTATAAAATATTCCTGCTAAACATTTGCCAAAGTACTTCGGAATACCTAGCAAATGAGCTTCAGAACAAGGTAATAGCGTCAAAATTAAGCAAGTTATAATGAAAATAAAAGAACCGTTTCGAATTTTTTAGGAAAAAGGGAAAAATAAAACATACGCCATTTCCACGAAAATTAAAATTTATAGTGATCCTTACAAGAACTTTATATTAGCATAAGTAATGTTTTCGATAATTTTGACCGGTTTAGTATGCATATTTTTGAAAAAAAGATATAATTTAAAAAATCATAATTTTTAAAATTATTGTAATTCTCATATTCTTTTGATAATAACTTCAAAAATACTCAATTTACTTAAAAATATATATAACCAAATTTTAGTTTTTTCTGTGCCAAATATTTTACCCGTTTTATTATTTCTATAGGGTAAAAAATAACCGAGATAGAAACGTTTAAATCTTAAATTTTGCTGTGGGAACCATGCAACCGGGGTCATTTAACCTTTTATTTTTAAAAAAGAAAGGTGTTTAAAAGATTAGGTTCAACGTGCTTAAATAGCACTTGGAATTAACTTTCAAACAGTTTTTAGATGAACCTGATATCGTAAACACGAACGGAGTTATTAAAAAAAAAAAAACAATATCATTTTTTGGAAAAATTTTTAAAAGATAAATTTTGAAGAAATTTTGGAGCATAAATTTTAACGCTATCAACTTGTTCGGGGCTCATTTAATAGATATTTTTAAGTACTTTGACAAAATGTTTAATAAGTTTTAAGTTTATGTTATAAAATGCATCAATTTCCCGTTATTTCAGCTTGAATACTTAGAGTTTTTTACTCGCCGAAAAAAATATACATTCAATTACTTATAACTCACTTTTAGTTAACATTAAAAGGTTAGTAGTAAGGGGTTTATTTCATTTTTTATTAGCTTCAATTTTGATAATAATAACTTTTTTGTAAAAACTTTCACTTTTTGAGTTATTGATGAAAAATTGGTTAAAAACCTGCATTTTTCTCAAGAAAAATTAAAATCTTTGATCTTTAATAACTCAAAAAGTTTTGATTTATTTTAATAACTTTATATAACAAATTTTGCTTGCAATTTGTCTCTGTCGAATTATGGGGTTATTTTTAATAAAATAATTTTCACCCCCAGGGTGAAAGCGCAAGTTGGCACCATGTCACCTTTGTTCCTTGGGATATCCTCTAACCACTCACCAATTTTCATACAAATCGATGCAGGTTCAACGAAATCGGAGGTAATAGCTCATATCCACCTTCAGTGACTCCACTAAGTTGTGGATTTGGCCAAAAACACATTTGGCAAAGAAAAAGTGTTCTTCCACCATGACAACGCACTGATTTATACCTCCGCCGTCGCCACATTCATATTATATCCACTTTATTCTCCAGATTTAGCCCTGTGTGATTTCTTTTTGTTTCGAAATTTGAAAAATTCACCCGCCGGTGGAAATTGAGTCGAATAAGGAGATCATCGCCACCACGAAAGTCTACTAGCACGCTTCGGGTAAATGTATTTTTCAGCGGCTTAAAGAAGTTGTAGCATCACTGGATCAAGTGTATCGAGCTAAAAGGAGGTTATATTGAGAAATAAATCGTCACTTTTCCAAAAAAAAAAAATTTGTCGGCTAAGTATTACTTATCTGACCACACCCGTATGTCCAATTGGCCATTTTTTGAGATAAGCCACACTGTTTTATAACGAAATTTCAAGGAAGTGAAGTGAGATGGAGACAAGACCTCCCAAAACCGTAAACATGTACTTGGATAAGTACTTACCTTTAACTAGTATCAAATTTCAAAACACCAATTATGTTAAAAGAACGATTTATGGCATCTACCAGTTTTAACTGCCCGCATTGGTGTAATAAGAAATATTTCCAAGCAGGAAACGGGTTCTAGAAACTATCAAATATAAATTAACAACAGAAGTTTAAATCGTAATGTGATTTTTGCAATTAAATTAGTGATAAATGCTTCAATAAATAATGTTCAATTTGACAATATAAAATGAACATTGAAAGTTATACTTTATTTATCTAGTAAACAAAAAATTGGTAATTATATAGAATAGGCGGGTTTCAGATTTCAACATGAAATCATGGATTTTCTCTAGTTTAACAATTCCCCATGCCATAACATGATTTCCGTCATTTATTCAAGACGTCGTTTATATAGATTTTAAACAGCGTTGGCGATAAGCTGCATCCCTGTCGTAGTCCCTTATTCACCATGAAGCTATCATATAATCTGTTGTTTATTTTTATGTTTGCTTGGGTGTTTTTATAGAATTTTTGCACTACTTTTATTAAAGGTATATTAGTAGGGGATTTTTCCAGGACTTGCCATAATTTACACAGTGGTACGGTATCATACGCCTTAGTTAGCTCGACGAATAGTAGATGTATTTCTCTGTATCTGCCTACTTTTTTTTCGTTGAGTTGTGAGCATGAAGAGGTGGTCGATATACGATCTTCCTGCTCGGAATCCTGCTTGTTGTTCAATCTCTAAAGGTGCATATTCATTTTCTATTAGATATTAATTCAAAGTTTTTCCATATAATCTGCTAAAGGTGCTGGTTACAGTACTACAGCGATAATTCCTGCAGTCTGCCTTGTTACTCTTTTTGTGTATTGGGGTTATCCACCCTTTTTCCAATTTTCTGATGTGTTTTCTCCGCTTGTGTAGTTGTTGAAAATTAAGGTTATTAATTTGATCAATTTTGCAGTTCCATTTTTTATAAGTTCCGCTGGGATTCCTTCTGAACCACACGCTTTTTTTATTTTTTAGCGATGTTATCATTCTCTCAACGAATTCGTCATTTAATTCTACCTCTTGCCCCTTTAAATTGTAGTGCTTAGGTGATGAATTTATGTATTCCTGTCTATTTTCTTGAAGTTCTTCTTTGTAGTGGGTTTTCCAATTATTTAAATCAATAATTTGAAGGTTTGTATTATTTCTATTATCACTTCTTAGATTTCGAATGAACCTCCAAGCTTCCGAGGCTCTGCTTCCATCAAGGTGACATTCCACTTCCTTATATCTCTGTTCTCAGGTATCGTTTTCATTTTTTGTCAACATTTTTTTTATATTTGGTTAATTCTTCGCGATATTGGGTTTTATCATATGAGTCTTGTGATTTCAACAATTTATGATACAGTTGAGTCCATTTAAAGCATACGAAATAAGTCGATAATCAGTCGGAAATTGAAATTTACTAAACGCAACAGCAAGTGGCAGTAAGTGACTTGCTAATGCTTTAAATGATGACGCACGGGTAAAGATTCGCGGACCCAGCTGTACTTCTGTTGTTCTATTTGTTTCTGTTGAAGTTCATCGTTCCAGATTATGTTTTTATTGTTCCTGGTATTTGTTATCTCTCATTCATAACTAATGCTTCACTGGCTGCTTCCTTAATCGCAAATGCTATTTTGTCGTTTATTGTATTGGTGCTACATGTCAGGTCAATTTAATCAAGTTTTTGGTCCAGTCTGTTCTGGTATAGGGACCTGGTGCTGTTGTCATATAGCCCAGTTAGTTTAAATTTTGACTTATTTGATTTTTTCTTCATTATCCTCTTTCGATGTTTCATTTATTCCATGTTTGAAGTAGATTTGGGCTCGAGATATTAGTAGATAATGGCCAAACCCGCATTCTACACCCCTGTATACCCTTGTGTCTTGGATATCCATTCTGATTGTTGTTTTATTATAATATAGTCTATAATCGGTCGTAGTTGTCTTGTATCTTGATGCCAAGTGAACTTGTGTATGTCCTTGTGGGGATAGAAGTCGTTTCAAATTTTTACGCTAAAATGGTTGGCATAGACTATAGACTAATGGGCCTTTCACCATTATCATTGGTCACTTCTTACTTTGTAAGAAAGTAAGAAGTGACCAGTAAAGTAAAGTAATTTATTACTATTTTAATTTTATGAGGTTTATTTGTCACTTACCTTCCCGCAAACCCGCCACTGAACATACAACGAGTTGTATTATAAACTGTGAAGACAAATAACGTTTTTTTTTGCAGCGACGACAGATGAATGCTGTTGGAGCATGGTCGATAATAGAACAGAAAAGTTGATGCAAGTACCACCTTTGCATAATATGGAACCGCCACCGATATCGACACAAACGACGCCCGAGAAAGATTTTACGGAAAAAATTGAAGAACACGTCCAGGTCATCCCGATGCAGGAAGAATTAGAAGTCAAGTTGGAACAGGGGAGGTTTCCTGTAGTCGTTAACGACTGGAGGTATTTATTTATTTTTTTTTAGTTATCAATATTATATTTCTCAATAAATATGTTCTCCGTATTATACACTTGGGTGAAAAAAATCGATCCACTGAAAATTTGGTCATTTTTGATGTCTCGAATTTCCTAAACCTGTTGTCCGATTTGAGTGATTTTTTACCATGTTATAGCCTTATTCATTAACAATATCGCTGTGATAATATTGTTGCTAGACAGGTAAACTGTCATTGTATACCGGGTGTATGAATCAAACTGTGTTTTTTTCTCAAAGTTCGCATCACCCTGTGGACGATTCTAGCGTTTATAAAATACTGAAATTAAAAACCAACTATAGCCTCAGGTTTTCTTAACATTATGGTAGGGGAGCTAAAGCGGGGATTTTTGCAGTTACTCGAGCGCGTCAGATTATCATTTGGGGAGAAACCATGTACCTCTACCATATATTGGCTCTTAACACAGGGGAGTTCGTTAAGGGGGGCCTGAAAAAAAAATCTACCCTTAAAACTCGAAATTGTCAGATTAAGATAAGGTAAGTTCAGTACATGCAAAAGAGTGTATATTTAAAAAATTTGACGATTTGAGCCGGGCGTAAGGAAATGGGTTAAAGTTTCACAAAAAAAAGCGAATATTTCGCGAAATGAATGACAGATCGAAAAACTAAAAAATAGGTGCTCAATATTTTTTAAAAATCTATCGAATGATACCAAACACGACTTCCCACGGAGAGGGGTGGGGGTAAATTTAATATTTTAAATACGAATCCCGCGATATTTCGCGAAATGAACATCAGATCGAAAAACTGTAAAATACACTTATTCAATATTTTTTAAAAATCTATCGAATGGCACCAAACACGACCCCCATGGAGGTGGGGTGGAGGGATACTTTAAAATCTTAAATAGGAGCCCCCATTTTTTATTGCAGATTTGGATTATTACGTAAAAATAAGTAACTTTTATTCGAAACATTTTTTCGAATTATGGATAGCTGGCGGTATAATCGGAAAAAAACCAATGTTGGAAATGGAAAATTAAATTAAAAAATGGCAAGCGCCCACTAAAATGGAAAACTTTACTTAACTTTTTTTGGTTTTAGTACCTACTCTTCACAACCCAATAGGTCCCCATAACGCTAGAGTGACTGCATATTTAGCATACTTTACTCCCCTACTATTATGTTTTTAGATTCATTCGCTTATGTTGGATAATAAAAAAGTTATGTACTTTAACAACTAGCCATGTTCTATATCAGTACAGGGTGTTTCTAAATAAGTGCGACAAACTTTAAGGGGTAATTTTACATGAGAAAATAATGACAGTTTGCTTTATAATCATATGTCCGCAAACGCTTCGTTTCCGAGATTCGGGATGTTCAATTTTTTTTTACAAACTGACGATTTATTTATTGCTTTAAAACCAGTTAAGATATGCAAATCAAATTTGGTGGGTTTTAAGACGTAGTTGTTGCACATATTTTGACCTACAATTAAGAATTTTATGTTCACCATTGGCGTGCATACGGGTAATATGATCGGTCATAATACCCGTTTGGGCGCTATTGGTGAATATTAAATTCTTAATTGTATGTCAAAAAATAAGTAATAACTACGTCTTAAAACCCACCAAATTTGATTTGCATACCTCAACTGGTTTTAAAGCAATAAATAAATCGTCAGTTTGTAAAAAAAAATTGAACATCCCGTATTTCGGAAAAGAAGCGTTTGCGGACATGATTATAAAGCAAACTTTCATTATTTTCATGTGTAAAATTACCCCTTAAAGTTTGCCGCACTTACTTCGAAACACCCTGTACTGATGACGAACATGGGAACATGGCCAGTTGTTAAAGTACCTAACTTTTTTATTATCCAACATAAGCGAATGAATCTAAAAACATAATGTTAAACAATAAAATGTTTAACAATGTTAAAACAATAAGTATTTGATAAACGCTAGAATAGTCCACAGGGTGATGCGAACTTTGAGAAAAAAACACAGTTTGATTCGTACACCCGGTATACAATGACAGTTTACCTGTCTAGCAACAATATTATTACTGCGATATGGTTAGTGAATAAGGCTATAACATATTAAAAAATCGGATAATAGGCTTAGGAAATTTGAGACATCAAAAATGACCAAATTTTCAGTGGATCGATTTTTTTGCACCCGAGTGTATTTTGATAAAAGCTGCCCGTCGTTAAAATAGGCAAAATTCCCTCACTCCCAGAATTCAATTTTTTAAATTTTATTCTTTACGTGCCATCTCCGTGACGGAGGTTGGCAATCATCATGGCTATTCTGATCTTAGATGCTGTTGCTCTGAATAGTTTGTTTGATGTGCATCAGTACCATTCCCTTAAGTTACGCAACCTTGACATTTTTCTCCTTCCTACACTTCTCTTGCCCTGGATTTTCCCTTGTATAATTAATTGAAGTATGTTGTATCTCTCATTACACATAACATGCCCCAGGTATTGCAGCTTTCTTGTCTTGATGGTTTCCAATATTTCCATTCTTTTGTTGACTCTTCTCATGACTTCGTTGTTTGTTACATGCTCATTCCATGATATCTTCAGGATTCTTTTATACACCCACAGTTCAAATGCTTCCAACTTTTTAGTAGTCGACGCGTTAAGTGTCCATGCTTCTATCCCGTAAAGCAGAGTCGAGAAAATATAACGCCTTGCCAGTCTAACTCTCAAGTCTAAATTTCAGTTCTCTTGCACAAAGTACCTTTCTCATTTTATTGAAGTTTGTTCGTGCTTTCTCTATTCCAACTTTGATTTCTTTGGAGTAATCGTTTGTGTTATTAATTATTATTGTGCCAAGATAGTTGTAGTTTTCAACTTGTTCTAAAGTTTTACCGTTAATTGTCAGGCTTTCAGCATTATTTTGGGTTTTTTACCCAAATTTTATTACGTTATAATAATAATTAGCGCGTCGAGTCTAGTAGGCCCATGGCTTGATTGACCATTCTCCTCCATCCTTTCTTGTCCATTGCCTTTATCATCCAATTCCTGACATTGAGTCTTTTTAGATCCTCTTTTACGTTCATTTTCCACCTTGTTCTGGGTCAACCTCTTCTCTGACGTCCTCCAATTGTACTTGGCAGTAGAATTTTCGGTAATCTACACTCTGACATCCTCTGTATGTGTCCTAGCCATCGTAGTTGTTGGGTTCTTATTAATCCTAGTATGCTGGACTCCCCATATACGCACACCCAAACTTATATGGAATCACCATGTATTTCAAAGTAATATTTATTTCTTTTGAAAAACTTGTTATTGTTGCGAAGATTAAAGGTTTTTATTGAAAATAAACAAATATATAAGACATTCGGATAGTACAGCCCGGTACGGTATAGATTATTTGCTTGAGTTGCAAATTGAACGAAAATAAGTAAACTAACTTTTGCGTCCAAAAACGAAAATAGGCCTCATGTGGGGTTATAAAACTTACAACGAGGAAAGATTATTGGTCTTGTGGAGAAAGTAATGTTCTCAGATGGAGAGCTAGATGTAATACAGGGCGTTCTGTCCAACACATATGCTAGGTAAGAGGAACTAGGAAAGCTCAAAAATAAGGCAAGGAAAAGTCGCCAAAAGTAATAACGGCTCTCCACGACCATTTAGTTGTCCAATCATCTGGAAGACACCCAACCATTTCTCACCTGCAGCTTCAAAGGCAGATTTTGGAAGCTACAGGTGTAACTGTTTCAGTTGAAACGATAAGAAGAAGAGCTCGTACCAAGAAGTATACAGCAGGAGACAGTTATGGGTCCCCGAGTTATCCAGGCAGCACAAGATTGATCGCCTAAATTGGTGTCTTCACCACCAAAACTGGAACATTGGGAATTGACAAAATGTGCTATTTTCAAAAACAGTCAGGATTTAATGTAATCAGATGGAAAATCAGATGACCCACGAAATCGTGTACTTAGAGGTCGAGGAAGACAAGCAAGAACGAAAACTGTCAGATCTGTTCACAAATATACAAGGGGAAGTGTAATGTTCTGGAGAGGAATTGTGATCCGTAAAAAAACTCCTTTAATTTTCATCCAATCAACTTTAACTGCTCACAGGTATGTTGATAACCTGTAGTCAGGCTCTGGAGAGGTGCAACAGGAGAAATTTTAATTTTATTACATAATAATGGACCTCTACATACCATTAGAGTGAATACAGACATCATTGAAGCAGAAGGTATCCCTTGTTTGGAGTGGCTGCTTGATCACCCGAGCTTAATCCTATAGAGTATTTGTGGGATATGCTTAAAAGAAAAATTAGAGCTCGACGGGATAATCCACAAAACACCGCACGGCTAATACAAGCTGCTTTTAAAGGATGGAGCAACCTACCACAACAAAATGTTGATAATTTGATTAGGAGCGTGCCCACGCAAACTGAAGCTTGCATAAGGACTAGAGGTGATAACACTGACTACCACAAAATACAAAAAAAAAATAAATAAAAACAAGTTAAACATTATTTGTTTTACATTGAAATTTTGTATGCTATTGACTTTAAAACAACTACTTTCAATTTGTTTGTTAAATACTTTATTGTTCTATTTAATTGTTATGTATTTGTTATTAAATTGCTTTAAAATAAATATTGTTTAACTTCATGTGTTCGTTTTTTTAAATTCGCACGGAATAGTAAGAAATATCAGATGATTCCTCCATATAAGTTTGGGTGTGTATAACTCTCTTAGATCTTCATTTGTCCTTCTGATCCAAACGCCCTTCTCCATTTTCCTCCAAATATTTCCTTTGTACTTTTCGTTCCCAGATCTGCACCATGTCTTGTTGCTTTTTATTTAATGGCCATGTCTCTGCTGCATAATATAGGCCTAATAATTGTTTTATACACGGTGTCCCATAATTAATTGGACATTAGCTAATGGGTGATAGAAGACATCAAAATATTAAGATTTAACCAAAATCGCTTAAATAAAATATGGCTCCTTACTGAGTTACATGATGTTTTATTTAAAAATTTAAAAACTATTTTTGGTCAGTATTTTAAAACTATTCGACGTATCCTCTTCATACTTGGCAGAAAGTGTAGGTATTATACGTCCTATGAAATTATGATAAATAAACGTTTCTGGCTACTACCAGTGCCGTACGACAGGGGACAGCGAATGGTTGATTCTTCCCAAATTCTACGAAACTGGCGGAACTGCCATTTTATCGCAATTTTTCGATTCTCCAATACTCTTTATGTAAATAACCTACTCTTTACCCGTAACGATAAAGTCATTAGTTTTCGAGATATTTGAAGTTGAACATGTAACGGCACAGATATTTTGATTAATGTATTGTGCCGCTTAGCTTTAAACTTCAAATATATCGAAAACTAATGATTTTATCATTAAGATTGAAGAGTATATTATTCATTCTCAACGATAAATTCATTAGTTTTCGAAATATTTGAAATTAAAAATTAAGCGGCACAATACATTAATTAAAATAACTGTACCGTTACATGTTTAACTTCAAATATCTTGAATACTATTGACTTTATCGTTACGAGTGAAGGTTACGTTATTTACATAGAGAGTATTGGGGAATCGGAAAATTGCGGTAAAATGGGAATTCCGCCAGTGGCGTAGAATTTGGGAAGGGTCAACCATTCGATGTCCCCTGTAGTACGCCACTGGTAGTAGCTAGAAACGTTTATTTATCATAATTTCATAGGGTGTATACTGCCGTCCTCAAATAAAACGCGGTATGGTACTATGGTGGTATCTGTATATTGAACTGCTCTGGTGATGGGGTTGACTATCAGGAAGGCACTATGTGCTCATAACTACTTTATTTGGTTAAACTAATACCATATAAATGTATTCAGTTGATAGGTGACATTATTCTGCTCTAACGGCAGCAACCTCCCAAACCTAACTAACTAATTCGACTGCCCCACTAATGACTCAAATCTGATCGTGTTCCCATATTTATCAATACTTCGTTTTGTAAATATGTTTGTATATATTCTCGTTATTGTGTCAAA
Source organism: Diabrotica virgifera virgifera (assembly GCF_917563875.1). Classification (NCBI taxonomy): domain Eukaryota; kingdom Metazoa; phylum Arthropoda; class Insecta; order Coleoptera; family Chrysomelidae; genus Diabrotica; species Diabrotica virgifera. The sequence goes on along the minus strand of NC_065450.1, from coordinate 34,115,354 downwards.
TGAATAGTCACAACCTTGTTGAGTAAGCAGAACGTGCAATTCAGCTAAGGTGTTCTACTTTGCAATTATTATAACAAATATGCGTGATGTAAGTCATGTTTATTGTTTTATAAATAAATATATAACGAATACTTTAGTTAATTTAAGGATTTCTAAAATATCTAAATAATGAGATAAATCCCATTATATCATCCCCCTTAGAAAAGAAAATTTTCTGAGCCATGTACCGTGCTTCCTTTTTCCTCCCCGAAGAGAAGAAAATTTTCTTTCTATCATCATCAACTGATTACGTTATATGTATAGATTTATACAAATTTTTACAACAAAAAAAATATATATAAACAAAATTTACAAATATATACAATTTATTTCACTAATTACCAAACATCGTCTATTCTTAGTTATTTCTTTCCTTATGACTCGCGAAAATCTATACTCAGAAATTATATATTATACTTTACTTTGATTTCAGAGGTTTAAAAAAAATTACAACTCCTACATTTGAACTTACTTGTTAATTCTACTTCTTTCCTAGACCATTAAAAGACAAATCTTTTGATGTTCTCAAAATTTACATATTCTTCTATTAGAAATTATCTCTTTTTTTTCTTCTTCTTCTTCTTGTCTGGTACTTCACAATAATTACATATTTCTTCATTTTGTTTATACTTAGTACTTTCTTCATAGTGTACTATTAAACATAATTCTTCTTCTTCTTATTAATATTCATATTTCTTCATTACATCAATTACTTCATATTTCATATATCTTCCTTCATAATATATTCACATCATTTTTAATAATTCTTTATTTTCTAACCCTTACCTACTTGGTGGGTAGTTTTTCGCAATTTTATATCCTTGCATTTGCTTCCGGTCCTTTTGCACGTCCTTAGTCGTGAGAAGGTTTGTTCCAAAAAGACAAAATGGATAGTTGTGCGCTTAAAAATCTTCTACGTCTCGCATCCCTAAATTCCTGTCTGAACCTAGTGCTCCCCCTTAGTTGAGAATAGGATTACTTCAAAACAAAAAATGGGTATGCTAATATTTTCTAATTTTCATTTTGTACCTTTTTCTTGACAAGAGTTGGTTTTTATTGTCTTTAATTGTACTTTATTATAAAATATTTATACTAAAATTCGACCGATATTAAAAAATTTAAATAAAAAAGTCGGTATCAAAAAAAAAATTTAGCATTCAATTATGAAAAAAAATCGAAAGAAAGTGTTAATAAAAATAGACCATATTCTTTTAAAAAAATATCATGAAAATCTCCTAATAATGAAAATCTCCTGAAATATAAAGAAAATTTCAGCTTACAATTGCTGAGTAATTAATATTAAGTCTGGACGTCCATTAAAATATTTACATAAAAACTACTAATGAGAAAAACCTACAGTAGCTAAATAGTTAATCTAAATTTGTTACTAGCTAAATAGAAGTTCAGTTTCTTCACGCGAATAGTCACTTTTACGTCACAAAAATAATCTCTATTTCTTTAATTTAAATACAGTCTTACATGACCTCATTCGAATAAAATAAGTATATCTATATTATAGAAATTTAAAGTTATTTTATATATTATACTAATAATTATGTTACTTGAAGCCATACAAAGTATTCTTCTTAAATAGTACTTTTTACTGTAGGTACTGTAACTTTTTGTACTGCCGGTACCAAATTCTTTCAATTATTCTATTTTTCCAGATCTTTTGACATTAATCTTCTTCAAATTATCCTTAATACTTGTCTTTCTCTAGGGTAACTTTTTAAGTCTTAATATTTAATCTTCTTTTGTCTTTTTCCTTAAATGGGATTTTCTTTTCCTTTAACATAATTCCGATACTTCAATGTATTTATATAACTTGTTTTGTCTTTATTTTTCTTCTTATATCAGTTCATCATCATTTCTTAACTGACTTTCTTTTCGTCACAAATAATTGTATAAAAATAATTCACTCTCTCACGAGGAAATTCGTTTACTCAATAAAAATTCCATACGCCATTATGGTAGGAGTTGTGGGCTCTATCACGAGGAAGAATTTTATTAGTCCTATGTACGTGGTATAATCATACTCCTTGTATATAAAAAATTATTTCTTTTCCACAGTCATTTTTAATTTTTCCTTTTTAAGATATGTTTCTTTATCTTGTTGTCATATTTATCGTAAGTAAAAATCTTTGCATTTACGTGCATTTCTCAACAAAAATTTTCATTGATTGAGACATTTCCGTCTCGAATATAAGTCCTTTATGCTGGATTTTCCAATTTCTGTCCAACATCTTTAAATACTTTCTTTTATCTTTCCTTATTTATAAACATATTGTTCGAATACTAATATCTTATATTTTCAGGTTAATTTTATTTATCATAATAACTTTCTTCGTAAAAATTTGTCGCTTTAGCGAATTCCTATGTAGTTCATTCGTTTCAATTTTCAATGCCAAACACGTCATATCATCATAATATTAAATTTAGTACTTAGTTTAAAAATAGTAAATACTGTTATAAACAAATAACTTCCTTATGCAAAAAGTGCAGAAAAAGCAGAAATACATCAATCAAAATAAACTTATTTACGTACTCGTATGGTTAAAAATAATTATTTTAATATATATTTCTTCGATATAATATATACGAATTGTTATATTTCTATTAAAATAAAACTATCGATTAAGATTATCTATACAGGGTGAGTTTTTAGTGCGGGATCGGTCGATAATTCCATTACGGTATAGAATATCGAACAAAGTTATTTAGAAAAAATGTAGGCAATGATATTCTCTGCGCTTGGAAAATATGTCCATTTCTACAGGGTGATCAATAACAGCGTGGTATATCAAACATATAATTTTTTAAATGGGACACCCTATATATTTTTTCATATTTATATTCCCCTTATAATTAGTGTTCATATAATATAGGGTTTTGCATTACTATACAAAGTATTTAACAAGTTATGACCATTTTTATTTCGAAATTCCTATGAGATTAACACCCTGTATATAAAGAAGTAATTCATAGACAATATTTTGTTTTATGTAGTAGGATAAACAATATACTGTAGTTTTTAAATTAAGTCCAATTGAAATCATTGACGAATGTTTGTATACAGGGTGAACTACAAAACCAAATTACGATTTTCTCTATTTTTTTAAATGGATCACCCTATATTTTATTTTTCAAAAATATTGTATTTATTATACTCTTTCATTTTTATATAGCATTCCCTATATCTAAACTTATTACTTTCGGAGATATTTTTATTTTCTTCAACTTTCGGGAATACATTCAATTTTTCTAGTAGAAATAAGTTAGTATTGAATGATAATTAAACAAAATTATTTTTATTCGATAAATAACTAACACACAATATAAACCATAGCAATATGCAAGGAATGTATCAATAAATGTGATATTAAGGAATTATCATATTTCCCTAATATACAAGAATCATACAATTCCAACAAAAAAATATAGGTATCTTGTGTATAATAAAATTACAAGATTATTTTTATAAACAACTCACACAAAACAAAAATCAAAACAATATACAACTAATTTAGTAGTTTTTAGATTATTATATCAACAGCATTCTAAGCCAAGAAGTTTTTAGTAACACATTCGTAATTGCAGATTGTGACCCTCAGTTATTATTAATATAATTTTCATATTAAATTTCATTATTATGCATCAAGAAATCCCTACTTTGTTAACACTCAAACTAGGTGATCTATAAATGTTTAAGGTGATATTGTTAGAGATTATGTGATTGGTCCACATTTTTTGACGGTTGAGGTTTTTATACGACGGTGTTCCAGTTCTTCCAGAATTGATTTTTTTCAGGTGGGGCTATATAAAAAACCTTTTATACCAGAAGCATCCAACAACGCTTGATGATATGAAAAATAGAATAAAAGAAGCTTTTAATAATATTGACTTACAAAAATGTTAGAAATGTGGCTCGGTCATTTGAATATCGGTTACAAAATTGCATAGACGTTGAAAGTTGTCATTTTCAACATTTACTTTAGACTTAAATCCTTAACATCACATTAATTGGTACATTCATTAAATTTTATTATGGTTTATTATTTTTTTGTTAGTTATTTATTGAGTAAAAATATTTGTTATATTATTACATAATACTTATTTGTAAAGTTATTTATATTTATAAGAATTGAATGTATTCCCGGCAAATGAAGAAAACTAAAAATATCTCAGAAACTAATAAGTTTAGGTATAGGAGATGCTATATAAAAATGAAAGAGTATCATAAATACAATATTTTAAAAAAAAAATAAAATATAGGATGATCGATTAAAAAAAATTGAGAAAATCGTAATTTTGTTTTGTAAAAGTGCTTATAAAAATGAATGTTCTACTAAAAAATTCTTGGCTTAGAATGCTGTTGATATACCAATCTAAAAACTGTTACATCAATTGTATATTGTTTTGATTTATGTTTCATGTAAGTTATTTATTGAATAAAAATAATCTTGTTATATTATTATATACAATACAAAGTTTTTTTGTAGGAATTTTACGATTCTTGTATAGTAGGGAAATATGATAATTTCTTAATATCACATTTATTGGTATATTCACTGCATATTGCTATGGTTTATATTTTGTGTTAGTTATTTATCTAATAAAAATAATTTTGTTTAATTATCACTCAATACTAAACTTATTTCTACTAGAAAAATTGAATGTATTCCCGAAATTTGAAGAAAACTAAAAATATCTCGGAAAGTAATCAGTTTAGATATAGGGAATGCTATATAAAAATGAAAAAGTATATTAAATAAAATAATGTTGAAAACTAAAATATAGGGTGATCCATTTAAAAAAATAGAGAAAATCGTAATTTGGTTTTGTAGTTCACCCTGTATACAAATATTCGTCAATGATGTGAATTGGACTTAATTTAAAAACTACAGTATATTGTTTATCTTATTACATAAAAAAAATTATTCTCTACGAATTACTTCTATATATACAGGGTGTTAATTTCATAGTGATTTCGAAATAAAAATGGTCATAACTTGTTAAATACTCTGTATAGTAATACAAAACCATATATTATATCAACAAGAATTATGAGGGGAGTATAAATATAAAAAAATATATAGGGTGTCCCATTTAAAAAAATATATTTTTGATATACCACGCAGTTACTGATCACCCTGTAGAAATGGGCATATTTTCCAAGCGTGGAGAATATCATTGCCTACATTTTTTTTTAAAAACTTTTCTTGATATTTTATACCATAATCGAGTTATCGACCGATCCCGCACTAAAAACTCACCCTGTATATGATATGTATTTCTCAAAAAGAAATCTTCTAAATTAGTGAAATACTTCTAAAACTTAATAATATACGAAATATACGAAAAAATTTTACATAATTTAATTATATTTAAGTAATAATTAATAATTCTAGTTCCTCTAAAATGATTATATTTATATTATATTAATAAAAAAAATTCATATCTGTGAGACTGTATATGCAATTTAAAAAATAGCTAAAAAGTTACTCACGATTACACATCTGTTCACTAGGTATTGTCCATTCCTTTCCATTTTTGTCCTCTTGACGTTTGGGCGTGACCCCATGTCTTCAAACCTTCGTCCATGTCGACGTCTACCATTTGGACTCCCTTATCGTTGGCCTCTTTAGCTCCATATAGTCTAACGATACCAATTAATATGAGGATTGGTACTTTACCCCAAATTTTCTTCGTTTCCTCCAGTTTTTTGCCATCTTTCCTGTTTTCTACTGCTTCAGAAGTCCTAGTTCGTCTCTCAAAAGGTCGCCATATGGTGGTAAGCGGGGTTTGATTAACAGGAAGGCACTATGTGCTCATAACTACTTTATTTGGTTAAACTAATACCATATAAATGTATTCAGTTGATAGGTGACATTATTCTGCTCTAACGGCAGCAACCTCCCAAACCTAACTAACTAATTCGACTGCCCCACTAATGACTCAAATCTGATCGTGTTCCCATATTTATCAATACTTCGTTTTGTAAATATGTTTGTATATATTCTCGTTATTGTGTCAAATGAATAGTCACAACCTTGTTGAGTAAGCAGAACGTGCAATTCAGCTAAGGTGTTCTACTTTGCAATTATTATAACAAATATGCGTGATGTAAGTCATGTTTATTGTTTTATAAATAAATATATAACGAATACTTTAGTTAATTTAAGGATTTCTAAAATATCTAAATAATGAGATAAATCCCATTATAGTACGGCGGTATTCCAATTGGTTTATTTTGGTAGTAAATAAAATGGTACGGCTTTCAGACATTGCAGAAGCATAAATAAGGTCACAAGGAAACCACATATAGCAAAAACTCTTCAATTTTTTGCAGATACCGCGTTTTAATTGAGGACGGCAGTATAATACCTACACTTTCTGCCAGGTATGAAAAGTATACGTCGGATAGTTTTAAAATAGTGAGCAAAAATAGTGTTTAAATTTTTAAATAAAACACCCTGTAACTCAGTAATGAGCCATATTTTATTTAAGCGATTTTGGTTAAATCTTAATATTTTGATGTCTTTTATCACCCATTAGCTAATGTCCAATTAATTATGGGACACCCTGTATATTATTCGTTTGGCACCTCTTGATATTGGTTTATTTCTTAATAGCCTATTTAATGCAAAAACACGCGTGTTTGCTTTCATTAGTCTATTTTGGATTTCTGCTTCTACACTGCGCGTCTTAGAAAACGGGCACCCAAAAAATGGGTCATTTTTGATGTCGCGTATCTCCTAAACCTGTTGTCCGATTTACGTGATTTTTTGAATATCTTATAGCCTTATTCTTTGTCAATATCCCTGTAATAATATTTTTGCTAAACAGCTAAATTTTCATTGTATATCGGGTGTACGAATCAAACTGTGTTTTTCCCAAAGTTCGCCACACCCTGTGGAATATTCTAGCATTTATAAAATACTGAAATTAAAACCCAACTATAGCCTCAGGTTTTCTTAACATTTTGTTGGTAGGTTTTAAGAGATAGTTATTACGAATTTTTTGACTTGCAATTAAGACTTTTATATTCGCTATTGGCGTGAATACGGGTAATATGACCGATCATATTACCCGTATGCACGCCAATGGTGAATATAAAATTCTTAATTGTATGTCAAGAAATGTGCAAAACGAAGCATTTGCGGACATACGAGTATAAAGCAAACTGTCATTATTTTTTAATGCAGAACTACCCCTTAAAGTTTGTCGCAGTTGTTTAGAAACACCCTGTACTGAAAAAGAACATGGCTAGTTGTTAAAGTACAGTAGAGCGTCGATTATCCGAACTAATTGGGGGACAGAGGTGTTCGGAAAATCGATTTTTTCGGATAATCGAACTGTATTGATATAGCAATATTTTTTATCCATATTCGAATGAAAGCCTTATTTACATAATATCTTTAGTGACAAATAGGATAGAAATTTAAAAAAAAGTGCTGTATTGGCAACAAAATGAAGATTTGTAAGCATTAAAAAATTTCATAGAAAGGACAATACGCTTTCGTTTAGGCATTTTCAATCGAGTTTTTACACAAATTGGGAGTTCGGATAAGCGGTCGTTCGGTTGATCGACGTTCGAGTAATCGACGTTCTACTCTACCTAACTTTTGTATTATCCAACGTAAGCGAATGAATAAAAAAACAGAATGTTAAGACAACCTGAGGCTATAGTTGGGTTGTAATTTCAGTATTTTATAAATGCTAGAATATTCCACAGGGTGTTGCGAACTTTGAGAAAAAAAACACAGTTTGATTGGTACACCCGGTAAACAATGAAAATTTACCTGTTTAGCAAAAATATTAAAGGGATATTGACAAAGAATAAGGCTTTAACATATTCAAAAAAATCACTTAAAAATTACCCATTTTTTAGGGTGCCCGTTTTCTATGACGCGCAGTGCGTATTTGGTTTTCGTGTTATAATTGTTCTTAGATATTCGAACTTCTCAACTTCCTCAAATCTATATGTATTATTATTTGTTTGCACTGTTAAATACTTTCCTCTTACATATTCTTGGTCTATGCATTCCATGTATTTCGTTTTTATGTCAATATATAGTCCTTTTTGTATGGCTTTTTCTTCTATATAATTCTTTAGTTATCCGTATCACTTCCTGTTTGTTCCTTGCTACTATTGCCATATCATCAGCGAACGCCAGACATTGGAAACTCCAGAAGATGACGTGTCTGTAGTGACCTGTTGGGCACCAGGTGCTTCGGGGGGTCGGTTATGATGGTGTAGTCGTGTTCAGCGACCCAAAAAACCCTCGAGCAACAAAAGCTGGCCCTTAATATGCTTATTTTGACATGTTATAGTACTTTTGGATGCATTTTATGCACTTTAAAATGTAATTATGCATTTCCACCCATTTTTTTTATGGTAGACTTTTTTCCTGATATCATCCTGAACATAATGCAAAAAGTTGCAAGCCTCTAGGTGCTGTATTTAAAAATCGATTTATTCGGGTGTTTTTAGTGCTAAATGCCCTGGTCTAATATTTCATTCTTTACTTTTAATTGGTTTTCCGTTCTTCTTAGTGTTAGTTATATCATGTTAATAAGTTTTCTGCTTATTCCTATGGTTTGTTTTTAAATCAAGAGGGGTGATTCAAATTTACCGCGCTGTAATGCTTGTTTGTAATTGGTCCAACAGCAGGCAAGTTTACTCCCATGATACAATAAATTTAGGAGATATGACACCAAAGTGTTTCAAATTCGTTCGGTTCTGCCCATGACGTCAATACGTGACTAGTTAGCGGCGCCAATTTGAAATAACCTATGGACATGGATAACATGAAGAGTGGAAGCATTTTGGTAACAAAATTACGGATTATTTATGTTAAATTTCTTTTTACGAAACGTAGTGATAAAATAATGGATATAAACTTTTATGAATTATGGATTTATTGAAGATACAATAGGCAAATGTGCACTTAAAATAGTGATGTTTTCATTAAAATTATTATCACACTAACGTAATTATGACATTCACTGAATACAATGAGAAAAACCTACTAAATTTCAATACTTTCCGTTATTAAAAAGGTTTTTCGCATCTACATTAGTCCCGTCTTTGAGAGGATGTGGAATCTTATTTTCGTTAAGGGTTTGGTTATCACAACTTGTTCTGCAGTGGAAATTTGTGTGAAGGCTTTTTAGTTTGATCACAATTTCTTAGGTTATATCTTCCTGTTTCCATATCTACCGATTCTTTTATGGTCATCTTCACCATTCTGTGAGATTATTTCAGTATCGATCTCATTTTGTTCTAATTGAGAAATAGCTATATAATGGTGGTCATTTTTAGAATTATTTTCTATAAGGAGGTATTGTAGAGGCAATTGAACTCGTTTCTGACCAGTTTTTCCAAATGTTTAACCTGTTATATAAATAGCAGAAACAAACAACAACAAATGACAAAAATGTCGGGATCGTCACGTATTGACGTCACTTGACATTTGACAGGAGCTGCGTGGTGTCATATCTTCGGTATTATTATATCATGGTTTACACCACTGTTATAAAATTTTGACACTATTGACATTTATCAAATTTTGACACAATTGGCATTTCATAGGTTAAGTTATATCGGCGATTTTTGTGTTTTCTGCGTTATTTCTTTAATTTTTAGATTTTTAGTCTGCTTTTATATAAAAAGCAGTTGTTTTTAGAACTCTTAATATTAATTATTAGCGACATATTAATATAATATAATATTTATGGATTACCGTCGAGGGCCGACATGATCAACCAAAAAAGAAGATGTATTTGGTGATTATTCTAGTGACTTTCTTGGGTGGGAATCTGTCTTTTTAGTTTACTCCTCCTGGTTAAAAAATAAACTATAGTTCTTTAAGTGATTTATAAAATTCCTTCCTCCTTACTTTATCAAATGCTTGTTTAAAGTCTATAAATAATATCATAGTTATATAGTATGTATTATGTTATATATGATTAAAAAATAAAATTCAGCACAATTTTAACCCGCAACCCGTTAAAAAACCCATTATTTCTATTCAACTGAGCTTGATGCTATGTTGATGTTAAGGCCGTCCTCCTCTCCCACTCAATTTATGATATTTATTAAATCCTACAGCTTTTATATATTGTTCGCTATTATGGTCGTATCGTCAGTATATCTTAGGTTATTAATAGGAAAACCATTAAAGTTTATGCCTTTTTCGTTGTGTTGTGTAAGCTGAAATGTCTTGTCTGCATAAATGTTGAACAGTAGTGGGGACAGAATACAACCCTGTCTTACGATCACCGTTTCCCACGATCCGCAATATCGCGGACGGACGCGGACCAGCTCGCACCGACGCACCATGGCAAGTGTCCCGTCCGTGGTAGCACAAACACGTCTGTGCTGGTGTGAGGTATCCATCGAGAGTCGGTAACATCAAAGGTCTGGTATGAGCCCGTGCGACGTGTTTTAACAGACGGCAAGTCAGAAGTTGTTCATTCGCTGACACGAGTAGTTGTCTGTGGTGTTGCTAAAGTTTGTTGCAGTTGGTTTTAAGAGCTTTTTGCTAAAAACATGGAATTGACGAACGAACTTATTTTTGATTTTTTAAATCTGTATTAAAATGAACCAACTTTATTACCAGAGAACGGCACTTCTCGCCAGTGGCGCACACCTACACGCGACACTATATACATATACACGAAATCTTCGATTTTCTAAATCTGACTGAATTGAAAATTGGGCCAACTCCCATCTTAAAGTTCAGGAAAAGACTCACCCATTCATATGTCAACCATCAATTTTGGTCCAAGGGTGTGGATTTTACGGCCCTTCCTATTTAGGGTCTGTTTTTCGTTCTCGTCCCCAAAACTCCCAAAAACTTCGAAAATTTAACTCCGACCTTTGCGGCTTCTAATTGAAGCGATCATTACCTTTCCAACGCATGTCTAATTTTTAAAATCGGTTATACCGTTCAAAAGTTACCGAGCTCAGAAATATGAGTCAATTTTTATTTAAAAAAGGGAAAATGTTTGTGGATATGTATGTATGTATGTGTGTGGAAAAGTTAAACCGATCTGAATTTTTTTTCTGTGTTTGAAGAGGGGTTGAGGGTCGATTCAGAACCGGTGTAGTTTGTGAGTTTTGACCACCCATAAGCCAGCTATAGGACTTGGTAGGAACAAAACGGCATATTTTTTGGCGGTATATATCTTCGGTTCAAGAAGAGACAGGAGAACAGTAAATACACCAAATCAATAGCGTTGAGTTAAGCTTTCAAATGCTAAGCTGTCAGGATCAGACATACACAGGGCTCAGTATAGCCTAAAAACTGAAAAACTAAACTTTGAAAATTTTGGTTTTTCGACACTACTCAAATTTTCAACCTACGAATTACGCCAATAACTGAGCGTTTGTAGAAGGACTCTAGACGAATCTAACGGTGTATAACTTATATCTGGGAAAATTCGAATTTTTAAGTTATAGGTTTCATAAGTATGATCAAATCTATTTCTTATGGGAAAAACGGTTTTTCAAGCTCAATAATTCCTGTAATAGCTTCAGTCATCATACTTGACCATGCATAAGATGCATAAGATACTACTTCTCAATACGTTTCAAACTCATGTTTAGTGGACAAAATCGGTTAAGCCGTTTAGAAGTTATTAAGCTACAAAAGTATAATCCAATTAACGATTATTCCCTAAATGGTTTATGTAGTTGTAGTGGTTACGACGCTAATTTGATCTGGCAACGGGCAATCCGAGTTCATTTACCGGCCATCCCAATATTTTTTTTCAATCTATTTCGAATAGAAAAAAGATCTAGTGTACATTCGATGGACACTAGATCATTTGGGAGATAATGCGACGAAGGCGACCATTTATAAAGCTTAACGTGTAATCGAGAAACATTGCATTCAACATTATACTTTAATTTATAAATAACTTTGAAAAACTCCTGATACAAGAATAAAAAACCGCTAAACACCGTAAAAATGAGTGGCGCATACAATATTCCAGCTACAAAAGATCTGATATGAATATTACGTGGCGCGAAAATGTATTTTCATTTTGATGCAAAACAAAATTCTAGTTTTATTTTAAAAGATTTTTTCATAATATTTGCTAAATTTGAATTAAACGCGCCACAAAAGAGTTTCAAAATTCAAACTGTATCAAAGTTACTCTTTTGTGGCGCGTTTTACTTCAAATTGGGCAAATATTCTGAAAAAATCTTTTAAAATAAAACTAGAATTTTGTTTTGCATCAAAATGAAAACATTTTCGCTCCACGTAATATTCATATCAGATCTTTTGTAGCTGGAATATTGTATGCGCCACTCTTTTTACGGCGTTTAGCGGTTTTTTATTCTGGTGGAATTCTACAGCGCCAGATCATAAGAACAGGAACGATATATACGATGCATGGAACCGTATAAAGAATCAATTAAAGGATAGTACTGTTTAGATTAAAGAGTTTAAAAAAGAAGCGAGTTAAATGTTTAAATCAAACACTACACTGACTGTCACGGACGATAGGAATAGCTCTGTCTGCGGTGCGTTGCCGTTCGCAGACCGTGGGAAGGAGGTGTAACGTTGTCAAAGGCCTTCTTCTCTACTTTTTTTATTTCTAATGAGTCCCCTTCATAACACACTCATAGAGTCACACCCTCTAAGGGGAAAATTCACTTAACTCAGTAAAGAGAATAGTATGTACTGTCTGAGTACTTTTCATTCTCCATTGTCTTCATATTTGAATTTCCAGATCTCTGTACTTCAGATCTATGTGCAGATTACTATTGTTAGGCATCGCCGCATCAATTAGAGTTGTTTGTCTTGATAGTTTTAGTTTATTAACTAGTATGAGATCCGATTAGTTGTCTAATAATAGCTTGTAGTTGTCATTCTCAAGTATACTCTCGGGAACGTACCTATTGATAATATGGTAGATTGGTTTGGAGAAGTCCTAGTTTAATACTTACATAATAATACATAATATAGTTATCTCTTGATGAATTATCTTTGCTACTGACTCATGCAGTTTCTTATATTCCGTACTATTAATTAAAACGTTTTTATATACTTGGCTTGGTCTTTGTAACTATGTCACTATATCCGCAAATTTTGTAATCCATTTTAAAAATAGTTCTATGCTACCTAGGCACTTGAAATTTTCATAATAGCTCAGAACTAGCTAACAATGCAGTATTTAACTGCTATTATATGGATAAAACGTTTTTTTTTTTAATTTCAAACTATTCCATTTTAAAGCGCGTTAATAGATCGATAGGTGGTATCTCAGTGGTAGAGCATTAGACTGCAGATCGAGAGGTCCCGAGTTCGAACCCAGCTGTGCGTATCTTTTTTTAATTTTTTTAATAAAGTTCTTAAAAAAGTTCTTTTTTATAAAAGTGTAATTATTATTATTATTATATTATTTTAACTAGTACAACAAAATGATTTGTTTAATTTGTATTTTAAGAGAACTATTTTCAAAGTGGAAATCGTAACATCAAAATAAACTTATTTTCAATTAAAATTGTGATTAATTCCCACGAAGTAAAGTAGACAACATAGGAATGTCATAAGAAAATAGTTTAAGAACTGTATAAAAGATAGTTTATTATACTTATTCTTTATAGGTACGATGTTAATATGGACCCAGATATGGTAGAGGCAGCTCTAGGGACTTCGGGTGAGGAGATCGGCGATAAAGAAGCAACCAAACAAGAAGCCAATTATCAGGAGTATAGCGGTAATCAAGTGAAATTGGAACTCGAAGTAACGTTAACGCCTGAAATTGTTAGTACGCCACCTGTAACGACAGTAGTGGACACCACCAGTACTTCATCGTCACCCGCTGTAACACCGCCTGTAACCAAAGTAAGTTTAGTATTATTTTACACAGCTACTGGTTTAATATCAATATAGTATGATACAATTAATCCAAAAAAGGCCTAACCCACACATCCAAAGTAAAAGTTTCCCTCCAATACCTAATTGTTCTATATGGACCACATATTGTTCAGCAAAAAGTTACACCATTTTGAGCGTCGGGCTTGGGGGGGGGGAAGAAATCGGTAAATTAGTGTAGTTTTTTACGTTTTTCGTCAATATTTCGAAAACTATGCGGTTTAGCGTGAACAATATTCTACACAAAAATGTTCTACATTAAATTTGAAACGAAAAAGGTCCTATGCATAATCTAAAATTAACGGTTCCAAAGTGTACATGTTGACATTATTGTAATTTTTAGATTTTTCAGTAAAGTAAAGCTGAACAGAAATTACTAATGGATTTTATTAAACATCCATATTGTGCAATCATATTGTTGTCTAATAGACTAATAGAGGATAAGTTGCACAACAGAGGGTTATATGTTTGATGGATACATAGGCGTAACCAGGGGGCGGTTTTGGGGGTTATAAACCCCCCCCCCCGCCATTTGGATGTACTTTGAGCTCTATACGCCATTAATATTCCATACCACCCAGAGACCATCAAGTAGTTGTAACCTCCCCCCTTAGGATCATCCTGGTTACACCTCTGGATGGATACCAGCAATTAAATACAAAAGATGAAAAACACATACGCAGAGCACTTTCTAGCATTGAAGGAAAAGTTGAAGACTCAATCCATGTAAATATAAACCAAAGTAAATTTTTAGCTGACGCTAACAAAATGGTCCTTATTTCACATCATACAGTGCACTTGCAAGGATCATCAAGCATCGGGTGACGTTGACTTACATATTAATAATAGTTTTAACAGCTATTATTGATGAAGCTAAGAAAGACGTTGAATCTTGTGGTATTGGAGATGACATGGACCTACTAGTTTTGTTGACTGTCCACGCACCATCAGAGAAGAAATTGAAAATGGTGATACCAAAAAAGGCAATCAGCAGGAGAAAATCTATACTATTGCTGACATTCAGCGATGCATTGAGAATATGAAGGATGTACTCCTTGCAATATACGCCTTTACAGCATGTGACACGGTATCAGCTATCTACAAGAAGGCAAACATTGCACCGTATAGGACAGTGCAAGCCATCGACGCTCTTCGTAGAAAACTTCTAGTCTTCAATGACCCCAAAGCTGACCCCAGTGCAGTAGCTGACGCCGAAAAGCATTTCCTTCTTGCAATGTTTGGTGCCAGGAACGTGGAAGATCTAGATTGTTTTTTACCAGTCTTACTTGAAGGCTATTGCAAAGCAACCTATACATTCTTTGCTCAAGTTAGCTTCACTACCCCCCACTTCAGGAGCTTCCAACCAGCTTTCGTTCAGAATAAGAAGAAGAATCCGATCGAATGGGGTTGGAAGAAGTTTAACGAACACCTGATGCCAATTACAACAGTACGTTCTGCAGCTTCCGAGGAATTGAGTGGTCTAAACTGCTCCAGCATATGCAGCAATTCCTCAGGCCTAGGATATGATAATAGGGACACAACCATCATAGACGAAGATATGTAGAAGAGGACGATGTTGTATTTGAAGAGGACTGAAACTGATGAATAAGTTTACTCAAATTGATGAATATTTAAATTACTTGAAACTCATTAATTATTATGCAAGACATTTTGGATATTTACAATTATGTATTGTTTTGTTGGAATTTACTGTTGGAAAAATATTCATATGGGCCATTCCACGAACATACGCCTGTTTTGGATTACTTCGACAACGAATATTTTACTGTGCAACATAAGAAGTACGAAAGTAAATGGCGCTAATAATTATTCCAATAAACAACAATGTAATTTGCAATTTACTTTCGTTCTTCTTATTTTGCACAGTAAAATATTCGTTGTAGAAGTAATCCAAAACAGGCGTATGTTCGTGGAATAGGGTATACGACATTGTCCATAGAAAGTTCAGAGTGGGTTTTTCCGTACCACAGGTTATATGGCCTAGGTCTGTGGAAGCGTCTTTCACTTAAAAAGTAACGCCCCTTAAGAAAGGGGTGACGTTGACGTTCCTTCAAGGGCTTATCACTAACATACCACCGGGCACTAAAATAGCAAATTAATTTACAAAGCACAATCCTGTTAAAGAGAATTAGTTTTCTCAGTATGAATACATATTATAATTTGCCAGACAAATATAAAAAATATGGAAAACCTCTAATTTTACCCCTCCATAACTCCTAAACCGTTGATTTTAGATCAATTATTATTATATTTTTAGACTTTAGTATTTAGATTTTAGTATAGAATATTTTTGTTAGAACCTTCTTCATGCTAAACCGTATAGATTTCGAAATATTTGCGAAAAACGTAAAAAACTAATAATTTACCGACTTCTCCCCCTACTCCCCCCATATCCGACACTCGAAATAGTTAACTTTTTACTGAACTATAATTATGTGGACCATTTAGAACAATTAGGATAATAACTTTTACTTTGGATGTCAGGGTTTGGGTCTAATATTCTATTCTAAGATCAGTTTATATCAGTAACAGTTAACAAAAAAATTAAAGATCTTATAAAAATATAAATTATTGAATATTTTTCAACAATTTTTTTTTTGTTTATATGTACTGGTAACGTAACGCAACTTTTTCTGCAAAATAAAATATTTATAGTGCTTATTATAACACAATGAATAATTTTTTGAATTAGTTTTTCAAGCTTTATAATTATTTAAATAAATTAAGGGTCAAATTGAATTTAGCTAGTCTTAAATGAAAGATTTTCCGTCTAACTTTACAGAAAAAAAATCGTAAAAACCTTCATAAAAACATAAATTACTGCAACAGTTAAAATAGCAAATTTTGCAGAAAGATGACCCATTTTTCCGGTTCCTAACCGTTTCGGATGTTGAAAATCATATTGGCAATCATAACCTTGCTCGCTGCGGCTCAAAACTGTTCCATTGAGGTCTTCTTAACCATGTTCTCAAATTCCGCAGCTATGATATTCTCCTTCAACCGGGTCCTCGCTTACCTTTGACTTTACCTTGCAATGTGAACTGCAGCAGGGAGTAACGGTGCCGATTTCTCATAACGTGTCCCAGATACTGTAATTTTATGCGTTTGACGCTAAACACAATCTCCAGTTCCTTCTTCATTCTTCCTAGGACTTCCTTGTCCGTGATCCTTGCTGTCCATTATATTCTCAGCATTCTTCTATAATAAAGCCACATCTCAAATGCTTCAAGTTTTTAATAGTGGTGTCTGTAAGCGTCCATGCCTCCGCTCCGTACAACAATACAGAGAAAACGTGACATCTCAAATGTCTAATTTTTGTATGTAGGGATATGTTGTGGCTTTTGAGGATGGAGCTAATTTTGTTAAAGACCGTTCTTTCCTTTCCTATGCGGCACTTTATTTCCTGTACATTGCTCCACTGCTTATTTATAATAGTTCCCAGGTAGCAATACTGTTTTAGGCGCTCTATCTGCGTTCCATTAATGTATAGATGAGCCCCGTTTATATTCTGCTTGCTGATAATCATTTGTTTCGTTTTCTGGGTATTAATGTTTAGTCTGTACTGTTGACTGTAATATCCGAATTATCTTGCAAAGGATAGTACTCGTTGATTCTATCCATTAGCCTCTGAAGACCCTCTAAACTATCTGCTATCACCATGGTGTCGTCGGCATATCTAATATTGTTTACTCTTTCTCCATTTAGAAAGATGCCTTCGTTTATATTGGATCCCAAACCCTTTTTTCAGTGCGTCATGAATTTTGACGTCATATAGGATTTTAAGAATGTCGCAAATCATTGCATGACATTTTAGTTAAATCTGAGAGTTGTCAGAATATTTACATTTATATTTATATAATCATCAATATTTATACAAATATTTGTCAGAATATTAATATTTAAAATATTTTAATGTAAAAATAAATAAATATAATATAAAATTTCACTATATAATGTCCAAATATAAGAATGACATAAAATATTTATATTTACGTCGCTAAAAAATACTAACCTAGAAATTACAATTGTCATTTTACCATATGATCGATTATTTTTGTATCAAATTATCTTACTCGCCTCATTGATTGGTTATCTATTTAGAGTATTGTAATCACCAACCAATTATACATCTATAAGTATAAATCCGTTTTAATGTGCAAATACCCGTCAAGGAATACATAATTTTCTAAGTTCAATGTACAGAGTGTCTGCGTAACTTGGAACCATGTGGGAAACTGTTTTAATATCAATTTTACGAAAATAAGTTATTCTTCATAAAGGGCTCTGCATAGTCTAATACCTATGACGCAATCATCAGATATCAAATTTTATCAATAATATACGAGGTATGTCCAAAAAAATGAATTTCGCTCAAGAGTAAAGTGCCTTTAGATTTCACAATATCAAAAATTTTTATGAAGAAAAGTTGTTTGTAATTAAAAATGATGTTATAATATGCATTTACACTCTTTTAATTGAAAAAAAAAAAATTTGAAAATTTTCATCAAATTAGGGATACCCAACGTCATTTTTATTTTATGATAACTCCGTAATTATTAATTTTGCGAAAAAAAGTTATTCTTTATAAAAATTTATGAATAGTCAAAAAACTAAGATGCAATCATAAGATATCAATTTTTTTAATTTTATACGAGGTATGTCAAAAAATATGACTTTCGCTCAAGAGTAAAATACCTTTATAGTTCACAATATTTCAACTAGAAGAATTCAATTGCATATTGAAACATAGTTTTTAATTCTGAACAACTTTTTATAATAACAAATTTTAATATTGTGAAAAATAAAGGTACTTTACTCTTCAGCGAAATTCATATTTTTCGACATACCTCGTATAAAATTGACAAAATTTAATATCCTATAATTTTATCTTAGTTGTTAGACTATGAAGAACGTTTTATGAATACATTTTTTTCGTAAAATCAATAATAACGGAGCAATCATAAATAAAGTGATGTTGAGGGTCCGTGATTTGAGGAAAATTTTCAAAAAAAAATTTTTCACTTCGAGGAGTGTAAATGGAGATTACAACATAATTTTTAATTACAAACAACTTTTCTCAATGACAATTTTCGATATTTTGTAATATAAAGGTACTTTACTCTTGAGCGAAATTCATATTTTTTGACATACCTCGTATACTGTTAATAAAATTTGATATCTGATGATTGCGTCTTAGGTTTTAGGCTATGCAGAGCATTTTATAAAGAATAACTTTTTTTTGTAAAATTGATATTAAAAAAGTTTCCCATGTGGTTCCAAGTTACGCAGACACCCTGTATAATAATCACAGAGGTAGGTTCGTTTTTTTCTGTCACTTCCAACTGTAATGCGTTAGAGAGAATTCGATAATCTGTGACGCACTGAAAAAAGGGGCGATACTCAACCTGTGGCCCGCGGGCCGCATGCGGCCCTCTTACGTTTTTTATGCTGCCCGAGGGCTAACTAAAAGGCCCTGTAAATGATCAAATTGTTTTGAACTCAAGGAAGATAGTTGGTGGTGGCTTTTAGCATTTATTTGCGACATAACAGAAAAACTTGGCGAACTGAATCGTCGTTTACACATCAAAAGGTAAACATAAAATTATTTTTGTAGTTGACAAATAAAGTATTTGCTTTCGTAGACAAGCTAAAGATGTACATCGAGGTAATTAATATAAAAAATCTGCATAACTTTCTGACATTGGTGAAAGCTCAAACAAGATGGAATTGATGTATTTCCAGAAAACTATGCTACTTGTTTCTAATTTTCTAGTTTTCTTGAGCAAGGAATTTCAGGAAAGATTTAATGATTTGTGAAACATTAGGAAATGTCTTCTATTAATGGAAAATCCCTGGTACTTAGAAGTAGCCGCAACTATACAACTTGCGGCCGTTGGGATTTAATAGCGCAAAGTTGTCACATAAACTAATTAATTTTAAAAATGATACAAATCTGGAGGCAATTTTTTAAGAAAAACAAAACGCAAATCAATATGAAGAATTCTGGAAATTAGTACCGGATAACTATAAAACTCTCAAAAGTTGCGCTTACTTGTTCCTCACGTTGTTCGCTTCATCATACCTGTGCGAATCGTCATATTCAGAATTGAAATATGCAAAAAAATGTTTAGGTAACTATCCTGACACTGATTCGCACCTGGACGATGTTGTTATTTCGTACGGCGTTATCGAAATGCCTCCCACTTTTTCAGGTAAATATTTTCATACATGAAATGCCTCCCAGGTACAATCGAAATGCCTCCGGTTTGTTAAACATTTAGGCTGATATTTTGTCTACTTAATCTCTGTATAATGAGACAATGTTGCCAAATCATAATTTAAATAGGTACTAAAATGTACATAAAATATGGTAACATAAATATTTCACAGTATGACATATTTCTTTTTAGAAAAGAAACTTGTTCCGACAATCTAATAGCCAGCTTTTCTGGGTAATTCCAATTCCGATTCTTATCTCTTCTTAACGATTTCATGAATAGGTACTTTTACCTTAATCTTTTTGTTTGTTTATATTGTACTAAATATGTACTAAATCTGTACTAATGTACTAAAAAAACCTGCAAAGTATTTGTGAAAACACAGGGATGTGAAAATACGATAATTGAATCAATATTAGATCATAACCACGAGAAGTTGTCTGCCGAAGTTTACAATAGAAAAGCCGTAAGCAATCCAATAAAAAGAGCAGCCGTGGAAGATCTCAGCGAAAAACCAATGAAGCTCATCTGTAAAGAACTTAAGAAGACAAATATAGAGACATTTACTATCAATGATATCAATAAGGTGAGACAAAATTTATATTATGCTAGAACCACTAATTCTTTAATTAAACTTCCCAAAAATATATCTGAATTTCATCAAGCTCTTGATTTATCTTCTATTATTACAAATAGAAATGAAAATTTTATAATTAAAAATGACAAACATAATCATATTGTGATATTAACATGCTTTTCAAATCTTCGTTTTCTTTCGACTGTTTCCAATTGGTATGTTGACGGAACTTTTGAATACTGTCCTCGTTCTTTCACTCAATTGTTTAGTATACATGCCTTGAAAAATGGAAATTATATTCCTCTTGTCTTTTGTTTACTTCAAGATAAAAAGTCGTCTTCATATTATCTCGCCTTTAAATATATCATAGAGAAGAATGTTTTACAATTAATTGTCCTCTATCCTCTAAAATAACAACTTCAGACTTTGAAATTTCCATTTATAATGGTATTCGTATGGCATTTCCTGAAGCAGATCTTCATGGATGTCGTTTTCATTTGGGACGGGCATGGCATAGAAAGGTTCAAGCACTGGGATTAGCTCCAGAATATCAGAAAAAAGGTGTAGACTGAACCGAAATTACGCATTTTCTTATTTATATTTTTGGTCTTTCATTCTTATATCCTGAAGTTCTTAGCGATTTTTTTGCTACAAATTTGGCAGAAATTAAACCAGTCGATGAAAGAGTCACCCAATTTTGTGATTACCTTGTTGATAATTACATATCTGAAAATTCAACATTACCTCCACATCTTTGGGCTGAGCACTCTTCATCCTTACAAAGAACCACAAACCCATGCGAAAGTGTTCATTCCAAGTATAATTCTTCTTTCTACTGCCCTCTAATTTTATTGATATAATTTTACAATTTCAAATAAATACCTATATTAAAATGAATTCTGTTTCGACACCAAAAAAAATGTTGCCGAAAGTAAAGCAAAAATAAATTTTCTAAATGAAAAAATTTTAGAATTAAGAGAATGTAAAATAAATAGATTAGTATTTGTCAAAGTAGTATGATATAAATTTATAAAAAATATTTTGTATTTTATATTTCTATACACATTTTGTAATATTTTCCAAATAAGTTTTTTGTGATGTTATTTTTAATAAATCTATAAAATATGTACTTAATGTTTTTGTATTTTCTGTTATAGTTATTAAGGTACCAAGGGTATTATAAGGATAATAACGCTTGAGGTCAATGGTGTATATACCGAGGGCCTTTGGTCCGAGGGATATACGTTGACCGAAATCGTTATTATCTATAATACCCGCGGTGCCTTCAGCGTTTAATGTCCGACTAAATTATTTTTTATATGCAAAAAATTTGAGTGAATTTTGAATTATTTAGTTTTAAAATAAGTACATTTACCAACAATAGTCGTAACGTAATTGTGGTAACCATAGTTTTACTTGGGTTGTTATTTGTCAACTTGACAGTATTTAACTAGCCATTTAAATTTAATGCCCTAGGGCGTTAGGGCGTTGTTTTTAAAAATAACGCCCTAGAGCATTATATCATACTTAACAGACTTCGAAATCATGTCATTATTTGTTAAATAATCAACCAGTCGGAAATTAAACTATTAATGTCCGACTGGTATATTCTTTGACAAATAATGACATTATTGCGAAGTCTATTAAGTACGATATAACGCACAAGGGCGTGTTACTGAAAAATAACGCCCTAGGGCCTATTAAATTTAAATAACGAGTTAAATACTGTCAAGTTGACAAATAAAACTCTAAGTAAAACTATGGTTACCACAATTACGTTACGACTATTTCTGGTAAATGTCCTTATTTGAAAACTAATTAATTCAAAATGCATGCAAATTTTTTGCATCTAAAGAATAATTTAGTCGGACATTAAACGTTGAAGGCACCACGGGTATTATAATAATAACGCTTTCGGTCAACGTATATACCTCGGGCCGAAGGCCCTCGGTCTATACACCATTGACCTCAAGCGTTATTATCCTTATACTACCCTTGGTACCTTAATAACTACAATAACAAAAAATAATGGTTATTATAAAATATATTATATTGGTTATAAAACTAATTGTATAGTATGTATAAGTAGTTAGTTGAAATTTATAAATACCGCCTAGTGTGAATAATGTTTAATACATAAAGGTTGAAAATTTAATAACAAAATACCAATTTTGCCAAAAATTTACAAAAGGAAGAAGATGTGGCAACGTTTCACCTTCACCTAAAGATTAGAAGCAGGTAATTTATTTAAAGCTTGGGAGGCAATTCATATGAGACCATTTTAGCGACAGGTAAAAAACCATTTTTCGGGAGGCATTTCATATGCGGCCATTTCGTAAGCGGGCGACTTTGGAAAAATCCTGAAACAGGTCGATTTTTATTTTTAAATTATGCTTTTTTTACATAATATATTATATCATACTATCGTCATCCATCTGGGCGTGACGACGTAATCGATCTTTTTTGAATGAGAATAGGTGTCGTGTGCTAGCTCATTTGAAATTCTCTATATATAGTAATATAAACATTAGCATAATTAAGTATACAGTATGCCCATGCCCAAAAAGTTTTTGTTTTGAATTAAATTAATTGACAAAAAGAAGGAAAAATGTATTTAATTTATTTAATTTAAAATACATTTTACTGTTCTCGGAAAACAGAAGAAAATGTTTGTTTGACAAATAAACATAGTGGAGTCACTGAAGGTGGATATGAGCTATTACCTCCGATTTCGTTGAACCTCCATCGATTTGCATGAAAATTGGTGAGTGGTTAGAGGATATCTCAAGGAACAAAGGTGACATGGTGCCAACTTGCGCTTTTACCCTGGGGGTGGATGCCACCCCTTCCCAGGGGTGAAAATTATTTTATTAAAAATAACCCCATAAGTCGATAGAGGGACAAATTTCAAGCAAAATTTGTTATATAAAGTTATTAAAATAAATCAAAACTTTTTGAGTTATTAAAGATCAAAGATTTTAATTTTTCTTCAGAAAAATGCGTGTTTTTAACCAATTTTTCATCAATAACTCAAAAAGTGTAAGTTTTTACAAAAAAGTTATTATCAAAATTGAAGCTAACAAAAAAATGAAATAAACCCCTTACTACAAAAACCTTTTAATGTTAACTAAAAGTGAGTTAAAGGTAATTGAATGTATATTTTTTTCGGCGAGTAAAAAACTCTTAAGTATTCAAGCTGAAATAACGGGAAACTGATGCAGTTTATAACATAAACTTATTTAACATTTGTCAAAGTACTTAAAAATATCTATTAAATGAGACCCCGAACATAACTATCGTTAAAATTTATGCTCCAAAATTTTTTCAAAATTTATCTTTTAAAGATTTTTCCAAAAAATGTTATTGTTTTTTTTTTTTAATAACTCCGTTCATGTTTACGTTATCAGGTTCATCTAAAAACTGTTTGAAAGATATTTTTAAGTGCTATTTATGCACGTTGAACCTGATCTTTTAAACCCCTTAATTTTTTAAAAATAAAAGTTTAAATGACCCCGATTGCATGGTTCCCACAGCAAAATTTAAGATTTAAACGTTTCTATCTCGGATATTTTTTACCCTATAGAAATAGTAAAACAGGTAAAATATTTGGCACAAAAAAAAACTAAAATTGGATTATATATATTTTTTACGTATATTGAGTATTTTTGGAGTTATTATCAAAAGTATATAAGAATTACAATAATTTTAAAAATTATGATTTTTTTAAATTACATCTTTTTTTCAAAAATATGCATTTTAAACCGGTCAAAATTATCAAAAACATTACTTATGCTAATATAAAGAAGTTTTTGTAAGGATTACTATAAATTTTAATTTTTTTGGAAATGGCGTATGTTTTATTTTTGTTTTTTTCCTAAAAAATTCGAAACGGTTCTTTTATTTTCATTATAACTTGCTTAATTTTGACTCTATTACCTTGTTCTGAAGCTCATTTGATAGGTATTCCGAAGTATTTTGGCAAATGTTTAGCAGGAATATTTTATACATCGCATCGTTTTCCCGTTATTTAAGCTTGAATACTTAGATTTGAGTACTCATCGAAAAAAATACACATTCAATTGCCAATAACTCACTTTGAACTAACATTAGTTTAGTTCTTTATGTGAGGAATGTATTCAATTTTTTATTATTTTCAATTTTAGCAATAATAACTTTTTTGTAAAAGCTTATAGTTTTTGATTTATACGTTAAAAACCGATTTAAAACATGCATTTTTTTACGAAAAAATAAAATCTTTGGTCTTTAATAACTCAAAAAGTGTTTATTTATTTTCATAACTTTATATAACAAATTTTCCTTATAATTTGTCCCTCTATCGACTTATGGTATTATTTTTAATAAAATAATTTTCACCTCCGAGAAGGGGTGGCATCCACCCCCAGGGTAGAAGCGCAAGTTGGCATCATGTCACCTTTGTTCCTTGAGGTATCCTCTAATTACTCACCAATTTTCATGAAAATCGATGGAGGTTCAACGAAATCGGAGGTGAAAACCTTCAGTGACTGCACTAACACTGCTTTTCCCTTAAATCCAATGTTCAAACTGCCAAGAGGCAGGTGCATGGAAGCTTGAACAATAAATTTAAGCGAAAAGCAATCTTTATTTGTGAAATAAACATTTTTTTCTGTTTTCTGACACCAATAAGCTATATTTTGAGTTAAATAAATGACATACATTCTTATTTTTGTGTCAATTAATTTAATTCAAAACAAAAATTTCTTATGCATCCTGTGAATAACCTTTTAAATGAACTAGCACACGACCCCTATTCTAATTTAAAAAAATCATCGATTACGTCATCACGCCCAGATAGATGACGTCACTCATCATCCAACCAATTTACGTCCACTGCTGGACATAGGTCTCCCCCAATTGTTTCCACACTTCACGGTTTTGTGCTGATTGTTGCCAGTTTTTACTAATCCGCCTAATGTCATCTGTCCATCGTGTAGGCGGCGTTGTTCTACTTGCGTTTAAGCGTTTATCTTCTCTTGGTCTTCTCTTGGTTCCTTGGTCATGACGTCACTAGTATGGTACATATTATGCCAAAAAATCGTAATTTAAATCTAAAAATCGATATTTCAGAATTTTTCCTTAACCACTTAACGTGCTTACCCGAGTTAACTCGGTTTTAAACTACGTTTCTATTTTCGCTTAACCGAGTTAACTCGTGTTTAAAATATTTGTACGATATATAAGGCACCTACGCGTTTTAACTCCTCTAGCGCTAAATATCGGTATCCCCACTTGCATGGGCGTCCATACCTATGGGCAGGGGGGGCCGTGTCCCCCCTAGCTTTTCGGGTGCTTTAAACTGTATATGGTTATCCAAAGTATACGAAGTGTAATCTGCAACATCTTCACGTCTGGTCCCCCCTAAAAATTTTTATATGGACGCCCGTGCCCACTTGTTTTCTCGTTTCTAATTTTAAACTTTCTACGATCGACTGCCGACTGGGGTGGGATCACGATGAGTAGAATTCTATTTTGCTGACGTCACGTTCTGCCCTGACTGTGACGTACCTCTGTGTGTAACCCCTTGTTTTAGAGTGTATCACACTGTTAGCAATATTTGACATTATTATACTGGAATAATTGCGATTTTCTTCTCTTACTTGTAGTATTTTGTATGTAAAAAGTTACGACCGAGTTAACTCGGGTGAGGGTATTTGTTATTTTATATTTTTCTAAGAAAATATGCGTTTTTTTTACTTTAGATTATATCTAGTGACAATAGTCTTGTTCGTAGTTTATTTTACTGTAATAAAATAAATAGGTAATTTTTTGACGTATTTTTGCAAATAAATGTGTGCGTTAAGCGGTTAATATCGTCGGCTTACGAAATAACGAATTTATTCCTTTCATTTGCACCATACTGTATATTACTTCACATAGATTGCGGCCCGCAAGCTGTGGCAATAGCTGCTATGTGGTCCAGGGTAAAATAAGGTTGAGTAACGCTGGTATAGAGCCTTGTTAAAAATTCTCCCTGAGTGCACAAATCAAAAAATCATAGGGTACCGTTTAATTTATTTATCCCTTCCATAAGTGGAAAGTTTGATGCGCCACTGTCGACGCATGTGCCACTAAAAAGTGACGGCACAGTGTTCATACGTTTTCTTTTATAAGTATCGTTCGCGGTAACGATTCCGTACTTGTCCAGGACAACTTCGCATGCGCACTTTAAAAATCGCATGCGCACTTTAAAAAAGAGAACGCTCTTTTTTAAAGTGCGCATGCGAAGTTGTCCTGGACGGAATCGTTACCGCGAACGATACTATAATAAAATGCAAATGAGCTGTGTCATAAAAACTGTGCTATTAATAATTTTCAAACGGAGTATACTCTACTTCATAAAAATATGAATTACCGCAGCAGTTAAAAAAGTAAATTGTGTGCAAAAGTGACCAATTTTTCATTATTATTTAAACAATGATCCCGTTATAATAAATCATATACTTTCTTGAAAATATCTTTTGTTCTCACCTAAATTTTGATATAAAATTGGTTCCAACCTGTACGGAATTACATTTTGATTTTATTTTATTTGATCAGGCTATATGAAAATTTTTTGATAATATTGAAATAGTGTTAGATACATACTTTTAAATATTTCATTGTCATTACCTATTAAAATCAAAGGACTTTCTAAAAAGACGTACCGTTTTAATCCGCTGTCAAGATAAATACTTCCTAATTGTATTTTGAGCAGTTTTCGAAGAAGGGGCTTAAACAAACCGCGGCACTATTTACAAAACTACCTGCGCTTCCAGCTTACTTAAATAAATAATTGTAAAATAGGGTGTAGCTTTGTTTGGTTGTAAATAAATACAGCCCACGTAATAAAATGCAAAATAAGAATTTAGCATCAACTGTCGATTTCCTCAACTTAAATCAGTTTTGATCAGTTTTCTGTTAGATTCCGGGAGGTAAAGTTGTTACATTGTAAGCGAAGCATAATTTATTATCCTGTTGGAGAGTGAGTCATAGTGGCAGTTTATAACTGTGTTGTGGATGTTGTTTAAAAGTGTTTAGGGAAACAATTTGGTATGAATATGGTTCAGGTAAGTCTTTATTTTGTGTATTCTTCTAAAACTGTTTCTTTATGACTTCGCGGTTTTTTCAAATGTGTGTCTACTCATAATAGTCCAATCAACAGTAATTTTCTCGTGGAATTTTGAAAACCAAGGTCGATTTCCTGAAAATTTGGATTTAGGTGGTAATTATAACCTTTGTCAAAATCTACCCTATGGCGAACTGCGCTTTTCTCCTGGGGGTGAAAACAACTCCATCTAGGGGATGAAAATGTTTTAATCAAAATAACTGGAAATCGGTAGAGTGACCAATTCTGAGTAAATTTTGTTCTATAAAATTTTTTGCAAAATGCCATTTTTTGAAACTATGCATTTTTCATTGAAAAAACTCAAGTTTTATAACCGTTTTTCATGAATAACTTAAAAAAATTTAATTTTATAGAAATAGAAAAATTTAGTAAGAACAAAATTTTAGCTAACAAAAAAACAAAGAGAATCGCGTCTGAAAGACCTATGTAAACCCAATAACGACTGAGTTATTGCTCTTTAAAGATGGTTATTTTCGAAGAACATCGAAATGGAGAACCTTTAATCTCAAGTAACTCGAATATGGTGCAGTTTTTTGGGAAAACCTAAGAGACATCTTTTAAAGTTAATTAAAAAACGTTTCAAATATGCTGACAAAAGTTTTTTGCATAAGAACTAACTCACTTATGACGAAAATAAAGTCGCTCTCTGCTTTTTTCTTTTTGAAATGTAAAAATTAAACCTTCGTCGTTACAATTCTAAATTGAAATGAATAGCTTCCCACTTGAAATTAACTTTATTTAGGTATAATTGATACGGTCCATGTGATTTGACATGTTTGGAATGCTTAGTTTAGAAAAATAGGTGATTAAATCGAAAATGACATTTTTAAAAGTTTTAAAAAATGTGCATTTTCCTTAAATAAATCTAAAAGTATTCATTCAAACATTAATTGTAGAATTTCTTTTACTGAAAATATCTATTTTTTTTTCGTATCATGAATACTTTTAGGTTTATTTAAGAAAAATGCACTTTTTTTAATTATAATAATGTCATTTTCGATTTAATTAACTATTTTTTTCTAAACTAAGCATTCCAAACCGGTCAAATCACATGGATCGTATCAATTATACCTACAGTTGAGTCCGGGAATCTTTACCTGTGGGTCATCATTTAAAGCATACGAAATAAGTCGATGATAAGTCGGAAATTGAAATTTACTAAACGCAACCGCTAGTGACACTAAGGGTCGATTTCTCATACCTGCGTTAATCTATGGTTCAGTTGAACCGGGTTCACGGGTGATCTCCAGTTCTGTTTGAAATGCATTTCTCATTGCGCGTTCATGTCAGTGCTCGTTCTACAGCTTTCGAGAAATGCCAATAGATGGCAAAAGGCAAAAAACTGTCGCCATTTTAAACTACCTTTTTTATGCTGTTTTTGAATAAAGTTAAATTTAAGTATTTATAGTCAAATAGTCATTTTAATAATTATAAATAAATATTATAAAAACACAAATAATGTTATCGTTTATCATTAGGCTTAATATAATAAAATAGGATATATTTATATTATGACAGCGTTTCGTGTTAATACAACGCATGCGTAGTCCATGAAATCATTTGAACTGAGTTCTGAAATCTTTGAACGGCCGAATTCCACCGTTCAAGCATCGTTCAAGTTTAAACTGCCATCGGTTGAACGGGAATTGAGAAAGACGATTTTGACTTTAAACTGACGTTTACTAAAAGTTCAGGTTAAACTGGAGTTGAACTCGATATGAGAAATTGGCCCTAAGTGGACTTGCTGTTGCGTTTAGTAAATTTCAATTTCCGACTTACCATCGACTTATTTCGTATGCTTTAAATGATGACGCACAGGTAAAGATTCCCGGATTCAACTGTAAATAAAGTTAATTTCAAATGAAAAGCTGTTTATTTCTATTAGGATTGTAACGACGAGGGTTTAATTTTTACAATTCAAAAAGAAGAAAGTAAGAAAATCGGGGTTTGACTAGTCAAACCCCGATTGACATGCATGCCTGTAGGCGATTTGGCATGCTGCCGATTAACTGGTCGAGCTGGGCTTGCGGAATTCTCTCCCATTCTTCACGAGCAGCATCTTTTAGTTCTCGAAGTGTAATAGGAGGATTGTTTCGCTTCTTGATGCGTGTTTTCAGAATGTCCCAAGCATGTTCAAGTTTATGTCGGGGGAATTCGAGGGCAACTGTAATGTAGATATTCCTTCTTCTTCCAGAAAATTTTGTACTGCTGCTGTTCGATGAGGAGGTGCGTTTTCATGCATAAACACAAATTTTCATCACCTAGTGCCCCTCGGAATAGACGTACGATAGAATTTAAAACTTCCTCGGTGTACACAGCATCAGTGACTCTTCTTTCCAGAACCAGCAGTGCCGTCCGTGTACCACGCATAATACCACCCCAAACCATAATACTGTCACCTTCAAACGGGACAAGCGGTTGGGCTGTTTCTAGTCGGGCTTGTCGTCCTGGGGCCCTCCAAACCAGTGTCCTTCGCGAATCAGATACGATTTTTAACTCATCAGAGAACATCGCGTTATTCCAGTTAGGACCATGATGCACCATTTCTCTAGCCCATTGCAATCTTACTATTTTGTGTTGGTAGGTTAGTTTAGGAACTTGTAGGGGTCTTCTACTATACAAATTTACCGCATTTAGTCTGCGTGTTATTGTTTGCCTTGAAATATTCAGTCCTTGAAGCCTAGAAATTTCTCTGGATATACCACTTGTAGATTCCAGACGATTTCTACGAGCTATCATTGTTATCTGCCGGTCTTGCGCTGCTGTTGTACATCGACTTCTACCACTTCTGGGACGATCCTTGACGTCATTTGTATCTTAGATTTTTTTTTAATTTTCGATACAGCACTCTTGTAACATCGATTTCGATGTTACTAATTCGATTTAATGTTCGATTTTGCGATATCACTTTGACTAAAGCCCTGTTGTAACAAAGCAATTACTCTAGATCTGTCAAAATGAGATATCAAGTTTCTAGGCATTTTTAAACGGCTCAATTCAACTTTAGACAAAGATTGAAATAATGTGTAAATACGCTAATCAGTTAAATTTGACCAAAACGATACAAAAACATTTATAATTTTTTGCCATTTTCATTTAAAAACGCTCTAGAATGAACATCAATAACAGTTGTGAAACCACCATAAGGCGTAGATATATTTGTATGTATTCCAAACTTTTGGACATGTGTGTATATATAGTTGTAGGCACGTTGTAGGTACCAACTATGTAAGAGACTAATAATTAATATTCAGCTCAGCGGGATACTTTTGATCGAGGTGTCGAATTTCATAAACAAGGGATCTATACTTGCCATAAAATTATTACAGAAACCCTTAATCTTAAGCTTATTACAAAGTCCTTTGTATTTGAGTGATGTGGTTAAGTTTCCGGCACAGGTAAGAATAATAAATGTTAATCTATTGTCCCTTTAATTATTATACCTGCTATTTAGTATGCTTACGTCTCGAAACTTAAGAATGTCATTCAAATACAAATGACTTTGTAATGGGATTAAAATACGGTTTTCTCCAAAAATTTGATAGCAGGTACATATTTTTTATGAAATGATCCCTTGTTTATGTAATTTCACACCTCGAACATTATCATCCCGCTGAGCTGATTAAATTCTCTTTACTAGTATACTACTACTATAGCTATTCCAGTCTCATCATTTTATTGCTGATAAAAAGGCAATTTTATGGTAGGGGAGCCCAAGCGGGGATTTTTGCAGTAACTCGAACGCGTCAGATTATCATATGGGGAGAATCCTGGTGCCCTGCAGATGTACTTCTACCACATATTGGTACTTAACACAGGGG
This sequence comes from Diabrotica virgifera virgifera, assembly GCF_917563875.1. Classification (NCBI taxonomy): domain Eukaryota; kingdom Metazoa; phylum Arthropoda; class Insecta; order Coleoptera; family Chrysomelidae; genus Diabrotica; species Diabrotica virgifera. The sequence continues at coordinate 34,083,639 of NC_065450.1, read as the reverse complement.
AGTTCGTTAAGGGGGGCCCGAAAAAAAATTTTATCCTTAAAAATACTCGAAATTGTCAGATTAAGATATGGTAAGTTAAGGATATGCAAAACAGTGTATATTTCAAAAATCTGACGACTCGAGCAGGGCGTAAGGAAATGGGCGAGGAAATGGGTTAGATCGAAAAACTAAAATATACATGTTCAATATTTTTCAAAAACCTATGGAATGATACCAAACATGACCCCCCACGGAGAGGCGTGGTGGGTAAATTTAAAATTTTAAATACAAATCCCGCTATATTTCGCAAAATATACATTAGATCGAAAAACTGCAAAATACACCTAATCATTATTTTTGAAAAATCTATCGAATGGTACCAAACACGACCCCCACGGAGGTGGGGTGGGGGGTTACTTTAAAATCTTAAATAGGAGCCCCAAATTTTTACTCCAGATTTGGATTCTTTATGTAAAAATAAGCAACTTTTATTCAAATCATTTTTTCAAATTATGGATAGATGGCGCTATAATCGGAAAAAACAATTGTTGGAAATGAAAAATTAAATTAAAAATGGAAAGTCCCCACTAAAATGGAAAACTTTACTAACTTTTTTTGGTTTTAGAACCTACTCTTCACAACCCAATAGGTCCCCAAAGCGCTCGAGTGACTGCACATTTAGCATACTTCGCTCCGTAACTATTAATAATAAAAGCTGATGTTAGTCTAAATTTTTTTGTATTTATTGTAACAGAAAAGCTGGATAATATGGGACTAATGCTTCTTCACACTATACTCTACACTGTCAAATTTTGGTCCCGTGAATTTCGTAATGGCCTTGTATCTACATTGGATGAATCTCGTACTGGAAGGCCCACCTATGCAGTTACACCTAAAAATATGAAGAAAGTCCTCGAAATGTGTCTAGCTGGTAATAAAGTAATATTGTGTGAATTAGCAGAGGCCACAAGAATTAGTAAAGAACGTACGAATCATTTTGAACGAAGATAATCATGTGGCCACTTCTCAGTGGTGTTTGGCCCATATGAAGCGCAATCCGTCGGGCTTTGGGGGTCGATTGATAACCGTTGATGAAACCTAGATCCACTACTACACAACAGAGAATAAGAGAACACTGAACACAATGAACGCACAGCAGTGGACGAAAAGAATGAACGCAGGGCAGTGGACTGAAGCCGGCAAAAGTGCTCTAAAGTGGCCAAGAGTCTATCGATGGGTCGGAAAAGTCATGGCTCATGGCCACTGTATTTTAGGATTTGCAAAGGCATAATTTTAATTGAATATATCTTGAAAAATGTAAAACTATCAATAACCAATATTATTGTGTGTTATTGGACCTAAAGCAGGAACTCAAAGAGAAACTTCCCCATATACAGAAGAAGAAAATGTTGCTTCTCCAAGACAATCCACCGACGCCCCAGAGGGTTATACCAATGGCAAAAATTTATGAGTTAGGCTTCGAATTGTTTTTTCTCCGGCTTATTCTCGTGATTTGGTCCCTCCGGTTATTATGTGTTTCCAAATCTCAATAGATGGCTCATAAATAAAAAATCAACTCAAGCAAACAGATAATTGACGAAGCAAACGTCTATTTTGCAGAGCTTTCAGAATCGTATTATTCGGACGGCATAAAGAAGTTGGAAAATCGCTGGGATCGTTGTATTGAGTTAAAAAAAGGCTAGATTGAATAACAGAAGAATTTTTTGGAAAAACATGTGGGTATCCATATCAACTCAACACACCTAATTTCCACTCCTCTTCAGATTTGGTTATAATTTGGAATACTGATAGTGGCTAATAAGGTAACCAAAAATAAAAAATTTTAAATTTTTATCTCGAACCGTTTCCGAAATATGGTTATGTTAAGTTTTTCAAAAAATTCCAAAAAACCGCGACCATACTTTTTTGGAATGGTGGTAGAAGCTGTCCTAATTGAGCTAGAATGCTGCAAGATGTGTCATTTTGCAGCATTTTTAAAGCTGTTTACAGTGATATATACAACATGATGTTGTGATAAACAAGATTTTTTCAAACAAGAAAAATATATTTTAAGTTTTTTTTCCAAAAAGTACGTACCTAATTTAAAATTTTCATAATATTCCTACAAATACATAGTACTGCTGTTAATAAAATAAAAATTTTATCATGGGATAGTGATGGGTTCAACATAAAAAAAATAATTTCACACATACAGCATGGTTCAAATGAAAGGAATAAATTCGTAATTTCACAAGCTGCCAACTTTAGGGAAATACCGAAACAGTATATAAACAATTACATTAATGTTTATATTACTGAATAGAGACTTGAATAACCTTTCAAATAAGCTAGCACACGACCCCTAGTCTCATAAAAAAATCATCGATTGCGTCATCACGCCCAGATGGAGACGTCACTAGTATGATATACAGTATGTCCCTGTAAGTTGTATCCATATGGAAAACTTTTTTATTATTAATTTTACGAAAAAAAGTTATTCTTTATAAAAAGCTCTGCATGATCCAAAACCTAAGATTTAACCATCAAATATCAAATTTTTTGAATATTATACGAGGTATGTCAAAAAGTTTGAATTTCACTCAAGAGTAAAGTAGCTTTATTTTTAGTAATATTGGAAATTGCTATTATGAGAAGTTGTTTGGAATTAAAAACTATATTCTAATATGCAATTACATCCTTCTAATTGAAATTTTTTTTTGAAAAATTATGGATAACTATCATTATTTTTCAGTTATTTTAATTCTGATAACTCTTTTATTATTAATTTTACGAAAAAAAGTGATTCTTAATAAATAGTTCTGGATGGTCTAAAACTTAAAATTCAACCATCTTATATCAAATTTTATCAATTTTATACGAGGTATGTCAAAAAAGATAAATTTAGATCAAAAGTAAAGTACCTTTATAGTTCAGAATATTTCAATTAGAAGGATGTAATTAAATGCTGAAACATAGTTTTTAATTATAAATAAATTTTCATAATAACAATTTTCGATATTGTGAAAAATAAACGTATTTTACTCTTGAGCGAAATTCATATTTTTTGACATACCTCGTATAAAATTAATAAAATTTGACATAAGATGGTTGTATTTTAGATTTGAGACCATGCAGAACTTTTTATTAAGAATCACTTTTTTTCGTAAAATTAATAATAAAAGAGTTATCTGAATTAAAATAACTGAAAATAATGATAGTTATCCATAATTTTTCAAAAAAAATGTATCAATTAGAAGGATGTAATTGCATACTAGAATACAGTTTTTAATTCCAAACAACTTTTCATAATAGCAATTTTCAATATTGTGAAAAATAAAACTACTTTACTCTTGAGTGAAATTCAAACTTTTTGACATACCTCGTATAATATTCAAAAAATTTGATATTTGATGGTTAAATCTTAGGTTTTGGACCATGCAGAGCTTTTTATAAAGAATAACTTTTTTCGTAAAATTAATAATAAAAAAGTTTTCCATATGGATACAACTTACAGGGACATACTGTATATGCCAAAAAATTACAATTTAAAAATAAAAATTTACGTGTTTCGGGATTTTTCCTTAAAGTCGGCAGCTTGTGATATTACGAATTTATTCCTTTCATTTGCACCATACTGCATGTGTGAAATTCATTTTTTTATGTTGAACCTATCACCATCCCATGATAAAAATTTTATACAGTTTGTCTAATTTACTTACCGTTGCACGTCATTATCTATGTCAGAGATCTAAGTTGACATTGTTGCCAAAGTATAAAAAAATCCTAAATCCATTTTAAATCAAATAGATCACATAATTATTGCAAACTTGGATTATACAACAAAACAAATTAATATTCAATGTAAATAAATAAAAACATTAGAAATAGAAAACTAGAATTAAGTTATAATCTTACCTTAAAGTAAATAATAAAAACAATAAATATAATAAAACAAATACATAGAGTAAAGAATAAAAACAAATCTAAAGTGTCAATACCGCAACTGTCAAATAAATGTTACCAATTTATGCCAAAATGTCATCTTCGTTCGATTACAGTTACAGTGTGTTCCGAACAAATGTGCTTCATAAAAACGCTTTATAATCCATTTATACAAATTAAACGAAACATATTATTGTGTATTTCTTTAAGTTAACATGAATAGAAATCAAATATTATTTCTACGCCTATATAATAAAATATGTCTAGTGGCTGTAATTCCAGTGTACTGGGCAAAAGGATTCTAAAAAAGAACACACCTACCGCCTAAATATTTCGTGTTGGTATCATGTAACGTCACGGGCTGTGACGCAGATGACGTGCAACGGTAAGTAAATTAGATGGAGTATATGTTATTAACAACAGTAGATACTACATATGTATTTGTAGGAATATTATGTAAATTTTAAATTATGTACGTTTGAAAAAAACTTGTTTACCACATAGCATCATGTTGTATATATCACTGTAAACAGTTTTAAAAATACTGCAAAATGACACCTGTCACAGCATTCTAGCTCAATTAAGACAGCTTCTACAACCATTCCAAATGAGTATGGTCGCGGTGTTTTGATTTTTTTTTTTTTGGAAAATTGTACATAACCATATTTCGGAAACGGCTTGAGATAAAAATTTAAAATTTTGTATTTTTCTTCACCTAGTCATCCAGTATGAGTACTCTAAATTTTAACAAAATCTTAATAGGTCAGGAAAAAAATTAATTCAAAAATTCAAAGTGTGTTGATTTGACCTGTAATAGCTAGTGTGTTTCATTTCATATGAGGTTCTATGGGTACTCTTAGTACATAAATAACTATTAACCTTTTCGTTGATTTTATTCAAATGTTCTTACCATTTTTATAAATATTCAGACACTTTCCAGGTTCCCCTAACGACAGTAATTCCCCCGACAGCTATGCCTCCCACAGTTATCCCCCCTACGACGATAGTATGCCTACCGTCAGTCGTGACAAGTGCACCAATTATTAATAATCCAAATAACCCCGTCGCAAACGAGGTGTCGCAGTGCGCAGCAGTACCGAGACCCGGCGCAGTGCAAAGTTCCAGTTCCGTTCCTTATTTAGCCTTAAGTACCAGTCAACCAATTAGAGCCGTTTCTACACATAGCAAAGTTAAACCAAAGAATTCCCAGGGTGGAGGTAATAGGAACAGGTAAGACGTTTTTTTATTTAAAATATTTTTTATACAGTGCGCTGGAATAAGTGTTCCCCCCCCCCCCCATATTTACTCATTTATTTTTAGCACATAAGCAAAATGCTTGAGCAAGTCGATTTTTAAAATAATCATATGTAGTAGATTATAGCATTACTGTTTCGAACATTGCGTGAGCCTTCTTCAGGTGACAATCATAACTTTGATTTTTTAAATGGGAAAGTACATCATATGTGACACCTCATTTAAAAGCCTTTGAAACACTGATTACGAAAATATATAATACTTGGACAAAATTTTGGTCAAATGCTTTTTAACCCTTTCAGTCACACTGTACCTCAAGAGGTACATTTATTAAGTATGTCTAATTCGTAGACGCCTGCATTCTGCGAGCGATTTTGTTTTTGCTTGACAGTTATAACCTGATTGGAAATTAGTTTGTTTGAGTGACATTTGCAAGAGATTAGGACAGTCTGTTTGTGTATGTTGTTTTTGCTGTTTATTTTCGAGATTAAACGGGGATACATATTTCATAGGTAAGTAAAGACTGTAATTTATCACAGTATGTATTAGTTTCTAAAATGTAGATGAGACAAAGTAGTACTCTGGGCACCTCAATTAGATGTACCTTATGAGGTACAAACTGCTTTTAAGGATGTTTTTGTGACAAAACGGATAATATATATTTTCGTGTAAAACATGTTATTTCATGAAATATTTATTTTCAGATATGGCTAAATACAGTAAAAAACCACTTACAAATGAGGAGTTACTATTTCTTCAAAATGAAGATTACTTAGATATTCCGGATCTTGACGATGAAGATGATGGATGGGAGGATTATACTCAAATGGAAACTAATGATGAAATAGTTCAATTTTTGAATGAAAGTGCTCGTTCAGATGAAGAAGAAGCTAATTCTCAAGATCTAGAGGATGATTTGGAGGAAGAGCCAAACAACGACCAAGAAGTTATAGAAGATGAAGTAAATGGCAGGAATTGTTTTGCCGATTTTCAAAATAGATAGCCTCTTAAGTAATTTTCTAACCAACTATTCTTTTTTTGTATTTTGTTAGATGATAATAATAAATTTACTTCTAGTAATAGAATAAATTAAAAACTAATTAGTTGATTTTCTTTTTTTTTTTTTGTAACATCCTTAACGGCAACATGTACCTTGTGAGGTACAAGTCGTAACAAAAAAAAAACATATGGAGTGGCAGTATTTTTTTTGTTACGTATTGTTTTAGTTACCTCTCTCAAGCAGGTCTACCAAATTTTATAATTTTTGGATGCCTCTTTCTAGGTGTGTGACTTAAAGGGTTAAGTGCATTGATTTTTTTCGAATCCTGAGAAAACTAATGAGTTTTTTTGAAAAATTTAAACGCAGAATGAAAGATTTCATTATTACCGAGGGCCTAAAGTCCCTTAGAATAAACAAAAAGTTTCTTTTGAATCATATATTTCAAATTGAAAATCATCCTAAATTTTCCCTTCGTTTTCACCCCTGTAACTTATTAAAATAAACATTATAGTAGAAGTTTGAGGGACTTTTGGCCCTCGGTAATAATATATTATTTCATTCTGCGTTTTTATAAGTTTTCTCAGGATTCAAAAATAATATGTATGTATTACACCGTTCTTAGGCGTCAACGCCCTTCGGTAGGGATCTATGGGGAAGTATCACCGAGCCGCAAGCCCTTATCCCTTGCCGTACTGCTCCCTCATAGGTCGATCAGATGCCCGCATATTCCAGTCTAAGCGCCAGATTCATATTTAGAATTTTATACTGGCGCGTTAGCCTTTTTGTTTTTCCGATGGCCTGGGCTGGGCTTGAACTCACATACCTCAAGGCGAAGTGAAGTGTGGGTCAGCCGCTAGTCGCACTGAGCTATCCGATCGACCGCATAAAATAATAAATGCATTTAAAAAGCATTGGACCGAAATTTTGCGCAAGTATTATACATGTTTGTCATCAGTATTTCAAAAGCTTTTAAATGAAGTGTCACATGATGTACTTTCTCATTCAAAAAAATCAAAGTTATGAACGTCACCTGAAGAGGGATCGCGTAAAGTTCGAAACATTGATGCTATAATATACTATGATTATTTTAAACATCGACTTGTCCCAGCGATTTCCTTATTTGCTAAAAATAAATAAGCTAATATGGGGGGGGGGGGGTAACCCAGCGCACTGTATATTATCTTCACATATGTTATTAGTCTTATCTTCATTCACATATAGTCCATTCATTCAAGGTAAAATATTGCAAAATTTGAATGTGAATCCAACCGCATGAAATTTGGCATACACATACACATTGCTAACGTATCAAAGAAAAAAGTGATATTGTACCGATATGCGCTTTGCTCTGGGAGTGAGTTTCACCCCTTCTCGGGGATGAAAAAATGTACGTTCAAAATAAGTCCGGAATTGGATAAACTGGCTCAACTCTAAGCAACTTTTGTTCTATATATGTAGTTTTTTCACTAAGTCAATACTTTTTGAGTTATTTGCGAGTGAATATGTTCAGTTTTCAACAAAAAAAAAAACACGTTTTTAGACGGTTTTTCGCAAATAACTCAAAAAGTAATAATTTTATCGAAAAAAATAGTCTTAGCAAAAATATAGCTTAGACCCCGTAGAAGCAGAGTTCTAACTAATTAAAAGTAGGTTCTTCATACAAAAAACAAAAAAATCCAAAATATTTAGAAAAGCAAAACCTACATTTTCTCTTTGAGATTTTTAGTATCACTAAAAATTTTTAAGTTATTTTCTGTACTATAATTTTTTTCAAAAATGAGCAGTTTAAAACAATGAAACTTACATATCATATTTATGAACAATACATAACTAAAGTAACTTGTGGAGCGGTAGTGATTAATTTCATTTGGGATGATAATGGAAAAAAGGAACCAACTGCATTTTGAGCGTAACTTACTTATTTTTAATGTTAAAAACTAAAAAAAAAAAACAAAAATAAAGCTTAACGTTTTAAAAATGTTGTGATTAGTTTTCTCCGAAAAATGCTTAATTTTTGGTTATTTCACGTTGAAAGCCGAAGTATAAGAAGAAATGAAGATGGAATATATACGGCAAATCGTCTTACTTCAACTTAACATTTTGTCTTACCCCACAATAAAAATCAAATCAACAAAATGAGTATAGTATGAGTAAAACTATTGACAGGAAGCAATCAAACACAAATTTAGCAATTATTGATAAAAACCAAAGCGTCGTCGACTTGACCATTTAGTCACTCTGTTCAATAAATTGTTAGACTATCGTTAATCATCTGAATCATAGAAATAGAAATGATAAGGATAACTTTTATCGTTAGTTATTTACATGTAATCCTATACAGCCTATACATAATAGGCGATAATTCATAATTCATTTTCCTGACTAGGCATTAAAACGGCGAACAGTACGACTCATAATAATAAAATCCGTGAGTAAGACTGGTATTATCTACAGAAAAATGTTAAAAAGAGTCAGCATCTTTTAACAAAACACAATAAAAAAAATGTATATTTTAAAATAGCTTTTTTTTATTAAACGAATAATTAGCTGTGTATCCAGATCTTCGAACATTTCTTTTATAAATCCTTTACACTTGCGAGCAAAAAAATCGGCTCAAAATAAAATAAGTTATATTTCAAGTCTATTCAATTCACATATTATATGTAAAATTAGAAGTAAAACATTGTGAATAGAAATAATTTTTATTTTAATGACACCAATATTTATAAAGTTAAGTAACAGTGGCGTAGCTAGCCCCACAGGGGCCCCATATCAAAGTTTATTGCGGGGCCCTTTTCCACCACTGATATGGCATAGTTCTAAAAAAATGTTCAACAAAAGAAGCAAAAACGCTTGTATAGAATAGAATAGAAATATGCTTTATCGTCACTGAAAATTTTACAATTTTTTTGGACAAAGCTTACAAAGAGTAGAAAAAAAAAACAATAACAAATACAATTTACTGAAATTACATAAATCGTCAATATTACAAAATAAAAGATAATGAAATAAAACAAAACAATACAAGGTGTTTCATTAATAATTGAAAATATTTTAACTGAAGATTCCTGGGCTTAAAATATTAAGGTTTAATCCAACTCACCTACTCCAAAAATGCTTCCTAAGGGAGCTGGAGTTCTTTGAAGATGGTGTTTTTAATTCGTTTTTTTAAATACCTCTAGAACACATCTATTTAGAAAAACGAAAACTGGTACGTCTGTTTATCTTACATAGATAAACCGATTTCATAAATTGCGAATTTCTAGTACTGGTCATATGCGTTCTCTTTGGGTAGGGCCACAGTTATTTTATCGCATACCTTTTTGCTCTTTACTTTTAAAGCATTTTTGACACTGAATTATTAAATTGTGAGGTATTATAGTACCAAAAGTTACTCTTACTTTAAGTTGGTAGAATACACCATTTTCTAGAAAAATCGATTTGAAAATTTTTCGTTTCTTGAATTTGAACAAAATTTAAAAAAAACGGTGTATTTTACCGACCTAAAGTAAGAGTAACTTTAAGTACTAGAAGACATCATATCTAGTGTCAAAAATGCTTCAAAATTAAAGACACAAAAAAAATGATGAGATTAAATAACCGTTGACCTACCCAAAAGGGACGCATATGACCGGTACTAGAAATTCGCAATTGATGAAAACGATTCCTCTCTGGCATAAACGTACCAGTTTTCGGTTTTTGTTTTTAAAGTTTTTTTTTTATTTTTTTTTTCAAATTAAAAAAACACAAAATTTTCAAATTGACATTTCTAGGAAACGGTGTATTCTACCGGCTTAAAGCAAGAGTACCTTTTACTACTAGAATACCTCAAAATTTACTAGTCCACTATCAAAAAGGCGTAAAAGTAAAAAAAAATTATGCTATAAAATAATCGTCGCCCTACCCAAAACGGACCCCTATGACCGATACTAGTAATTCGCAATTCATGGAGTCGATTTACCTCTGGAAGATAAATAAGCGTATCAGTTTTCGTTTCTCTAAATGGAAGCGTTCTGGAGGTATTTAAAAAAACTCATAAAAGACCCCTTCTTCAAAGAGCTCTAGCTCCTTTAGGAAGCATTTTCGGACTAGATTATTTGGGTTAACTCTTAATAGTTTGAGCCCAGGAATCTACAGTTAAATTATTTCCAATTATTAATGAGACACCCTGTATATTGGAGAATTTAAATAAATTGCAAATTGCATAATACAACCTTAGAACTAATAAGTTCTGCGTGTAACACCCAAAAATAGATAATAATAATTAACCTAATAAACTCTAATAAATCAAAGTCGAAAAATATATTTGAATTGTTGAGTTGTTTTAAAACAAATTCAGTTTTTTCAAGCCAAGGGTGAATGGACATTGAAAATGAGCGTAAATAAAGGAACTCTGTTCTTTAACGGCGAGCGACCGCTATATACCTAATAAATACAATTTATAGTTAAAGAACATAGTACATGAAAATATACGCAAAAAATACATAGTGTTTCAATGTTTCAAATATTCAAAGGTAAAGCGATTACAAATATTGCAATTTGGCAATACATTATACAATATCTCAGACACAGCCAACTATTCAACTGTGAATAGACAATAAAAAGTAGCTTGAAAACAAAAAAGCTCTGCTGTTATATAATGACGAGAGGCAGAAAATAAACAGGTAACCTACCTGTACATAAATATAGTTTATATGGATAAAGAATCCATTACACGAAAATGTCGATATCCAAACAGCATACACTATTTCAAAGCGTTTTAATAGTGAAATAATTGTAGAATATTTTTTTCAATTTTTTTAATGGAATTTTGTTTTGACCTGCCGCGCTGGGGCCCCTGAATGTTGGGGGCCCCGTATAATTGATACGGCGGTAGCTACGCCTCTGTTAAGTAACTAAAGAACATAACACAGATAACTTAATAATCTAGTGTAGGTGAGAAAGCATGTTGTAAATGAAAGTCATTATAAAGCCAGACTAATTTAGCCAGACTATATCTCTTAAACGAATAGAGATTTTTGAATGGGACAAAAATTGATATATTCCATTTGTAATATACTTTAATATGGCGTAGAAAAAATCATCCCCTTAATATTCATCCCTTAGTTACAACCCTTAATTTTAATTTTTTTAATAGCACCCTGTATATTTTTTTATAGTTTTGGATGTGGTCTTCTATGGTCTATTAACAGATTTTTTTAAAATAAAATCGGTTGGTAAATAATCAAGAAAATATCAGTTTGTTTTTTATTTTTTTATGTGTCCCAGACTAATTTATCCAGGCTATATCTCTTAAACGAATAGAGGTTTTGGAATGAGACAAAAACTAATATATTCTATTTGCAATACACATGAGTTTTTGTCCCATTCGAAAATCTCTATTGTTTTAAGAGATATAGCCTGGATAAATGAGTCTGGGAGACATAAAAATAAAAAATAAACTGATATTTTCTTGACTAATTACAAACCGATTTTTTCTTTAAAAAATCTGTTGAATAGACGATATAAGACCACATCCAAAACTATAAAAAAATATACAGGTTGCTTTTAAAAAAATTAATGTTAAGGGTTGTAACTAAGGGATGAATATTTAGGAAATGATTTTTTCTACGCCATATCAAAGTATATTACAAATGGAATAGATCAGTTTTTGTCCCATTCGAAAATCTCTATTCGTTTAAGAGATATAGCCTGGCTAAATTAGTCTGGGACACCCTGTATAATGAGTATGATAAAAGTAAATTAACACAAAAAATCAAAATTATTTCTGAGTATTTCCTTCTCTACGTTGTATTACAGTTTCATCTATGTATTATACATATAACCCTTTCAGGCCTGAATTTTTTTTTAGTGAAAATGAAGTTTCCCTTTGAATAAATACGATATACGGTATCTAAAAAAAGTGTAAAAAATGCAGAAAAAAAAATTCATTGTTTGAATCTGTCACAAATGACATGTCACGTTCGTGCGCTCTGGGCTTATGTTCTATGAATGCAGGATCGTAAGTGTATGAAAAAATTCATTTTTATTAAACGTAAAACACCATTAGGGCCAAATAAACATTATTTTTATAATTGTTTAATATGCTATTACATACTAACTAAAATAGAACAAACATTTCTTGCTGAAATGTCATGTCTTTCCATTGCCTCTTTGCTGAAGAAGAGCTCGTTGAAGGAACAGGTTCTTCATTCAATACAGGTTCTTCTTCTAATACAGTTTCTTCAATATCCTTGTCATCGGTGTTATTTTTAAACATTTCAACGTCAAAAGCAACATCATTTTCGCCATCTAAATCTTCTATTTCGGACTAGTTACCATCATTTCACACCTCTAGAGCCAAATCGTGGGTGAGAGGCACACCTGTAATAATTAGAAAAACTACTTTTATCATTAAAATGTAGAAAAATTAATAAAAAGTCACACCAATAAATATTTAGTATTTTAATTTCCTGCTTTGAAAATTGAATGTGTGACGGCAACTCACTATCGTGATATTCAAATTTTACGGGACAAGATCTCTACAAACAAACCAATAATTTCTTAAATTTTGTTTATAATCTTGAAGTTGAAACTTTATCTATACCACAACCCCGTTACAATAACATAAACACTTATAAAAAACAGGATATCTTTTACTTACCTTTATCGGTTTTGTCGTCAAAATACATAGCCTTCTTTAAAGGGTATTCTATTGCAAACTAAGCGGGAATTCGTTAAATAATTTCAGTTACTCTGATAATACACGATAGACACAACATATTGATATAATCTTTCCTGGTAAAAATATGTTTATTTTGATATTGATACCCACATAAACATGAGCTCACGATCGTGTCAGCCGGTCACGAAAGGGATAATGCAGTTTTTAGATCCGCGACTGTCTCTGGTTCGGGATTACGGGCCCGAACCCTGCATTTGAGCTCATTCCATAAGTGCTCGATGGGATTCATATCCGGACTTGTGGAGGCCAGTCCAATGTTGTTATATTGGTGTTGGCCAGGTGATCTTTCGTAATCCGCACTGTGTGACACCGAGCGTTATCAAGCATTAGCATGAAGTTGTCGCCTTTGTAGCCGGCGCGGCGTAAGGAACAACATGGTCTTGGAGCCTTAATGTAAAGATCTGTTATCAAACCCCCCTATGCGACCACCACCGGGCACGAACACAAGCTGTTTTTCCTTCTAAAGGTATACCACCCCAAAACAAAAACGAACCACCTCCATAGCTCACTGTTTTGACACTGCAGCTGGGCAAATGGTTCTCCGGGTCTTCTGTCATTGCTTTATAAGCACATTTGACTCTCACCACAAAGTAAAACTCTGCTCCATTGGCCAAGGTCCCAATTGACTTGTTCTCGGGCCAACTGTGTTCAATTTGAGCCCTGTATTATCTTGTCTGGGAGTCAGAGTGGCAGCCATAAGTCTTCTCCTAACTATCCGTTGAGTGACCGTGACACCTCGAACATTCCTCAAGGATTGTTGAAGCTCCACTCCTGTTTCGTGCCGATTCTGCAAAACACTCAGGGCAATGAATCGAGCATTCCTTTCTGTCATTACACGTCGCCGACCAAAACCTGGTCGTCGACTGTAGCACCAGTTTCCTGGTATCGACGCGACGGTAAGCGCTTGAGAATGCCTATTACGCCATAAGGAGGAAATGGGCGACATTCCTCTGACTATCGCTCTTTTGTAATTACGTAATTGCCTGGTCCGCCGTAACTGCCTGGAGTACTTCACCTCTGGTGAAGTAACCATTTGTAAAATATTCACTTACTGCACTTCGAAGTGTACACACATGTCAACTTTTGAAAAGCGACTGAGACGATCGCCGGCAAATTTATAGACGTCTAAATGGCGTAGAACATGCCCGTTACAATGGTTACTGCATTTCCTATACCATACAGAAATAGGCCAATTTTACAACACGTTGCCAATTTGCATAAAAAATTTATTTTTTGGAAGTTCTATAATAAAAAAAATTGCATTAGTTGTTTTAATTCACATGAAATTACCGAGCATAAACTACAATCCATCGAGTGAGTCGATTTTTTGCTCGCAAGTGTATATACACCTAAATTTACTATCTTCTAAATTGTTTTTGTTAACAGTGACCACAAGTATTTCAGAAATAAGTTTTTGCCCTACTATTAATGGGTGGTAGTGAAGGAAGGGGTAGTATTTGCCTTAATGTGGTAGACTGAACTGTTGCGCATTTTTTAATCATCTCGTCTTAATTCTTACAGAATTTCTATAAGTTGATTTGTTTTATCGCCGGTGCGGAAGAATAATGATGTAACTGCAAAAAGGAAAATTCTTCAGGAGAGAAAAAAAAACGATTTTTTTGATATTTAAGATAGGGATTAAATAAAGAGTAATCATCCAGGAGCGTCGGTATGGCGTTTATTCTTACAACGATTGCTTCTATTTTCATTCCTATTGGTTCGAAGTTCATTATCTTAATTTAATCGCTCCATTTTCAACCCTATCTATAATTGCGTCATTGTTCATCTTAAATTTTTACATGTTTAAAATAGTAATTAAGTGAAGAGTAATCGTCTTCTCTACGTTTCAAATGTAGAATCAGTATGGTCGTATATTGCAAGCGGGTTTGCCATTCTGTGAATTATGATAAATAAATTCTCCTTTAGTATTCCACAGCAGTTAACAGCGATAATCCTCGTAGACTCTAGAAGTACCTGCCGCCGGCGCCGCCGTGAAGAGCGGCAACGTTGTCAAGAGAATTCTTATTTATTTAGCACAGGGCTATCCTTGTACACTGCATCTCATCTATGAAATACGCTCTAGGAGCATCGGTATGGCATTTATTCTTACATTGATGGCTTTTATTTTCATCCTTATTGATTTGAATTTTATTATGTTAATTTAATCTCCCCATTTTCAACCCTATATACAGTTGCGTCATTATGCATCTTAAAATTTTTCTTGGCGAAAAAACGGTTTTTAAATATTTAGAATGCATGGCGTTTATTCTTATTTTCAACCCTATTTACAGTTGCATCATTGTGCATCTGAAACAAAGTCTAAAATGGCGCGTATTTCAATAATGACGTAACTACCCTGTAATAATAATAATATCGTATGGCATTTTTGCCGGGGAGATCCTCTCGGATAGTTCCAGCGCCAATTACATCTTTAACCCTGTTTCAAGTAACTAGTGTCGATGTACACTAGCCCAGGGGGACCGACGGTTTAACGTACTCTCCGAGGTACGGTGAGACGGCTCGTGTCATTATTGGAAATGAAAATGGTCTTTGGCAGGGCTCGAACCCACGTATACTGGCGTATGAGGCCAGCGATTATGCCGTTACTCCACGGCCGCTCACAACTACCCTGTAGTGGCTCAGCACATAGTTACACAGTTCTGTCGTTTTTGTATCATCTGTACACAGTATTTTAGAAGTTAATTACGCAATGAATAGAAATTGACAAAGCAGTCACGTCATTGTTCTTCCGGGACGGCGATATGCACTGGTAAAGCTTTAGTACTTTTATTATTTTTTTATTTTAACTTACGTAAAATATAATGGTGGTACCCATTTTCTTATTAAATAATAGGAGTAACAACAAACCTCCCCCTGGAGCGGTAAATTTGGAGAGAAGCTACCAGATATGCCAGGCTGTGATTCAAAATAGTCCCAATAGAGATCAGCTTCGATGCCAGTTAAAACCACCACCAAGTTTGTTGGCTGCTGCTCAGGTGAATAACGTGAAAAAGATCGACAACAATAGGTAAGCAAAGTAAAAGACAAAAATTAATAAGACTTAAGTTATTCGATTTTTGTTTTTAGTCAATTGAAATTTTTAAGCCTTAGTTTGCATTTTTCAGAGGACCCAATTTTATTTTTTTCATTTGTAGGAGGGGTCAGTAGAGGCTAAAGTTCAAGTTTGTGGGTTCGCCACCCTTGTCCCCGGCCGCCATCTTGGGACAAGTGGTGCCAAGGGTTTATGCGCTGTATCGTAAACTAGCAACCTTACAGAAAATTTCATCAAACATAAAATGTAGCAATTAAATTTTCTACAGTTTTATTTCTATTAGTTTTTATCGTCAAGTGACCAACAAAAAAGTTGATAAACAGAAATAAGTGAAAATTTTGTAACAAGTTTCCTTTTGGAGGTTATAACTTTTTTTCAGTTCATTTTACAACAAAATGACAACATAGTAATTTTGTAGAGGGTTTCTCAACGAACAATTTCCGCTATAAAATTTTTTAATTTTATATATTTATCTAGGTTTTACAGCGCTCCAAACTTGACCAGATTCTCGAATGCTCATAGGGATAAAATAAAAACAAAACGTTAGGCTTACTTCTTACTTTTCTATCTGTATATTTTCATTTATACAATTTATTATGATCTTAACACTCCTATGCTATTATTAATCTATTTTTGACCCTTTTCCCGACCAACTATGAGGTAGAGTTTGGAGGCGCGTTTTTTTTTGTGTGGTATTCCCAGTAGGCCTAATCAAATACTATTGACTGTAATACATACAACTCTTGACATTGCCCATTACATTTGAGGAAGCAAACAATATAGCGCCATCTAGCGGTCAGCGGTGATAACCAGAGCAATCTAACCTTACATTTATAAAATTGCTTATTATTGTTTTTGTATAAGTGTTTGAACTATTTTAATTTTAATTTAATTTTGCAAAATTAGCTTGTTATTCAAAAATTTATAAAATTAAATTTAAATGTTTATGTCAAATTTTACGTTGTCACAACGTAGTTTCACCGCAAGCCGACAGTGGCGCTAGTGGCAACGTGCTTCCAGATTTCTGTGGGAGTTGGACGTATTACAGTCAATAGTATTTGGCCTAATCCACGGACAATTTCTAGACAAAATAATATTATTTATTGTTATATATTGAAAAGGTTCTATCATAGTTATTATTTTTTCATTATCTTCGATGGTCCAGGCTGCGAGTCAAGATATGAATCAGTATCCGAGATGAATTTTTGTGGTATAATGGGAGTTAGCGTTGGCGTTATTGTCGGTAATTCATCTTCCAATTCATTTTCTTCAACTAATGTTGATATGTCCACGATGTTGCTGCAGCTTTCACCAGCACAATGGAGGCGCACTGTTGAACATTTGAGGCCTGTTAGCGTTGGCGTTATTGTCGGTAATTCATCTTCCAATTCATTTTCTTCAACTAATGTTGATATGTCCACGATGTTGCTGCAGCTTTCACCAGCACAATGGAGGCACACTGTTGAACATTTGAGGCCTGCTTTTCGGCAACCGCACGCCCTTCCAGTTTCCTTTGCATCTGCAAAAGATTAATTTAATAAGCTCGGGCGATGCTGGAGGCTTGGAAGTTTGGATTGGTATCCAAAATTGTCCATGCTTTTTCCAGCCCCAATCTTCTTGATCACAATGTTTACCGAGCCATTACTGAATCTGCATTCCTCGATGTTAGCCAGGCTTTTGATAAAGTTTGGCATCAAGGACTGTTGTATAAACTGAAAAAGAACTTACCAGAGGAACTATATACACTCCTTAAGTCGTATTTATCAGAAAGATACTTTCGAGTGAAGTTTGAGTCAGCCTATACAAAACTATATCCCATCAGATCAGGGGTACCGCAAGGAAGCGTTCTGGGACCACAACTGTATCTGATTTACACAGCCGACTTACCCACAAATCATGACAGAACGACTACCACCTTTGCAGACGATACTGCAATACTAGCAGTACACAAAAATCCCGGCGAAGCTGCTGCAAAACTCCAGAGAGTATTAAATCAAATAAATACTTGGGCACAAAATTGGAGAATTAAATTAAATGAACAAAAATCAAACCATATTGTTTTTACAAAATGTCACGGTGAATCACCTACAGTAACAATAAATAATAAGGTAATTCCCTCAGTTACCTCTGTAAAATATCTGGGCATGCACTTGGATAGGGGATTAACCTGGAGAACCCATATATGGAACAAACGGAAACAACTGGGCATAAAATTTAGTAAGCATTATTGGCTTCTAGGGCGTAAGTCTAAGCTCACGACAAGAAATAAACTGCTAGTCTAGAACACAATATTCAAATCAGTATGGGCATATGGTCTGCAGATCTGGGGAACAGCATCCAAGTCGAATGTATCCATAATTGAGAGATTCCAGTCCAAGGTGTTACGTTCAATAATCGATGCTCCGTGGTTTGTTACTAACAGGGATATTTACAATGATCTGGAAACGAAAACCGTCAGTGAAGTGATAGTGGAGTTAAGTGCAAAATACATCGTACGTCTTGAAAGCCACGCGAATGTGCTTGCAATTAATTTGTTAGACAACAGTCAGGAAACAAAACGGTTAAAGAGACAGACACCATTAGATTTACCGCACAGACATTAACATTGTTACAGTAGCTAAGTTAATATATTTATGTAATACAGTAATTTAATATTATCTCTATAGAGATGTGTGGCGCTGGTCACAATCTCTCTTCATGTCATTATTTCTCAGATAAAATGTGCCTATTGTTATATGTTATAACAGATTGCCTAATAAACATAAAAAAAAAATTACTGAATCTAGTTTTTAAGTTTGGCACTGGGGAGAAGCGTCAAAAATAGTTTAAAATAATAGCATAAAAATGTTAAGATCATAAATTGTTTGAATAAAAAAATATATAGATAGACAAGTAAGCCTAAAGTTCTGTTTTTATTGCATCCCTATGAGCATTCGAAAATCTGGTCAAGTGGAGCGCTGTAAAACCTAGATAAATAAATAAAATTAAACAACTTTATAGTGGAAATTATTAATTGAAAGAGCCTCTACAAAAATGCTGTAATGTCATTTTTTTGAAAAATGAACTAAAAAGAAGTTATAACCTTCAAAAGGAACCTTGGTCACTTAACGATAAAAATAATAGAAATAAAATTGTAGAAAATTTAATTTGTTACATTTTATGTTTAATTAAATTTTCTGTAAGGTTGCTAGTTTACGAGATATAGCGCGAAAACCCTTTGCACTCCTTTTTCCAAGATGGCGGCCGGGGGACCAGGGTGGCCCACAAACTTGAACTTAAGTTTCTACTGACCTCCCGTACACACTAAAAAAAAATGAAATTACCTCTAAAAAACGCAACCCTAAATGTAACATTTCAATGGACTATTTCGAGTTTATATCACCTATTACTAATATTCAAAGAAATGTTCAGTTAAACTCATGATGTTCTACTTCAACACTACATCAATCATTTAACATTCAACTAACATCACACATTTCTATTGAATCATTTTTCATTGGATTCAATAGACAATCTTTTAACAGGCAACAACAACAATTTGCTCCCATTAGAGGCCCCACAGTTAACAAAACATTTACTCCTCCTCTACCCGCGCCTAACAATGCTTACCAGATGGTTCAGGGTGGAAACGGTATCAGAGGAGTAGCTCAGAGGATGAGGACTGTTCCTTTTCAACAGCAACGACCACCGGCACCAACACCTGTGGTCGTTAGGCACGTTTTTACAGCAGGCCAGGGAATTCCTGTGACGATGGCTGTGTTGCCGCAAGGGCCTGCCATTAGTCCAGAGGTTTGTATACATTTATTAAAATTATTTAGATTTAGCAACGATTTTAAAACCTGCTTACCAATCTGTTATACAATAATTATTACTAACAAAGCAGGGATTTACTGATATTTTCTATATATTTGACAATGTGTGTGTTAATTTAGACAACTGTTAATAGTCCGGGATCCCAGGCCCATTTCCACCATTTATTACTAACAAGGTAATTCTTCGTGAATAGCTTCATTTTGACGAGACGCCCAACTTTTGCCCTTACAACAATTTTTGTTTGTGGTAGCTAACAGGAGTAGCAGGGGAAATATGTTAATTTGACAATTCTCAAAAATTTATTACTAAGTTTTTTTGCTAATTTTCAAGATAATTATCTAAATTAAGTATCCGAAAAAATGTGTGTCCTACAAAATGCAAGGTTTTATTAAAGAGCCCCCCTCTGTCCAACATGTATCATTAACGAGGTCATGAAAAATTATTACTAACTACCTGTTTTTTTTTGTTGGTTAGTTAATATTTATATAATTTAACACCCACATTGTCCTACAAATTTTGTGGTACGTTGTCCTGGTCCTACGTTCAAAAGTTGCTAATACGACAAGACCATTTTTTATTAGTAACTGTAGGACAAATGTATCACGTGATAGGTGTGTGTATTTTTCATCGAAATAAAACAATGCCCTACAAGAAAACAGGTATGTATCGCAAGTCCGACGAGAATTGTCATGCGCACACAAAAATGTGATGATAAAGCCTTTGCGCCTATATTCGTTGCTAACACACTGTAAAAAAAACGCTGTGCGCATGCGTACTTGTACCAGTGTAACTCAGCTCTAATAGCAGAAAATAAATTGATTTTTAATTTCATTAATTTCAAATATGTATAATCGGAGGCTCCAGCTGATCAAGAGGGAAAGATAGTCAGAAATCAAATTGACTACATTATCATTAATAGAAGGTTTAGAAACAGTATTACATCTGCAAAGACATACTTAATTGCAGACGCAGCAACTAACCATAATCTGCTCTGTGCTGGATTCAAACTAAAACTAAAAATAATAAAAGCCCCCACAACGCAGAAGAAACCTAATACTCGACTCCTAAGAAATGCCGTAATAGCAGATGAGTTCGGAAATAAGATAAATCGTGAGATTAAAGAGCAGTTAGAAAGATCTGAACAAGAAAATATCGGTCAAAATCTAGATATCATGAATTCCGCCATGGTCACCATAGCAAACGAAGTTTTGAAACCAGAAAAAGACTCGATAAAGAAAAAGGATTGGATGACCGATAAAATACTAGACCTTATTCAACAAAGAAGAAATTGGAAAAACAAAGACGAGATTCGGTATAGAGAGAGATATATCGACAAATAAGGTACGAGGTTAAGCGAGCAAAAGAGGACTGGATGGAACAAAGATGTCGTGAAATGGAAGAACTACAAAGAAAACATGACGAGTTTAATATACATAAAAAGCTTAAAGAAATTACCTACACTCAGAGAAAAAGAACTCCTCACTTTATGAGAAACTCCAAAGGTAAAATAATTCTCGACTTGGATGAAAAAAAGGAAGAATGGACTAACTATATAAAAGAGCTCTTCCTGGATACGAGGCCACCACTTAACACCACAAAGTATACGAATACTGGTCCTAGCATTTTAAAAGCGGAAGTAGAGAAAGCCATCAAACAGAGCAAAAATGGGAAATCTCCAGGCCCTGACCAAGTACCATCAGACTGGCTCAAACTTCTGGATGACGACAATGTCTCACAACTAACAAACATTTATAACCATATATACGAGACTGGAATGATGCCACAGATATGGTTAGAGTCTACATTTATGCCACTCCCAAAAAAACCTAATACATCATCATGTAAAGACTTTAGACTAATTAGATATAATTCTTATCTTCTTAAGATAATTCTTCGGGCAGAAATGTGAAGAGACAATGGGAAACAAACAATTCGGTTTCAGAGAAGGATTGGGAATAAGGGAAGCTTTGTTGTCAATGTTAACATTACTTCAACGATCATGGGAAGTACAGAAATCAATTTACGTCTGCTTTATAGATTTTGAGAAGGCGTTTGATAGAGTTCAACATGATAGGTTGTTTCAATATCTAGAAATGATTGAATAGACGATAAAGATCTGAGACTTTTACAACATCTATATTGGTATCAAGAAGCTTCTATTCTGGTAGACGGCAAAGAAACAGACAAAATTTGCATTCAAAGAGGTGTCAGACAGGGTTGTGTGTTATCCCCAATTTTGTTTAACGTATACTCAGAAATAATTTTTAATGAAGCCTTGGAAGGACAATGTGGAGTTCGAATCGGGGGTGAAACTATTAACAACATCAGATATGCAGACGACACCGCGATCATGGCTGAAAACATCGAAGATCTTCAATTCCTTATAGATCGAGTCACTAGAGAATGCTTCAATAACGGACTTAACATAAATGCAACAAAGACAAAGTTACTTGTGGTTAGTAAACAAGACGTCGGCCCTATGCAACTAATTGTCAGTGATGAATCAATAACAAAAGTTAACCATTTTAAATACCTAGGATGTTGGATAAACGAGACACTAAATCCGGATGAAGAAATTAAAACTCGTATAGAAATTGCAAGAGGAGCATTTATGAAACTTAGATCTATTCTGAGCAACTCTCAGCTGAACTTACAACTAAGAATCAAGTTCCTAAAATGTTATGTGTATCCTGTATTACTATATGGATGTGAAACCTGGATCATGAAGGTTAACATGATGAACAAATTAGAAGCCTTTGAGATGTGGTCATATCATAGAATGCTCAGAATATCTTGGGTTCAACGCATTTCTAACAGAGAAGTCTTAAACAGAGTAGGTCAAGGCGAAGGTGACTTAATGAAGATGATAAAAAAGAGAAAACTTGAATATCTGGGGCATATAATGAGAGGTAGCAGATACAGGATGCTGCAGTTAATACTCAATGGAAAGATCGACGGAAAAAGAGGAATTGGTCGAAAGAAATATTCGTGGCTCCGAAACCTTCGTCAATGGCTTATCAGCAGATCAATTGTTACATGCCGCACAAGATCGAGAACGATATCGGCAAATTGTTATGGAAGCTACCCACGCCTAAAAATTTGGGCACGGTACTTAAAGAAGAAGATAATCGGAGGACCGGAATAACGGACCATGCAACTTGTAGGACAACGTGAGTGTTTAATTACATAAATATTAACTAACCAACAGAAAAAAAAAAATCAAGTGATTAGTAATTATTTTTCATGACCTCGTTCATGATACATGTTGAAAAGGGGGGACTCTCTGACAAAACCTTGTTTTTGTAAGACAAATATTTTTTCCGCTATTTTAGATAGTTATCTTGAGAATTAACAAAAAAAAACAGTTAGTAATAAATTTTTGAGAATCGTCAAATTACTTCATCCCTGCTACCCCTGTTAGCTACCACAAACAAAGATTTTCGTACAGGAAATTGTTGGGCGTCTCATCGAAAAGAAACTATTCACTAAAATTCAGGACAGTAATTATTTTTCATCAGGTATTTTTACTACAACTTTTGTACGTAGGACAAGGATAACGTACCACGCAATTTGTAGGACAATGCGGGTGTTAAATTATATAAATTTGAAAAAATCAATGGGAAGATCCCAATAGTTGGCTGTATACCATAGTTTAAAAAACTCATACAGAAGTAACTTCAAATTGTATTCTGGTATAAAATCGTTTATTAAAAACTATCTAAAATATCATTCAAATGGATTGCAAAACGTTTTCGTTCTAATTCAGAACATCTTCAGTGCCTAGAATGAAGTATTTCCACGTTAGATTAAAGCAAAAAAGTTAAAATTGTGACTGTTAGAAAGAAGAAACATGTGAGAATACTTACATTCTGCTGAGTAGTTTGAAAATAGCACACTATTTAAAGTGGTAATCCCATAATATATGGTATTACATATTATATTTTAATGGAATATGGTGAGAAGTCGATGTTGTTAGATATAATAGAATACATGCTCAAAGGGCAACATGCTTCCCTGCTCGAAAATGCTAGGTACTTGCCAGTTCAATGGGCACAGACCACCTGAGAAAATAGGAAATGTACATTCAGTATGACAAGAGTGACAAGACATGACAAGAAAAAGCCAATTTTTGGTTAAAGCTTAAAAAGTGTAGTTTGATTTTGGATTTTTAGCAATATATAAATGTTGTTAATAAATATCTGAAAATGCAATTTAAATTATTTAATTATTATAATCTATTGTAAAGTCTCAATTAGCAACTCTCTATTCCAGAAAAACTTATGGATTTTATAGATTTAATGTGGGTATATTTCATGGTTCAAAGAGTGACGTCATCGAATGTGAAATGACAAGATGAAAGTTAAATTTAGTTAAATAAAATGAAATATACTACATACTAAACAATTAATGGACTGACGTTCCCTTTTGCTTTCTAATCTTAGTGGTTTACTTATTTCCAGGTTTACACTGATAATGGTCAGTCTGACCGAAAACGTTTTGTTCTAATTTAATCTTCGTGGATAAATTTTAAGGATTTTTTTAATAATAAATTGGTATGCTTACATACAACAGAAGTGTTTACTTCATTCCACGTTGATTAAATAAAGAGTAACGTCCAGGAGCATCGGAATGGCCATTATTCTTACAATGCTAGCTTTTAGTTTCATCCCTGTTGGTTCGAATTTCATTATCTTAATTTAATCCCCCCATTTTCAATCCTATCTACAGTTGCGTCATTCTTAATTTTAAAATTTTTCTGTACAAAAAAACGATTTTTAAATATTTGGTATGAAGTTTATTCTTACAGCTATGGTTTTTATTTTCATCCCTATTGGTCCGAATTTCATTATCTTAATTTAATCCCCCCCATTTTCAACCCTATTTACAGTTGCGTCATTATTCATCTGAAACAAGGTCTAAAATGGTGCGTATTTCAATAACGACGCAACTACCCTGTAGTAGCTCAGCACATAGTTACAGTTCTGTCGCTTTTGTATCATCTGTATACAGTATTTTAGAAGTTAATAACGCAATAAATAGGAATTGACAAAATTTGCAGTTGCGCCATTATTCTTACAATACTGGCTTTTAGTTTCATCCCTATTGGTTCGAATTTCATTATCTTAATTTAATTCCCCCATTTTCAATCCTATCTACAGTTGCGTCATTCTTAATTTTAAAAATTTTCTGCAAAAAAACGATTTTTAAATAATTAGTATGAAGTTTATTCTTACAGCGATGGTTTTTATTTTCATCCCTATTGGTCCGAATTTCATTATCTTAATTTAATCCCCCCCATTTTCAACCCTATTTACAGTTGCGTCATTATTCATCTGAAACAAGGTCTAAAATGGTGCGTATTTCAATAACGACGCAATTACCCTGTAGTAGCTCAGCACATAGTTACAGTTCTGTCGCTTTTGTATCATCTGTATACAGTATTTTAGAAGTTAATAACGCAATAAATAGGAATTGACAAAATATGCAGTTGCGTCATTCTTGTTCCGGACCGGCGATATATAAATGTGCGCTTTTAATTATAAATTTGAATGTCCATAAGCTTTATTTTTAATGGAATACGCTATATACTGTTATGATCTGCTTTCTATTACTTTTATATTAATTATTATTTATTTGATCAATTATTTAATTAACGCAAATCATAGATAAAAATATTAAGAAAAAATCTTAGTGTGCCTTTTGTCAAAAAAAATTTTAATTAAATTCTCTTAGGTTATACTTATCTTTTCAGTTTAGCCCTAGGCCTACAAGGCCTGTTGCGCTTAATAAATAAAATAAATACTTATCCTTTCTCGTGGCTTCAGTATCTCTTAGTTGATCCTTATCGGGATAAAATAGGAAAAGGAAATAAATAGAAAAATCATAAATAAACACATACAAATACCTTTATTATCAAAAGCAATGCTCTATAAATTTATCAATTAAATCCTGTGGGCATAACTATCCAAAAGAAACTTTTACCATATAAATTAATCTAATTCAAACAAATATTTATCGCTTTGTTCTTGATACCCTTAATAAAAAACAAGCTAAACAAACAAATTTGGTATTCGCAAATTACTTATACTTCCTATTAAATTTTTGAAATGTTGGAATCTTAAATGCATATGCTTTTACGTAAAAAAATTTAACTTCTGATTATAAAGAAAATCTATCACATAGGTTATTGACTGACCTTTTTGATTCACACACAATGATGTCTCCTCTTGACCCAAACAGCTCCTCCTTGTTGATTATGTTAGGCTACCAATCAAAGCCCTCTCCGTTCTCAGCAAACAATCCAGCAGGATACCAACAACTATTTCTCCAAAACACAAGCCAGGCCTCTTTTTGCCAGTACTCGTTCAATAAACTCCAAAACTCTCTCCTCTCTTTCTCTCAACAATAATCTCCTGAGACCCAAATATCTTTTTTACTTGGTGTCACAAATAATTTTAATAACGATAATTCTTGTAACTTACTCTCTTGGACTTTACAGAATCAAATGATTTGTCTCTCGTTCCACTTTTCAGCTACTCTCACTATCAAACACAACCACTAGTACTTGCTTTTGAACTACTCACGAAAACTTTTGACTGTTCCTCTCGGCTGCCGGTAACACAATCCTCTCTCTTTCCAAAACTATCTGAAAATTCAACCTTCTCTCCTTCCCATTCCAAATTGCCAAACCAATCAGAGACATTTCTTCTTCCCCATTCTTTTTTTCATTCGAAACACCCACTCATACTTTAAAAAATATTCCTACGATCATAATAATTACTTTCGGGAAATTCTACAAAATTTACTCGGGGTTAAACAAAAAGATATTTAAAATTCCAAACTTTCTTTACCTTAATTTTCTAAGAACTAATTACCTATGGCTTCTACCTTTCCCGTAATAAACAATCGGTTTAAAATAATAATCCTAAATAACTTTCACTTCACTTTTATTTACAAATGTTTTTAATATTCTTCATGGAAAAATTCATTAAGGAGAAACCACCTTGCGTGAAAGCTAACTTCTAATAAATATTTACAAATCAATATACAGGGTGTATCAAATTTATGTGCCCGCGTTATATTAAAAAAAATAAAAAATTTTATTCTATTTTTGATTGATAATTTGAAACACAATAATACACACACCGGCAAAATTAGCCGAACACCTTAAAAATGGGACATGTTTGATGTCTTAAATTTCCTAAACCACTGGTCCGATTTGAGTAATTCTTTTAGTATGTTATAGCCTTATTATTTAAGAATGTCGTTGTAATAATATTGTTACTAGACAGGTACATATCATTTTATACCGGGTGTACCAAGCATACTGTGTCTTTTTCTTAAAGTTTGGAATACTCTAGATGCAAAATATTAAAATCAATACTCGATTGTAGACTTAGGCTTTCTTAACATTTTCATTTTTGATTTATTTACTTATGTAAGATAATAAAAAAGTTATGTGCGTTAACAACTATCCATGTTTTCCATCAATAAATCCTCATAGTAGGGAAGGAAAGTATACTAAATTTGCAGTTACTCGAGCGTTATGGGGACCTATTGGATTGTGAAAAGTATGTGCTAAAATCAGAAAAAGGTTAAGTTAAGTTTTCCATAAAGTGGGGGACTTTTCATTTTTTAATTTAATTTTCCATTTGAAACAATCATTTTTCTCCGATTATAGCGCTATCTATCCATAATTCGAAAAAATGTGTCGAATAAAAGTTGCTTATTTTTACGTAAAGAATCCAAATCTGAAATAAAAATTGGGGCTCCTATTTAAGATTTTAAATTAAATCCCATACCCCACCTCCGTGGGGGCTCGTGACACCCCACAGAGAGGGGTGGGGTGTAAATTAAAAATTTTAAATACGAACCCTGCGATATTTCGCGGAATGAACATCAGATCGTAAAACTGCAAAATACACCTATTCAATATTTTTCAAAAATCTACCGAATGGCACCAAACACGACTCCCCACGGAGGTGGGGTGGGGGATTACTTTAAAATCTTAAATAGGAGCCCCCAAGTTTTATTGCAGATTTGGATCCTTGGCGTAAAAATAAGCAACTTTTATTCGCAACATTTTTTCCAATTATGGATAGATTTAGCCTATTATAATCGGAATAAACGATTGGTGGAAATGGAAAATTAAATTAAAAAATGGAGAGTCCCACACTTTAGGGAAAACTTAACTTACACTTTTTTTTTTGTTTTAGCACCCACTCTTCACAATCCAATAGGTCCCCATAACGCTCGAGTAACTGCAAATTTAGCATACTTTCCTCCCCTACTATGAGGATTTATTAATAAAAAGCATGGCTAGATGTTAAAGCACATAACGTTTTATTTTCCAACATAAGCAAATTAATCAAAAAAGAAAATGTTAAGAAAGCCTAAGTCTACAATCGAATTTTAATTTTAATATTTTATATAATATGATAGAATATTCCACAGGGTGTTCCGAACCTTAAGAAAAAAAAAGTATGATTGTAACACCCGGTATAAAATGACATTTACCAGTCTAGCAACAATATTATTACACCGATATTCTTAACTAATAAGGCTATAATATATTAAAAGAATCACTCAAATCGGACAACAGGATTATGAGGTTCGAGACATCAAACATGTCCCATTTTTAAGGTGTTCGGCTAATTTTGCCGGTGTGTGTATTTTTATATTTTTAAAAGCTGCTGAAGAACCTGATTTCAACAAACTATATCATGTATACATATAGTATATTATGATAAAAACAAAGAAAAATATCTCTGACAAGTAATGACATAAACGTGGCCATAATGAAAAGTCACAATCTAATGTCTTGGCAGTAAAAGACTATATATTAACATTTTGTATTATTTATAATAGGTAATCGAGACCCAAACACCAGTCGGCACTCTAGGTCAGTATATACTCGTTCAAAGAACTGGTGTACATGATCCTCTAAACACTCCACGCTCCTCGAGCGCGCCGCCTTCTCAGCAGCAGCCTCAAATTAACACGGCAAACGCCGGAGGAGTACCGCATATAGTATCTGTTAACGCAGGACGAGGTCGGCCAGCAAGCGTAGAAGTAGAACATCCATCTGCGGCGATGCAGTCTCAACCTTGTAACGATTTTATTGTACCTTGTCCGAATCCTGGAATCCAGGCAGTCACTCGAAGACAGAGGCTACCTCCAGGTTAGTATTTCCTCTACTTTTTTATCTATGGGCCTGTCTATTAATCACATGAGGCTCGAAAGGGGGATCATAAAGAAGTCACGAAATATGACAAGGGGGAGTGGGTGTAGTAATATGTATATCACTTGTATTTATTTTTTCGGCAAACGCGAGATACTCAACCGACAAGCGGCGTTACGTGTATTTATTTTTTCGGTTAACGCGTACAAAATCGAACCCAACACGAAATTACCAGGTGGTGAAGTGTGACGATCTCGCGATTTTGCAGCGGTCCAGTGGCCTATATATTCAAAGTTTCAATAGTAGGCCGAGCCGAAAAAGGACAAAAAATTGTTTTGCCTTCTTCCTCTTCGTGCGACTAGGATTACTTCTGTTTGTCTGCCTCTTATTCTGTTTCAGTTGTTGTTGACTGTACATTGTCTTTCCACCTTTTCGGCGACCTTTCAACGCGTCTTCTGTTATACGGCTTGTTGTTTTTACAGATGTTCGCTAATCTATCTGGTTCCATTCGGTTTACATGTTCGTTCCAGTTTTCCTTTCTTGTTTTTATCCACCAGTTAATATTTTGAATTTTGCATCGTTCGCGTATACTTCTGTTGCTTTGTCGGTCTCTTAATGATATGCCCGCTATTGATCTTAATAGTTTCATTTATTTCGATATTGTTGATTTTTTGTTTCGTCTTTCTTGTCGGTCTTTGTCTTATCGGTCCTTGTCTCCGCTGCATATGTTAGGATTGGTCTTACTGTTGTCTTGTATACTTTTATTTTACTTTCCGTGGTCAGATATTTGTTTCTCCATATGGTTTCTCGGAGGCAACCACTTACTCTTGCTGCTTTTACTGCGTGTGTTGTGGTCTCTGTTCTTATATTCCTGTCACTAGTGATCTTTACTACTAAGTAATTGAATTTCATTACTTGTTCTACAATTTTGCCGTCTATTTCTGACTTGCATCTGCGCGGCTCTTTACTTATCACTATAGTACATTTAGTTTTTTCTGCAGATATTCTCATATTAGTTTGTTTGCTGTGATATTGAAGGTGTGGAGCTGCCTTTGTAGGTCATCCTCGTTATCAGCAGTTGGTACTCTATCATCGGCATAGCATAATATCGTGATTTTATGCGCTCCCATGTGGTATCCAAATTTTTTTTTTGAAATCTTAAACGGGCTAGGAAAAAAGTTGTATATGGTCGTCCTAATTCCGTGTACCAAAGATAGGCTGAATTAAATTATTTTTGACCGGACCTCTTGGACCCAAAAAAAAAAATTGTCTTCTTTTTGGGACAGGCTAGTGTCTAAAATATTAATATC
This sequence comes from Diabrotica virgifera virgifera, assembly GCF_917563875.1. NCBI lineage: Eukaryota > Metazoa > Arthropoda > Insecta > Coleoptera > Chrysomelidae > Diabrotica > Diabrotica virgifera. The sequence goes on along the minus strand of NC_065450.1, from coordinate 34,053,384 downwards.
GATGCTATTGTCTCGTTAAAAAATTTTCATCATGATCTAAAAAAAAATTAATCGGCCTCCAGGACTAAACATGTAAAAGAGACACACTGCATATAGTCGGAGAGATAGAAGCGGATTTTGTGCGTGATAAGTAATTTGGAAAAACTATACGGGGATATGTTGAATTAGTTGTGTACATGACTTTCCCCAACGGCCGGAAACCAGAGTGGGGGACGAGGGTAGTTATAAAGGATCAAAGTCGCAGTTTTTATTATTTTTTTGTAACGCTCATGATCGGGATAGTGCACCAAAATTCGGGAATAAGTAGGTCATGACGTAACTAAGTAAAATCTCCAGGGGCGGAACGCTGCGTGGTGGGGGCAGGGGTGAATATAAAAAATATAAATGGTTTTTTGCGACGTTCTTGATTGAAATAGTGCACCATGTAGTGCATGACATAACTAAGTAAAATCCCCAGAGCCGGAAACCAGAGTGGGGGACGAGGGTAGTTATAAGGGGTCAAAATCGCGGTTTTTATTATTTTTTTTGTGACGCTCATGATCGAGATAGTGCACCAAAATCTAGGAATAAGTATTCCATGACGTAACTAAGTAAAATCTCTAGAGACGGAACGCTGCGTGACCGACAAAGGGGTGGGGGTAGGGGTACATATAAAAAATATAAGGGGTTTTTTGCGACGTTCTTGATTGAGATAGTGCACCAAAATTTGGGAATAAATAGACCATAACATAACTAAGTAAAATCCCCAGAGCCGGAAACCAGAGTGGGGGACGAGGGTAGTTATAAGGGGTCAAAGTCGCGGTTTTTATTATTTTTTGTTGTGACGCTCATGATCGAGATAGTGCACCAAAATTTGGTAATAAGTAGGTCGTGACGTAACTAAGTAAACTCTCCAGGGGCGGAACGCTGTGTGGCCGACAAAGGGGTGTGGGCAGGGGTGAATATAATAATTATAAGGGATTTTTTGTGACGTTCGTGATCGAGATAGTGAACCAAAATTTGGGAGTAAGTAGATCATGACGTAACTAAGCAAAATCTCCAGGGGCGGAAACCAGAGTTGGGGATGAGGGTAGTTTTAAGAGGTCAAAGTCGCAGTTTGTATTATTTTTTTTTGTGACCCAGCACATTTGTCCCTCACGCAGCGTTCCGCCCCTGAAAATTTTACTTAGTAATGTCATGATCTACTCATTCCCAAATTTTGGTGCATTATCTCGATCACGAACGGCAAAATACACCTTATATTTTTATACTCACCCCTGCCTACAACCCCTTTATACCGCAAGCAGCGTTCCGCCCCTGTAGATTTCACTTAGTTACGTCATGACCTACTTACTCCAAAATTTTGGTGCACTTTCTCCATCCTGAGCGTCACAAAAAAAAATAATAAAAACCGCGACTTTTACCTTATAACTACCCTCTTCCCCCACTCTGGTTTCTGACTCTGGGGATTTTACTTAGTTATGTCATGGTCTACTTATTCCCAAATTTTGATGCAGTATCTCGATCATGTGCGTCACAAAAAAAAATAATAAAAACGGCGACTTTGGCCCCTTATAACTACCCTCGTCCCCCTCTCTGGTTACCGGCTCTGGGGATTTTACTTAGTAATGTCATGGTCTACTTATTCCCAAATCTTGGTCCACTATCTCAATCACGAACGTCGCAAAAAACCCCTTATATTTTTTATATTCACCCCTGCCGCGCCCCTTTGTCGGCCACGCAGCGTTACACCCCTGGAGATTTTACTTAGTTCCGTCATAACCTACTTATTCCCAAGTTTTGGTGCACTACCTCGATCATGAGCGTCACAAAAAAATAATAAAAATCGCTACTTTGACCCCTTATAACTACCCTGGTCCCCCACTCTGGTTTCCGGCCGTTGGGGAAAGTCATGTACACAACTAATTCAACATATCCCCGTATAGTTTTTCCATATTACTTATCACGCACAAAATCCGCTCCCAGCTCTTAGACTAATATTTACTGTTTATGCGCTGTAACTGTGCAGATCTTGCTTGAATCAATAGTCGACACGAAAGGTCCTGGCTGACTATACAACTTTCTTCCAATTTGTTCGGTCTTCCATCAACCAAGGGTCAAGATGTTCATTTTTCGGAGATCTGCTTGGATGTTATCTCTCCATCGCATTCTGGGACGTCCGAGTGGTCTTTTGCCTGTAGGAATCTCCTCCCATGTCACCAGTCTTACATGTCTCTCGTTATGAAGTCTGTGCACGTGCACCATCTTAGTCGCTGTGATTTAATTTCTTGGGCAATATCGGTGTCATTGTAGAGTTCTTTTAATTCGAAGTTGGTTCTGATCCTATACTGGTTTGTGTTAATGTCGTGGTGAGGTCCGAAAATGTTTCTAAGTATTTTTCGTTCAAAACGTCTGAGCTTTTCTTCGTTTGATTTGGTCATGGTCCACGTTTCGCAACCATATGTTAGTACAGGTCTGACGATGGATTTATAGATTTTGATCTTGGAACTTCTTGTAAGATTTTTTGATTTTATAAGCTTATCCAGTGCGAATAGACAGCGATTTGCTGATTGGATTCTGTCTTTTATTTCTTCAGTAACATCGTTGTCAGCTGTGATTACGGCCTCCAGATACTTAAAACGTTGTACTCTTTCGAAATTGAAGGTGTTGACCGTCACATTTTGTCCTAAACTGTCTCTTCGTGTCGTTCTATTTATGCACATATATTTCTCTTCATTAATCCTCAGCCCTACTTCGCTTGTTGCTCCTTCCACCTTGTTGAAAATGGCTTTTGTGGATAGGATGGAGTCTCTAACGAGATCAATGGTTCAATCTCCAACGAGATCAACGAAAGGTTCTTTACATTGAAATATTATGCAAATATTTAACATTATTTTGTATATTCATTCAACTCAGAACTCCCCAATATGAGGTAGCTGCACGGCAACCCATCCACCCTTCTTTGCTCAACATTTTTACTTACTCACATCTTGAAGCATAGTATTGACATTTACTTTCAAATATCGGCAAATTATTTCTGACATCAAGTTTAACTCGGATGTAACGATGTCTTGTAATTATCTTCACCTCTCACATACTATACAATTTAATATTTTTTAGGAATTAGCCACAATTTTACTTAAAAATTAAGTTCATTTGACGTTTCGATTTCCAATTGGAATCTCCAATTCCATCAGTAATTATATTCACCTCTCACATACAATTTAATATTTTTTTAGGAATTAGCCACAATTTTACTTTAAAACTAAGTTTATTTGACGTTTCGATTTCCATCTCGGAAATCGTTATCAAAATACAAAAGAGAACGATTCCCGAAGCGGAAATCTAAACGTCAAATGATCTTAATGTTAAAGTGAAAACGTGGCTTATTCCTAAAAAAATATACTAAATTCTATAGTATGTGCAGGTCATTTTTAGCAAAATTGTTGACCAAATTTGACAGCAATTCATTTATTCCTTCTCTGTCTCTATCTCTCAATACGAAATAAAGTTTAGTACAACAACTGATGGTGATAGTATATTTTTTATCTTATTATTGATAGAAAATTTTTTAATTACAGCAGAACTCTTTGATAAGATATTTCCATTGCAGTAATATTGCTTAGAAAACCGTATTGCAAAATTGCAAAGTATAGTATAGCGCAATGTATTCGCTTATAGAATCAATAATGTATTGCTTTATAATTTCTATCAATCGATCTTGGTACAAATTTTTGCATTAATTTTAGTAAAGTTGTTCTGTAGCTATTTTCTTGTGGCATTTTTGTAATTAACTATTTTTAATGGGGAATAAACCACAATTTTACCAAAAAAAAAATGATTTTATTAACGTTTCGTCGTCGAAATCTGATGCCGTTGTCAAAATACAAAAAATATTAATGAATTGAATTGATTAATATTTTCTTGTATTTTGACAACGGCATCAGATTTGGACGTCGAAACGATAATAAAATCATTTTTTTTTTTAGTAAAATAGTGGCTTATTTCACATTAAAAATAGTTAATTTTAGTAATGGCTGTAGTTAAAAACACGAACAGAATAATCATCCGAGAAATATAGGAAGATTTGTGATGAAGGTAAATATGTGTTACTATTATAAAAGATTTACGATGGTTGAAATGTACATAGTGGCTCGAGCAATCATATGGATCTTTCTCCCTTCACAGCTTGAAACGTTCGGTGAAGGGAGAAAGATTCCATATGATTGCTCGAGCCACTATGTACATTTCAACCATCGCACGGTCAAAATTCTTAGTGTGTGAAACAAGCGTTACCCTGTCCTGTAGTCCTTTTCCAGCAATCCTTCCTAAGATCTTCATTACATTGGTTCCCAGATGTCTCTGTGTTTTGCTTGTATAAAAATACTCCTGAATAAAATTGAATATACGAGGGTCGTTTTTTTTAACCTCCGTTTGTCCGTAAAAAATTCCCGTGAAGCGTTTCGCCATTGCGGTGCGCAGTGGGCGACAGCGCATCTCCCCCGCTACACTCTACATTAATCCCGACTTCCAGGCATCAGTCTGTACTGTGCTACACACGAAACAACATGGCCGCGACAATTAGTTCTCCCGCCAAGTGTGAATTACGCGCTGTCATTCGCTTTTTGCAGGCAGAAGGCAATAGTGCAGCTGCAATTCATCGAAGGATGTGTCAAGTGTACGGAGAAGGGTTTATGAGTGATGGAGTTGTGCGTGAATGGTGCCGAAAATTCAAAGAAGGACGAAATGATGTGCATGACGAAGGGGGTCAACGTCGCGATTCTGTCGTTACAGATGAGCTTGTTCAACTTGTTGATGAAGCGGTGAGAAACAACCGTCGCTTCACTTTAACATCGTTGGCAATGGAATTTCCACAAGTTTCATTTGACACATCCTTGATGTGTCAAGTGTGTGTGTCAAATGAAAGCGAATGACAGCGCGTAATTGAGAACTAGTAATTTCGTGTGTAGCACAGTACAGACTGATGCCTGGAAGTCGGGATTAATGTAGAGTGTAGCGGGGGAGATGCGCTGTCGCCCAGAGGTTGAAAAAAAAGACCCTCGTACAATTAAACTGTTCTTTATTTAAACAACAGTGGCTTCTAAATAATATATCTTCAGTGGCCATTAGATGATTTTTAATGATTAGGTATTAATAATAACTTCCTTCAAATTGTTTATTTTTAAATAGAGCTCCAGTTGACCTTCTTTTTGTTTTATAATGCAAAATCAAAAAATCATCGCCATCTTCTTCTTCCATCAAAAGATATAAAATTAATTTTCGTTCAGTACGTCTGACATCCTACTTACACGATTTTTAATACTATACTATTATGACTTCGCATTGCGCAATGATGTTGTCGCTCATAGATGCAGTTCTGTTCAGAATTGGTCTGACCGCAGACGACACTGTCGCTTCAATCTGTGGATTGCAGTCTACGGTCTACAGTCGCTTTCGGAATCATACCTACTCGAGTTGTTGTTTGTCGCCTTGCAACCGCTCTCGAGCTGTCGACAGCACGATGGAATTTCATCATACTGTTGACAGCTTGAAGCGGTCGCAACTGCTAGAGCTGTCGTTTGTATGGCAGCGAATATACGATTACAGTTCACCGCGCGGTCGCTGCTTCAAGCAGTCGATCTCAACTGCTTGAAGCAGTCCGGTATACACCAATATATCCAATAGCGCACCAACGATTTCAGGCCAATTCATCATATTTCTCGTTACGCCGATAACTTTTATGCCCTGGTACCCAGACTAGTTTCAACCCGGTTTCAACTTCCAACCCGAGAAAATACATCCAAACAGTCTCACACGAGCTATGAGTAACCGTAGCGGAACTGAGTACACGTTAGAGCTACTTGACCGTAAACTTAAATTTCATGTAAAGCACAATTTTATTGGATTAGTACTTAACATCTTCAAATGACAAATGATTTATTTATTGAATGTATATTTTAGGTGTCGTTTATGGTGACGTCAGCGTAGAATCTCCAATCCAGAATTACACAATAATCGGCGGCGATGGCAACGTGATGGTCGACCATCCCGGCGCAGCCATGCAGAGCCAACTAGTTCTTCAGCAGCAACAGAAACAACCCTCGCAAGCTCCACCTTTGGTCCAGAAGCCTGTGACGACCCCCATGGCGGTCGTCACGAGCGATTCTTCTTGTGCGTGCAGCCTCAAGGCGATGGTGATGTGCAAAAAATGTGGCGCTTTTTGTCACGACGACTGCATAGGACCGAATAAACTGTGTCGTACTTGCTTCATACGGTAGGCTACTATATTTAGACTAGTTCCTGGAGTTCATAAATCAAACATTCGGAACGTTTTTAATGTATCATGAAAGTATTATTTGGAAGATAATACTTTCACATGATGTTGTATATACAGGTAGAAAGAAATAAATGAATATACTTCATTTTCAAACCAAACCTGATATTTGATACTGTTTGTGGCACCCAAATGTGCACACAAGAGGATGAACGAAGGCTCCGATGTTCAGAATCAGAAGAGATGTGCGGGTGGTTCTTTGGTTCTTTTTTACTAGCTCAAAAATAAATACAGAATAGGGAAACAAGAAAATAAAGGGGAGGATAGATATTAGATCTAAACCAGAAATGATGGAAAGAAAAAAGAAGAAAACAATAGAGAAACAATTTGCCAAGAGGGCGCCACTTCGTCCTTTCACAGAGAGGCAAGGAAAACTCTTTAAATCAAAACTCAAATATGCAAATACCTATTATTAAGTGATAAATACTAACAACACCTACCTTATTTAGTCTGACTTTAACATAATTGAGCAACAGAAGGGAAGATTGATCATAAAAAATTAAACAATACCAACATTATTACTGTTAAATCATATTTATTTTTATTTAAAACAAACTTACGTTGGACATCTTTCTGAATTTAAATATAGAAAAGTATGTCCAATTGTTACATAAAAAAATTGCATTGCTAAATACCTATAGTGTTGAACAAATGGGACATCGGTGATGTATCTACTGCAGAATAACTGGGATATGACCCTAGATTAACTACTGTAGCACTTAAAAACACCACACTTAACTGGTTACTTGGAGAACAATGTAGAAATAAGGATATTACAATTCCATTTTCTGTAATTGATTTCCATATGAAAATTTCATCCATTATTGATTTTTTGTTGCCAAATTGATAAACAAAAAAAAACTCTATATATTCCGTAAAATAACTTTACTATTTAATGACTGTTTACATACATTGAACTAATTCTTAACCGACTGCCAATGAAAACTTACGCGCATTCAACACCGAAACAACTTGTACCAGCTTTGCATAAGCCATTCGCCCCAAATCGGCGAACCCATAAAATAGAACTTTTTCACTTGATGGTCTGATTGACATTTTGAAAGTAAAGTGTGATTCATTCATCAAATCTCAATTCTCCACAAAAATAAAACTGTTGGCGATCGCATGATCTTTTGTAACCAATCAAATAAGGACACAACAAGCACTTAATTCCCTAACCCATCATGCCTTCTGCCTACAGCCCTACTTCTGCTATTTCTGCCTACACTATCTCTCGATGCTTCATCGGAGATTCCCAGTAAAAAAAAGAATGTGTGTGTACTTTGTACGCACGTAAGAAGTTATACTTCTATTATATAATTTCAACGAAATAAATAATATACTTAACAGATTAGTTGTATTTTATTTAAATATTAAACTAACTTTCTCACCTACCACTTTCAAAAATTTTTTATTAAAACAACCAAAAATTAAAAAAAAATGGATCATCCGGGATTGGAACCCGGGACCTCTCGATCTCTGGTCCAATGCTCCACTAACTGAGCTATCGGGCCCCTTGCAAGTGACGTCTATAGTTTCGGATATAAGTACACAACACGGTGACAAATAGATCAAGAAGTGAAGTATAAGAATGTTATACCTAGATATTTTATTATCTTACTACCGAGGAAGACAAATCCAAAGACACAAAAATTATAATAAATAATAGGTACATTTACTAAAAACATATACATATGCATACCTATCTTGAAAGATTAGCAACGAACTACATACTGCCTGTGTGCGCATGCGCCAGGCAATTATAAAATTTCACTCTCGATCGTAAAGAAGTATAACTTCAAAAATAAAGACTTGATATCTGCTTCCAAACAAATCTTAAGTGTCTGCAAGGGTTCTGGAATAAACAAATTGAAAGCAAATTAAACATTCCAATATAAAATTTTGAATGTTAAAACAAACAATGACTATATTTTAGGATAACACACTGACGTTCGAAAATATAAATTTAAAACGCAAATCTTTTCGGAAGTAATTATTGATTCCTACAATAAACTGGGTGTGACAAAAGTTTTTTAAATAAAAATCGAAAATACCGATTTTTGAATAAAACTAAATTTTTTAATCGTTGAAGGTTGCAACGAAAATTAAAGCTGGTTGGGATGTATGAGAAGTCCAGAAGTTGAATAGTACTTTGGATAACATCATAATTAATCCAAGTGGAACCTTTGTCTTCATATTCAAATTAAACGAAGAATTCCAGGTTTAAAGATGTTCATCATTCACACCGGCTCTCAGCTGTTTTGAAGGACACACCGGCGAGCTTTGGAAAGTGGGTCTACAGATCTCTAAACGAGAAATACTGAAGTCAGAAAGAAAATAAAAAGTGGATACTACGAACTAAAAAAAATTTGGAAAAAATTGAACTAAATAAAAAGGAAAAATAGCAACACATTTTCTTTTATCTGAGTGACAAGGAAAACTCCAGGATCCTACACTTTAGAGCGTTTATAGATAAATAAAAAATATAAAAACAATAGAACAAATAGGTTCAATCTGTTCCTATAATGTTCAAAACAAAAAGGAACGAGCACACTTACCTTATGTGATCTTTGTTCAAAATTATTACTTGTGCATTTGCTGTCCAAGAGGCGGTAACTTTAGTAGAGAGATAAAAATACTAATAGGGGAGTCAATGGAGTTTTTGCTTACAGAAAAAATCAAACACGATAGAACTTTTTGCAATTTCAGTAAGAATTATTTAATAAAGAACATATCAAAAAGTTTTGCTCCAAAAGTGGGTGCTTAACTTTTTATTAAACAAAGCGAAATTAGTTGTTTCTTTAAATACTTACGAAAATATCAATTTTAGAAAAAAACTGACGACCATTGAAAAATTTAGAAAATTTTACACAAAAAAGATTTTTCTAAAATTAAATCTACAGCTTCTATAATTTTTAATCAAGTTACCCCTCTCGCAAACATTGGCGCACGGTATAGTAACGTTCGAAGCAACGCGCGTTTCAATTAATTTAATATAATTTTATAATTATAATTAATTGATCAAATTAAATTTTACAAATTGGAAATGATAGAAGAACATTAAAGCTATCTTATAGTTAATATTGGTATTGGTATTGCTAAATCCTATTAATTAAATTAATGAATAATTAAAGCAATTATGCAAGTAACGATTATCCAAGAATATTCAAAAACCAAACGAAACCATCTCTATTTTGGTGAAATTAATACTCCATCGTCATTCGTCATCGATGGTGACACCATCGTCAACTAACACAACTAATTTTAGTATAGGCGGGAAGCTCGCAGTGTTGCCATTTATAGAGCCTATATCTAATTTAAATCTACTCAGTCTGTATATTAAAGTAAGCACAATGTCACGTTAAAAACCTTCTAAATATCTTATGAACTCTAGGGAACGGTCTACTTAAATTATTATTTTTTATGTACGGAAGTCTGTTTGTCGGTAGGCGACAGTTTTGAAATGGTATATTTAATTTATTGAGAATGTTTTATTAAATTTTGGTGGGGTGCTGTAGAGGATTAACGGGGGCACGTTATTAGCGATAAATAAAATACTTTAATAATATATTAACACTGTCATAGTGGGTATAACGTATCCACCATTTTCAAGAAAAGAAATATCCCCAGTGGCCGGGGTGGACATGCGTTATGCACCTGCTTAGAATTTATATTTAGCCATGGTGGATAACGGAAATGCAATAAACCACTGACTAATGCATATAAAGAGGTTTATAAAGCATATACAAAAAAGGTAGTAAAGTTGGTTTCTGTGTTGCACACAATAAGTCTCTACAAATGGGCAAACTTTTTTTAGCAGAACAAATAGATATTAATATTTTTTATTCAGAAAAAAAATTATTTGGCAATAAGAGCCTAAAACTAGTTTTTATAAACAAAATTATGTTTTAGAAAAAAAACATGTAAAGCATAAATATGCCTCGCAGGACTGGCACCGCTATTTAGTTTTTCTTTTGTTTTGTTATTCGCATGTTTGTTGTATTCTATTACTGTTTTGGGTTTTTCAACTGGTCTTCGTTTTTGAATTGTAATCATATCCGGAATGTACTTAGTATTCATAAGTAGGACATCTCTCTTACCCTTCTACTTCTTTTCAAATATTCCTGTATTGCTCTCTTGCATTATTAGTTGGCCTATCTGTAACTTCGTTGTTATAACTCGCAGGATTGTTTTTCTGTTTTTGAGTAATGTATCCAAGAGAAATGTTTGTTTTTCTAGAAGAGCATGAGCAAGCTCAACACTTAAGTAATAATTATCCATACAAATTGTTCGTCCAGCATTTAACAAATCTAGGACTGTTTGCGAAGGTACTGTAAAATCATGACCCCCATCTCCCCTGCCACAGTATATTTTAGTGTTATATAGATAGCCACCATCGAGACATACTTTGAACAATTTTATGCCAAATTTGTGAGCTTGTTTTTTTTGTATTGTTTGAATTTCAAGCTACCCTTGAATGGCACCAAAGTTTCGTATATGTAGATGAATTCTCAAGGGACAACTTGAGCTTGAAACGATTGGTTGAGTTTTTTTTAATAGCACACTGATTTTGAAAATTTTATCATTTTGGTCTCTAGCTTCAATATTTGCGAAACGTCACATTTTTAGTAGTATTTGATCCACCCATCTACATAATGATTCCTATAAATGTTTTCATTTCTTCGGCGTTTGTATCTACCCACCGATGAATTCTAGCTATCATTTTTTGTGCTTTTTCTTATTGCTGTAAATCATTTCGATTGGTTTCATTTACAAAAAAATTAATTAGCTCGTCCGAAATGAAAAGTTTATAGAAATAATACGGCGACTTGTCATAGTTGTCATACAAGAATATTGCCAAACAGTTCTTCGGCACGCATTGTACCACACTGAGTAGACTGAAATCATTGGTGATTGGTGGATACCGCTTATCCACCATGGACTCACAATAAACATTTATCAGTGTTGGACATGATGGATACCCGTTATCCATCAACAAAAAAATTAATATTGTCAAGGAGACATACCTATTTGTATTCATAGACATTATAAAAAACAACATTTTTAAACAAAAAAAATGTGGGCCCTGGGGCTTGATTTTTTTTATACATGGTGGCACTCTATGTGTTAAATATAAAATACTTTTAAACAGTATTTAATACTAATTTTTAAATCAGTAGATTGGTCAGTATTAGACAAGTGTGATTAGATTCCAAAAAATTTAAAAACAGAAGATCAGTGACAAAAAAGAATACTTTGATATTCCCTTTTTATCACTATATACTACCGGCGAACCAAGTCTGTAGGTAATAAATGTACCCAATTAAAATAATAGTCAAATCATTATCTTGCATTTCAGTGTTAATGACTTCCTATGCAGAGTGTCCACACTTAATTGGATATCAGATATGTGAGACATAAAAAAAATGTAATATTTTTTTGTATTTCTCAATGTATATTTTTTTAATATTATCTCCCGTTTATAACTTATGGGGCAGTGTTGGCAACTCACGGGAAAAGAAAGAAAAAATATAGAAGTATCTAGATTAGAACACGTACAAAATGAGGAAATAAGACGACGCCGACGGGCAAAGAGTGTATATTCCACGGTTGACCAAATAGAAACAAAGAAATTGCTTTGGTATGGTCATGTTATGAGAATGCCAGAGGAAAGATGGCCAAAAAGAGCATTAAATTACACACTCATAAATAGAAGAAGAGGAAGACCTGCAGAAACATGGAAGAAAGGCATAGAACAGTCTATGGCAGATAGAGCTGTAGAAGAAAGGGAATGGGTGGATAGAAAACGATGGCGAGCGAAATGTGGGATGCGGAGGAGATCGTAGGAACCCCACTGCTTATACAGGGTGTCCAGAAACTCTACCGACAAACGAATACAGAAGATTCCTCAGATAATTTTAAGACAATTTAACCCAATTCACTTAGTCCGAAAATGTTTCCTAAGGGAGCTAGAGATATTTGAAGATGGCGTCTGGTAATTAGTTTTTCTTAAATACCTCCGGAACGCTTCTATTTAGAAAAACAAAAATTTGTATGCATATTTATCTTCCAGAGATAAATCGATTCCATCCATTGCAAATTTCTAGTACCGGTCATAGGCGTCCATTTTGGGTAGGGCAACAGTTACTTTATCGCATAACTTTTTTGTCTTTAACTTTTAAGCATTTTTGATGGATTATTAAATTGTGAGGTATTCTTGTACTAAAAGGTACTCTTGTTTTAAGTCGATAGAATACACCGTTTTCTAGAAAAATTGATTTGAAAATTTTCCGTTTTTTAAATTAAAAAAAAAATATTTAGAAAAACGAAAACTTGTACGTTCAATTATATTCCAGAGATGAATCGATTTCATTAATTGCGAATTTCTAGCATCGGTCATATGCGTCGGTTTTGGGTAGGTCAACGGTTATTTTATAGCATAACTTTTTTGTCTTTAATTTTTAAACATTTTTGACACTAGATTATTAAATTATGAGGTATTCTAGTAGTAAAAGTTCCTCTTGCTTCAAGTTGGTAAAATACACCGTTTTTTTTTCTAAATTTTTTTCAATTTTTTTTTCAAATTCAAGAGACGAAATATTTTCAAATCGATTTTTCTAGAAAACGGTGTGTCCTACCGAATTAAATCAAGAGTACCTTTTAGTACTAGCATACTTCACAATTTAATAATCCGAAATGAAAGATGCTTAAAATGTAAAGATAAAAAAGTTATGCGATAAAATAACCGTTACCCTACCCAAAACGGACGCCTATGACCGGTACTATAAATTCGCAATGGATGGAATCGATTTTTCTCTGGAAGATAAATATGCGTACAAATTTTTGTTTTTCTGACTAGAAGCGTTCTGGAGGTATTTAAGAAAAAATAGTTACAAGACGCCATTTTCAAAGAGCTCTACTCTCTAGCTCCCTTAGGAAGCATTTTCGGACTGGGTGAATTTGGATAGATTGTCTTAAAATTACCTGAGGAATGTCCTGTCTTCGTTTGTCGGTAGAGTTTCTGGACACCCTGTATATACAGGGTGAGTCGGTTGCTAAAGGAGAAAAATCAGCCCAACAAGATGAAAAGGATTATTGCATTAATATGAAGAACAACACCAGAATAAAAGTCGAGAATGAACTAACATCAAAAGTAGAAATCAACTCGGGAAACCGACAAGGGGATAGCTTGGGCCCATTGTTTTTTAATTTAGTAATGGACAAAATCGTAGACGACATTAAAAGTAACGGAAAATGATATAAGATGGCAGAAAATCAAATAAAACTCATCTGTTATGCTGACGACGCAATCTTAATCGCCAATAACGAGGATAACCTACAGCGAATGGCACATACTTTCAATACAGTGGCGAAGAACTACAGCATGAAAATATCAACAGCTAAGACCAAATCAATGACAGTGTCAAGGGAACACATAAGATAAAAAATAGTAATTAACAAAGAACTAATTGAACAAGTCTCGAGATTAGAATATTTGGGAGTCGAACTATGTAGTTATGCAGTTGTTACAGAGAGCGTCCGAAAGCAAGTAAATGAAGCCAATTACGTGTTAGGATGTCTGAGGGATGTCATCTGGAGAAATAAAGATATGACGCTGGAAGGGAAAGTACGCATATACAAATCATGTGTAAGATTATGACGTACGCGATAGAAACAAGATATGACACAGCAGAAAGCAAGAGGATACTGAGAACATCAGAAATGAGAACGTTGAGGTCAATAGCTGGGAAAACTCATGAGAGACAAAATATCGAACGACAGAATAAGAGATCTCTGTAACATACATGACATAGTACGGTGGAGAAGACGAGAGTAGAATCAGCATGTGACAAGAATGGACAGCGAGAGAATAGCGCGTAAACCAGAGTCAAAGCCAACGGGCAATAGACCAATAGGAAAGCCCTTTAAAAGGTGCCGAGAGCTTCAATAGAAGAAGAAGAAGAAAAGTTTTGACATTCACAATCGCTAGCCGCTTCGCTTCAAGCGTTGTTTCTGAGAGAATAGGTTCATTTTACACAAAAATTGCTAACAACCATTTTTCTTGCTCTTCTCCTTCTTCTTTTTGTGTAGATATGACTCTGTCTGTTTTTTCGTGGTCTTCGGAAGGGGAGAACCGTCTCTCGCCGTCCTTACTACTCTATTTATTGGCATTCAACAGCATTTGAAACATTTTTTTCTACGTCGTACAAACTTGGTAAATTGATACCCCACCCCCCTTTATGAGGGGTTTTAGGAGGAAGCCCGAGGATCTTTTTAGGATCCCAAAGTTGACATCCACGGCAAAATCCAGCTTCTTCGTCTCGCTTTTAGAGGTCAAATCTTTGACGATTGGACTATAATGGGTTCATAAAAACCTTACTACACATAGTTTCAAAAGTTATGCATCACCCCTCGTATTCACGATGTTTACGCTTTTATAAATCCGTATCTTTATCACATATTTAATGGGCCTTTTTTATAAAAAATATACCATTTTTGGTTTTTTATTTTATTTGATTACCCATTTAATTGACCTGGTTTTGCCAAGGTCATTTAAAAAATTTATTCTGGTGAAATTTTTGAAAACGTGATTAAAAATGAATTGTACTTTAATTTCTGAGTTGGACTGTATAAGAATTATCGATTTAGTTGAAGAAGGCCATTCGCAGCGGTTCGTGGAGGAAAGAGTGGGTGTTTCTCAGAGTGATGTCTCACGGATATGAAATAGGTTCCTGGAGACAAACTTGATACTGAATAGAGCTCGGTCTGGTAGACCCCGAGTTAACAATGATCGCCAGAATAGATATATCAGAATTTCCATCCGTAGAAATTCTTCTATGTCTGTTCCAGCCATTCAAAGAGAATTCAGGCATGCTACAGGAGTCAAGAGTATCGTTATCTACAATAAGAAGAAGAAGAATTTTAGACTCAGGTTTGAGGAGTCGTCGACCAATAAGAGTTCCTCAGCTACAACCTAGACATATTTTGGGCCGCCTTCAGTGGACTCAAGAACACATAGAGCTCCCCCAACTGTTTTGGAATTTTAAGCTTTTTTCAGACGAGACCAGAATCTGTTTAAATAGTGATAACCGGCGAATTTGTGTGTGGCGAGAGCCAACAAGAGCTGCACACCTAGCCACACACGAATTCGCCGGTTAACACTATTTGAACAGATTCTGGTCTCGTCTGAAAAAAGCGCAAAATTCCAAAATTGTTGGGGGAGCTGTATGTGTTATTGAGCCCACTGGAGGCGGTCCAAAACATGTCTAGGTTGTAGCTGAGGAACTCTTATTGGTCGACGACTCCTCAAACCTGAGTCTAAAATGCTTCTTCTTATTGTAGCCAACGATACTCTGACTCTTGTAGCATGCCTGAATTCTCTTTGGAGGGCTGGTACAGACATAGAAGAATTTCTACAGATGGAAATTCTGATATATCTATTCTGTCGATCATTGGTAACTCGGGGTCTACCAGACCGAGTTCTATCCCGTGTCGAGTTTGTCTCCAGGAACCTATTCCATATCTGTGAGACATCAGTCTGAGAAACACCCACTCTTTCCGCCACGAACCGCTGTGAATGGCCTTCTTCAATTAAATCGATAATTCTTATATGGTCCAACTCAGAAATTAAAGTACGATTCATTTTTAATCACGTTCTCAAAAATTTCACCAGAATAAATTTTTCAAATGTTTACACCTTGTCAAAACCAGGTCAATTAAATGGGTAATCAAATAAAATAAAAAACCAAAAATGGTATATTTTTTATAAAAAAGGCCCATTAAATATGTGATAAAGATAAAAGCGTAAACATCGTGAATACAAGGGGTGATGCATAACTTTTGAAACCATGTGTATTTATTTTTATGTCATATCATATGCCATTTCAATATCAGATCTAAAATATCGAATGAGAATAGACGCCAATTGTAATTGAAAATGGTTATATTGGATATCATTATTGAATTAAATTCAATAGTAACAGAAATAATAAAGATTTAATTTATATTTTGAGAATGATTTGCTCGAGGTGCAAATAGAAAAGTCCAATATAACAAATTTTAATTTAAAACTGTGTTTTATTCCCTTTACATGAAGTAGATAACGTAGAAATGAAACAGTAAAATAGTCTGAGAATCATAATTATGGGATAATCTGTATATATGGTACTAACATTCTAAGAACAATTTAAAAAATTGTGTAAATTTAGCTAATTTTAAAATCATAATATTGTACTGCATCTTAAGCATCGATATTAATAAATTATCTAGATATTTGAAGACCTGAAATGCTAATAGATCTAAGTGCCAGTTTTTACAAATATCCTTTTATTGTTGCTAAGTTTTTCGAAAGGTTTTGCGAACTTTCAACAGTGAGACAACAGTGCGTCGGTAATTCGACACTGACAGTGACATTATACTATCAAAAACAATAATTTTTATATTCATAGGCGCACTAAATGTTGCCGAGTCAGTCACGTTCGATTTCTTGTTATAGATAATCGATTTTTAGTAGATCCAATGTGACACAAAATCTAGGCATGGCATAAAAAAGTTTATTTGAAGAAAGTGTATTTTTTGTTCTTCTTAATAGCGGTACAGGCTCCTTTTTGCAATATTTTATTTATACCCTATTCCACGAATATACGACTGTGTTGGATTATTTCGACAACGAATATTTTATTGTGCGAAATATGAAGAACGAAAATAAATTGCAAATTACATTGCTGTTTATTGGAATAATTATTAGAGCCATTTACTTTTGTACTTCTTATGTTGCACACTGAAATATTCGTTGTCGCGATAATCCAAAACAGTCGTATGTTGGTGGAATGAACCCTAGTTATAGAGTAATTTCCACATACTAACATATTTCTCAAATTGGGCTCTGTACCGCCATTCTTTATTATATTACGAATATGTGTGCGAAATAATATATCTCGACAAAATATACAGCCGCAATCTTGGACCGCGTTTGTTAAAATCTTTGCGATCTCTTAAAAGATCTGTTGGAATTTTTTGTATCCGTTTGGAGAGTTTTTAGCACATAGATCTTTTAGCACTGCATTGGCATAGATCACTGAGCAACAATAAAAGGATATTTGTAAAAAGTGGCTGTTAGATCTATTGGCATTTCAGGTCTTCATTTGTCTAAATCATCATTGAGTACATTTTCTTTTCGTATTTTTTAATACGAGATGAAGCCAACTACTGATGTAAAATTTTTATGTAAGTGCGAAATCTAATATTAAAAAGATAACCATATCGTGCACCTGCTAATCCATACAGTACATGTAGGTAAATTATTTATATTGATTTGTTATTTGTGTCAAATAAGTGAAGAATGTAAATCCACTGTATATTGGACTGAGCCGCTCAATTGTAACTCAGATTCAATCAATTTTTTAAAATATATTTTTATTTCCTAACATTCTTTAACAACTCTAGTAATATGTATATTTAATACTTCATAAACTTTTTTGAACAAATTGCGGCCAATATATTGTTGCTTTACCCCAAAAATTTTAAACCTTACGTACTGATTTTTTATAATTAATTTATTTACTGAAATATATGTTGAAAGTTTAAAATCACTTCTACTACAACGATTACACTGTTTTTCAGTATAACAAAGTATCTTTAGAAGAATAACCGAGAAAGTTTAAGTCTCTATTTTTGGTCTTATCAACTGGACTTTAATTGATCACATTTTTGTTAGGTACCAAACTTTGAATAAAATAACAGCAAAATGAAATTTTTTTATGCAGTGCCTTACTGAAAGCAATATCTTCACACATTTGTAATTTTTCAATACTTAACGCGATCGCTACCAAGCGACTCATATATTTATGAGCCACATCGATTTTTCGCATAATCAGTGAACCCGTGACCCGCACAGTGGTTCGAAATGCTGAAAACGTGGTCATGAGGTAAAATAAAAAGTTCCTATTTTGGGATTTTCATGTTTACAGTTGTTGTTTCCTCATACTATCGTAGAGTCGTAATACGCGGGTATAAGGATCAGACCGGATCTATTCCTATTCATAACTCCGAGACAAGTGAGCCATCAATGACTTAATTTTGGCCGGCAGTGAAAGTCAAATAGAACGCGTATATTGAAAACGCTGTAAAACGATTTGTAGTTTATCATGTTTATTGCTGTAAAGCAGATTATTCTTTTTTAAGTATGTAGGTATTAATCTAAGATAAAAGTTAAATAAAGATTTGTTAACAACAAATGAATAAAATTTGGTAATAAAATATACTTGAAAGATTCAAAATTTCGTAAAAATACATTCAAAAAGTACATAATATGTAATTCTGTGATTAATCTTTCGATAATCTCAAACTGTACATACAATCAGAAGATACAGAATCACATTGGCATTTAACTGCCTTGCTGGCAGTTGTTTGAATGCAACAGTGTGAAATGACGCATATTACAATATTCTGGCGATTATTGGGTATGTGTGGGCGGTTGTACCCAAGTAATAGGTTTTATATATTGTACTTCAAAAATAAAATGTATTGGTAATAAGTTATTTAAAAAGTCCTTTATATAAAATTTGAAAAAAATATGCGTTTAAAATAAAATTTTCCAATTTCCTTCAGCCATGTTGGATCCGCCATTTTGTTTTTCGAATAAATAATGTTAGATTTGTAATCAACGACGTTAAACTACCAAATTTGACAAACAATTTTGCGTTTTGATTAATATTTTCAATTTCATTGCGCGACGTTGGATGCGCCATTTTGTTTTAAAAAAAAATGTCAGATTTGTTATCAGCGATGCTAAAAAACCTTAAGTACGAAAGTAATTCCGAAGTGTATGAACAATATACGCTTTTAAAGGTTCATGACCACCTTTTCGGCATTTGGAACCACAGTGAGCCGGGATCGCACTGCACATACCGGCATACCGGCAATTTAAATACATGTGGTATATGAGGACGAGACTTAAGTAGGTACCCCTTTGGTAACGAACGTGTTAAACAAACCACATTTTTTAGTACGTTTTATTGTAATTTATGGACTTGAATATTTTTCATATTGTAATATATTTTAGAAAGTTTATGGAAAGTCGTTGATAATTTAATATTCTATGTAATCTATTTTGCGTCCCATCCATATCACTTTCATTGCACATGAGTGCAATAATACAATTATTATATTTGAAACAAATAGAAACTTTGAGATATGGGTCAAATGAAAAATATTTTACAAATAATTTAACCTACTCGCATACTCCATACTGGCATGGATTTTACATACATAAGTGCTCGCAGGGTGCCTCACAGGCGCCAAGGTTCAGTACTATGATATTTCAATATATTATGTTATTGTTTTATTTTGCTTTTGTACAGTAAAAATGTTTTGCATACTGTTGAAGTCCCATGAATATTGTTCCAAAAGCACAAATTTCAATTTAAGAAATTCCGTATATTTATTATACAGGGTGCCCCAAAAGTAGCGGAACGGTCGAGTATTTCATGAATTGAACATCGGATAGAAAAACTGAAAAATACCTGTTCAATAATTTTCAAAAATCTATCGAATGACACCAAACACGACCCCCCAACTTCACCCCTGGAGTTGGGGTGAGGGTAATTTTAAAATCTTAAATTTAAACCCCCAGTTTTTATTGCAGATTTGGATTACTTACGTAAAAGTAAGCAACTTTTATTGGAGATATTTTTGAGAATTGTGGACAGATGGCGCTATAATCGGAATAAACGATTTATCGTGATACCTGATACAATAGGTAAATATTATAGAAAAGGTGTAATATCTCGATATTGATATCGAATAACACCAAACATGACTTTCCACTCCACCCCTTGAAGGTGGGGGGAGGGGGACTTTAAAATCTTAAATAGGATCCCCCCATTTTTTTATTGCAGATTTGGATTCCTCAAGAAGAAATAAGTAATTTCAGGTGGAGTAAGTGTGTAGCAAAATATTAAAAGTTAGTATATTTACATACCGCATTTTGAGACCAAATAAGATTTGAAGCTAATATTTTAATATGTATTACCTACAACTGCTTCATTTTATAACTTTCCACGGGAATGACGTCACCATATTTTAATTTTTTTTAAACTATGTCCGTAGTACACGCTTCCCCCTTCAAATGGGAGAAATTTGTCCACCTCAAGGGGTGGAGTGGGGGGGTCGAGTTTGGTGTCATTTGATAGATTTTTGAGAGTTATTGAACACGTATTTTTCAGTTTTTCGATCCGATGTTTATTTCGCGAAATATTCTACCGCTCCGCTTCCTTTGGAATACCCTATATTATATGTAATATTTATATTCTTCCTTTCCAATATATCCTATATTCCTATATTCTTTTAAATATTCTTAGCAACATGAACAAACCAAAATTTGCACCCAAACTAGAAAAATAAATATTTGATATTGAGCTTTCAACATTATTTTATAGATCACATATTTATTATACGTTGTTTTATCACTTTCAAAACTGTAATCTGTAAAAATATGTACATATACCTAGTTATTAGTTTATCTTAAAGCTTACTGACTATCAGACTTTCATTTTTGTACTGTGGTATTTGAAAATGCAACAACAAGACTTGGTTAATAGTGATTTTAATAGTTTAAAGGTAAGATTAAAAACGTTCACGCTAAGACAAAAAATAACAGATGGTTTTTCAGTTAGTATTTCATAATATATCAACACTAATCCTTACACTTTACCTCTGCAAATCCTTACTATTATGTCTGTCCTCTGTACCTGTCACACGGGTACCTAATTGCTAGGTTTGGGCTAATCCGGCCCATTCTCATCTGTGACTTTCATGTCTTGTCTTGTCATATGACTGTCACGAAGCTATGCAAAATTTCATAAAAAATACATTAATTAATAGTATTGTTACTCTGCTTTAAAAAAACTTTATTCAAATACCATCAATATAAAGGATTTTTTATTGTGTTATTCTGGTAGATATTTTCGATCGTTTTAATTATTCCTAGAGGTACCTCTCTTAAGTACAACAAAAGGATAACGTCCTTTAATTTGGTCAAATGCCTTCTTAAGGTCCATGAAATATAAATATTCCGGTTTGTTGCATTGTAACGCTCGAAACACACACTAAGAATTTTGAATGTACGATGGTTGAAATCTACATAGTGGCTCGAGCAATTATATTGAACCTTTCTCCCTTCACCGCTTGAAACGTTCGGTGAAGGGAGAAAGATTCCATATGATTGCTCGAGCCACTATGTAGATTTTAACCATCGCACGGTCAAAATTCTTAGTGTGTGAAACAAGCGTTATGATTTCTCTTGAACTTGCCTCATTATAAATACGTGGGTAGTCCGATAAGTACTTAGCCTACAAAAGAAAAAGGAAAATTTTGGAAAAGTGGCAATTTATTTCTCTATATAGTCTCCTTTTAGCTCGATACACTTGACCCAGCGATGCTCCAACTTCTTTAACTCGTCTGAAAAATACCTTTTCTCGAGGTCTGCAAAATAGGCTTTCGTGGCGGCGATGACCTCCTCATTCGACTTAAATTTCTGCCCAGCGAGTGTTTTTTTCAAGTTTTGAAACAAATAGTAGTCGGATGGGGCCAAATCTGGAGAATACGGTGGATGGGGCAACAGTTCGTAGCCCAATTCAACCAATTTGGCCATGGCGACGGTGGAGGTGTGAACTGGTGCGTTGTCATGGTGGAAGAGCACTTTTTTCTTTGCCAAATGGGGTCGTTTTTTTCTTCAAGTCGGCATCGAATCGGCCCAATAATTCGGCATAATAGGGCCCTGTGATCGTTTTGCCCTTCTCCAACTAGTCGATGTAGATCACACCTTGTGAATCCCAGAAAATGCTGGCCATCACCTGTCCGGCCGATTGGACAGTCTTGGCCTTCTTCGGAGCACGTTCGCTGGGTGCTGTCCACTCTTTCGACTATTCCTTGGTTTCTAGTGTATACCAGTCAATTCAAGTTTCGTGGACGGTTATGAAACGACGTAAAAACTCCTTTGGATCACACTTAAATAGCGTCAAACACTGCTCTGAAGTGGTCTCACGGTTGCGCTTATTGTCTGAAGTGAGCAAACGCGGCACCCATCGCGCCGACAGCTTTCTCATGCCCAAAATTTTATGCAGGATATGACCTACGCGGTCTTTTGAGATGCCTACTGTGTCAGTTATCTCGCGCACCTTCAGCCGGCGGTCTGCCAATACAAGATCGTGGAGTTTTGTCACGTTATTCTCCGTGCTAGCCATTTTCGGGGCACCTACGCGTGGCTCATCAAAAACCGACGTTCGTCCACGTTGAAACTCGTTAAACCAATTTTTGACAGTTGCCATCGCAGGAGAAGAGTCACCGTACACAGCATCCAAGCGCTCTTTGATTTCGCTGCTTGATTTTCCTTCCAAAAACAAGAATAGAATCACCGGCCGATATTGCTCTTTTTCTATTTTATTAAAATCCACGGACACGCTGACTTTCACACGCAATCACAACAATACTATTATTTCGATTTTGCTGAAATTGTGACATTAGCCGTCTACGAGAACGCATTAAATGACAGTACACTTCATTTGCGATAGTGGCGCCATTGGGCGGAGAGGCTAAGTACTTATCGGACTGCCCAAGTATAGCGTCAGAGCATGATCTTCCCGACTTAAAACTTTGTTGTTCTCCTGATAATGTTATAATTTCATTCAATTTGTTTGTTATCACTTTGCTATCACAGATATTCTCCGAATACGCGTGGGACAATATAGGTGAGACTATATTTGATTTCTCTCTACACAAAATTCGTTGAAAATTTGGTTTTTAATATTTATTTCTATTTGTTTTCCATTTGTAGTTCTATTTTTTGCGTTGCCTATTGCTTGATAGCACTATTATATCATCTGAGAACCAGAGTCCATTGACAGATACTCTATTTTTGCAGTGTTAAACACATTTCCAATATATTTGTGAACCGCTTCGAGGATAGCAGGTCACCTTGTCTATACTTTTTGTTTTCTTCGGATTTTATTTACCACGTGTCCACTGTATTCAACCATTTTTCGAATATTATGAATGATATATAAATAGGTCTATTTTATGCATATGTATTAATAGTATCTGATATATTAGAGCTATATTTTATTATATATTGAAGGATGAGAGTAGCACAAACAAAATATGTTAAGTTAGCGCCATTTGTTTGCCCTACGCAATGGGACAAATTGTTGCTTATCGACAATTATGTCAACTTGTACTTTATTGTTTTACCTTTGTTTCTCTTGTTTAACGTCAGAGTATAGTATGTAGTCAATTCTCATTATATTTTACCTCTTCCGCAAACATTTTGGCGGCCAAATTCAAAATTTGTTAAAAATACGATTTGGTGAGCAATCATACTTCAACTGAATAATTTTACATAAAAATATGGTATGTAGTATGTAAGCCATCTGTTATTTTTTGTTCAAATTTAGACTATTTAAGCTTTTACTGAAATTGATACGTTGAATACTCGAATTTACAGGTTTAATTTTTATTTATTTTCATTTTTCGCTACATATCACTAGCATTTCTTTATTTTCACTTAGTTTATAATTAATTTATTCTTGTTCGTTTCACGCTAGAAGTCTTCCAAGCATTTTATATTACATTTTCGAGCAAATAACCATACTTGAATGTTTTTATGTTTCATTTTCACAAATGTACTACCTCAGGTATTTGTCGTATACTTTTTCATTTTTGCTAAAAAGTTTTTACAAAACGTTTCTAGTGCAATAATGTTCTTGAATGGATACAAAAGCGAATATTGTGTTTACTTTTTATCTTTGTCTGTCAGAATTATATGCTTGTGAGCTTTTCTTAGAAAATTATTTCTATAATATAGGATTAAGATGTGTATAATTATTTTTCATATAAATCTCATGTAGCCTTAAGGTCTTTTGTGTACAGTTTTTTTACTATTTAGGTTTAATATTTAAGTTTAAACTACTAGTTTGATGTACATAAAAGAATCTTCATGCAATGATTTAAAATAGACAGTACTTGTTAATGAATCTGGCGTTTTATTTTTTGTTTACATTACAAGAAAATAATACTATAGAGCGTTTCACATTAAGAACGGAACATTGCATAGATAGGGCTATGTACTTCTTATGGACGATAAAAGCGCGCCGATTGATTAGAATGAATCGTATATCGGCAGTCTAATAGCAACACGTGACTGAGAGTTTTGGCAACACTGATCTGTATAAAGGTTCACACGCACCGAATCGGCATAGAGCGATCGGCTCGGACCGGTCGGCTCGGAACGCTATGATCGTGGGACTGTACCCGCGCACTGACTCGGTCACCTCGGCGGCCTCGGCATCAGCAGTTTCGCACGGTTAGTTTAATAAGTTACAGAGATGAGAACGAAGGGAAAATTTAGTATGATTTTTAATTTCAAATATATAATTACATTTTTGTAATCAGTATTTCAAAAGCTATTAAATGAGGTGTCACATGATGTACTTTCCTATTTAAAAAAATCAAAGTTATGACTGTCACCTGAAGAAAAATAGAGTAAAGTTCGAAACATTGATGCTATAATATACTATGATCATTTTAAAAATCGACCTGTCCGAGCGTTTTGCTTATGTGCTAAAAATAAATAAGTTCATATTATAAATAAATAACACTTATTCCAGCGCACTGTATAAGTACAATAAAATTGGCGCATTTTCATTTAATCAATTTTTAAGTATTAATAGATAAATATATTATTTATCTAGTACTAAGGGAACATCCAATAAACTGGAAAAAGGGGGAGGGGAACTATTACGACGGTGTACGTCGTATATTTTTATTATTTGTGGTATTGTTTGGTATATTTAAATTTAATTTAAAAAGGTTCACGAATATAATTATACCCTAATTTTAGAATAAAAAAGAATTTGTATTACTTTTATGGCATACTTTTTATTGCGTTTCATATTTCCTTTTTATCAGTCACAGTCATAATGTTACCATATAGCACTTTTGTACCGAATACCAAACAATAAAACATTGTTCCTGAGTTTAAACAAACGGTTCTATAAAGAAAAACGCCTGGGATCAATAAATATTAAACTGCTGTCCATTTATTTACTGAATATTCTGTGTGAAACAATTCTTAAAAGAATGAATAGAAATAAAATATTCTATTTAGTTAGTACATTGTATTTATTCTTATGAAAGAAATGGCGTTGAAATCAAAACAACATAAGTATCAAGATTTATATGATGCAGTTAATAAAGCATAGGAATTCCGATAATAAAAGTGTTGTCTTTTGTCCAAATAGACTTAAAGTGAATTAAGAAAAAAATTACGCGGATATTAATGAGTTACATAATAATACTGATTTGAATACCTTCGTAAATAAAGTTTGAGAGTTAACTTTAAAATTAAAAAATCCAGAAATAACATGAAATTAAAAAAAAAACACTTAGGACGGAAGGGAGGGAGTTTATAAAAAACTGCAAAATTTTTACGACGCCGACGCAGTTTATGGATTTTCCCTAAGCATAATATTAAAATTAGGGAAATATATTTTAAATTTAAAATAATATTAGGATAAATATGTGCTGAAATAAATATTTATTATTTACCGGAGAGTCCTGTTTTTTTTCGCTATCTCACCCCAATCGTTTTCTTTTCTATTGGTGTCATGATAATATCTATTTTGGGGATAATATAATATTACATATTCCCGCACACTTTCTATCAGAAGTTCGTCGGCCATAGTGCGTTTCTTAAAAATTATACACGTGTTTCTTGCAATGCATAAAATACTACTAAAAACATACACAACGGCGCCAACGGCATCGGATCATTCGGCGGTTTTTGCCTCTGCTATCATTCTCCGCCGAAGCCGAAGCGATCTGACCGTTCCGAGTCGAACGTTCGTAAGCGGTGCGCGGTGGCTCATTTATTTCCATGTATAGCAAAATCTGCCGATTGCTCTTAGCCGAGCCGATCGCTCTATGCCGATTCGGTGCGCGGCCTGCTTAATAGTACAGGAACCGAAGGTTTTCACCTCGCAATTTTTACAGGATGGATCGATTTTTTTTGAAAATTTGAGAATAAGTAGTGAATAGTCCAAGGATCAAAATCTATATGATGCCGAAAGGCGTTTTTACCATGGGGGTGGTTGCCACCCCATCTCGATGGGTGGAAATTTTTATTATATTTTAACCACAGAAATTGATAAAATTAATTCTAAGTAAAAAATGTTCTATTCATTTTTTTATTAAAATAGTTTCCGATTTATTCGCTATTGAAAGTGTTAGTTTTACTTCGAAAAAATCAATGTTTTTAATCAGTTTTCTGCGAATAACCCAAAAATTATTTATTTTATCAAAACAACTCTAATTAACAAAAATATACTTTTTGCAAAAATAAATAAAATGGTTTATTTTAGTTTTCTTTAAGACTCGTAGTAACCGAACTTTATTATAGGTTAGCTCTTCTTCGGCAAATCCTAAATTTTCTAAAAAAAACAGTAAATCCTTTATAAAAGGTATATTTAAAATCCCTAAAAAGGGCTACATCACAATCACAGAACTAGTTTTCGACTGGTTTACCAGTCATCATCAGTGCTTACCTAAAATGAATATAACCTGATAAAATAATGCAAAGATTGAAATTTTGACTAGGGTTAAAAAGCTGTCGGTTATACTCACGTGAAGTTTACATGCTAACCACCAAGATATAATTTTACAAAAATATGTGGGTCAAAGCCCTATATGTATACGTGGTCCGTTAAGGAAACATCGGTTAAAGATGCCAATTAAAACATGGATGTTAAAAATATTTTACCTTTATGCCCTAGGTAACATCTGAGCTGTAGTGTGACTTGATTACATGGTGGAAGTCAGTTAGCAAGTGACAGTGACATGGGTGCGTTCACCAGACCAGTGCGCTACGTCAGCGCTTTGAAACTATTTAAAATTTTTCGGGTGAACGTCATGTCAATTTAGGCTAAACTTCAACGTGTTGACGAAGCGGTCGCCATTTTATTGAACGTAGTATTTGTATCGCTTCAATATTGAACGTGTTTAAGAAATATATTGTAATGGCGCGATTATTTGAAAATATTTATTTTACAATGGTTTTAATTATAAAGTAATTGAAACTTATAGGAGATACATAATTGTATATGCTCACGAAATTGTAAATCTGTGTATTAAGGAACAATATTTTCATCATAATTCATATTTACGTGATAATTATTATTTATTTATGGTGGGTCATCCAATGGTTCTGCTCTGCCAAGTCCAGCACAGCCAGCAGCACTAAAAATTATTTCTTGTTCATTTCATTATCAAACATCAATAAAGGTATATAGTATATTATCCATTTTTGAATTAAATTTGTTTAAGATACGTCCAATTTATCGTTGAACGATAAGTATAATAAATCAACAAAAACTTAGAATATAAAATAAACCAGGAAGGAGTACAATGCGAAATGACTCCGGAAGGAGGTTGCAAATGGCGATCAGCTGTCAGATTTGCTTTCTATCTCCAGTGACGTACCTTTGAAAGAGGGAAGAAAATAAATTCTTAACGATTTTATTACATCTTTGATGTTAAAGAAACAGCTATAGATCAAGAGAAAATACGTATTAATATAATATTTTGTTGAAAAGTCAGTTAAATAACATTTTATTATACTAATAACTTCAGTTAATTGATTGCATATACAGGAGCTTTACCAGATGGTACGCCTATGCACACAGCTGATCCAATACACAAACACCTTCTACCTCGTTGACAAAAACTTATGAGTCATCCACAGACGTTCAAGATGGCCAGTTCCGCTAGAAATTTAAGGTGTGGTTGATATATGACAGAGTCCTTCCTGTTCTTTTATATTCTAAGAACAAAAACAACGAATCTCGTTTTAGGTTAGGTTCATAGAACAGGTGGGAACACAAAAAAACCCAACTATGAAAGTGTCAAACGGAAAAATACCATTCACCAGACTAAACGTAGTTTTAAAGCGCTGCAACACAGTTGTTTAGTTGCAACTTAAACCGATTATTTCTGGTGAACGCAGCCAATGAGTTGAATGTAGACCATAGAGGTATATATTAACATAGAGAGGGTGTCATTCAGAGTGAAGTGACGACACCATCTTTTTTCTTTGGATTAGTGCTGTGTCACTCTTACGCATAGTAAAGCTGCGACAGTTGTCCTTCCCTTCCGTGCCTATACTCACACTTAATGTCATCTTAGTTTCTCGATACAATATGCTAGAAAGAGATACCGCAAACCAGTCGAAGAGATCTTGTCGACAGGAAGCGCGGAGTGACGGCTCCCTCTATGTTAATATATACCTCTATACTCTTATGATGTAGACCTCCGAACGTTGACAGGACAGAAATGACAGTTCCACAGGAAGTTCCACATGAAAAATTAGCCTGTCATATTTAAAGACTATGGTGTACAGATTGTTAAAATTAGAAATGATGTAACAACACACTCCATTGTGAGAATTATCATTTAAAATTCGGTAAACTAGATTTTGTAGTTAGAAATTGTGTTTACGTATACTGTCAGTGGAGTTAGGCAAACCACATTACACAGATGTATTGACAGTTGTTAGAATTTGTATAAGTTTAAAAAAGGAACTCACAATGGGGATGACTGAGGTGTAGAAATGTCTTAAATAATCTAGGAGTATGTATCGTTAAGAAAGTACAAGCTCAAACTTAGACGACCAATTCTTAAATTCTCTGCAGGCTGCCCGGATCTCAAAGGCCCCGTCTCACCATCAAATAATTTGATCAAACTTGACAGTTAGTGACACAAAGTGACAGTTAGTGACGTCACATCCTGAGTGTTCATTGTGGATAATAATGAAAAATTTTAATTTTAAATAAAGTACAAACAAGTTAGACAACTCAATACAAAAAATTTGATCAAACTAGACTGATAGTGAGAGCACAGATTTTTAGAATTTCAAAAAAACTGCAATTGTGACGTCACTTTGACGTACTTCCTCGCGTACGTCAAGTTTGCTCAAACTGTTTGATCAAATTATTTGATGGTGAGACGCGGCCTTTTTCAAAGTGACGTCACAATTGCAGTTTTTTTGAAATTCTAAAAATCTGTGCTCTCACTATCAGTCTAGTTTGATCAAATTTTTTGTATTGAGTTGTCTAACTTGTTTGTACTTTATTTAAAATTAAAATTTTTCATTATTATCCACAATGAACACTCCGGATGTGACGTCACTAACTGTCACTTTCAGTTTGTTCAAACCAGTTTGATCAAATTATTTGATGGTGGGACGCGGCCTTAAGGGTCCAAAAACCAAAACCGTAGTAAGATGATGATAGTAGGGGCTGGAGGGTATGGAGTCTCTGTGAGGGAATTAATGAGAGAAGAACATGAATGGGACCCAGAAAGAAATTTCGACTTTTGATTTGGTTTTGCTATAGATGAGTGTTATATGTTGGTGATGACAGAATGATTAGGTAGGGTGAGGATAGTCATATGTTGAAATAAGATGGTATGTTGTATGTAGATGAAAATTTATTTAATGAGGATGTCTGTGGATGATGTTATCAGTAATTTATATATATGTTATGGGTAGATGAAAGTGATTAGATGGCTGAAAATAAAAAAAGGGAATATTGTGGCTTGTACCAGATGAATTATAGTGTGAATGTGAACGAAGCAGTATAAGGAAGATGAATAGTAGTAGTGTAAATGTGTTAAGAAAAAAGTTGTCGATGGAGTGGTTGGAAGTCCCGATTGAACGAAACATGTCGGTTTACACAATTCGGACTTTTTTGTTTTTCTTTGATTATTTCTAGGTCCTCGTACAGGTCTAATTTTAGGAAGTCTTTCTGTGGGATGTTATGAAGTAGAGTGACATCATCTGGGATATTCAAAGAATGATTTTTATGTTTTAGATGTTGAGAGAAGGTAGAGGTGTTCTCTCTTTTGGTGTGTTCAAGAGAGCGAGAAGCAAGTGATCTACAAGTTCTTCCTATGTAAGTAGCATCACAGTAAGAACATTGTAGTCTATAGACACCACTACGATTCATGTAATGGATATTATCTTTGGAATTGGATAGAGATTGTCCTAAATTGTTAGATACTTTAAAAGAAATTTGGATGTTGTCTACTGATCTTTTGATAATATTCGAAATATCCCCAGATATCTTGGTGAAAGGGTATAGAAGCATAAGTAGGTTTGGTTGTAGAATCCCTATCGAACGCAGCTAAAATGTTCTAGTTTTAAACTTAAAATACGGGAAAACTATGTATTTTTTGAGGATAACTTATCAAAACTAATTTAAAGTATTTAAAAATACCTATCTTAAAAAATAAAGAAAGTCTAACTCAAAAATTGAGTGACTTATGATGAATAGAAAGTCAGTCTCTATCTTTTTCAACAGGAAAGTGGGCGGAAACAACCCCGTAATTGTCACCCTAATTAAAATTATCCATTGGCCTTACTCAAATATTATTTATTTATGTATTATTATTAATAGATTGTAGAAGTTTGATCGGTTTAGAATGATTAGTTAAAAAAAAATGAAGTCAAAAGCCAATAACGAATTTTTGTAGTTCGGTAAAAAATGTATTTGTCTTCAGAATAGAAAGATTAGCATCAGAGATACGAAAAAAATTTTTAAATATGAAATTGTAGCTTTTTTAATTGCCAAGAATTTGGTTTGCGAAAATTTTTTTGTTATGCAAAAATTGAGTGAGATATTGATAATTAAAGCTTGGACTAACATGCAAAAACTAACTTTACCAACCCTTTCAAAGTAACCCTTTTTGGGACTGAGGGTTTTAAAAGGATTTGTTATTAACAGCCTTATTAACAGATCTTTCTAAAACCTACAAAATTCTTTTTTACCAAACTTCCTAAGGCAAAAAATAAAAGTTGCGGTTAAGAACCAATATATTATTTTGGAAAAAAATGGAGAAATCCAATTGGAAGCATAATAATGTAAGTTACCGGTGTTTTTTTTGTATATTGTCCATTAGAAACTACATAATTTGTAGCGCCATCCCATAAGCATAATGGAAATACGAATGCAAAGATTGCATTTATCTCAAAACTTCGTTTTTGGGGTTAGGCCACAGTTGCTCTGAGTGCCTCATATACACATATACATACATTGATTCATACTCGACTCATGGAATCATAGAACACATACGAATACGTATATATACATGTTTGTGTATGCGTGTATCCGTAAATTTTAGGCGGGAGGAATATACGCTCGCAGCGCTAGGTGAAAGTTATGTACAGTTGCACCAACAAATAAACGATTGATTTTTTGATTTGGATTGCCCGTTTATTTTAAAATATAAAAATTGTCAATTACAAACAGACATTTTAACGATTCTTTCGAAAACGGTTAAAATTTAATATTTTTTGGGAGAATCGTTAAAATTTCTGTTTTTAATTTGACAGTTTTTTGACAATTATATTTTAAAATAAACGGGCAATCCAAATCAACCGTTTATTTGTTGGTGCAACTGGACATTAAAACACATTCTGATATGTTTATTTGTGTAATTAACTATTTCATTTTGGAGGTGCTCGCCAGTATTTTTCAAATATTTTTGCATATATAATAAATATATGTAATCATTAAATATAAGTAAATATGTACTTATATACATATAATGTATTTAAGGTATTTAGGGTATCAAATGATTGAAAAATGTATTTAGATTGGACATGTCTACTTGTTGAAGGACGTTATTTACCATAAGAATAATTTATACCATGCCAATCAATTACTGACAACAATAAAGATATACTCCAGAGTATAGAAAGGGTATGAAACTGTTTTCTTGTGGCATGTTTAAGTTTAATATGTTTATATGGGATTGAGCCACAATTGTTAATGTAATGAAAATTACATTTCTTGGAACACTATTTATGAATTTACAAAGGGTTGAAATATTTAAAAATTATACTTAGAACACCAAAAAATCATTATTTAATTCATCTTAACTAAATTTCACTGTTAATAAACTTTTTGTAGAGTTCGGAATGGGGGGTAGTTTTCACCCTTAAAAAATAAATTTTTAATTGTTTAAATACTCGGAAATTATATTAAGAGGATTGGTACGTATTTTCGGCTGCAATGCTATTCAAATGGGGATTCATTTTTTTCGAATCCTGAGAAAACTAATAAGTATTTTTAAAAAATTTAAACGCAGAATGAAAGATTACGTTATTAACGAGAGCCGAAAGTCTCTGAGAACTTCTATAATGTTTATTTTAATAAGTTACAGAAGTGAAAAACTAAGAAAATTTAGTGTGATTTTTAATTTTAAATAGCTCGTTCAAAATAAACTTTTTATTTATTCTAAGGGACTTTCGGCCCTCGGTAATAATTTAGTCTTTCATTCTGCGTTTAAATTTTTTAAAAGTATATATTAGTTTTTTCAGGATTCGAAAAAAATGGACACCATGTCCGTGGTAATATTTTCCAAATCTATCTTTGTTTTACAACGCACTCAGTCGAATAGAATATTGTCAGCATATTGTCAGTCAGACATTGACAATCAGTGACAATAATTTTAAATATTTGACATGGCATCGAGAATATTTTGAGTTGTTGATTAAATAATATTGATGTATAGTGTATTAGATAAATAATTGATTTAAGACGTGAACTTGAAAAGTTATTTATTGTGTATTATTTGTTAAAGATCCAAGCAGAGAATACATCAGGAGAATATATTCTGTGATCCAAGTATTTTGTTGTTAAAGATGTTCAAAATTGTAAGCGTTCCATAGTAACATTAAATTATTAAAAAATCACTTCAACACTTTTCCTCTTTTCTCGATTGAGTATTAGTTTTTGTTGTACATATGAATTATTACAATCACTGAATACATAGTGAAAAAATTATCACATCTATTAACTGAATTAATAATTTGCAATTATACAAATAACAGTTATCCAAGAACATTCAAAAGGTAATGATGACATTTTCAAGTAGAATGGCATTCTAGTAATGTTTACATATCCATACCAGTGTGAATTTTACTACACGTAATTTACCTAGTAAAGACAGAAAAAGTAGGGATAGCCGTAAATTATTTGCGAATTATGTACCCATGGCCTTAAGAATATAAAATGATTATTACCAAAATCATCCTATCCAAATTTCATCCTCCTTAAGTTTTTTTGAGAATTTTTGAGCAAATTTGAGCTTTTAGTTGAAATAATCGATAATTATAGTGAGAGTATTAGATAATTAAATTTCACTCTTTTTAGGATTTTTTATAGATTTTGACAATAAGGAGTAGTTTTCACCCTTAAAAAATTAAAAGCGCCTGTGGGCACAATATAGATTTTGAAATAGAGAGTAAGATGAACTTAATTCCAAATGTTCATGCAAATCGGTCCATTCTGTAAAAATTTCGAGGTTTTGACCTATTTTAAGCTCCATAACTTCGACTATAAGCAAAACGTTCCGTTCTTAACGCGAAATAAAGTATAGTGAAGGTTATCTCCAAAGCAAGGCCTAAAATACGTGAAACTTATGGTGCTCTTCATGAGCGACAAAAAATGCTCAATTATGAGCAATAATGGTCAACTGCTACGTGACAAAATATCAAGCAATTTACAGCAACAGCAACAAGTAGGTAGTATCGATTTGGAAAAATGTTCAACAACTACTATATTGAGCGATAAGTATTAACTCAAAGAAACTAGACGACAATACTACATACATGAAAACCATACGAGCAGCTGAAGGGTCAGGGGGAAGAACGATGAAAGTCTATATGTGCAAGCATTTGCGGTAAAATGAGAAACAAAGTTACACATTCATTTTCCCCCTTTCGTCCAATGTGACGTGATTTTAAGACGATTATCATCTTTATTTCCCCTTGGCCATTCACAGGTTGATAGTACTCTTTCTAAACTAACAGATTGCACAAAAAGACCAAAAACTGACATTCATTGTTTTCCCTCTGACCCTCCAATTCAGTTGAAAAACTCTGCTCGCCATGGACATTTTTGCATCAGCCGCGGCGGCTTGTAGGATGAGATAATGTCCGTTTTCTAATCCGCAAATACGCTGTTTCGATATTTTTCCAAGGCTATAAAGATTAATAAGCGGATTAACAATAAGCTGGTTGTATTTTATAAAAGACCTTCTTCTTTAAGTACCATGCCCAAATTTTAGGCGTGGGTAGCTTCCATGACAATTTGCCGATATCGTTCTCGATCTTGCGCGGCATGTAATAGTTGATCTGCTGATAAGCCAGTCCATTGACAAAGCTTTCGGCGCCATGAATATTTCTTCCTATCAATTCCTCTTTTTCCGTCGATCTTTCCGTTGAGTATTAGCTGCAGTATCCTGTATCTGCTACCTCTCATTATATGCCACAGATATTCAAGTTTTCTCTTTTTTATCATCTTCATTAAGTCACCTGGGCAGGCCACGTGCACAGACTTCATAACGAGAGACTTTTAAGACTGGTATGGGAGGAGATTCCTACAGGCAAAAGACCACTCGGACGTCCCAGAATGCGATGGAGAGATAACATCCAAGCAGATCTCCGAAAAATAAACATTCCTTTTGACCCTAGGTTGATGAAAGATCGAACAAATTCGAGGAAAGTTGTACAGTCAGCCAGGACCCATCCAGGGTTGTAGCGCTACGTGATGATCATTAAGTCACCTTCGCCTTTACCTACTCTGTTTAAGACGTCTCTGTTTGAAATGAGTTGAACCCAAGATATTCTGAGCATTCTACGATATGACCACATCTCGAAGGCTTCTAATTTCATCATGTTAACCTTGATGATCCAGGTTTCACATCCATATAGTAATATAGGATACACATAACATTTTAGGAACTTGATTCTTAGTTGTAAATTCAGCTGAGAATTGCTTAGAATAGATCTAAGTTTCATAAATGCCCCTCTTGCAATTGCTATACGAGTTTTAATTTCTTCATCCGGATTTAGTGTCTCATTTATCCAACAGTCTAGGTATTTAAAATGGTTAACTTTTGTTATCAGTTCATTACTGACAATTAGTCCCTGTTGTATTTTCAAACTTAGTCTTTGTTTTATTTATGCTAAGTCCGTTATTAGAGCATTCTATAAGGAATTGAAGATCTTCGATACTTTCAGCCATGATCGCGGTGTAATTTGCATATTATCTGATGTTGTTAATGATTTCTCTCCCGACTCGAACTCCACATTGTCCTTCCAAGGCTTCGTTAAAAATTATTTCTGAGTAAACGTTAAACAAAGTTGGGGATAACACACAACCCTGTCTGACACCTATTAGAATACAAATTTGGTCTGTCTTTTTGCCATCTACCAGAATAGAAGCTTCTTGATTCCGATATAGATGTTGTAAAAGTCTCGCATCTTTATTATCTATTCCAATCGTTTATCCCTATCAAACGCCTTCTCAAAATCTATAAAGCAGACGTAAATTGGTTTCTGTACTTCCCATGATCGTTGAAGTAATGTTAGCATTGAGTACAAATGTTGCCTTGTTCCCAATCCTTCTCTAAAACCGAATTGTTTGTTTCCCATTGTCTCTTCACATTTCTACTTGATTCTATTAAGAATTATTATTTTAACCCTTTCAGCCCTGAATTATTTTTTTCAAAGGTAAAATTATTCTGTTGGTATTTTATTCAATTGGACACTTAATTAATACTGAAAATATTTTTTATAAAATTTTTGCCCCCCCCCCCTTTTAATTTTACAAATTGGTGGCAACTGCCACCAAGAGGTTATTACGGCATAAATAAATAAAATTATATATAATAGTTTACTACAGAAAAAGCATGTATAAAAATATATTATGTTTTATTGTCGTCTTGTATGATAATTTTTGAAACAATTTCTGTCTTTTATAATATTCCTGATTCTCCACAAAAATTAAATGCTTTTATGTCCCAAGGATTTGACTTGCCTCTAATATATCGTTTTAGAGAAAATTATCCCTTGAATGGCATAACTGTCTCATTTATGCAGTTATTTTCTTCAAGCTTTAATTTTTCGCAACGTTTTTCACAGCTGGTAATTATTTTCCTTACTTTCCAAAGATAATCGTTGGTATTTTTGTTGGTGTTGACATCTGAGATATGTAAACTTTCAAATCGGTTTCGGGACATACCAATATCGTTAATCAAACAGAATTTTGTAGGAGGAGCAAAATAAAGTCTTATTCTCGTAAAATAATAATTCCCACTACAATATGAAGAGCAACCAGCTTTTTTGAACTACCACACTCTCATCAGAACTAAAATTTCTTTCACTTGATCGATCAAAAGTACCATTTGGAGGTACAACTATGCCATTCTTCCAAATATTTTTTTGTTTGTTACTTTTTTAGTCTTTTGATGAATTTCTTCCTTTTCTAATGCTACTTCATCCTTATCTTTGTTGATGGATTAGCCCCCTCATAATCTGGATATCGATCATCTTGTGCATCAGAACAGTCGTCATTCAGGGCAGCTAATGCTGCTTCTACTTGGGAAAGGGTCGCATCAACTTCAGTTTTCCATTTTCCGTAAAATACAATTGTAGGAATCTCATCTAAAAAGAATTCATTGTTATAAATCTTGTAATAAATTCTAATCTACTTAATCGACTTTTGTAACTGTTAACACCTACTGGTGGCATTTGCGTACGCCCTTTATAGGACCATACCAAAGATTTGCAAATGCAATAAAAATTACAATTTATTCTTAAATCAACTTTTCATAATCTTAGTTAGTAAATACCAACAGCTACATGAAGATTTTTTCAATGCAATAGCAATATTAGAACAAAACAACAAATACTTACCAAGAAAAAAATGATCTCGTTCACCCGCAATTACTTCAAGTAGAACAACAAAACCTGTTTACATTCCAAATGCCTTAAATGCGTATAAATCATCTTATATACGAACTGTA
Organism: Diabrotica virgifera virgifera; assembly: GCF_917563875.1. NCBI lineage: Eukaryota > Metazoa > Arthropoda > Insecta > Coleoptera > Chrysomelidae > Diabrotica > Diabrotica virgifera. The sequence continues at coordinate 34,016,150 of NC_065450.1, read as the reverse complement.
GCCGCCCTCTATTAGATTTACATTAAAATTAAATAAGCCGTATCACAGATATCACCATCAGGGCCGAAAGGGTTAAGAAGTAGCTTGAGAGAGTGGCTCATGAGACTAATTAGTTTAAAGTCTCTTTACATGATGATGTATTATAGACTTTTTTGGAAGTGGGATAAAGGTAGACTCCAACCATTTTTGTGGCATTATAAAAGACAAATCATTATTTATTAATGACCATTTAGACCAGGGCGCATTTGTAAAAATATTAGTACATTTGGATGTTGAGAGGTGACTCATATTTTTTTACAGAGATTGCTTGGAAAGTCATATAATAATATTTGAGTTACCCTCCCACTCAAAAAGGTCCGTAACATTGTTTAAATAATCAAAATGCCAAAAAATGAAGGAAAAATTCGATTTTTTTCTTCGTTTTTTGATTATAACTTTAAAAGTATTAATTTCCGAGAAAAGATGCACTGACATAAAAGTTGCGTAATTAAACTTCCTACAATATAGGATTAGTTAAACATTTTAAAAATTGTCACCCTTGTTGCAAAATAGCAATAATTGCGAAAAAACCATAAAAAAAGTATTCGCATTTTACGTTTTTCAACCATTTATGCTACAATTAGGACCTTCATATTTCACCGAGAAAAACTTTATGATATAATAAAACAATACTGTAGATTTCATTAAGATCGGTTTAATAGATTTTGCAAAATAAATTTTGCAATCTAGCTTTCGCAAGAAAAATTCATGTTTTCAAAATGTGGCAGGATTGAAAATAAAGCAGACAGCAAGTTGATTTTTTTTACATATAGAAGAATACTGTACATTCCATTTGCAATTTGCAAAATTAAAATCCGTTAACTACCACGACGCCAGGAATTTTTTTAAATAAACATTAATTTTTGGTGCTACGCGCAGGACAGTGGATACGTTTGCTCTGATTGGGCATTCCATTAATCTTTGATAATGATTGATACATTTTAATTTTTAGTGCATTTCCATATACATAAATAAATTTGTTTATTGCAAAATAAAAACACATACTCTGTCCTTTGACATAACACTTTTTTTAGCAAAAACTTTCTTTGTTCATATATTTTAACTTAGAAAATAAAAGTTTATTATTTTTAAACATATCCAATTGTTTAAACAATATTTCACAAACAATAATCAAATTAGTTTGATTTTTGTGGAATTAAAATATTAAAATACAACCAAATATAGAGTAAGAAAATATATTAGATAAAGATTAGAAGAAATTTTAGTGGAAATCAACTTATGTGAATCGAACACCGCTGTCCTGCGCTTAGCACCAAAAATTAATGTTTATTTAAAAAAAATCCTGACGCCGTGGTAGTTAACCGATTTTAATTTTGCAAATTGCAAATGAAAGGTACAGTATTCTTCTATATGTAAAAGAAATTTCAACTTGCTATCTACTTTATTTTCAGTCCTGCAACATTTTGAAAAAATGAATTTTTTTGCGAAAGATGAATTTATTTTGAAAAATTTATTGATCTAATGAAAAATTGATCTTAATGAAATTTACAGTATTGTTTTATTAGATCACAAAGTTTTTCTGGTTAAAATATGAAGGTCCTATGTGTTGCGTAAATGGTTGAAAAACGTAAAATGCGAATACTTGTTTTTTAACAATTATTGCTATTTTGCAACAAGGGTGAAAATTTTTAAAATTTTTAACCAATCCTGTATTGTAGGGAATTTAATTACGCAACTTTTATGTCAAAGCTACTTTTCTCGGAAGTGAATATTTTTAAAGTTATAATCAAAAAACGAAGAAAAAAAATCGAATTTTTCCTTCATTTTTTAACATTTTGATTATTTAAACAATGTTCCGGACATTTTTGAGTGGGAGGATAATGCAATTATTATTATATGAGTTAATTTCAAGCAATTTCTGCAAAAATATGAGTCACCTCTCAACGTCCATCTCAAAACAGATGCGCCCTTGACTTTAATTTTCGAATTTGAATGATATTTCAGATATGAATTAATCGTTTACTTCGATAAAAAATGGTAAGGTACAGAAAACTTGAACAGTGGCATAGAAATTGTACACCTGCAATTTTTTATTACAGTCGAATTTTATCTCTATACAGTTTTTGTTTTGTTTTAATTCCAATTCAGTATATTCTTCTAAATACTAAGAAATTTTTCTTCCTCTTGAGGTCTCTTCCATGACGAATGTTGGCCTTCATCATGACGAATGTTGGCCTTCATCATGGCAATTTTTATCTTGTCTGCTGCAATGCTAAAAAAGCTGCATAAAGTTATAATGAACCAGATTCTGACGTTCTTTAAGGTACTAGTACACTTTAGAAGACCAAAAATAATCATTTTTTTTCTCAGAACCTTTATTAAAAATGGACATAAAACTTTTTACATATTAAATATCTAACTCTTAGAAAGCACAAAAAAATATATATTTTTTCATTTATGCACGTACATTAATATTTTCTTACGTAAAAGGAAGGTTTCTTACGTGAGAATTTACAACAATTTGACCAAAAAATAAAAAATAAATATTTTTTAACCATGAAAAACTAAAGAGAAACGGGCGATTTTTCACACAATTTTTTCAAATTTCCGTAAAATCTTTTTTTTGCGGGATTTTTCACTAACGGTGGTAAATTGTCACGTAAGAAACCTTTCTTTTTCAAATTCCGTTCAATTTTTTTGTTTCAGAGATCCAAATTCTGAGATTAACTGTCCGCAATCGGAACCACTTTTTCTCGAGGCCCCGACTTTGGCGCCCTCTACAATATTAGTGTACATGCATAAATAAAAAAAGATATATTTTTTGTATTCTTTAAGAGTTAGATATTAATATGTAAAAAGTTTTATGTTCATTTTTAATAAAAGTTCTGAGAAAAAAAATCTTGAAAAAATGCTTATTTTTGCTCTTCTAAAGTGTACTAGTACCCAAGGATATTTCCTTTTTCCTGGACTCCGCCTTCCAAATATTCTTCTGCAAGATGTCTTGTAGGGGGACATAATATGAATCCAGATATTATCTGGATTCATTTCGTATATTGTATTTGATATTGTTTAGTACCTCTCGTCCCTTCATTATTTTCCTGAGGACCTCTTCATTTGTAATTAGGTTAGGTCATCAAGGAATATCACATTTTAATTTTTATATTTTTGTTATTTATTTATTTAGTTTCGTGTCAGCAGCCTCCACCCGAAATGTGGGGTGCAGCTCCTCATCCTCAGGTACAGCCTACTACCACTATTTGTAAATTTGTATATTTTTTCGATTTAATAACATTTAATTAAAACTAAATGAGACAAGGAAAGTTTTAAATTATAAACAAGGAGTTTAGGAGTCTAGATTACTGAAGATCTTGATCCGAAATTCGATGAAAAGAGCTGCCTTCTTGAAGATGAAAAAATTTCTTAATAACCAAAGACTTCTCTGAAAATCCTATATCGGATGGTAAAATGTTATATCTACTCTATTTTTATTTATGGTGCAGAAGCTTGGACTGTTTGGGACGCAGGTGACACAGGCGACGCAGTGCAGAGCAGGTTACACAGGTCAGAAAATATATGTACGTGTCACGCAGTGTGAGCGCATATTTGGAAGCAGTCCTCTCGAAAATTTCGATGTGCGAATATCAAATATATTATGTGAACATAGAAAGAGAATTTTATAATTTAAATAATGGCGTTATTTCTGGACAGTTCCGCCTCAGAGTCAGACGCTGAATTTGAAGAAACAGTTTTATTATTCAACATGTCAAAGAGAAAAAAATCATTTTGGAAAAGCAACTATATGAAAAAAAAATACTCATGGGGAATTTGCACTATCATCCGAATTCTCTGAGCCTGCTTTTTTAAATTTTGTTTTTAAATAATTGGGATCGTTGGTATCGTAATAGGTCTGGATCCCGCGTATGAAAAAAAAGTTGATTAATAGCAAGCTGAAAATGTGTTAATAGCTTAAGGGAGTCTAGTCGGATAAACTTTGATATATAAGAACACTGAAACAGGGGCAGTTTTAATTGTGGAACAGGTTAAAAATTTGGAACGGTCACACCACGAAAACGGCACATTTATTTTGTCCGACAGAACAGACTTAAACTCTCCGAACAGAGATTAAACTCTCATACAAAAATCATTACGAACACTCGATTACGAATCGTATCCGCCATGTTTTCCCATAAGGCGCTACGGTAAAACATGGCGGATACGATGCGTATCGAGTGTACGTAATCCGGGCCCAGACTGCTATTTATCACCTGTCATCATTCCTGGCATTTGACAAATTCTACATGTTCCACTCATTAAAACGCCCATTTGGTGATAAATAGCAGTCTGATTTTTGCATGAGAGTTTAATCTCTGTTCGGAGAGTTTAAGTCTGTTCTGTCGGACAAAATAAATGTGCCGTTTTCGTGGTGTGACCGTTCCAAATTTTTAACCTGTTCCACAATTAAAACTGCCCCTGTTTCAGTGTTCTTATATATCAAAGTTTATCCGACTAGACACCCTTAAGCTATTAACAAATTTTCAGCTTGCTATTAATCAACTTTTTTTTCATACGCGGGATCCAGACCTATAAAGAATTGTCTGGCTTCTCACCAATTCAATTAATTGTTCATTCATTTCGAATATAACATAAAATTTTACTAGAAACAAACAAATTGCTCTGCACGTGGCACAGGAATCTGTGTCCGGACGACTGCGCTGGCAGGTTTTCTTAAACACAGTTCTGTGCTGCACTGCCCTGCGTTCCAATTCGCGCGGAGTAATGTGTACGGAAAACAAAAACCTGTGCTGTGCTACGCTGCGTTGCCTGCGTCACCTGCGTCTCAATGTGCGGCGCGCCTAATGTTGATTTAGCTGTGACACACACCAGACGCTCTTAACATTTTCTATGCAGCGGTTCTCCGGCGACATATCCTGGGCCCTGATTCTAAATCAAATTTCGACACTAAACAAGTCGCTTTCAATATGGCGATGGCGACTGTCGAAATTATTTGACACGGAGATGAATGAATGGCCAAAAGCGAGGTTAGGTTTAGTTTAGATGTGTTTTGTTTATTTCTTGCAAGGAAAACTAAATCAAAAGGTATTATAATATAGCTGGGTTTAATTGAAATTTGCTTGTTTTGAGGAATTAGATAGAATAGTATTAAATTAGAAATATAATAATTGAGAATGTCCACAACATGAATCATCAACTCAATGAAAGATGTGAGGTAATAATCTGGGAAAATTAGTAAAAAACAAGGAAAATTAATTACCAGCTATTTTATTGCTGGACATGCTGAAATAAAATCTTCAAGATTTCCTATATTAGTAATATAGCTGTGCAAAGTCCACAGAAAGTGTGCTATTTTGTTTATAAACAAATTAGCGCTCCGAAATCTTTTTTTTTATTATTGCTCTAAAACTCCGAAAATTTTAACTTTAAACCAAAACACTCACATAAAAATTGACAGTAATTTAATTCTGCACATTAATAATTTATTCCAATTTCCTTCGACGGAAATTTTCTTCGGAAAATTCGGGTTTTCCAAACAAAATCTTTAATTTTCAACTAAAATTTGAGGGAAGTAATTATTTATCAATAATTAAATAATTTGGTGACAGTGACATAAATCTTTTTTGTTATGAGTGTCTTGAAGATATGAAAATTTGTATGTACAAAGAAGACCGGAATTAAAAGGTATCTAATGGTTCAAAGATTAAAATCCTGTTGTTTATAACTCTGTCGCAAATGCCGGTCAAATTTGACCGGTTATACCTGGAATCACTCCTCGCAATTCAATTTGTTTTTCTTCGAAAAGGACACAGAAGCCGTGCTCTTTTCAACAGCGTTAACTTAATTTAATTTAATCTAATATTTTCTGAGGGGTTCTATTTGTTTATAAGCCAAAAAATTGTTTCTTTATAACATTCCCGAGACCGCTCAAATGGTCCAATTTCAATCCTGTAAGGTACGTTGAATAGGTATAGTGCTTTTTTATATGAAAATCATAGTTATTCTGGTGTATCATAATCTTTCTGGTTATTATTTCGACCGAAATTTTTTAATTAACATTTTAATTATTGCTAAACTATTGGTTAGATTGTCGCCGGTCTCCTGATATACAGAGAGGGGCTAAATTATGGAATAAATTCATTTTCTCTAAAATGGACGATTTTAGAGAAAAATCCCGAAACAGGTCGATTTTTATTTTTAAATTAAATTTCTTGGCATATATTTCAAACTAGTGACGTCATCCATCCGAGCGTGATGACGTAATTATTTTTTTAAATAGGAATATGGGTTCGTGTTGTAGCTCATTTACAAAGGCGTGCAATTCTCTATTCAGTATTATAAACATAAGTTTCATTATTTATACAGGGAGGCCAAGAAAAATTTTGAATTAAATTAATTGACGCAAGAAGAAGAATGCATGTAATTTATTTAACTCAAAATACATTGTATTGCTGTCAGAAAATAGAAAAAAATGTTTATTTTGCAAATAAACATTGCTTTTAGCTTAAATTAAAAGTTCAAACTGCCAATAGGTAGGAGGGAGTCTGTTTGTGATTTAATTTAAGCGAAAAGAAATGTTTATTTGTGAAATAAACCTTTTTTTCTATTTTCTGACAGCAGTACAATGTATTTTGAGTTAAATAAATTACATACATTCTTCTTTTTGCGCCAATTAATTTAATTCAAAATTTTTTTTTGGCAACCATGTATAAATACCTAATGATATTAATGTTTATATTACTGAATAGAGAATTAAACGCCCTTTCAAATGACCTACCACACGACCCCTATTCCCATTAACAAAATTATCGATTACGTCATCACGCTCAGATGGATGACGTCACTAGTATGAAATATATGCCAAAAAATTGTAATTTAAAAATAAAAATCGACCTCTTTCGGGATTTTGCTCCAAAATCGTCCGTTTTAAAGAAATGAATTTATTCCATAATTTAGCCCCTCTGTATAATCTACTATAATAAATCTTTCATGTCTTCAATTATTTAATTATTGATAAATAATTAGGTACTTCCCTAAAATTTTAATTGAAAATGGCAGATTTTTTGGGAAAACTCGGATTTTCTGAGTAAAATTTTTGTTGAAGGAAATCGGAAAAAAAATAACTTTGTGCAGAACTAAATTACGGTGAATTTTTATTTGAGTGTTTTTGGCTCAAAGGAAAAAATATAGGAGTTACAGACCACTAATTGAAAAAAAAAAGAAGATTTAGGAGTGCTAATTTGTTTATAAATAAAATAACACACTTTCTGCGGACTTGTCATACCCCATATTACTAATATATGCAATCTTAAGATTCGATTTTAGCAATAAAATAGCTGGTAAATAATTTTTCCCAAAAATGGTATTTTTTCGATAATTTTCCCAGACTATCAACAAAATCCAAGAAACCGAAGCGCCAACCCAAATTCTGAGCAGTCTCAACATAATAAGGTTAATATCCCCAAGAATCGCGCGGTGTCGAAATGAAATTGCGACTGTCGAAATGAATTAGAATCAGGCCCCAGGAACCCATCCACCGCCAATCGGTTTTATGACTTCGACGGCACATCATAAATGCGTGTATCGTGGTGCAACACAGACGACTGAGCAGTTCTTTGGCGTTTCTTGTTGTGGGTGTTGCCAAATCTTGTTTAATGATGGAAATTACAGACTCAAACTATATTTTTACTTGAATTCTTTACTCCCATATCAAATTATTTTTATATGGAACTCATCGTGTTTTTATTTTTTTTATCTTATAGCTTAAAGGGCGACATTAGGTACATTTTTATCTGGAAAAAAAGTAATCTAGTAAATAAATTATTTTTCAAACTCTTTGAAACTAATTTCACAAACAGTCAAACAGAATTATCAAATCTGTAAGCATTGACCAGTTTGACTTGACTTGAGTTATTTGTCAGAAGGATTGACTTTAATAAAAATAAAATTATTGACTCCATAAAAATAAAGATAATAAACAGTTATCTTACCTTATTTATTATGCTCTACAGGCCTTGTATTTACAATTTTACCTAATACAGTTTATACTACTAACTTATTATATACTTTTATTTGATGTATATTATGTAAACATTGCTGAACTATGGTTCTCCTATTTTTCGCCTTCTTGTTCCAGTGTATAATTTCCATTGATACTATTATATTCTTGAAACTTTCTTGCAGTCTTTTTCTTGGTCTACCTCGTCTCCTAGTCCCAACTGGTCTTCTTAGCAGTACCATCTTTGACATTCTTTCCTTATCCATCCCCTCGACATGACCTGCCCACCTGATTATTTATGACTTTGTGTATTATACTTGGTCCCTTGTAAAGCATCCTTAATAATTCTTGATTGGTGCTTCTATGCCAGCTGTCTTCTGTATCTGTATTCTTTCTTCTTTCCCCAGAAAATAGCTCTAAGTACGTTCCGTTCTCAACGCTCTATCATTTCTTCTTCTGTTTTATTTAGCACCCATGTCTCACATCCGTAGGTGACTGTTGCTCTTATTACGGTTTTGTATATTCTGGTTTTCGCCTTTCTCGATACGTACTTTGACTTTATTTTGAATAATTTTTTTGTTAATATTAATTTGTGAAACATCACTATTTCCCAATTAATGGGTTGACAGCCTCTTCGAGTTATAAATAGTTTTTTCTATGTGATATGCTTTCCCTCTTAACGGTGTTATTTCTTGAACATTACTCTTTAATACTTACTAATAACTTTTGAAAAGATTTTTTAGACATTCTTGTAAAATTAAAAAACTTCTCTGGGCCTTTATTATATTAATTTCGTTATATAATGTGTAAAAAATCCCTTATACTTTCGTCCCTTTGTGATAAGATGTATCCAATATCTGCGTTTCTTTTTTTCTTTAATCTTAGATAAAGTAAACTTGTATTTATTACAAAAGACAAATCGTCGTAACTTTCAGACATCGAGTCGTACAGCAGCCAACACGCGACTAAATTTGGCAACAACGAAATACAAATACTTTAAATCGTAGCATAGCTGCCGCTGTTACACCGCGCCATGTGTTTTAAGCTGCCTCGACGTCGAATCGACGTGCGTCGCCTGGTGTGTCCTTGTCCTTAATGAGAAAGTTGGAAGCTTTTGAGATGTAGCTTTTAAGGAGAATTTTGAAAATATCGTGGACCGATCATATTACGAACGAAATGGTGTTGCACAGAATGGGAAGAGACAGAGAACTTTTGATCACTATTAAAAGGAGAAAGATAGCATATTTGGGACACAAGTACGTGTTGTTGCAGATGATTTTGAAGGATAAATTGGAAGGAAAAAGGGGTCCTGGTAGGCGACAAATACCCTAGCTGAAAAATATTCGCCATTAGACCGGATTAAACACACATGCGTTTTTAGAGACGAATTTCCAATAGTTAGCCAACCTTATTGGAGTAGGAACTAGAAGAAAAAAATATTAACAGCAATATTGGTGAGTGTTTTATAAACTTAATTCAACTGTTGTCTGTACAACATTTGATTGCCTATCCTTACTGTTTTGAACCAAACCTATTAACACTGTCCTAACATCTCTGAAATTGTACCGAGCCCAAGCGGGGATTTTTGCACTTACTCGAGCGCGTCAGATTATCATATGGGGAGAAACCTGGTATAATACCTAATACCTTGCAGCTGTACCTCTACCATATATTGGCTCTTAACACAGGGAAGTTCGTTAAGGAGGGCCCGAAAAAAAATATATCCTTAAAAATACTCGAAATTGTCAGATTAATGCTAAGTACATGCAAACAGTGTATATTTAAAAAATCTGACGATTTGAGCGGGGCGTAAGGAAATAGGTGAGTCAAAAAGTTTCACAAAAAAAGCGAATATCTCGCGAAATGAACGTCAGATCGAAAAACTAAAAAATACGTCTTCAATATTTTTCAAAAATCTATAGAATGGTACTAAACGTGACCCCCACGGAGAGGGGTGGGGGTAAATTTAAAATTTCAAATACAAACCCTGCTATATATTTCGCAAAATGAACATCAGATCGAAAAACTGCAAAATACACTTTCAAAATGTTTTTGAAAAGTCTATCGAATGGTACCAAACACGACTCCCCACGGAGGTGGGGTGGGGGGTTACTTTAAAATCTTAAATAGGAACCCCCAATTTTTATTGCAGATTTGGATTCTTTACGTAAAAATAAGCAACTTTCATTCGAGATGTTTTTTCGAATTATGGATAGATGGCGCTATAATCGGAAAAACGATTGTTGGTAATGGAAAATTAAATTAAAAATGGAAAGTCCCCACTAAAATGGAAAATTGTAATTAACTTTTTTTGGTTTTAGGACCTAGTAATCACAACCCAATAGGTCCCCATAACGCTGGAGTGACTGCAAGTTTAACATACTTTGCTCCCCTACCATAATGTTCGACTGGTATATTACTTGACAAATAATGATATGATTTCGAAGTCAGTTAAGTATGATGTAATGCCCTAGGGCGTTATTTTGAAAAATAACACCCTAGGGTATTAAATTTAAATAACCTGTTAAATACTGTCAAGTTGACAAAAATAACAACCCAAGTAAAACTATGGTTACCACAATTACGTTACGACTATTGCTGGTAAATGTACCTATTTGAAAACTAATTAATTCAAAACGTTGTCGTTTAACTCGGACATTAAACGTTGAAGGCACCACGGGTATTCGGTCAACGTATATCCATCGGGCCAAAGGCCCTCGGTATATACACCATTGACTTCAAGCGTTATTATCCTTGTAATACCCTTGGTATCTTAATAACTATAATGATTTCGTATACATAGATGAACCCATAATTGTGCAAATTGAATGTTTATCTAGTAATTTTACTGTTTTTATCTAAGAAAGAAAAGTTAAAGCAAAACTTTTTCATATGTTTTATTTATCATTTCATAATATATCCTTACATCTATATTGCCCATACTCTGACATAATCAACTTTAAGATGAGAATCATCTGTACCCAAATTCCACGTTGGTATCCACTGCTGCCTGTTCCTCCAAAAATCTGTCATACCAATACGGTACGGAGAAGTACGGGACCAGGGCTTTTTACCTGATCTATTATCAGCTTGATCGGGAAAGAAGTATCCCCCAACAGCCAAATTAAGGATTAGATAAAATTCAGCATCGAAGGGTGCCATTTTACTTGATCCTCTCCATGGATTAGGTAATCGAGTCTTCTCTAAATTTCCAAGTTCCCAGAATCCACCAGAAGGTGGCGTAACTTTTCCAATTTCTCTATCATCTAAAGAAAATTTTATAAAATCTGGTGTCCACTCTACTTGGTATTTATGATACGCTTGAGCAAAACCTTCAGGTATGGTTGTTTCGTAGTGAGTCTGAGCATAGCGATTGGTTTGTGCATTGGCGCCCCAATGTAAATTAGTATTTAATAAGGGCGTACCAATATTTTGTCCATTAGGTTTTATCAGTTCTTTGTTTCCTCTTGTTTCCATAATATCTATTTCTCCAGAGGAAATCCAATCTCCGTTTTCTATCCATTTATTAGGTAGCAACCAAATTGCTAAAACAGAAAACAATAATTCACATATTAAAATACAAAAATATACAGGATTGACAACTTAAAAATATCTACATGGACAAAATAATAGGCGATATATTATGAAGATCTGGAGTACATCATTATAAAAACTTCATTCGACAACAACATTAGAGATCTAAGGCTCATTTTCATTTCGCACCAAGCGAATCAAGTCCAGTCACGTCCAATCCAGTCAAACGCTCGAAGACTTGTCCAGCTGCTTTAACACGAAAGTAAAGCAAATGCGCCTGTTAGTTACTCTAGTATATATTCTTCTTCTTGTTCTTCATTCTTGTATGTAGGCTTTAAAGCTTGTTTCTTCTTCAATATTAGCCTCCTAAATTGTTTAAATTATCGCACCATATTTTTCTTGGTCTGCCAATACTTCTTCGTCCATTTGGTGACTTATCTCGTGCTATTCGTACTATCCTATCCTCTGCCATTCTACTAATGTGTTCGTCCCACTCCTGTTTCCGTTTTGTCACGCATCCATTTATATCTTCTACATTGCATGATCTTCTTATGTTTTCGCTTCTCTCCCTATCCAACAGACTTTTCCATGATAATCGTCGAAGTATTTTCATCTCTGTTGTTTCTAGTAGTCGTCTCGTTTTAGATGTGTCAGGTCTTGTCTCCGCCGTGTATGTCAATATAGGTCTAATTGCTGCTTTATAGATTCTTGCTTTTGTGTCTTGTCTTACGTGTTTGTTCTTCCAGATGGTGTCATTAAGAGATCCCGCCACTTTACTGGCTTTTAAGCTTTGTTGTCGTACTTTCTCTTCAACATCTCCTTAACTGGTTATATCTGTTCCCAGATATCTAAACTTTGCTTCCTGTTTTATTATTTTTCCATTAATTTCGATTTTACATTGTAGTGGGTATTTAGATGTCATACATTTGTTTTTTACTGCTGATATTATCATATTGTATTTCTTGGCTGTTGTATTCAAGATGTGTGTGATCTTTGGAGATCGTCTTCTGTCTCGGCGATTAATACGGCGTCGTCTGCATAACATAATATTTGGATTTCTTTGTTCCCCATTCTGTAACCATGACCTTTACGTACTGCTTCTAGTATTTCGTCCATTATTATAGTAAAGAGCAGTGGGCTTAACGAGTCACCTTGTCTGACTTCGCTGTGTACTGGTATAAACAGTGTTAGTTTTCCATTTATCTTTGCCTGCATTCGATTATGGAAGTAGATATTTTCGATGGTTTGTATAATATTGATTAGTATGTTTGTTCTCTATACAGTAAGTGTAAGACGTCTTCGACTTGGATGCGATCGAAAGCCTTTGTCAGGTCTATAAAATACAGATATGCTGGTTTATTGTACTCGATGGCCTTTTCTGTGTTTTGTTTTGGTACAAATACGACGTCTACGCAGGATTTTCTGGATCTGAATCCTTGTTCATCTGATAAAGTTGTTAGTTTATTGATTTTGTTGCTTAAGACTTGTGGTTAGCTTAAGTGCGGTGTTCAGTAGATTTATAGCTCTATAAATTTATTGTTGGGGTCTTCTTTGTCTCCTAGTATATAGTAGATATATACAGTGGACTCTCTCTATAACGAACACCTCTATAACGAGGCATATTTGGTTATAACGAGGAAAAATGAAATCGAAAAATATGTTTCTTTACCTGTTTTTAGTGCAGTAATAGCTATAAATAACTACCCCAACTCCCTGTATATAGAAATGCCCAACACCTGTGTTATTATCGAGGCTAGTGCTGAAATAAACTCCACTACCTATAATAAACTTCTTTCTGATTATCTATTCGGCCGATATTAATATTGTAGAAAATTTACAATTTACGATGGCGAAGTCTCATTGTTCAGGTCGATCATCGACACCTAATAAACTACGTATGAGGCATCAAGACCTTTCAATATTATTGTTGTCTGATATAACGAGATCCGCTTATAACGAGGCAATTAGTCCGCCATTTCAGTTCTCGTTTAAGAGGGAGTCTACTGTATATATATATATATATATATATATATATATATATATATATATATATATATATATATATATATATATATATAAGGAGAGGTTAACGCGAGTTAATAAATATCGGCATGGCTCGCAACAATGAAAATACAAAATATGCATAAGATGGAATGCAACCACAGACACGTGTTCCATACTGATGGCTATACCATACTGATGACGACTAATAAGTCAGAAACACGTGTCTGTGGTTGCATTCCATCTTATATATATATATATATATATATATATATATATATATATATATATATATATATATATATATGAAAGGAAACGGCAATTGCATTTTATTTCACTTCGACCACCACCGATATTCTACACGACGTGTTTCGAGCTCATGTCAAGCTCTCGTCAGGAACATCTAGGTGGATGGTCGAGGTGTAAGAAAATGCTTTTGGCCTTTCTGGTAATAATAAAATAACCAGACTTCAGTACACTTGGTACGACATCTATATTAATTAAACGAAAAGATTTCTCTGGTATACAGAAGAAATCTTTTCCGTAGCGGACGCGAAAATGTAAATTTCAAAGTCTTCATAAAAGACGATGAACGACAAAAGACACCTCTTTGTGTCACAGATTTGTCTACAAAGCCACGTTATTCGCTACACATTCGTCAATAACGGAGAAGAACCGTGATATGAAAGGAAACGGCAATTGCATTTTATTTCACTTCGACCACCACCGATATTCTACACGACGTGTTTCGAGCTCATGTCAAGCTCTCGTCAGGAACATCTAGGTGGATGGTCGAGGTGTAAGAAAATGCTTTTGGCCTTTCTGGTAATAATAAAATAACCAGACTTCAGTACACTTGGTACGACATCTATATTAATTAAACGAAAAGATTTCTCTGGTATACAGAAGAAATCTTTTCCGTAGCGGACGCGAAAATGTAAATTTCAAAGTCTTCATAAAAGACGATGAACGACAAAAGACACCTCTTTGTGTCACAGATTTGTCTACAAAGCCACGTTATTCGCTACACATTCGTCAATAACGGAGAAGAACCGTGATATGAAAGGAAACGGCAATTGCATTTTATTTCACTTCGACCACCACCGATATTCTACACGACGTGTTTCGAGCTCATGTCAAGCTCTCGTCAGGAACATCTAGGTGGATGGTCGAGGTGTAAGAAAATGCTTTTGGCCTTTCTGGTAATAATAAAATAACCAGACTTCAGTACACTTGGTACGACATCTATATTAATTAAACGAAAAGATTTCTCTGGTATACAGAAGAAATCTTTTCCGTAGCGGACGCGAAAATGTAAATTTCAAAGTCTTCATAAAAGACGATGAACGACAAAAGACACCTCTTTGTGTCACAGATTTGTCTACAAAGCCACGTTATTCGCTACACATTCGTCAATAACGGAGAAGAACCGTGATATGAAAGGAAACGGCAATTGCATTTTATTTCACTTCGACCACCACCGATATTCTACACGACGTGTTTCGAGCTCATGTCAAGCTCTCGTCAGGAACATCTAGGTGGATGGTCGAGGTGTAAGAAAATGCTTTTGGCCTTTCTGGTAATAATAAAATAACCAGACTTCAGTACACTTGGTACGACATCTATATTAATTAAACGAAAAGATTTCTCTGGTATACAGAAGAAATCTTTTCCGTAGCGGACGCGAAAATGTAAATTTCAAAGTCTTCATAAAAGACGATGAACGACAAAAGACACCTCTTTGTGTCACAGATTTGTCTACAAAGCCACGTTATTCGCTACACATTCGTCAATAACGGAGAAGAACCGTGATATGAAAGGAAACGGCAATTGCATTTTATTTCACTTCGACCACCACCGATATTCTACACGACGTGTTTCGAGCTCATGTCAAGCTCTCGTCAGGAACATCTAGGTGGATGGTCGAGGTGTAAGAAAATGCTTTTGGCCTTTCTGGTAATAATAAAATAACCAGACTTCAGTACACTTGGTACGACATCTATATTAATTAAACGAAAAGATTTCTCTGGTATACAGAAGAAATCTTTTCCGTAGCGGACGCGAAAATGTAAATTTCAAAGTCTTCATAAAAGACGATGAACGACAAAAGACACCTCTTTGTGTCACTACGTCCGCTACGGAAAAGATTTCTTCTGTATACCAGAGAAATCTTTTCGTTTAATTAATATAGATGTCGTACCAAGTGTACTGAAGTCTGGTTATTTTATTATTACCAGAAAGGCCAAAAGCATTTTCTTACACCTCGACCATCCACCTAGATGTTCCTGACGAGAGCTTGACATGAGCTCGAAACACGTCGTGTAGAATATCGGTGGTGGTCGAAGTGAAATAAAATGCAATTGCCGTTTCCTTTCATATCACGGTTCTTCTCCGTTATTGACGAATGTGTAGCGAATAACGTGGCTTTGTAGACAAATCTGTGACACAAAGAGGTGTCTTTTGTCGTTCATCGTCTTTTATGAAGACTTTGAAATTTACATTTTCGCGTCCGCTACGGAAAAGATTTCTTCTGTATACCAGAGAAATCTTTTCGTTTAATTAATATAGATGTCGTACCAAGTGTACTGAAGTCTGGTTATTTTATTATTACCAGAAAGGCCAAAAGCATTTTCTTACACCTCGACCATCCACCTAGATGTTCCTGACGAGAGCTTGACATGAGCTCGAAACACGTCGTGTAGAATATCGGTGGTGGTCGAAGTGAAATAAAATGCAATTGCCGTTTCCTTTCATATCACGGTTCTTCTCCGTTATTGACGAATGTGTAGCGAATAACGTGGCTTTGTAGACAAATCTGTGACACAAAGAGGTGTCTTTTGTCGTTCATCGTCTTTTATGAAGACTTTGAAATTTACATTTTCGCGTCCGCTACGGAAAAGATTTCTTCTGTATACCAGAGAAATCTTTTCGTTTAATTAATATAGATGTCGTACCAAGTGTACTGAAGTCTGGTTATTTTATTATTACCAGAAAGGCCAAAAGCATTTTCTTACACCTCGACCATCCACCTAGATGTTCCTGACGAGAGCTTGACATGAGCTCGAAACACGTCGTGTAGAATATCGGTGGTGGTCGAAGTGAAATAAAATGCAATTGCCGTTTCCTTTCATATCACGGTTCTTCTCCGTTATTGACGAATGTGTAGCGAATAACGTGGCTTTGTAGACAAATCTGTGACACAAAGAGGTGTCTTTTGTCGTTCATCGTCTTTTATGAAGACTTTGAAATTTACATTTTCGCGTCCGCTACGGAAAAGATTTCTTCTGTATACCAGAGAAATCTTTTCGTTTAATTAATATAGATGTCGTACCAAGTGTACTGAAGTCTGGTTATTTTATTATTACCAGAAAGGCCAAAAGCATTTTCTTACACCTCGACCATCCACCTAGATGTTCCTGACGAGAGCTTGACATGAGCTCGAAACACGTCGTGTAGAATATCGGTGGTGGTCGAAGTGAAATAAAATGCAATTGCCGTTTCCTTTCATATCACGGTTCTTCTCCGTTATTGACGAATGTGTAGCGAATAACGTGGCTTTGTAGACAAATCTGTGACACAAAGAGGTGTCTTTTGTCGTTCATCGTCTTTTATGAAGACTTTGAAATTTACATTTTCGCGTCCGCTACGGAAAAGATTTCTTCTGTATACCAGAGAAATCTTTTCGTTTAATTAATATAGATGTCGTACCAAGTGTACTGAAGTCTGGTTATTTTATTATTACCAGAAAGGCCAAAAGCATTTTCTTACACCTCGACCATCCACCTAGATGTTCCTGACGAGAGCTTGACATGAGCTCGAAACACGTCGTGTAGAATATCGGTGGTGGTCGAAGTGAAATAAAATGCAATTGCCGTTTCCTTTCATATCACGGTTCTTCTCCGTTATTGACGAATGTGTAGCGAATAACGTGGCTTTGTAGACAAATCTGTGACACAAAGAGGTGTCTTTTGTCGTTCATCGTCTTTTATGAAGACTTTGAAATTTACATTTTCGCGTCCGCTACGGAAAAGATTTCTTCTGTATACCAGAGAAATCTTTTCGTTTAATTAATATAGATGTCGTACCAAGTGTACTGAAGTCTGGTTATTTTATTATTACCAGAAAGGCCAAAAGCATTTTCTTACACCTCGACCATCCACCTAGATGTTCCTGACGAGAGCTTGACATGAGCTCGAAACACGTCGTGTAGAATATCGGTGGTGGTCGAAGTGAAATAAAATGCAATTGCCGTTTCCTTTCATATCACGGTTCTTCTCCGTTATTGACGAATGTGTAGCGAATAACGTGGCTTTGTAGACAAATCTGTGACACAAAGAGGTGTCTTTTGTCGTTCATCGTCTTTTATGAAGACTTTGAAATTTACATTTTCGCGTCCGCTACGGAAAAGATTTCTTCTGTATACCAGAGAAATCTTTTCGTTTAATTAATATATATATATATATATATATATATATATATATATATATATATATATATATATATATATATATATATGGTCGGTTTATAACGTCCTGCGACGTTGTCCGATGGCTAAGCGCCAGTTTCCCTACAAAGCGATCCCGCGCATGTGACAGACAAATATGGCTAGGCCACTCAAAGTGAATATTGACCAATGACGTTCTTTGATGTTGGTGTTACACCTCGATGCATAGAGCGACCCATACCTTACTTAGTCTATTTTTATTATGTCTGTGGTTGTTCCAGTCCTCATCGGATAATCTTTCACTCATAGATCTCCGTATAGGTACCACCAATCCAAGATTTTTCTTCTTTCTCTCGGTACCCATTTCATTGTCTTTTTAGGGAGTCTTTCCTCGCTCATCCTTTGAACCTGCCCGTACCAGGTTAATAACTATCTAGTATATCTACTATGAATATCTAGTATACTATAGGTATATTATTATAGTTTATAATATATGTACTTACCTGGCCATAACCAATCTCCTGTTGGAACTTTAGCCCTAACTTCAACTTTGCCATATTTAAATGAAAAGGTATCTAATGTTCTAAGACGAGCACTTTTTACTGGATTTAGTATTTGAGCTGGTGAGCCAGTCCTTTTACAGCCATAATTGTGTGCATTAGTACACCTAAAATATCATATAAGCAAAATATAATATACATATATTAAATAAAGTTAGAATAAAGTTATGAGTCTAAAGGAATAATTAACTTAAACAACTTTACTACATTTACTCAAAAATATTTCTACACTTCTTTTTCTTCTAAAGATATATCTTATAGATTTCTCGTGTAAGTTTCCGTTCCCAGTTCTTTCAGTAGCATGCAGATCAGGAATTCTGCGTATTGGATTTTTAACATCTCAACGCTATCTTGACCTTATTCTGATTTTTTTAACATGTAAAACATCTCATCCGGAAATTCTCTGTTCGCTTGCGGAACATTTTAGATAAGGAGATGTCATAATTTCAGTATAATTTTTGTTACATTAGAAAACGTCTTTTCATAAATGTGGCCTGAAAAGATTTTCAGATATTTGATGCATGAACGCCTTATCTATCAGTATTTTGTCCTGCACGATTTAGCCAACACACCACTATTGCAACCAACGTGCAGTATTACCAAAGAATATAGATGTGAGTAGAAGGGTACTGCCCTGTAACGTACTCCACTGAGTAGGTGCATAGACCTGACAACGAATACGGAGATACGCGATCTCACCACAGCCCGCACCGCGACCGCAACATCCCTCGTCAACAAGCCTGCTTTGAAGTGACAAATAAACGTGACCATCTGTTCCATATAAAAGCCTCTTCTAGGAGAGTATACAGTGATGAGCGTGCTAATAACCGGCAAAATAGCGCAAAAGATGGAGAACGTATTAAGTTGTGAGAGAAAAAGAAATGAAACTAGTCGATCTAGGAGATTTAGCGATATGTATTAACATATAAGTGCACATTATACATATTGATTGTTTCCCATCTTTACACGTATCAGAGGATTATGTCAACTAAAACTGTCACTGTGAGAGTAGCAGTTGCCAAACTCGTCCGATACGTCTAAAGGTGGGAAACAATCAATGTAATGTAAATTTTTAGGTTAATATCGCTAAATTTCCCAGCTCGACTAGTTTCATTTCTTTTTATCTCACAACTTAATACGTTTTTTATCTGTTGTGCTATTGTGACATAATTAGCCCACTGACTGTTTTCAGCTCCTGGCCTAACAGACCCGAACTTGTTTACCACTATTCAACCTTTTTTATATAGAATGATTTATGATGTTCGATTTTGTTCTAGATTTCCGGAGTAAATAACTTGTAAATATTATTCGATACTTGTAGATATTATTTCTTAGAACATTGTAATTATATGTAAATAGACATTTTTGGAATTAGTAGTTCAGTTGTGAATTTGAAAACGTCGGTGTAGTTTGATATGTAACGGGCGCGGTATATTTTTGAATTTGTAATTAGACAAATTAGTAGATTTGGTGTAATAAATAAATTAGATATCGTAGTTTGTAAAATAAAGGATATAAATTCAGTGTTTTTCATTTGTTTAGATGTAAGTTATTAAAAATAAATAAAGTCAACTAAAATTAAACATTAGTGTCAAAAAGAACATAAACTAAATCAGAAATAGTAAAGTCAACCGCGTAATAACCTAACACTATTTTGCCGGTTATTAGCGAGCTCATCAATGTATATTCTTTGGTATTACCCCGCACCCACAAGTTTTTTTTTATAAGCCAGATATCTACTGTACTGACTGCACTATAAGCAATTGCGTTATAGTGCAAGTAATATGTATAATAAAAACTCTTTAAGCGCAGAACATGTTTACCGACCGGTTTGAATACGGTCTAGTAGTAGTAGTAGTATTAGTAGGAACTGTTTAGTTAGGGAGCCCTTCCTTACTAGACTGTAATTAAGTGCCTCAGTATTTCAATTGTTGTGTTGTGCAATTAATATTTCATCCAATTACAAGTGTTATAATAAAAAAGATTCTCGTTTAAAAAAATATTTTTAGGATTTGTTTTTATAAAATAAATAAAAGAAGAGCGAGGACATGCTTGCATTTCTTGCTGAATTTTAAAAATTTTAAATCATCAACTGTTATCAACGCAAGCATACGGTAAGAGGGAGGGTCCCTGTAAGGTTAAATGTAGATAAAAATGTCCAAAATTAATTCTAGCACATTATACGATATATCTGATTTCTGATTTAACTGTATTATAATATCCACTTAAGTAAAAAATGAATATTTTTAATTACATATTTGGTTACAAGAAAAAACCAGCCGCCGTACTATATCTTAAAGCAGAACTAACAAAATCTACAAATCTGACCGTTCTACTATATTTAGATATTACTTATGCTATACCCGTACGAAAATAGAATACTGGAAGAACTTGAGAACTTGAGAAGAACTTAAAACAGGAAAACCAAACAAGAAAATTCTATAAAACTCTGAATACCTACTGCAAGAAAGGAATTCAAACCAAAGCTAAGACTATGTAAGGATAAGGAGGGGCACATACTCAATACAAAACAAGAAATATTGAAAAGGTGGGTGAGACACTATAAAGAACTACTTACTATCGAAGTAGAAGATCCAAATCAACCACCCCCAGGAGCAAGCAACAATACACCATTAGAGCCTCAATCAATTCAAGAAGTACGGGATGCAATAAAACACCTAAAAAATAATAAATCTCCAGGAAGTGATGGTATACCCGCAGAACTTATTAAATATGGAGGTGCTACTCTGGCTAATCAAATATAAAATAATACCGAGTTTGCCCGCTACACAAAAAGGGCGATCAATTGGAATGTAGAAACTATAGGGGACTAACCCTCCTTAATACAGCTTACAAAATATTTTCGAGTATCTTATATGGCCTCCTAAGTGCACATTCAGAGGAGCTTCTTGGAGAATATCAAAGTTGTTTTAGGCCTGGCCGATCAACAACAGACCAGATCTTTGTGCTAGGGCAAATACTGGAAAAACCCAATGAATTCAATATCGACACATACCATCTTTTCGTAGATTTTAAATCGGCCTATGATAGTATCCTAAGAAATAAATTGTATGAAGCCATGGATGAATTCCACATCCCTGATAAACTGATCAGATTGGGTAAGGCTACAATGTGTAAAGTTGTTTGCAAAGTCGAAGTACAGGGCAAACAATCACAGGCGTTTGAAATGCATGTTGGGCTGCGACAGGGAGATGAGTTGGCATGTCTCCTCTTCAACATAGCTCTGGAAAAGGCAGTCAGAGATGCCCGAATAGACAACAGAGGAAATATTTAGACGTGGACCTAGTTGCCCGCACAACACGCAAGCTAGAAAAAATGTATACCACCTTCTCAAATGCCTCAAAAAATATGGGCCTGCAAGTAAACGAGGAGAAAACTAAGATAATGGCATCAACACCCAACAATAAAGCCAGAAACATCGGTCACCAATTCACGGTTGATAACTCAACCTTTGAAGTGGTGGACAAATTCACATACTTAGGCTCCCTGATCACCAAGGAGAAAGTCATGACGGAAGTAATCAAGCGAAGGATCATCCTAACAAACAAATGCTATTTTGGAATGAAATATGAGTAGACATATGAGAAGCCGAAAAACAAAAATCACCTTATACAAAACCCTTATACAACCAGTGTTGACATATGGATCGGAGGCATGGACCATCTCCAAGGCAGATGAAAACCTCCTGCTTATATTTGAACGAAGGATCCTGATACGGTGGCATCTGTGAAAATGATGTTTGGAGGAGGAGATACAACTACGAGTTATACCACAGATATAAATAAAAATTTGGTGGTAAAAACGTAGTATCTCTTATAAGAATAGGAAGACTAAGATGGGCAGAACATCTAGCAAGATCACAACAGAACAACCCTCCTAGAAGAATCCTTATGTCACAACCTGTGAGAAGTAGAAATAGGGGTAGGCCAAAACTCTTCAGGAAGGATGGTGTAGATGAGGATGGGAGAAAAATAGGCGCAGCAAACTGGCAATGGATAGGACTGACTGGCGTAATAGACTTGGGAAGGTCGAGGCTCTTTCATAGGGCTGTAGCACCATTGATGATGATGATGATACCCGTATCTCACTACTAGTTTAGGCACTACTAGTTTAGGCACTACACATATATCATATGGGATACATTTTTTAATTTATAATAAATACGAATAACGCTTACTTGTTCCCTAAATCTACTGTAGCAGATTGTAAAAATTGTTCTCCTAGCTCGTCTGCTACAAAAGTTGGTTTTATATGTAAAATTCCATTTGAAGTGTAGCTGTTGTTTCTGCTGTTTGTGTACCATTGAAATTGGTTGTTCTGTAAACATAAACAAGTAAGATTTTAAAAATTTAATATTAATTTTTTTTTACTTAAGCAGAGGCGGTAAGGTGTAAAAATATATTTAGCAGTTTTGGCTTTTCTTTTAATCTAAAACCTTTTTTTAGTGTATTTAAATGCAATTTTAACTATTTATAATGGGAAATAAGCCACAATATTATTAAAAAATGATTTTTATTAACGTTTCGACGCCCAAATCGGGTGCCGTTGTCAAAATACAAAATACTAACAGAAACAAAAATGTTGTTGCTTAGTAAAAAAATTCTTCTAATAATTTATTTAATTTGACTCATTTATATCGGCAATTCAGATACATATGATACATTTTAAAGTAGAAGACTTTAAAATGATATTGCCAATATTTATGAGTTGCGTTCCTGGGACGACTTTACTAAAAGATAGTTCATTCGATTACATGAAATCAACCCCAACTCAAGAATATCCGTCACAAAAAAAATCATAGCATGTGATCTGTCTTTAAAAAGACAACCACATGCAACGGTGACATTAAAATTCTCGCGTTAGAGATCTCATAGTAAATCACGAGGGAAAACCAGGAAAAACCTCGTGATACTATCCCGACATCGTAAGTATTTGGTCTTACATTTAAATTACTCTCAAAATTAATACCAAATTCTGACTTTACTATAATTTTGTTTAAATTATAAATAATATCAATAATACATGGATATATAAGTAATACTAAAATATAAAATATGTACTAACTCGACTAGACTTACTAATTGTGGTATTTTCTTTCTATTGATTTCCTCTTTCAGTATGGGTATCCACATCCTACTGCATTCCACTGAGGAATTTGCGACACAATTGGTTTCGTTTAGCATAATTAGAGCCGCTTCTTTGATTTTTCTCTTTTTACTATCTGTTTCTTTCAGGACTATACTTGAATCTCTCCACTGAACTCTATGTTCATTATCCCATGCGTGTTGACATATTTGAGATCTATCAAACTCTCTATTTTTAATATAAGATTGATGTTCACTTATTCTAACGTTTAATGGTCTTGATGTTTCACTTATATAAAACTGTTCGCATTCACAAGGTATTTTATAAATACAATTCTTTGTCCTTTCTTGTTCATTGTTAGGTTTAGTCTTAGATAGAATAGATCTCAATGTGTTGTTTGTTTTGAATGTTGTTGAAATGTTGAATTTATTTCCTATTGTTTTAAGTTTCTCGGATAGTCCTTTTATGTATGGTATTGATATTTTCCTCGTATTATTTCTTGTGAATGTTATAGGATCCCGTTCTATGTTGTTCTGTTCCATTCGATCCAATCTTGACAATTCCTTATTTATAAACGATAAAGGATAATCATTTTTTAATAAAACAGATGTTAATAAAATAATGAATATAGAGTTCAGTGGAGCGATTCAAGTATAGTCCTGAAAGAAACAGATAGTAAAAAGAGAAAAATCAAAGAAGCGGCTCTAATTATGCTAAACGAAACCAATTGTGTCGCAAATTCCTCAGTGGAATGCAGTAGGATGTGGATACCCATACTGAAAGAGGAAGTCAATAGAAAGAAAATACCACAATTAGTAAGTCAATAGTCGAGTTAATACATATTTTATATTTTAGTATTACTTATATATCCATGTATTATTGATATTATTTATAATTTAAACAAAATTATAGTAAAGTCAGAATTTGGTATTAATTTTGAGAGTAATTTAAATGTAAGACCAAATACTTACGATGTCGGGACAGTATCACGAGGTTTTTCCTGGTTTTCCCTCGTGATTTACTATGAGATCTCTAACGCGAGAATTTTAATGTCACCGTTGCATGTGGTTGTCTTTTTAAAGACAGATCACATGCTATGATTTTTTTGTGACGGATATTCTTGAGTTGGGGTTGATTTCATGTAATCGAATGAACTATCTTTCAGTAAAGTCGTCCCAGGAACGCAACTCATAAATATTGGCAATATCATTTTAAAGTCTTCTACTTTAAAATGTATCATATGTATCTGAATTGCCGATATATAAATGAGTCAAATTAAATAAATTATTAGAAGAATTGTTTTACTAAGCAACAACATTTTTGTTTCTGTTAGTAGTATTTTGTATTTTGACAACGGCACCCGATTTGAGCGTCGAAACGTTAATAAAAATCATTTTTTAATAATATTGTGGCTTATTTCCCATTATAAATAGGTAAAATTGTAAAAATGCCACAAGAAAATAGCTTCAAAACAATATTTAAATGCAATATGATTAAAAATATATTCATTTTTTCAATTAATATCGTGTGATTCCGAAATTAAATTATAATATGTATATCTCAGATGGCTGAGATGGCAAAGACAAATAGATAATAATAAATAATAAAATATAAAATTATTAAAATAAAATATAAATTTAATAATAAATAATATTTATTTCAACATATACAAAGTGATTGATTACTGTGATAAAGCTTAGTAGATCCGCTATAATAATAGATAGCAATACAAGTTAATAATAAAAACTGTAGGCAACTTTAAGCTTCATATTACAAAATTATTGGCCTGCAATTATTTTTCATATTAATTAATATCTATTTAATCTATTATTATAGCGGATCGACTGAGCTTTATCACACTAAGCAATCACCCTGTAGCTATATATGTTATTTTACAAATAAGAATGAATTTCAAGCAGGGGAGTCTGTTGAAATTTTGATTGGGGGGGGGGGGCAAGCATTATATATACGATATATTATATATGATGTAATGATGAAAATTGATGTAGTTTTTGTAAATTTCAGTCATTTTCAGGGTCAGGGGGGGGGGCAAATGCCTCCTGACTCTATCAGATGACGCCCCTGATTGCAAGGCTTTGAACTCGGATGCTAATGTGTGAATAACATTTTAAGGTTACAATAATGGAAGCATTATTAATAGGCGAGCGGCAGCAACCCCTAAAATTACGTTATACCGACCACGAAAATCAACTTTCAGGTGAATGGAAAATTTTGTTCATTCTTTATGTTTTCGAATATGTAGTTTATTTTTATCTAGAAATGGTGGAACATGTTCAAAAGACAAATTTTAAGCAAAAATGCGAAAAATTAATTTTCATGATTTTTCAACTTGATCTCTCTGTATCTTTGGTTGATGTAAATATTTCCTTTTGAAAATGTTACTGTATCATCTTTGAAGTATTTAGATAACAATGAGATTTGTCCGAGATGTTTAAACAAATTAAAAGAGGAGTTGTTAATTTTTAAACATTTTGTCGCCAGATTTCGTTAGTTTCATGTTTACTTAAAAAGGTTGAGTAACAAACTTTTTAGTTTATAATTTTAACCAACGCAACATTAAAACATTAGTCATGAAGAAGTTTCTAGAAAATTTCAAGTCAAAATATGCAATAGGAAAAAAGTTATGCGACTTTATAAAAAAGTGGCACTCCCCCCCCCCCCCCAAAAAAAGCTTAGGACGTCACTAGTATAATGTATAAATATGCCAAAACTCATAATTTAAAAATTAAAATCGACCTGTTTCAGGTTTTATTTCCAAAATTGCCCCTTCACTTATGTATTTAATCTAAATTTGCAATCAAAATGCAGTAGAAATAAACAAACCAAGACACGTTAAATGCTACTAGGAGCAGTCCCGAATCATAATTTACAATGTATATACATTGTAAATCCCAAATCATGATTTCCAAAGTTTATACATTGTAAATTATGATTCGGGAGTGCTCCTAATAACAGTGTCTTGGTTCTCCTTAGTGTGTCTTGGTTTGTTTATTTCTACTGCAACTTGATTGTAAACTTAGTATAGATAATAAGTTCTTGGAATTAGTTATCAGAAAAATAGGACCAACAGGTAGCTAAGTACAGTAATTCGTTTCTAAATACTCTTTACCAGTTAGCACAGCAACTTGTGATTGTGAATATTGTGCATATAAAATAAAAATAATTTCTTTTTTAAAAATATGCTGAAAGTAGCGAAATAAAAATTAAGTCTTTTACGGAGCTGGATTGGTGACAACAGTTGAATGAAGATTATCGACAATGAAAGTGCTTTCTGTAATTCACATATTTCTTTCTTTGCAAGAAATATGTTAAAATTTGTTACAAAGACGTTATGAAAGGTTTTAAACGTAGAATAAGAGATGAAGATCTGTGTATATCTGTCGACGAGACTACTGACGCAAAGGGTCGGCAAATCGTGAATTTATTAATTATTGGAGTTATTGGGTTATATATATATATATATATATATATATATATATATATATATATATATATATATATATATATATATATGGGATATATATTGGGTTATTTAAACTGTTCAGCCGATGTTATAAGTAATATAGTAGACATAAGTTCAAGCGATGACCATATTTCTTGCAAATAATTGGTATTATTGATTTTAAAAATGTTATAAAGGGTGATTCAGTGAAACGGTACGATTTGACAACGTCGTGACGATAAAATAGAGGAGCCGCGGGCTTGCGACGTAAACGTTGTGAATCTAGACAGTGGAAAGTTTAGTTATTATGGAGGCGTGGTCTTGTGAACAACGTGCATTTGCTGTGAAAGCTTATTAGAAAAATTTACACTACCATTTGCCGCCCCGTTCACAAGACCAAGTTACAAGACTTAGGTTAGGAACTTTGAAAGTAGTGGTTCAACATCACAAAAAAGAGCTAACAGTGTCAGAATTGCTCGCACACCACAGAATATTGAAGCGGTGCCAAATTCATTACACGCGAGTGCTTGAAGATCCCTGCGATGACTCGCATGTAATGAATTTGGCACCGCTTCAATATTCTGTGGTGCGCGAGCAGTTCTGCCACTGCCACTCTTTTCTGTGATATTGAACCACTACTTTTAAAGTTCCTAAATCAAGTCTTAATAGCCATGTTAGACGGAACTGCAGCGCGGGGCGGCAAATGATAGTGTAAACGAATTGCTCGTTCTACACTCACAAAAATTTCAGCCTTTTTGTAATAAGCTTTAACAGCAAATACGCGTTGTTCACCCCACCACGTCTTCATGATATCTAAACTTCCCACTCTCTAGATTCACAATGTTTACGTCGCAAGCCCGCGGCTCCTCTATTTTATCGTCAGCAGTGTTGTCAAATCGTACCGTTTCACTGAATCACCCTTTATTACCCCAAATTACCCCAAATTTTGATCTTTCTTGTTGTATTGCTGTTCAGAAATGTAAAAGAATAATTAGTAAGAATTCGGTTCAGAGTGAACTATATAAAATCAAATTTTAACATAATTGTAAACTTTATTAAAAAACTAGAGAGTCAAAAATTAAATTAGCATTTACAATTGTTGATTATGTCAAAGAAAGAATAATAAATATTTCAGGGACAATTGGAAAAAATTTAAAGATAAATTTAGTGAAGTTTTAAACAGAAATGAAGGCTTTTCTTTATTGCGTTCAATAAATCAATGGAAGCTTTGGACAGCAGGAACCAGGACATTTTCTTGTGAATTTTTATTTATATTTTATTATTAAATGCAGTAATAAATAAACACAAGTTATATTATAATTTAATTTTTCACCAAATTGCAAGCCTCGAAAATTGCAAAATCTTTGTTCCACAGGACATATATAAATGCATACTGCATATAATAAAAGCATATTTGGTTACTTTTTAAGTGCATATTGCATGCATATTTTAACCATTTTTAGTGCATATAATCCAGGGGCGTCATTTGAAATTTTGATTGGGGGGCAAGCATTATATATACAATACATTATATATGATGTAATGATGAAAATTGATGTATTTTTTGTAAATTTCAATCATTTTCAGGGTCAGGGACAGGGCCGGATTTAAGGGGGGCAGGCTGGGCAGCTGCCCGGGGCCCCCACATTTCGGGGGCCCCCACAAAGCCACAAACATAAGAGGTTCATTTAAATAGATATTGACAGGAGATAAAGGAACTCGACAATGTATGACAAGTATAAAATGAAGGAGCGAAGGAGTGATAATATAATTGTTCATGGTTATGTTTTTCACCTTCCACCGGGTGACTGTATTGCTTCGTTTGTAAATTGTTATCTAGTGTTCGTACACATTTTAGTCACAGAGGATTTTGTGATTGGAAACATGTAGATAGTAGGCTTATGGATCACGAAATGTCTAAAGCACACGAAAGAATTGGGCGTATTGATACTAAAATAGCAAAAGAGGCCGAAGAAATAAAGAATTATTGGAAAATGGTAACACAAAGACTAATTTTAGTGTTATAAAGTTTATTTTTGAACGAGATTTAGCATTTCGCAGCAAAAATGAGTTCATCGAAGTTCAAATGTTCATCGAATAAACGGTTTTCTCCCCACGCTTTTCTTTAACGAATGTGTTAGATTTTTTCAATTTTTTTTAATTTTTTGCTTTTTAGTTGATTTTTTTATAATATTTTTAATTTTAGTCACACGTAACTAAGGAAAAGCGTTTCTTAAAAAAATTTTTTTTCATATTTTTTTATTTTTTATTTTTAGTCTTACACTTTTCAAACATTAAAATATATCGTCATGTTTATTAAAATATGTATAAAACATATGATGTACAAACATGAAAAGTAGTCGGAATCGGCAAAAAATTTGAAACTTTATTGTTTATTAGCATAACGTAAACAATTAACGTAAAAAGTGAAATTATGTATTGTTCATATCATTAGCTATACAATCCGCAAAAGTTTCAAGTTTTTACATTTAGGGGAGTGCATTTAGATTTTCACTTCGGAAAAAATCAAACAAGATAAAACTTTTTGTAATTTCATTAAGAAATGTTTAATAAACAACATATCAAAAAGTTCTACTCGAGAAGTGGGTGCTTCATTTTTTATTAAACAAATGAACAGCGAAGTTAGATGTTTTTTTAAATAACTTCGAAAATATAATTTTTAGAAAAAAACTGACTTGACCATTGAAAAATTCAGAAAATTTTACAAAAAAAAACCTTATATAAAGATTTTTCTAAAATTAAATCTCTAGCTTCTGTAATTTTTTATTTATAACGCTAAAGTCACCCTTCTCACACACATTGGCGCACTGTAAACTAGCGTTGGAGGAAGTGCACGGTTGAGTTTTTTAAATGTAATTCTTTAACTAATAGATCAAAAGAAATTTTACAAATTGGACATGAAAGAAGATGAAATAAGCTATCTTATGGTTGTAATAAAAAGAAATAAAATGTATGGACATAAGTACGGTGTGGGCGGAAAATGAGCCTTACATGAATTTTGTTTAAAATGATTTAAAAATGTGTAACTAATACAATTTTACTTATAAAACTCTCAAATTTGCACAACTTACCTCTAAATCAACTTACTAAACGATGTTTCATTTAAAAAAATCTCAAAAATTTAATTCAAATAATACGATGTCTCAAAAAATGTAATTTTTGAAAACTTCGTAGTTTTACAGAATTCCCACCATTTTAAGACGGTATTACTCAAGTTTGAATAAATCTAATACAATTTTTTTGCTATTTTTTTAAAGCTTGGGATGTAATTTTTAAAAAACACTGAATTATTTTAGTTTAAAAATGAAATAAATAATTTCTTTTTGAGAAAACTTAGAAAGATAACAAAAATGTAATACAAAAACCGAAAATTACCAGCTGAAAAAATGTATATACAGAGTGATCAAAACTTTTTTCTGTAAAACTTACCTAAAATACATTTATTAATAAGCTTCAACAATAATAAATGTTCAATCAAAAAATTTTTTTTAGCTCTTATACAGTATGTCTGCGAAACTTGGAACGTATTGATAACTTTTTTAATATCAGTTTTACGAAAAAAGTTATTCTTTATAAAATACTCTGCATCGTATATAACATAAGTTGCAACCATCAAATATCAAATTTTGTTAATTTTGTACGAGGTATGTCAAAAAATATGAATTTCACTCAAGAGTAAAGTACCTTTATATTTCACAATATCGAAAATTTTTATAAAAAAAAGTTGTTTGGAATTATATCCTTCTAATCGAAAATTTGTAATATAATTGTGAAAATTATTTGTTTATCTTTTTTTTAAGAATGAAATTCCATATTTGTTTGATTGGATTCTACTTGTTTTTCATTTAAATATCCGCCATTTTGGATCCGCCATTTTGAAATTTAAATTTTTAATCTTTTATTCAGATTCAACAACCTGTTAAAAATAAAGACAATAAATGTTTTAGAAAAATGTTCTTTTTTATGTTCTTTTTAGAAAATCCACATTTTGGATCCGCCATTTTATAGTTTATAATGTTAATATTTAAGTTAGGTTTATCAAAGCTCTCAAAAATAAACATAATATGTAGAAATAAATAGATTTTGTAAAGAAATTATGATTTTACAACTATTTTTTAAGTTATCCGCCATTTTGGATCTGCCATTTTATAATTTAAATTATCAAAATTTGATTCAGGTTTAGCAGCCTCCCAAAAATATCCACATATATGTAAACAAACACGTTTTATAAAAAAAATTCGGATTTTACAACTACTTTTTAAGGATTTTTAGGAAAAATCCGCCATTTTGAATCCGCCATTTTGAATTTGCAAATTGTAATGTCAGATTCGGGTTCAGCATAATCAAAACTAAAATAAAAACATTTTTTATCAAAATAAAATGTTGAATTCACCCATATTCTTAACATTATTTATACAAAACAATTGTTATTGTTTAAACAATTAATAAACAATTAGCGGCGAAATTTGTGAGTAGAAATTTTTACTTTAACATATTTATAAACTAACAAAAAAAGTTTTAGAAAAATATAACCTTGTTTGATTTTTTCCGAAACATTGTATCTTTTCGTTCTAATTGCACTCCCCTAATTGTAAAAACAAGAGAATTTAAGCGTTTTCCATTAAAATCGGTTTTTTTTATTTAAACAATTAATAAATAGGAAAAAAGTTTTTTATTGACTATTCGTGTATTGTTCCCGCGAATGCATATGTCTGCAAATTTTCATTCATTTGCATTGAAGAAAAGGCAGTCAAATTAACGTCTAAAGATTTGACGAAAACTATTGAACTAAATAAAAGCGTTTAATTAATTGGGGATACTCCAGTTATTAGCTTAATATGATCAATTTTTGAAGCACCATATTTAAAAAAAATATTCAAATCCTGGAAGCGGGCATGTCAACTATCTTTCATCAACCATATGTGAGGAAATTGTACATCCGATGGATCAAAACGTATTAAATGAAATATAAGCCAAGAACTTCAAATGTACCAATTGCTAAAAGAAAAGAATATGAATGTTGCTTTTCCAAATGTTGAGGTGACACTTTGTTTATATTTAATCGTATTTAATAAGTTAAATAAAAAGTCGACTTCGGTCTATGATGCGCCAAGAGTGTCTGAATCATCTCTCTACAATGAGCACTGGTCACGATGTCTTAATGCAACTAGATATGTCCCACATAATCAAGAAATTTTCAATTAAAATATCTCGAAAAGTTCCCGGACTTTAACCATACATCTTACTATTATTTTGAATATATTACTACTGTAACAAATTACAGCTCGTGTACTTTTTGATTTAAAATTATATTTATAAAAGTAGATCAACATTTTTTTAATGGTAGGAGGTAGGGCCCCTACACCAATTCTGCCCGCAGAGGCCCCCACTGCTTTAAATCCGGCCCTGGTCAGGGGGGGGGCAAATGCCCCCTGGCCCTATCAAATGACGCCCCTGATATAATCCAGGCTCTACTAAAACACATAAAACTCTCGTGCCCAGTGTAAACACAAGTTTCTCACGAAACGTATTGCACAGAAGCGTAGATAACGCTTGTTTTTTAGTGTGAAATAAGCGTTATCTACGCTTCTGTGGAATACGTTTCGTGAGAAAAGTTATTTTGTTTACACTGGGCACGAGAGTTTTATGTACCTGCTATTAGTAGTGGACGTGAATCATCATTGTATTAGAGGCTACTATTACAATCTGCGAAATAATAGCTATTATTTCTCTAGTACATGTTTTACTGTAAAATTTTCAATTTCAAGCTGAGCAAAAATTCTTTCTACTACTGCGTTTCGTGCGTCATTCTTTTTATACCTTGCGTCAGAATAATTCCCAAGTACAGGATCATTTTCGTACAAATCTAACTACATATAGGGCTTTTCATCGATTGTCATTTGTTTCGAGCTTCTGTCATTTGTCACATAATATTAATATAACTACGACATACGTCTTTGCTTTGTATCATGTATTTGCTTGTATTTGCTTGTCATTTGTTTCGAGCTTCTGTCATTTGTCACATAATATTAATATAACTACGACATACGTCTTTGCTTTGTATCATGTATTTGCTTGTATTTGCTTGTCTTTGCTTTGTATCATGTATTTGCTTTGTATCATAATGACGTATGACGTAGATATATTAATATTATGTGACACATGACAGAAGCTCGAAACAAATGACTGTGAATGAAAAGCCCTATTAATGGTATCCCGTTCATTCAGATGCTCATTTTTGAGGGTAAAAGCACGTGCTTAATCAAATACAAACTCTCTATGACTGTCTTTAGAGCGTGAAATATTTAACATGTTTAATATATATCGTGGCGTGGCGTAGATCATTCGTGAGACAATCGTGCTGCACGAACATATGTTTACATTGGTCGTGTAGCACGGGTCAACTACGTAAGCGTGAACCACGTTCGTTATTCACTAGTAATGTCACCAGTGAACATGTGAATGTTGAAATAAATTATAAAAATTTTTTTCGTGAAGGCCTAAGGTATAGAAAACTATTTTATTTATGTGATATTTTCAAATACATCAAAATATGTCGCATTTTGCATAATCCAGGCTCTATACAGGGTGTTTCATTAATAATTGTCCATATAGTAACTGGAGAAACCTTAGCACAAAATACGAAGATTTAACCTAAAACACTTAAATCAAATGTGGTTCCTTACCGAGTTACAGGGTGTTTTATCTAAAAAATTAAAAACTATTTTTGCTCAGCGTTTTAAAACTATTTGACGTATCCTTTTCATACTTGGCAGGAAGTTTAGGTACTATACAACCTACTAAATTATGTTAAAAAAAAACGTTTATGGCTATTACCAGATACGTTGGACGGGGGAAAGTGAATGGTTGACCCTTTCCAAATTCTACGCCACTGGCGAAATTGCTATTTTAGTTCAATTTTTGGATTTTCCAATACTTTCTATGAAAATATTATACTCTTCATTCGTAACGATAAAGTCATTATTTTTCGAGATATTTGAAGTTAAAATTGAAACGACACGGTTATTTTGATCAGTGTATTGTGTCGCTTCATTTTTAATTTCAAATATCTCTAAAACTAATCATTTTATCGTTACGAATAAAGAGAATATTATTTACATAAAAAGTATTGCAAAATCAAAAAATTACACTAAAATAGCAATTTCGTCAGTGGCGTAGAATTTGGGAAGGGTCAACCAGTCACTATCCCCTGTCGTACGCCTCTGGTAGTAGCTAGAGACGTTTATTTATCATAATTTAGTAGGGTGTACAGTACCTACACTGTCTGCTAAGTATGATAAGGATACGCCAAATATCTTTAAAGTACTGGGTACAAATAATTTTTAAATTTTAATCATATGAATCATACATAAATTAATCAAAATAACTGTGCAGTTTCATATTTAACTTCAAATATCTCGAAAACTAATGACTTTATCGTTACCAATGAAGAGTATATTATTTACGTAGAAAGTATTGAAAATGGCACTAAAATAGTAATTCCTCCAGTGGCGTAGAATTTGAGAAAGGTCAACCATTCGTCATCTCCTGTCGTACGCCTCTGGTAGTAGCTAGAAACGTTTGTTTATCATGATTTAGTAGGGTGTCTAGTAGTCGCACTATCTGCGAAGTATGAAAAGGATACATCGAATAGTTTTAATATGCTGAGCAAAAATAATTTTTAAATTTTTAGATAAAACACCCTGTAACTCAGTAAGGAACAACATTTTATTTAAGTGTCTTAGGTTAAATCTTCGTATTTTGTGCTAAGATTTTTCCAGTTACTATATGGACAATTATTAATGAAACACCCTGTATAGTTATTAGTAAACATGGCATCATCATTTGTATTAGAGGCTACTATTACAACATCCGAAATAATAGCTTTATTTTCCTAGTACATGTTTTGCTGTAAAATTTTCAATTTCTAGCTGAGCAATAGTTCTATCTATTGCTGTGTTTCGTGCGTCATTTAATTTATAGGTACTTTGCGTCAGAATCATTCCAGAGTACAGGATCACTTTCGTAAAATCCACAAATCTAACATCTAACGGTCTTCCGTTTATTCAGACGTTCATTTTGAAGGTAAAAGCACGTGCTTAATCAAATACAAACTGTCTACGACAGTCTTTAGAGCGTGAAATATTTAACATGTTTAATGTCTTTCGTGGCGTGGCGTAAACTATTCGTGAGACCATCGTGCTGCACAAAAATCTGTTTACATTAGTCGTGTAGCACGGACCAACTACGTAAGCGTGAGCCACGTTCGTTATTCACTAGTAATGTCAACCCGCCTTAATGCATTAGGTACTTACTCCACCTCCAGCTAACGTATCTTCATGTTTCCATTTATCTAAATTTAAATAATCGAAGTTATCTTCAAATATCAGATCACCCGAACATATATTTTTGGGCGCCAAGGGACCACTAGCTGTTGTCACACTTCTTACACAATGAGAGTTCACTTTACAAAATGCTAATAGCACGAAGAGAAGAAGTACTTTCAT
Organism: Diabrotica virgifera virgifera; assembly: GCF_917563875.1. Classification (NCBI taxonomy): domain Eukaryota; kingdom Metazoa; phylum Arthropoda; class Insecta; order Coleoptera; family Chrysomelidae; genus Diabrotica; species Diabrotica virgifera. Next base: position 33,980,503 of record NC_065450.1, on the reverse strand, counting down.
CATGCTGAATGTTTTTTTTGCACGAAGTATTGGATAGTAATTGATGCACGTTTATATACCGTGTTGATCTAAATATTATCGATTTCATTCATATGAGGTCTTGAGGTCGAGATTGACTATTAGGAATTACCAGAAAATAAAAACTATAATGTACTTATTGAACTATATTTATTTATTTAGCATATGACTATATCACAGTTTTGTATATGTATAAATAAAGATAACAATACATTATAAATAATAATTAAGTTTTATAAACGAAAATTTAGTTGATAAATATATTCAATCGACTCACTGGTCGCCTCTAAAAAATCGGACCAATTGCCACTGTACTATCTGATGGGGATTCCTCCAGCTTCCACCAAATGCTTAATCGTTTGTCTTTCAGCACCGCAATCGCAATTTGGAGAAGGTATTTTTCCCCATCTAAAAAGTGAGTCAGAGCATCTACCACAATTGGTTCAAATTCTGTTTAGTGTCGCCCAGATCCGACTTGATTGATTGAAACCCTCTGGCTTGCTTGTAATACATGGCATATTCCGGATGTCAGGTAGAGCATTCTTCTCCCAATGTTCTTGCCAACGGTCGGTTATTTCGAAATTCCTTTAAATTGGTATCCTTGAAGAATCCAGAGGGTTTTTTCTTGAACGAAACCTACTTATGTCTCTGTCGTTAATACCAACGTGAGAGCGGAGCACAGGATCGGCGTTAATTTTTCTATACTCCCTGACAAGGGCATGTTCTCGACGGATGTGTGAGGGGGCTATGTGGCTTAGTGCTGGTAGCCAATACGTTGGCGTGGCCTTGATTGTACCTGATATAATACGCAAACCCTGGTTTAGTTGGTAGTTGGCATCAACACGTTTGCTGTGTGGGCTGTTGAGCCATACCGGTGCACAGTAATCTGAAACGGGATACACGAGTCCCAGCTCTGTCAACCTAAGTGTAGTCGCTGAGGAACCCCATGTGGTACCGCATAACTTTTGTAGAATATTGATTCGTGTTCTAAGTTTTGCAATCGTCTTTGTAAGATGTTCTTTAAAGCTTAGCCTTCTATCGAGTGTCACACCTAGATATTTTGTGTATTTAGTATGATTGAGGAGTCTGTCTTCAAAGTGGATTTTTAATTGGTAATTAGCCAATCTGTTGTTTAAATGAGAGCATGATACCACCGTCTTGGAGGTATTGGACTGTAATCTCCAGTGACGGAAATATCTTCCGAGGGTAACCATGTCGTTTGTTAATATTTGCTCAGTAGTCTCCAATTCTTCATGGCTCGTAGCAAGTGCCCAGTCATCTGCATAATATGCAGATGCAATTCATTGCATTTTTTAGCGTTTGCATTTTTAGCAGGATAATACAAAAGGTGGAGAGTAACCATTGTTTTATTTACTGTTTTGGTTACCATTTCTGCTAAAAGGAAAATTAGACCATTTCATTAATTTCTCTTCAAATTTGTTGCAGCTTTTCAATACATACATAAGTTACTTGACAATAAAATATAGGTAGAATACTCCATCACAACTTGTTTAGCAATAAAACGTTACACTTTTCAAACATAAAAAATATAGACGAAGTAGTTTTAGTCCTGTCGCCAGGGGGGGTACAACGGCCTCGTTAATTCAGATGGACTTACCCAAGTTTTTTTTATGTATTTTGACCCGTAGAACACGAATTTTTTGGGTAACAGTTGATCCGGATGTCGATAAGATTGTTATAGACCAAGAACTTGAGGAATCAAATAACAGCGATTTTTGGCAAAACAAAACAATATTTTGTATTTTTTGGGTCATTTTAAGCAAAAAATATTTCTACAAGTTTTTTAGTAGGATGCACAGTTTTCGAGATAAACGCGGTTGAACTTTCAAAAAATCGAAAAACTGCAATTTTTAAACCCGAATAACTTTTGATTAAAAAATAAAATAGCAATTCTGCTTAGCGCCTTTGAAAGTTCAAGTCAAATTATGTCGGTTTTGATTATTTGCATTGCTAAAAATTTATTGTGTTATTGTTAAACAAAGCTACAAACAACTAGTGCGTGAGTGATGTTTCTATGATTTCTCATTTAAAATCGAACGAGTAGGTAGAATAGGTACTAGTGCAATCAAGACTATTTCTACGTTACATGCGGTAAAACGCATGTAAAAGCACGGGAAACCCTACGTGTTTATAGCTTTGTTAAACAATAAAAAAATAAATTTTTACCAATGCAAATAATCAAAACCGATATAATTTGACTTAAACTTTCAAATGCGGTAAGCAGACTTGCTATTTTATTTTTTAATCAAAAGTTATTCGGGTTCAGAAATTGCAATTTTTCGATTTTTTTAAAGTTCAACCGCGTTTATCTCGAAAACTGTGCATCCTACGAAAAAACTTGTAGAAATATTTTTTACTTAAAATGGCCCAAAAAATACAAAATATTGTTTTGTTTTGCCAAAAATCGCTGTTATTTGATTCCTCAAGTTCTTGGTCTATAACAATCTTATCGACATCCGGATCAACTGTTACCCAAAAAATTCGTGTTCTACGGGTCAAAATACATAAAAAAAACTTGAGTAAGTCCATCTGAATTAACGAGGCCGTTGTACCCCCCCTGGCGACAGGACTATTTTCAATCCTAATAGTAAATTATTAATATTGAAAATATTAAAAATATTACTAAAAGATTTTTAAATTGAAAACTTATTGGTACACTTTCCTGGTGACACCTCCAAGACTTCTACAATTTGCAAGTCAAATGGATGCTGCAGTGAAGACGAGAGGGAAGGAATTCTACACTATGCAATTCACATCCCCCGTCTGCAGCTGGTAAAGTTCCAACGGAAAAATGCACCTAGTTACTCTACGGAGTAATGCGACTATAAAATAAAAATGTATACTATTTTTATTCAGTTGCAATGCGAAGGCAAAACAATCTTACTTTTCAATTAGAATACGGAGTGCAGTCCAGTCCCTTGAATCGCTATTTTCGGCTCTTATTGGAGCCTCATCGGAAAGAACGTAGGCACTGTTCTCCATATTTTAACTGATTCGCATCGAGAGCTTTTTCTACCCATTGCAACCGAAGTGATGATAGCAGGTGGTTAGCGCCATCTGGCATTGAAAGACGAAGTAGTTTTCAATCCTAATAGTAAATTATTAATATTGAAAGTATTAAAAATATTACTAAAAGATTTTTAAATTGAAAACTTTTATTTTATAGTCGTATTACTCCGTAGAGTAACTAGGTGCATTTTTCCGTTAAAACTTTACCAGCTGCAGACGGGGGATGTGAATTGCATAGTGTAGAATTCCTTCCCTCTCGTCTTCACTGCAGCATCCATTTGACTTGCAAATTGTAGAAGTCTTGGAGGTGTCACCAGGAAAGTGTACCAATAAGTTTTCAATTTAAAAATCTTTTAGTAATATTTTTAATATTTTCAATATTAATAATTTACTATTAGGATTGAAAACTACTTCGTCTTTCAATGCCAGATGGCGCTAGCCACCTACTATCATCACTTCGGTTGCAATGGGTGGGAAAAGCTCTCGATGCGAATCAGTTAAAATATGGAGAACAGTGCCTACGTTCTTTCCGATGAGGCTCCAATAAGAGCCGAAAATCGCGATTCAAGGGACTGGACTGCACTCCGTATTCTAATTGAAAAGTAAGATTGTTTTGCCTTCGCATTGCAACTGAATAAAAATGGTATACATTTTTATTTTATAAAAAATATACTTCAAAAACAGTCTCAAAATAAAATATGCTATATTTTTGGCTGTGAGTGTATATTCATTTATCTAAATTTTATATTATGATGATAAATCTTATATAATCTTTGATGAATAAAAAATTTAGTTTCGCAAATGTAGATGTCGGTAGTACTATAATCTATTATCTCGATTAACTATCAGACTCCTATTCCCTTGCATTTAATGTCAATGTGGTTCATTAGAGATTGAACCCCAGTTAGCTGTAAGGGTAAATGCCTGCATTGAAGCTTGAAGCTATGTTTATATAGGCTCAATCGTGTGGAATTTCTGTTTTACATAGGCTGTACGAGAATCCTTGCTAAATTCAAGCAATAGGCGCTGTTTCGGCGTAGAGTGTTATACTCTGATCTCGCTTTCCATACCTATGTAAAAGCAATGAATGAATATACACCGATTTCTATGCATACAGGTGCTAAGAATCGGGGAGTGTTGGGACTTTTATAAGCTGCAGGAATATGACCTTTACAGCTTCTGATTATTAATGAAATATTAAATTTAGACTCATAATCTAATCTTAGTCCAGTCACTGAACGTGGATATGAGCTATAGGTAGGGTTACCATACATCCGGATTTCGTCCGGACAGTCCGGATTTGAAAGGCATGTCCGGATTGGCGTCCGGATATGAGAAATGTCCGGATTTTTCTTTACAAAAAAAAAAAAGGAAAACACTTGGCCCAACGGTGGGAAATTTCATTCTTCGCAGCACCTAGTTGACTGCTTGTCAACAGCGCACGAGCACGAGCAGACAATAATCGGTTGACAGTTAGTTGAGTTAGTGTAATGACTACTGTGTAATTGACCGTGTATTAATGTTTTACTTGCGTATAATTTGTGATGACAAGTGCCATATATGCATTTCGCATATTATGTACAATTAGGCGAGCGGCAGCAACCCCTAAAATGATGTTATACGACCATGAAAATTAATTTTCAGGTCAATGACTAATTTTGGTCATTGTTATGTTTTCGAGATCGCTGAATCCGAATATGAAGTTTATTTTTTTCTAAAATTGGTGGAACATGTTCACAAATCCAATTTTATGCAAAAATGCGAAAAATAAATTGAGATGATTTTTCAACTTTAACTCGCTTTATCTTTGCGGTTGCTGTAAATATTTCCTTTCGAAAGTTTTACTGTATTATCTTTGCTGTAAAGTAATTAGATAACAATGAGATTTGTCCGAGATGTTTAAATAAATTAAAAGAGGAGTTGTTATTTTTTAAACATTTTGTCAGATTTCGTTAGTTTCATGTTTACTTCAAAAGTTGGGTGACATACTTTTCAGTTTATAATTTTAACCAAAACAACATTAAAACATAATTCATGAAGAAGTTTTCTAGAAAACTTAAAGTTAAAATATGCAACAGAAAAAATGTCATGTAGGTAACTTTATAGACGAGTGGCACTACTCCAAAAAACGCTTATTTCTCGAGATACTGAACACGGTATGCTGAATGGCTTATTTTTTTTTTCATACTTCATGTTTTTGATGGTATTGAAAACAAAAATGAAGTTTATTTTGAACTTCAAGTGGGGGAACATTGTCAAAATCCCAATTTTACCTTAAAAATAAATAAAAAGGAAATCACGTTTTTCTCAAAATTTAAAAGTTGCACCATTTTTTTTTCTATAACACATTTTGTTCTTTGTACTCTGTATTTTAATATAATCTTAAATAAAAAGCTAAATTTCAAATTTCGTCATTCAACTTTTGCGATTAAACTTTGCATTTCAGGAATCCTGACCTTTTACTTTCAAAAATTTATAACTTTTATTATAATTAAACTGAAAGATCGAAACATTCTTGTGTCAGGTCCCATGGTCTTGCGAAATGTGAGAAATATATACTGTAACAATTTCAGTAAAAAATATTAAAATGGAACAGAGTTGTAGCGAGTTAAACGAAAAAAAAACGCGATTTCATTTTTTTTTAATTTTTAAGGCAAAAATGCTATTTTGACAATGTTTACCCACATAAAATTCAAAATAAATCTCATTTTAATTTTCAGCACCATCAAAAACATAAAGTATGACCAAAATTACCCATTCACACACCGTGGTCAGTATCTCGAGAAATACGCGTTTTTTTGTGGAAGTGCCACTCGTCTATAAAGTCATATGACTTTTTTCCTATTACATATTTTGAATTGTAATTTTCCAGAAGACTTCTTCATGACATGTTTTAATGCTGTGTTCGCTAAAATTATAAACTAAAAACTTTGTCACTCAACTTTTTTAAGTAAACATGAAACTAACGAAATCTGACGACAACATGTTTAAAAATTAACAAATCCTCTTTTAATTTTTTTGTTGTTATCTGAATACTTCAATGATGATAAAGTAAAATTTGTAAAAGGAAATATTTACAGCGACCAAAGATACAGCGAGTTAAATTTGAAAAATCATAATTATTGATTTTTCACATTATTGCTTAAAATTTGATTTTTGAACATGTTCCACCCATTTTAGATAAAAATAAACTTCATATTCGGATTCAGCGACCTAGCTAGAAAACATAAGGAATGACTAAAATTTGCCAATCACCTATCATGGTCTTTTTTTCGATTTCTAAGCCTCAAATTAGGGGTGTGCCGCTCGCCTAAATGTAGAGGTAGCAACACAATCAAATTCACATTTTACATTTTCTACAACCCCTTGGACTACTCCTGTCCGGATTTGGCCTTAATAAATTATGGTAACCCTAGCTATAGGTCTTTTCATTCACAGTCATTTGTTTCGAGCGTTATACACAAATTATTATACAACATAATATGACAGGAGCTCGAAACAAATGACAATCAATGAAAAGCCCTATTATTATACCTGCGTTTTCGATCGATTAACCTCCGTCGATTTTTAATAAAATTGGAGAATGGTTAGAGGATATCTCAAGGGACAAGAGTGACATGGTGCCAACGTGCGTTTTTACCCTAGAGGTGGATACCGCCCACTGGTGGATCCAGAGCATGACCCCCCCAAACAACGAAAATAAATATAAATTCAATAATCGTAAAAACAAAGAAAAACCGAGAACTGTCGAACAAAAAAAATTAGGCCCATCCAAAAAATAATTGAAAACCCACTTATCCTAGGGGTGGTAAGACTAAGTGACCTTGCATCAAGAAAAGTAACTAAATCACCCCCAAGATCCATGAAACCCCCCCCCCCTCCCAAAGAATTTGTGTGTACTTTGTACGGACGTAAGAAGTTATACTTCTATTATGTGATTTCGACGAAATTGATATACATATTTTGTACTTTAAACAGTTTATTTATATTTCTTTAAATATTAAAATAATTTTAATACTTTACTACTTTCCAAAAATTTTTATTAAAACAATACCAAAAATTAAAAAAAGAAAAGAATAAAACACACACAAAAACGTTGAAAAATGCCACAAGAAATGATTTCTGAACAATAATTGTTGGCAAAAATTTTAATTTAATACGCATTTTCTGAAAAAAAAAAGATTATATAACAAATATACTTACAATCATAAAATGTATAAAAAAATAAAAACTTGCATTGGGATTCGAACCCGCGCATTTCAGGGTCCTTAGATTTGTAATCGAAGCCTCTACTGATTTACCCATCTACACATATCTGTCATGTGGAAAGATAGGCGAACTGATCGTTTTACTGTTTGACAGTTCTGAATTTAATTAAATTAATTTGATTTTTGTGGAATTAAAATATTAAAATACAACAAAACGTAGAGTCAGAAAACAATATATTAGATGAAGATTGGTAGAAATTTTGTTGGTAATCAAATTATGTAAATCAAAGCATTACCTACTAGGTAGTTAATACCTATTTTCCATTTTCCATGTAAGTAAGTACCTATGTAATTTTTTATTACAATACTGAAACATTTACAATTAAAAGTATATACGTACCTGTTGCTTTTAAAAACTATTTAATTAAAAAGTCACTACAATTATAAACTTGCTTTTGTCTATGTCCTCACAACAATAAAAACTAATATACACAACATTTGTCAACACATATAACGTTTCAGCTGCGCCCAGGACCAAGACTTTTGATGAATTCGCGCACATCTAAATTTACTCCTAACGCGCCTAAAGAAGTATAACGTATAACTTCAAGAATTTCTGGATCCGCCACTGATGCCACCCCTTTTCGGAGATGAAAATTAGTTTTCCACCTTCCTCTACCGAAAGTATACCTTTCCTGACCTGATTGTAGGGAGCAAAGTCGTATTTTTCCTCCCTCTATAGGGAATAAAAGTACTTTTCTTCCCTAGGGAGTAAAAGTAAAAGTGACGTCATGGTATGTCATTGATGAAATAACTTATTGATGCCCTATACAACATTCTATTAATTATTACCGTTGATTGATGTATTGGGGGACAAAATACACCCCTGTCGCACCCCTCTTAAAATTTCAAATTCCTCTGTGTTCGTTGATTTGTTTAGCCTCACTCGTGCTTGAACAATCTGATCTGAGTAATGACTTAAAAATTATAAATGTAGAGGCCTCGTCATTTTGGATGCACTATAATTTGCAATATAATTGCAATAGAATGCAACATAATTTGCAAATATTGTTGCGCTCTGTATAGAAGTCAAAATTTGAAGTTTCTTCCTAACACACGCCTTAGCATTAAATAATTTAAATACTCAATACTACTCAGTACAAAATTCAATTCAGTAACCAATCACCAACTTTAAAGACGGTTCTTTACTAGACCCTTTTTAGATGCGCCATAATATGCAAATTAGTCCCTCTATAAAAATCATCGCAAGCCTATGCTTTTTTCGGATTACTCCGGAAATAGCGATGTTGCTAAATTCCCACAAATCACAAGAACGCATTTGTTTTTTTTATGATACTTATCAGCTGTCATTGCTGTCAAATAGTGAATATGGCCGCCCTCTATTTGTAGTTTTGACATCGTGTCAACTTTACCTAGATTTTCCCAGAATTGTTCAGTAACAAGGAGTTGTTTAATATTAATTTAAACTTTGTTACATTATTTAAGAGGTAGGTTAGACATTTTTTATATTTTCCAATTCCGCCTTTTGTTCCTATAGTTTAAATTTGCATTGTTTTTAACTAGAGAGACATTAGATATTTTGGTATTAGTCATTCAAGGTAAATAACTAGCTGCTAAAACTGGAATCTAATAAATATTTTCGGTTTTTCCAGATACATTAATATAATTTTCGTCTAATTTCAGCTAATAGTCAAGATGTCGGCTGGACCTTACAATTATTCTTATATTTTCAAATACATTATCATAGGCGATATGGGTGTTGGGAAGTCATGTCTTCTGCATCAATTTACCGAGAAAAAATGTAAGTATTCATGATTCCACAGTATCATTAGCAAATTCCTGAATGTGTGTAAACAAAAAACATGGGAGAGGAATGGCAACAGTGTTTTTCATAGTTACCACTTAAGAATACAAAGTAGATTTTGGAATTAATAAGCAAATAAGCATTTCATAATATTTCTTAAGTGTTTTTAGAAATCTATATTTTTGTAGATTATTTATAGTTATTTGCAGAGTCAATACAATTTTGCTGTTCAATAAATCATTCCTTGAATCTGATATTGACAAGGATTCCAAGTGAATTTTTAATGAGGCTATCAGAGCAACAGTGACCTAAGCCCAAAAATGATTGCAATCTTTGCATTCATATTTCCATTATATTTATGGGGTGGCGCTACAAATTATGTAGCACTATCTAGCCAAATATACAGGTAGGCGTAGGCCCCTGTTAATCTGAAGATCTAATGTTGCTGCTTTTATTGATATATTAATCTAAAACTGCTCAATTTGTGGCTTAGGTCACTGTTGCTCTGAGGGCCTCTTATAATATATCGAAGGTATACCAGCAGAACGCAATAAGTCAATTTTTTTAGTTTTTCAACTATTAATGCAGTCGTATATAAAAAGGTATGCTCTATATATTGCAAAGACACACTAAGTCATACTTATTATAACAGAAAAAAATTTAATACTAAGTCAGTTTGATTGTTTTATTTACTAGCAGAATGCATTAAGTACTCCTAATGCAGTCTACTTGTACTATTTTTGCGAAAACCGACCATACAACACTATATTAACTTTGACTTAGCACATTCTGGTTGTACAATCTGTATACACCTATCGTTAGGTTTAATCAAAAGGTTAATGTACGAAAAAAGAAAAACCTTTTTAAGAGAAAGTAAATAGATTTTAAATACAGCATCCAGAGACTTACATCTTTTTACATTGTGTTCAGGATAATGTCGGGAAAAAGTCTACAATAGAAAAATGAATGGAAATGTATAATTGCATTTTAAACTGCATAAAATGTATCCAAAAGTGCATAGACATGTCAAGATAATTAAGGGCCAGATTTTGTCACTCAGGGGGTTTAGGGGTCGCTGAATACGAATTCGCCACTAACACTGACCCTCGGGGTACCTAGGGCGCAGTGTCACTGCTAAGGCACATCATCTTCTGGAGTTTAGAGGGTTTTCGGCATTAAATTGATGCAAATAGATTACTCAGGGAGTCTTTGGGTGTGCTGAAGACGAATACACCTTCAGAACGGACACCTGGTGTCTATGGTCATGCCATCTTCGAAGTTTCGAGGGGTTTCGGCACTTAATGCAAACAAATTGATTACTAGGCGGTTTTTGGGGTCACTTAATACGAATACGCCATCAGACACGAATCCGGACCACCTGGTGCCCAAGGTCACTGCTAAGGCATGTTACCTTATCGAGTTTGGAGGGTGTTTGCTCATCGGGGGTTGGTTCTGATGTCGTATTCTTATTCAGCAGTCCAAAAAACCCTCGAGTAACCGTTTGCATCAATTTGCCGAGAACCCACGAAACTCCAGATCATGTGCCTTAGCAGTGAGCCTGGTCACCATGTGCTCCGGTGGTCGGTTCTGATAGCGTTCCATAACAAAACTGTTAATCCATTTTCTTATTTTATTTGATTAAAAAATGATGGATAATTTTTAATGAACGTCTAATAGATATTTTGAAAATTCTTTGGCGTAACTTTTAAATTTTGAATAATCAAAGAGGTCAATGACTTATAACAGTGAGTAAATAATAGTTTTGCTTGGTGCAATTGTTTTAACTTTTGTCCGGAAACCATACAATTCACTGGACATCAAGACAGCCCCGTCAGAAATTTGCCTTACCAATTTATTTTTGATATCAAAAAATTTTAATCTGTCCTTTAAATTAAAACACCAAAACTATATTCTGTCTTATGGCTTCTACTCACGTCTGAAAACCTAACAACCTCTCATAAATATTAGATGTAACGCGTATCGAAGAACAATTTTATTGATACTTGTGAATGACATGTTACCTCTATCAGAAGTTTCGTCTACTTCTACTGAAAAGGATCAAAATGTAACTACCAATTGATTCTTTCATTCTGTGCTGTTTTAGGTACGCCGCTATATTCTTCGAGTCAGAAAATAAATTAGAAAATTCCAGATCGTATTTGTTAAACAATTTTATTTGTTCTCTATAATTAACTTGATTTAATGAATGCTCCGATACATCCTGTCCCCTAAATGGTAATTCCTAACAACTTAAAAGAATTACAATATCAATAATAATTAAACGACGTAAAACTACTTACCTATTTCATAATTTTATCCCGGACGCGCCAGCAAGGCAATACGTGGCTACGTACGTGCCTTTCTGCCGTTTGCAGATCACTGCTCGGTAGAGGTACCCGCTGCCGTACTTGCCATCCAAGTAAATACGGGGAATGTATAATTGGTTGCCTATCGGCTAATATTCCATAGCTTCTTATTATAAGCAAATTGTCGATCTGGGGACGGCATGCCGTGCCGGGCTTTATAATAAGAATTCACACAATCGCAAACGGGTGCGGGTGCATGGCTATAGGATCATTAATTTGAAAAGTCTCTTACTCACAGCGCACAGGGATCACTTAACTAACGTATCGGGATCGAATTCTTTTAAAAACAATGAATAAAATTTAGTCTGTATGATCTCACAGATATATTTTTTATTTCACAGAAACGAATATCATCAACTCCGATTAAATTAAATATTTAAAAAATCTATAATGTGTCCATAAATGTGTGGGTCGGCACTGCCGACCCTGACGAGCCGCCACTGCTTGATTAACACAGAAAAATATTGTTTACTAAATTTATTAAATGGTTTTTCTAACAAATCTACCATAGAAGTCTAAAGAGGCCAAATTGGCCCTGTGTAAGTTATTATCGTTTTCTGGGAAATTCGACGAGCCTTTCTTTAAAATTCCTGTCGGATGGGTAAAATTATATTTATGTATGTTTATTGTAAATGGTTACCCTTATACTGGTACTGATCATCTACGTAATAAAGATAAAATTGTTAGTGAACACAAAGATACAATTGTGGGTACTACAAAAGTAACTTCAAGACGATGGCCTATGTACGTGTTTTATAATACACTTGACTTGGAAGCAATAAATGCATGGATTATTTATAAAGAAATAACTGGATGTAGACTCAGTCTTTGTAAGTTTATTCTTCGGATGTGTGAAGAATTATGGGCCCCATACCTTGCCTTCCGAAATCTGGAACTACGCCTAGCAACACCAGGTCTACCAACAACTATCACTGTTGCTATCCAAAAACGACAAAAATATCAGTTGAAAATATTTTGTAAAGGAAATCATACTTCCAATCATTGCTGCGGCTGTAACAAGGCAATGTGTGGCAAATATCAAAAATTGCAAACTGTATGGTGTTCCGAATGTTTTTGATAGGCAGCGAATGTGTTAAACAATGAAAGTAAAAAATAAAATCAGATTCTATCGTCTAGAGGAGATTTATTTTTCTTTAAACTGAGTTTTAATTGATTAAAGAATGTGGGGCCAAAATGATCCCTTCCAGCTTTCTAGGTAGGTAAGCTAAGCCCGACTTTCTAGTGTTAAACTACGGTGGCAGGCTTGGTACAAGAAAAGAAGAGGAGCTAGGAAGGTGACCGGAACACAAATTGAAGTTTTATCCCCACCCAACAAAACATCACTCTTATAGGCCTGGATTCCTCGTACCAAAAAAAGTTGATTAATAGCAAGCTGAAAATTTGTTAATAGCTTAACGGTGTCTAATTGGGTAGTCGGACAAACTTTGATGAAGGGGACCACTGGAATGGGGGAACTTTTAAATGTGGTACAGGTTACAGGTTTCGAACGTCAGACTATGAAAACGTCCAATGTATTTTGTCAGACAGAACTTCCAATTGATTTGTTACCCTTTCATTAAACTCTCAAAAATCAGACTGCTATTTATCACCAACATAATTCCTGTCATCTGAAATGTTTTACGTGTCGGGTTTATTAAAATGGATATATTTGTCGGACAAAACTTTTATTATTATATAAAGCTTGCTATTGAACAAACTTAAAAACAACCTGCCAATTTTCACAATCTTAAACTTATCAGGATGACACGTTCCATAATTAAAATCACATTCCACAATTAAAACTTCCCCTGTTCCAGTGTTCGCATACATCAAAGTTTGTCCGAGTAGACACCGGTTAAGCTATAAACAAATTTTCAGCTTGCTATTAATCAACCTTTTTTTGGTACGCGGGATCCAGGCCTATTAGTGCCTAAACAAGGTTTCATAATGTGTCTTGCTTACAAGTGCTGATGGAGAAGTGTTCTTGGTGAAAATCTACCCAGAATAGATTGGCAGTTAACATGTTAAACAATGATGATATTGTTGTTTTAAAACATACAACTTTTCTATTCACCCAACCTTTGATTTAACACTATAACAACCTAGGCATTTAAACCACTTCTACTAAAGCTCATAATTTAAAAAAGGAAAATAATAAGAAGTATAAAATGTTTTTTCTTTGGCACACTAATTTTTAACAAAAAATATTCGATTTTTTATAAATTCTACATTAGCTTTACTTTTACTACATATCACTGCTCGCTCCGTTGTCGCTCGTGCTCTAAAATTCGCGTGCGTTCGCAAAAAGCATACTTCACGAACTGTTTCATAAATAACTATTTTATTTCATGTTGATGTTCGTGTGCTTTTTTCATGATTTGTTTAATGGTATTTATTGCATATGTTGTTGATCTGCTATTTATGAAACCGAATTGGTATTGTCCTATGATATTTTTTGTTTCATCCATTAATCTTTTTTGTATTATTGACAATAATATTTTATAGGCAACGTTTAATAGTGTAATACCTCGGTAGCCCACAGTACATTGGCCTTTTTGGAAGATGATTACAAAAGTCTTAAAAATGGTTTCAACTGCTTCTTTTGAGCGAGTCTAATACTTTCTGAAATATTTCAGAGTGCAGGTTGGACGCGTTTCTGCACGCCCCACGCCTAAACCTGTAGCTCTAACGCGGTTAGCTTTTATTATTGCAAAGATTTTAATTTTAATCAAAAATTATACGTTAAAATAAAATAAATTATTTTTGTCAGACAAAAAAGAGGGCGCTATCGTAGAGTTCGACATCCGCAAGATGTCACTCTAGAGCGGTAATTTTGTTATAACAAAACTCTTAATTTTCAATTGAAAGTACTTTAAATAATAAATACTATTTAAATAATACAGATTGTCGATCTCTTATCCGACAAATTTACAGCCTCGTTTCGTTAGTCCTACATCGTAAATATGTTAATGACGTGGGACGCGGAAACGCGTCGAACCTGTACTCTGAAATTTTTCAGAAAGTGGTAGACTCGCTCAAACGAACCAGTTAAAACTATTTTTAAGACTTTTGTAATCATCTTCCAAAAAGGACAATGTACCTACTATGGACTACTGTAGTTCTTACACTCATGCTGGTCTGGGAACATCCATAAACTAGGTCGTTGAAAAGGGGTTGGGGTGGTCTTTGCTTATTACGACGGTATACGACAGTGGGGAGGGGGCCATGAGTGCGCATCCAACGTCGTTTGATGTTCACGAATATAAAAAATATACCCTATTGTAGGATTAAAAAGAATTAGTAGGTATATTACTTTTATCGCATACTTTTCATTTCGTTTTTATCACTCACAGCCTTAATAATATTGATAGTATTGACTGGCCAGTTTGTTGCTTAAACCAGTGCCAATAAAACATAAACACGCACACACACAATAATATTGATAGCAGTTTTGTACAGAATAACAAACAATAAAACATTGTTCTATGTATTTAAACAAACGCTTCTATACAGAACAATATCTGGAAGCAATAAATATTAAACTGTTCATTTATTTACTGAATACTCTGTGAAACAATTATTCTACAAGAATGAATAGAAATAAAATATTCTATTTTATTTAGTTAGTACATTGTATTTATACTTAATAAAAGAAATGGTATTGGAATCAAAACAAAATAAGTATCAAAATTTATATGATGCAGTTAAGAAAGCATAGGAACTCCGATAAAAGTATTGTCTAATTTGGATTTGGATACATTCGTAAATAAACTTTGATAGCTAACTTTAAAAAATCCAGAAATAACATGGAATTTAAAAAAAAAATCACTAAAAAGGAGGGGTCGGTATGAGGGGGGGGGGGTCAACTGTAAACGACGCTTTTCGACGGAAGAGGAGGAGGGTATTAAAAAGTCCAAAATTTTTACGACGTAGTTTATGGATGTTCCCTACGTCGTCGTCTCCTTTTTTATGGATCATTATCAATGTATACTTATATATTTTTATAGAAGCTTATATAATAACTAATATACTTATATATTCTTACAGTTATGGCAGATTGTCCTCATACAATCGGCGTGGAATTTGGTACTCGTATTATTGAAGTATCTGGACAGAAAATTAAATTACAAATTTGGGATACTGCTGGACAGGAACGTTTCAGAGCAGTGACAAGATCTTACTATAGAGGTGCTGCAGGTAAGCATCAACTATCTTGTATATTATTATTTGTTTTCTTAGATCTATAAATAGGTAGGGTACAACTTTTAACTCTTTTTGGCACACCGGATTGAAATTTGAACCACCAAATTTTTGCTACATGTTGCACAATGGTCCACAAAATGAACCACTTACTAATCTACTTTTATCAAGTTACACCTATGCAAGAGGTTTGTATTACTTGTTTCCTCTGTCCCTATTAAGTATACAGAGTGGGCCAAAGAAAACAGTCCACCTCGATATTTGGCAGTATTTATTAGATTTTAAGGAAATGACGAAACACGTCGATTTTTAATCTAAGGGGGACACATTTTTACGGTACATATATTTGTCATTTGTCAGTCCCGTTCCTTCCACTTCTCCCACCCATTATTTTTAAATAGGGAATAGGGGTCGTGTGCTAGCTCATTTGAAAGGTTATTCAATTCTCTATTCAGTAATATAAATATTAACATAATTATTTATACACAAGAAAAAATTTTTTAAATTAAATTAATTGACACAAAAAGAAGAATGTATGTAATTTATTTAATTCAATTCTATTGTTGTCACAAAACAGAAAAAAATGTTTTTTTTATAAATTAACTTTGCTTTTCGCTTAATTTCAATGTTCAAGCTGCCATCCATCTGCCTCTTGGTAGGTTGAATATTGAATTTAAGCAACAAACAATGTTTATTTATCAAATAAACATTTTTTTCTATTTTCTGTCAGCAGTAGAATGTATTTTGAGTTAAATAAATTACATACACTATTCTTTTTGTGTCAGTTAATTTAATTCAAAATAATTTTTCTTGGACACCCTGTATAAATAATTATGTCAATGTTAATATACTGAATAGAGAATTAAATAACCTTTCAAATGAGCTAGCACACAATCCCTATTCCCTATTTAAAAATAATGGGTGGGAGAAGTGGAAGGAACGGGATTGACAAATGACAAATATATGTACCGTAAACATGTGTCCCCCTTAGATTAAAAATCGACGTGTTTCGTCATTTCCTTAAAATCTAATAAATACTGCCAAGTATAGAGGTGGACTGTTTTCTTTGGCCCACTCTGTATAGTACTATTGTTCTATAGAGTTTTTTATTAAGTCAATACTTTTCGCGATATTTGCGAGTGGATATGTTCATTTTTCAACAAAGTAACCACGTTTTTAGACGGTAAGTATTTTGTCGAAAAAAACATTCTCAGCAAAAATATAGCCTGTAAAAAAGTGAAAAAAATGGTGTATACATTAGGTGTCTAGACCTAGTAGAAGCAGAGTTATAGCTAATGAAAAATAGGTTCATATTCGTCAAATTCCAAATAGAAAATTTCTACGTGAAATATCCAAAAAATAAAGCCCTTTTTGGGGAAAACTCACTGCAACTTTTATAAAGTGTTTTAAAAAAGCTTTATTTCTGTTTTTATAAAAAGAATCAGCATTGTTTCTAGTATCAAATGTAAGGAAATTACGCTCAAAATAAAGTTGGTTCCTTTTGTTTTGGCAAAAAAAAATCGGGAAAATCACCCCTTAATTAGCAACTTAAATAAAATTAATCGTTACCGCTTCAAAAGTTGCTTTATTTAAGCTGTGTTTATTCGCGGTGTGCAAGTACTTGGAGGGGATACGAGAAACGATCGTGCGAGAATAGCGGAGAAATATAGTAACTTTCTTAAATAATTTATTGTCAATTGAAATTGTCAAATTGACGTATATTTCATATCTACTGTCAATGAAGAAGAAAAATTATATATTGCTCCACAATATTGATATGATATGCAATTACATATTATATAAAGATAAATTTAATTAATTGTATTTTGCTTGCAGTACTGCATTTTAATAACTAATTTTATTTACTAAGTACATACACACAATTGTTTACGTTTTAATAACATAACCTGAATCTTATTTTTTATTCTTATTATTTTTTTGGACTATGGCCTTGACAATTACCCGGTAACCAGGACTAATATAATTGGCCAATATAATTAAAAGTGCAAATAATTTTGCTGAGCGTAGAAACCAGGTGTCGCTTTGCCGAACTTGCCCGGTCCCAATATGATCTGTAAGTTTCATCGATTCAAAGTGCTTCTTTTTGAAAACAATCGGTTTTCAAGTAAAATTTTTAAAATTTTTAATTTTGAAAAAAATGCTTTTTTTTCAAAATAACTTAAAAAATATTTAAAATACTAAAAATCTGAAACGGAAGTAAAGTCGGATTTGCTTTTCTGAATATTTTGTATTTTTTTAATATTCTGTATTTCTTTAAGACAAAAATTGGTCAAGATATAGCTGTTCAAAATGTGCTTACACTCGTGATTAGTGACTCATTCAAGCCCTTGCAAGTACAGCCCTTTCAAAAATAAGGACATTGAACGGAAGAAACTTACAGGTCATATAAACAATACACGAGTAAAGCAACTTGTGAAGTGGTAACGATGAAGTTCATTTTAGATGCTAATTGTAGGGTGATTTTCCCGACTTTTTTACCAAACAAAGGGACCAACTTTATTTTGAGCGTAACTTGTTTACTTTTGATGCTAGATATTTTTTTTATAAAACAAAAATAAAGCTTTTTAAAACACTTTAAAAAAGTTGTAGTTAGTTTTCCCACAAAGTGCTTCATTTTTTGGTTATTTCACCAAATGTGCCGATGTATATCTAGAGACCAAATGTATACACCATTTTTTCACTTTTTTTACAGGCTATATTTTTGCTAAGAATGTTTTTTTCCACAAAATACTTACTCTTTGAGTTATTTACGAAAAACCGTCTAAAAAGTGGTTATTTTGTTGAAAAATGAACATATTCACTCGCAAATAACTCGAAAAGTATTGACTTGTATTGTAAAAACTCTATAGAACAAAACTTGCTTAAAATTAGTCAGTTTATTCATTTCCGGACTTATTTTAGACGTATATTTTTTCACCCCCGAGAAGGGGTGAAAGCCACCCCCAGG
This sequence comes from Diabrotica virgifera virgifera, assembly GCF_917563875.1. Taxonomy (NCBI): domain Eukaryota; kingdom Metazoa; phylum Arthropoda; class Insecta; order Coleoptera; family Chrysomelidae; genus Diabrotica; species Diabrotica virgifera. The sequence continues at coordinate 33,961,888 of NC_065450.1, read as the reverse complement.
GCAAAAGCACACATCGGCACAATATCACTTTTTTCTTGTTAGCTATGTGTATGCCAAATTTCCTGTCACTAAAAGCGGTTCTTTAAAATTTAGAGGTTTTGCTATATTTTACCGTTAGCGAACGTATTAATTGGTAAAATTCGCAGTGTTTAGTTATCAGCCAAACGCAAATGGTTATCAGTTGTTTCTTGAAAATTGAGGACATTTTACACAAGCAATTGAGTGTTATAAAATTATTTTATATATTACATCTAATCTGTACGCTTAAGAACTAATATTATTCTGAACCTATCTTCTTGCGGCATCTTCTTGATGCATCATGTATGTTTTAAAATAACATACATATAAAATTGGAGTTTGATGTTAATATTGAGAGTAAAGTGAATGTAAGACCAGATACTTACCATGTAGGGCTAGTATCGTGACATTTTTTTGGATTTTCCCATAGCCACCTTTACTTTACAAGCCATGAAGAGAAAAAGGCAACGTCGCAATTGATGACGTCGGTAGTCTGACTTTCAGACTACCGCTTTCGAAACTACGATTTTAAAGTACACATTCTGGTAAAATTTATAGCATTTTTTGAGTCGAACAAGAAAATATTATTAATTAGAGGTTTAAACAAAATAAAATTAAAAGTGATTCCTTGTAAGTAACGTTTATTATACAAAAAAAAACAATAACAAGAATATAAATGGGATTCATTTTTTTTTTCGAATCCTAAGAAAACTAATAAGTATTTTTCAAAAATTTAAACGCAGAATGAAAGATTACGTTAGGACCGAGAGCCGAAAGTCCCTGAAAACTTCTATCTTTGTTTTAATAAGTAACAGGGGTGAAAAACTCAGAAAATTTAGTGTGATTTTTAGTTTCAAATATGTCATTCAAAAAAAAAAAACTTTTTATTCATTCTAAGGGACTTTCGGACCTCGGTAATAAAGTAATCTTTCATTCTGCGTTTAAATTTTTCAAAAATACTTATTAGTTTTCTCAGGATTCGAAAAAAAAGATACATTTAAAATACATTGAAATTTTGACAGGCGTCAAAATTTTGCATTTTGTTCCTTTCCCCTTAAAGTTTGTCGCACTTATTTAGAAACACCCTGAATTGATAAAGAACAAATCTAGTTGTTAAAGTAGCTAACTTTTTTTATTTTCCAACATAAGCGAATTAATAAAAAAACAGAATGTTAAGAAAACCGGAGTCTATAGTTGAGTTTTAATTTCAGTATTTTATAAATGCCCGGTACACAATAAAAATTTAACTGGTAGCAGCAATATTATTACAGCGGTATTATTAAAGAATTAGGCTATAACATATTAAAAAAATCACTTAAATCGGCCAACAGGTTTAGGAAATATAAGACATTAAAAATGACAAAATTTTGAAGTGGACGGGTTTCTATATGCACGCAAGTTTATATAAAAATATATTATATTGAACTAAAATCATCTTAATAACATACCTTTTAATGTTCTTTATAATTTGGAGCACGAAATATTGTAAAATGTTTCAGTTTCTCTGTAAATACGGTGAATATTATTTAAAAACAAATGAGAACTGTCAAAATTAATCGGTCTACCAATAGATGTTGCCAAGTTTCAACTTCATGGCTTGTTAAGTAAAGTTGGCTATGGTTTTCCTCATGATTTAACATGGGTTTGCACCAAAATTTGGCTATAGGGCTTTTCATTCACAGTCATTTGTTTCGAGCTTCTGTCATGTGTCACATAATATTAATATATCTACGACATACGTTATTGGTATATACAATAATACAAACCAAAGACGTATGACGTAGATATATTAATATTATGTGACACATGACAGAAGCTCGAAACAAATGACAATCGATGAAAAGCCCTATAGGTCCTTCTTACCCTCAACTTCAAAGTTGATCCTATGCTGTAGGGTGCTTTCACCTTGGGGTGCCACCACTTCTGGGGGGTAAATTTTTTTATTACAAATAACAGCGGGAATAAGTATATTAACCAGCTTTTATCAAAAAATCATTCCTATAAAAAATACAACTTATAAAAAAAAACAAAAAGATTGGTGTGTATGGTGTCTGTAGCGCCCCCTATACAAGCGGATAAATAGTTTTTTGAAAGTTGGTTCTTCTTCGTCGAACGCCAAAATTGAAACTTACAACGTGAAATATGAAAAAACCAATGCATTTTTCGTGGAAAACTCAAAACTTTTTTCCTAGTGCACGAGAAAATCTTTATTTTTATTTTTTATACAAGTCTCTAGCACCAATCTGAATGGAGTTATGACAATAATAAGTTTGGTCTGCATTTTTTCAGCAACATAAAACGCTAAAAGCACCCCCTAATTACCACTCCAATTAAAAATAATCGTTACCCCTTTACAGTTCACTTTATTAATGTACTTAAAACCTGAGAATCGGTTTTGAGATTTCGGGTAGGGTCTCGTAATGTTCCCGGAAAGTATCCGCTAACATCGGCCTCAAGCCTTTATAATTTTATTATTTAAGAATGTAAATTGAATTCTACATATAACCACCGCATTGTTTGGTTTTGGGGCTATTTTGCAAGTACATATATGCGTTCACTGATGATGGACTGATAAGTCTGAAAACGTTCATTCTGAACATACAGTTGAGTCCGCGAGTCTTTACCCGTGTGTCATTAATACCTGGCGAGATAAAACACATACTTTTTATCTTCCACGCATGAAACTCATGACAAACCAGCTGCCGTTTGTTATTAAGTAACAACACATGTTATTTTTATGAACCATCTAGACTCAGTGCATTGAAAAGAGATAGGTACAAAAAAGACGATTCGGTATGTTTTCATATTTTAAGCACAATTTGTTTGACGTTTCTGCTTTGTTTAATTTTTTGGCTGTCAGTCAGTTGAACTTTTTGCGGTTTTTGTCGAAATTTTGCGTTTTGAAGTTTCTTTAAATTACACAAACAGTTGTTTTCACAACTAATTTTATATTGGGCTTTGAAATTTTAAGGTAAATAATTCTGTTTTGGCAATTAATATTTAAAACATACAAAGCTAACGTCATTCACACAGTAAAGAAATGACTGTGTTTAGATTTCCGTCAAAGTGAATAAAATAACAAAAATAAAATATGTTGTTGGATTTTATACTATAATAATAAAAAGAATTTGTGTAGCTGTAATTCTGTACAAAAATTTTGAAGCAAAACTTACATTTGACATTCTATATATTTGATAACGTCAAATTTTATAATGAAACCCGTAATCGGAACAGTAGCCACTTTCTGTCAGTTGTTGTTGCGTGAAATAGATTTCCGACTTATTTCGTATGCTTTAAATGATGACGCACGGGTAAAGACTCGCGGACTCAACTGTATTTATGTAATCCATTTGGATTTTTAAGATTTTTAATTAAAATATACCTACTACCAAGGAGTTTTTTTTACTTCGATGTTAGAATAATTAATATGTTTGTATTGTAATGTCAATCTATAAATTTTAAATTTCAAAGGGCTGTAACTTTTTTATGAGCACATTTGTACTAAGCTAAGTTAGGTTCAACCGAACTATTTTTGTCCCAGAATGCGTGGTATAATTTATGACCAATCTTTTCGGGACACCCTGTATAATAAGTAATTTTTTTACTTCATCGATACACGATATTGTGTTTTATGTTATATTACTGTACAATAATTTTACTGAAATAATTTAGATATTTATTTTACGATAATATGTCGAAAATTTTAATATTAATACGTCACCGTCGTGACGTTTTAGTTTATTTGACCACAAATGGCAATATTATGGTTATATCATACATTGATAAATACATAACTACTATGAATTATTAAATTATAGGATAGCTGGATGTCGGCTTATCATATGGCATTGAGTTTATATTATGGTTTATATATTATTTTAGCATGAAATGCAGGTATTATTAGACGGTTCTGTAATTGTAGTATCGATATGATTATTTTATTTCTAGTTTTATAAATTTATCATTTCTATTAATGAGTAGTTAAGTTCACCAGTATTTTTACAACTAGTAATCGAAAGAAGTGTGAATAATAAAATTGGTCTTCTTCAATTCATGCATAATAATATTTTAGTAAATTCTATACTTAGCGACTTCGTGGATTACATAGTAATTTACACAGATGGTTCTAAAAATCAAACAGGAGCAGGATGTGCTATGTATGTGCAAAATACCCATCAACATAATAATTACAAATTATCTAGTATTAGTAGTATTTTTACAGCTGAGATTATAGCCATCGAAAAAGCTCTAGAATGGATCAAAGAGAATAATATTGAAAAAGCTGTGATAATAATAGACTCCAGATCTGCAATATACGCAATTAAAAACACTGATTTTAGTTCATACAAATCAAAAATTTTATCTAATATAAATTTGTCTAAAGTGGAAGTAGTATTTATATGGGCAAAAGGGCATGCCGGTATATTGGGTAATGAGAAAGTGGATGAGTTGGCCAAAGATGCAATAAAAAATGGTGAGATCCTAACTCAGATCCTATCGACAGATGCAATAAATGACGTCAAAGCTAGAATAAATAAAATATGGAAAAAACAATGGAAAAATATTTCAAGCATATCAAAAAATTTATATTTTTCTTTACATCAAGAACTTCCTCCGCCACCTGAATACATATTTAAGTATAACCTGCCAAAGCAAGATATTTCTACTATCGTCAGATTAAAAACTCGACACGGAAAATATGAGGCACATCTGCACAAATTAGGAATAGTTAATTCATCAGTCTGTTTTTGTGATAATGTTTCGATTAGAGATTTGAACCATATTTTCTTTGAATGCCAAATTAACGAGAGATATAGAAATCAATTATATTACAATTTACGACAAACACAAGTTCATTTTCCAATTAGTATAGAATATCAACTAAGTTGTCATAAAATGGAAATATTTAAATTACTCATAAACTACTTGAAAGAAACAAATATAGTCATTTAAGTGAAATAGGTATAAATATAACAAAACTAATAAATTGAGGTAAAAATAAAATAAAAATCTGTGGCTAACGGACCCGCATCCAAGCCATTTTTTTCACACACACACACACACACACACACACACACACACACACACACACACACACACACACACACACACACACACACACACACACACACACACACACACACACACACACACACACACACACACACACACACACACACACACACACACACACACACACACACACACACACACACACACACACACACACACACACACACACACACACACACACACACACACACACACACACACACACACACACACACACACACACACACACACACACACACACACACACACACACACACACACACACACACACACACACACACACACACACACACACACACACACACACACACACACACACACACACACACACACACACACACACACACACACACACACACACACACACACACACACACACACACACACACACACACACACACACACACACACACACACACACACACACACACACACACACACACACACACACACACACACACACACACACACACACACACACACACACACACACACACACACACACACACACACACACACACACACACACACACACACACACACACACACACACACACACACACACACACACACACACACACACACACACACACACACACACACACACACACACACACACACACACACACACACACACACACACACACACACACACACACACACACACACACACACACACACACACACACACACACACACACACACACACACACACACACACACACACACACACACACACACACACACACACACACACACACACACACACACACACACACACACACACACACACACACACACACACACACACACACACACACACACACACACACACACACACACACACACACACACACACACACACACACACACACACACACACACACACACACACACACACACACACACACACACACACACACACACACACACACACACACACACACACACACACACACACACACACACACACACACACACACACACACACACACACACACACACACACACACACACACACACACACACACACACACACACACACACACACACACACACACACACACACACACACACACACACACACACACACACACACACACACACACACACACACACACACACACACACACACACACACACACACACACACACACACACACACACACACACACACACACACACACACACACACACACACACACACACACACACACACACACACACACACACACACACACACACACACACACACACACACACACACACACACACACACACACACACACACACACACACACACACACACACACACACACACACACACACACACACACACACACACACACACACACACACACACACACACACACACACACACACACACACACACACACACACACACACACACACACACACACACACACACACACACACACACACACACACACACACACACACACACACACACACACACACACACACACACACACACACACACACACACACACACACACACACACACACACACACACACACACACACACACACACACACACACACACACACACACACACACACACACACACACACACACACACACACACACACACACACACACACACACACACACACACACACACACACACACACACACACACACACACACACACACACACACACACACACACACACACACACACACACACACACACACACACACACACACACACACACACACACACACACACACACACACACACACACACACACACACACACACACACACACACACACACACACACACACACACACACACACACACACACACACACACACACACACACACACACACACACACACACACACACACACACACACACACACACACACACACACACACACACACACACACACACACACACACACACACACACACACACACACACACACACACACACACACACACACACACACACACACACACACACACACACACACACACACACACACACACACACACACACACACACACACACACACACACACACACACACACACACACACACACACACACACACACACACACACACACACACACACACACACACACACACACACACACACACACACACACACACACACACACACACACACACACACACACACACACACACACACACACACACACACACACACACACACACACACACACACACACACACACACACACACACACACACACACACACACACACACACACACACACACACACACACACACACACACACACACACACACACACACACACACACACACACACACACACACACACACACACACACACACACACACACACACACACACACACACACACACACACACACACACACACACACACACACACACACACACACACACACACACACACACACACACACACACACACACACACACACACACACACACACACACACACACACACACACACACACACACACACACACACACACACACACACACACACACACACACACACACACACACACACACACACACACACACACACACACACACACACACACACACACACACACACACACACACACACACACACACACACACACACACACACACACACACACACACACACACACACACACACACACACACACACACACACACACACACACACACACACACACACACACACACACACACACACACACACACACACACACACACACACACACACACACACACACACACACACACACACACACACACACACACACACACACACACACACACACACACACACACACACACACACACACACACACACACACACACACACACACACACACACTTCAATTCATGCATTAGAAACTACACTGAGCGTCACAGAAAACGGGCCACCTACAAAATTGAAGACATTTTTTATCTATTTATTTTTTTCTTATTCGCTATTTACTTGCCAACAAACCCAGCATTAGCAGCACGATGTTCTAGGATCTCCGTTATGCTCCGTTCTGCGTGCTGTTAAGGCGCCCTATCAATTAAGTCAAAATCCGTATATGCCTGAAAAGAAATCCCTGCCTAAAACATTATTGAATCATTATCAGGTTTGTTCCAACTCGATGCAAAACCGTTCTTGAACGGTTCGTGAACCGCGGAGTAACGAAAAATGTGTTACTGCGCATAATTATTCGTTATTGCGCATGCGCGTAACGATTCAAGAACGGTTTTGTATCGAGTTGGAACAATCGACAAACCTATCAAAAGTAACCTGGTGTGACCAAGTGCAGACAGCAGAATGTTCTCCAGCCCTTCTGTAAACCTTATTTCGACCATCTTTACCACACATTGATATGCTACACTTCACGGGCAAAGCAAGGCATATGGCGTATCGAATGAAAGCTTATAACCCACGGATGGTATTAAAAGTGGGAAATTTGACCTGGGACTTCGGGTTTTAGAGGTGCAACCGGAAGTACTGTTTTAAAGTCCTCGAAATAGTACAAGCGATATATTGTTCGACGCTCCTTAGCAAGACGAGAACAAATATACACTTCCGGTTTAGTGCCTGTCTGTCCGCGAATATAACTCCTCCTTTATTAAAATAGATAGAATGACAAATGAGGTGTCGAATTAGAGCTTATAACCCAAAGATGGTATCAGAGATAAGAAATTTGATCTCGGACTTCCGGTTTTAGAGTTACAACTGGAAGTACTGTTTTAAAGTCGTCGAAATAATACAAGCAATATATTATTTGGCGCGCCTTAGCATGATTGGAATAAATAAATACTTCCGGTTTTTATATCACTTCCGGTTAAAAAGTTGTATCCGGAAGAGCCACATTATAGTCGCAGAGCTAGTACATATTAGTATGGTATAACTAGACCCAAACCCAGACATCCAAAGTGAAAGTTATCCTTCAACACAAAATTGTTCTATATGGTCCACATATTGTTCAGAAAAAAGTGATACCAGGGAAGGCGAAACGAAGATATATAAAATAGCCAAACAGAGAGCAAGGAAAGCAAAAGATTTTAATCAGATTAGATGTATCCGTGATGAAAATAATAAAATACTAGTTCACGAAAGGGAAGTCAAAAAGAGATGGAGAAAGTACTTTGACAGCTTATTAAATGAAGAATTTGACAGACAGCCTGTAGAGTCAACGGAGACAGTAGCAGCAATGGTCACCAAAATAACCAACGAGGAAGTGGCTCAAGCGCTTCAAAAAATAAAGAAAGGAAGAGCGGTAGGACCAGATGATATTCCTGGGGAAGTATGGAGAGCATTGGGAGAGACAGGAACAAGGTGGCTAGCAGGTCTATTTAATAGAATTATGGAAGTCGGACAAATGCCAGACGAATGGAGAAGCAGTATACTGGTACCTGTTTACAAAAACAAGGGAGATATACAACAATGTACAAACTACAGGGCTATAAAACTGCTTAGCCACACCATGAAAATATGGGAAAGAGTAATTGACAGACGGATACGTGAAGAGACCGAAATATCCGAGAATCAATTTGGCTTTATGCAGGGTAGATCAACAACAGATGCAATTTTCATTATAAGGCAGTTGATGGAAAAATACAGGAGTAAAGAAACAAACGCTCATATGGTATTCATTGATCTTGAGAAAGCATATGATAGAGTTCCTCGAGAAATTCTGTGGTGGGCACTCAATAAGAAAGGAGTCCCTGGTGAATATGTAAAGATTGTGAGGGATATGTATGAGGGAGTAACGACTAGTGTTAGGACAGGTGTGGGAGAGACTGATAAATTTCATGTGAAAGTAGGATTGCACCAAGGCTCTGTGCTTAGTCCGTATTTATTCTCATTAGTTTTGGACCAGATAACAGCGAAACTACAGGGTAACATTCCATGGTGCTTAATGTATGCTGATGATGTCGTGTTAGTAGGAAATAGTGAAAGAGACTTAGAACAAAAACTGGAACAGTGGAGACAAGCTCTGGAGGAAAAAGGTTTAAAACTTAGTAGGACAAAAACAGAGTATTTGGAATGTTCATTTAAAGATGGAGCTAGTACAAATAAAATGGTATCTTTGGATGGTGAAATGATTGTGAAAAGCAATAGTTTTAAGTACCTAGGATCGGTATTACAGAGTAATGGAGAAATAGATGGAGATGCATGCAGTAGAATTAGGGCTGGATGGATGAAGTGGAAAGAAGCGAGTGGTGTGTTGTGTGACAGAAAAATTCCAATGAAGCTGAAGGGAAAATTCTATAAAACAGCCATAAGACCGGCTATGATGTACGGAACTGAATGTTGGGCAGTGAAAAAGAAAGAGGAACAACGAATGCATGTGGCGGAAATGAGAATGCTTAGATGGATGAGTGGAGTGACAAAGAAGGATAAAATTAGAAATGAGTATATTAGGGGAAGTCTAGGTGTGGCACCAATTGATGCCAAAATGAGAGAGCATAGGTTAAGATGGTTCGGTCATGTTCAACGTCGAGACGTTAATCACCCAATACGAAGAATAGCTGAAGTGCAGATTCCTGGAAGGAGTAGGAGAGGAAGACCAAAGAAGACCTGGGGGGAGGCGATAAGGCAGGACATGTTGGTAAAGGGGATTAACATTGATATGACCCAAGACAGAATTGTGTGGAGAAATGCAATTAGGGAAGCCGACCCCGCATAGGGATAAGGCAAAGAGAATGATGATGATTGTTCAGAAAAAAGTCACACCCTTTTGAGCGTCGGGTTTGGGGGGAGGTGGGGGAGAAGTCGGTAAATTAAGAGTTTTTTACGTTTTTCGTCAATATGTATTTCCAAAACTATGCGGTTTAGCGTGAACAATGTTCTATACAAAATTTTAAAATTCTACATTGAATTTTAAACAAAAAAGGTCCTATGCATAATCCTTCTAAAACGAACGGTTCCAAAGTTATGGAGGTGTCCACTTATATTTTCCCCCATTTTAACTGCCTATAACTTCTAAAGGGCTTAAGATAGAAAAATGCGGTTTTCGCTGAAATGTTTTATTTTAGTAAAAGTTTTGTCTGAATTTATTGAATTTTTTATTCACTTTCAAATACCAAAAAAATGGCGGATTTTTGGAAAAAAAAACGTTGTTGACTTTTTTTTAATGGTAAAACACCCAGTATATTTTGTAAATTGAAAGAAAAGTCATTCACCTATCCAGCGATATAAAGTTTTTCAAAATCGGTTGTTAAATCACTGAGTAATTAATTTTTAAAATGAGCGGTGCAACGTGGATATCACATACCTAAATAACATAACTAAGCAAAATGATATTATGTTATGTGATTTCCACATTGCATTTCTCATTTTAAAAATTATTGCTGTTATTTGACAACCGATTTTAAAAAAAATTATATCGTGGATAAGTAAATCAGCGTTTTTTCAAGCTACAAAAAAATATACTGGGTGTTTCAATAAAAAAACTCAACAACGTTTTTTATTTCAAAAATTCGCCATTTTTTATTTAAAAGCAATATAAAAAATGGTCATTTACATAAAAACTTGAAAAAATGGTCATTTACCTATCCAACGATATATATTTTTTTTAAATCGGTTGTCAAATAACAGCAATTAATTTTTAAAATGAGAGATGCAATGTGGAAATCACATCAATTCGCTTAGTTATGTTATTTGGGTATGTGATATCCACGTTGCACCTCTCATTTTAAAAATTAATTACTCAGTGATTTGACAACCGATTTTGAAAAACTTTTTATCGCTGGATAGGTGAATGACCTTTCTTTCAATTTACAAAAAAATATACTGGGTGTTCCATTAAAAAAAGTCAACGTTTTTTTCCAAAATCCACCATTTTTCTTTTCGTATTTGAAAGAGATATAAAAAAGTCAATCCATTCAGACAAAACTTTTACTAAAATTAAACATTTCAGCGAAAACCGCATATTTCTATCTTGAGCCGTTTAGAAGTTATAGGCAGTTAAAATGGGGGAAAATATAAGTGGACTACGGTAATAATTGGTCCAAAAAATGGCCTAACCCCGTCATCCAAAATAAAAGTTTTCCTCCAACACCAAATTGTTCCATATCGTCCACATATTGTTCAGTAAATAGTTACACCATTTTGAACGTCGGGTTTGGGGGGAGGTGGAGGGGAGAAGTCGGCAAATTAGTAGTTTTTTATGTTTTTCATCAATATTTCTAAACCTAGGCGGTTTAGCGTGAACAATATTGTATACAAAAATGTACTACATTAAATTTGAGACGAAAATTTTACTATTGGAAAGATATTCATGCGATATTGTCCATAGAAAGTTCAGATTCAGTTTCTCCGTACCAGAGATTTATATGGCCTAGGCCTGTAGAAGCCTCTTGGTGAGGTTGACGTTCCTTCAAGGGCTTATCAGTAACATACCACCGGCTAATGAAATAGAAAATTATATTTAGAAAACAAAATCCTGTTAAAAAGATTAGTTTCTTCCGTAATAATGTTATAATTTGTCCAAACTGTAAAAAATAAGGAAAACCTCCACTTTACACTCTCCGTAACTCCGGAACCGTTGATTTTAGAACAATTATGCATAGGATCTTTTTCGTTTCAAATGTACTCTACAACATTTTTGTATAGAATATTTTTCACACTATACCTCTTAGGTTTAAAAATACAGACGAAAAATCTAAAAAACTACTAATTTACCAACTTTTCCCCTCCCCTCCACCCCAAACCCGACGCTCAAAATAGTGTAACTTTTTACTGGACAATACAGAACATGTGGACCATACAGAACAATTTGGTGTTCGAGGAAAACTTTAATTTGGGATGACGGGGTTAGGCTTTTTTTTGGATCAATTATAATATACTACCTCCGTAACTTTGGAACCGTTCATTTTAGAAGGATTATGCATACGACCTTTTTTGTTTAAAATTGAATGTAGAACATTTTTGTATAGAACATTGTTTATGCTAAACCGCATAGTTTTAGAAATATTGACGAAAAACGTAAAAAATTCCTAATTTACCGACTTCTCCCCCACCTACCCCCAAACCCGACGCTCAAAATGGTGCGACTTTTTACTGAACAATATGTGGACCATATAGAACAATTTGGTGTTGAAGGATAACTTTCACTTTGGATGTCTGGGTTGCGCCGTTTTTTGGATCAACTGTATATTAACTGTATATTATATCAATAATGGCATATTGAAAAGTTGAGCTTGAATGTTTAGTTCCGGTTTTGATATCATTTCCGGTTAAGGTACTATAGTTTATTTTTTAACCAGGATGCGTAAACTAAAAAGACAGATTCAAACCCAAGAAAGTCACTAGAATAATAACCAAATATATCTTCTTTTTTGGTTGATCTAGTCGGCCCTTAACGGTAATCCATAAATATTATATTAAATTAATATACTGCTTTTTATATAAAAGCAGACTAACAATCTAAAAATTAAAGGAATAACACAGAAAACACAAAAATCGCCGATATAACTTAATTAACCTATGAAATGTCACTAGTGTCAAAATTTGATAAATGTCATTAGTATCAAAATTTTATAACAGTGGAGTAAACTTGTATGCGGTTGGACCAATTACAAACAAGCAATACAGGGCGGTAAATTTGAATCACTCCTCTTGGTTAAACAACAAACCATAGTAACTTTAGAAGACCAAAAATAATCATTTTTTTCAAGAATTTTTTTCTCAGAACCTTTATTAAAAATGAAAATAAAACTTTTTTCGTATTAATATCTAACTCTTAAGAGTACAAAAAATATATCTTTTTTCATTTATGCACGTACACTAATATTGTAGCGGGCGCAAAAGTCGAGGCCCCGAAAAATGATGGCGGACAGTTAATCTCCGAATTGGGATATCTAAAACAAAAAAATCACTGCATTTGAAAAAGGAAGGTTTCTTACGTGACAATTTACCACAATTTGACCAAAAAATAAAAAATTAATATTTTTTAATCATGAAAAACTGAAGAAAAACGGGCGATTTTTTCACAAAATTTTTTCAAATTTCCGTAAAATCTTTTTTTTGCGTAATTTTTCACTAACGGTGGTAGATTGTCACGTAAGATACCTCACGTGCATAATTGAAAAAAGATATATTTTTTGTATTCTCTAAGAGTTAGATATTAATATATAAAAAGTTTTATGTTCATTTTTGATAAAGGTCTGAGAAAAAATCTTACCTTAAAAGTACCTTAAAAAGTTATGACCGGAGGTTTGGCAAAAATGACTCAAAATTGGCGAAATCGTATATCAATCGACGCAAAGTTACACGAAGACTTCAAATATCTACTTCTGGTTCTACTTCCGGTCACGTTGAGTGAAAACCTAGGAGTTACGAAGTTCGATTCCTTATTTAAATTTGCATTAAAACAAATATTCAACTTCATCAAAAATTATCTTCGTTTTCTAATCCACACTGATAGAATCGCCTGTCATTAGGGGTATTTAGGTTATAATTTCACACCTATATTTGGTTTAAGAACCTTTAATTTTGCCCTTATATTTATTTGGTTTGAATGATCCAAGTTCCATTATTCATCTGTAGTTATTACGCTTATATTCATTTGCCTTGGCTAAAGGGGCTTATCACTCCAAAGGGAGTTTAAAAAAACATTGCAATTGTTTTCTCTTTGGTGTGGTATTTACTTCAAAATTTTCGAATGTTGGTATTCCCAATGCGTAAATCAAAGTATTAACTCAAGAATATAACATTACATGGGTGAAAACTATTTTCATTTAATATAAAATACTTAAATACATACTCCCATTTTTATCTGAAGTAATTAGTAAAATCGTTTTTCTACGACCGTTTAATAACATGCTCATTACTCTCTATTTTTGAATAGATAATAACACCCATTATTTTGTATGTATACACCGTTATTAGGCGTCAACGCCCTTCGGTAGGGATCTATGGGGAAGTTTCACCGAGCTGCAAGCCCTTATCCCTTGCCGTACTGCTCCCTCATAGGTCGATCAGATGCCCACATATTCCAGTCTAAGCGCCAGATTCATATTTAGAATTTTATACTGACGCGTTAGCCTTTTTGTTTTTCCGATGGCCTGGGCTGGACTTGAACGCACATACCTCACGGCGAAGTGAAGTGTGGGTCAGCCGCTAGTCGCACTGAGCTATCCGATCGACACACCCATTTTTTACCCGTGAGTAATAGTTCATTCCTCACGGGCTGAAGTTAGGTTCGAGTGGTGAATGCCACTTTTAATATTAAATAAACTTGTTTATTTTATACAATAATTATTCTAATTCATGTCAATAATTAACTTCGAAAATATTTTAAAGGATTTTTAACGGTAACAATGGGTCAGTATGTTTTACTTTTATACTTTGTTTGTTATGAATTTTGACGTTTATAATTTTCAATGACAGTGACATTAGCGTATTTGCTGTGCTTATTGGAATTTTTTTATAATTTATATTGTGTTTTGTGTTTATTTTGTTTATTTTGTTTTTGTTTTGTGTTAAATTAAACATTCTGCTTCAAGATCCCGAGTTATTGTGTCTAGCCTTAATTTATACCGATGTTTTTTAATTGTTAAATATGCGTGTTTATCCGATTTTTTTGCCGGTGCGGCGCGCTCTATTTCAAAAATCTCTATTTTCCTCCGAAAAATATTTTTTCTAGATTCTTTGGGATATTCTAAATAAAATAAGTTTCTTGGCATTTTTCTCAAAAGTTAATAGTTTTAAAATTATAAGCGATTTAAAATCCGAAAAATACCAAAAACGCATTTTCGGATTTTGAATCGCTTATAACTTTAAAATTTAAAACTGTTAATTTTTGAGAAAAATGGCAAGAAACTTATTTTATTTAGAATATCCCAAAGAATCTAGAAAACATATTTTTCGGAGGAAAATTGGAGATTTTTTAAACAGAGCGCGCCGCACCGGCAAAAAAATCGGATGGACATGCATATTTAACAATTAAAAAACGACGGTTTAAATTAAGGTTAGACGCAATCACTCTTCAGAATCTTGAAGCTGAATATTTTAACTTCAATCTAAGTATCTGGCAACCTTAAAAATACTAATTTAAATATAAGTTTTTAGGCCTCGAAAATGCGTATTCGCATTTTTTAGATTTTAAATCGCCTATAACTCGAAAACTATCAATTTTTGATAAAAATTAACAAGATACCTTTCTTGTTTAGAATGACCCTCAAAACTTAAAAATATATGTTCCGAAGCAAGAAAACGTGATCTTTTGTATTTGTTTAACAAAATTGTTTAAACAATTTCTGCCCAAAAATTACGCCCGGCACCCTTTAGATTTGTTTAAAGGGGACATTTTTGAATAGGAATCCACAAAGAAACCGAATCAGAAATTTTTCCAGACGGGAGCGGTCTCACCCCATGGACTATTAATCACTATGATTTAAATGAATATTATAGTTATTAAGGTACCAAGGGTATTATCTATAATAATTGTGGTACCTTCAAAGTTTAATGTCCGACGACTAAATTCTTCTTTTTATGCCAAAAATTTGAATGAATTTTTAATTAATTAGTTTTCAAATAAGTACATTTTACCAGCAATAGTCGTAACGTAATTGTGGTAACCATAGTTTTACTTAGGTTTTTATTTGTCAACTTGACAGTATTTAACTAGTTATTTAAATTTAATGCCCAAGGGCGTTATTTTTCAAAATAACGCCCTAGGGCATTATATCATCTTTAACTGACTTCGAAATCATGTCATTATATGTCAAAATAAAACCAGTCGGACATTAATATTATTAACCATGTATTTATTTTAGCACAGTTAATAATTTAGTTCGTTCGTTTTTGTTCCCCCTATTCATTAGACACTCCTTTAATTAGATAAAGGGACTGTCTCTGCACTTATTTAATATATTGCCCTTTTGGGACTCTTTTATACGTCATAAAGGTCAAAGCTTGCGGCTATAATAAAATATAATTTAAGTTAATTCTACAGGTTTTCTAAATGCATTGATAAAATTAGAAAATTAATAGGTTAATAATTTATGAAGTCGTTTCGTGATTTTTTTTAAATAATATAGACTATGCTTAATATGCTTAAAGAGCAAATATTTATAGCGTGATTGGTGTGGTATTGTTATTCCACTCTACTTTTCCCATGCGTCACGATTCATTTTCAAACAAGTTGAATAAAAAAATTGTATGTCGATGTGTAGTAGAGGGCTTTTCATTCACACTCATTTGTTTCGAGCTTCTGTCATATGTCGTAAAATCCGTTTATATTAATATTATACACAGATTATACAACATATGACAGAAGCTCGAAACAAATGACAATCGATGAAAAGCCCTATTGATACGTAACCGTCAGAGTGTCACTGGCAATAATTAGAAAATGGCTATTATAACGTGAACGTGTATTTTATAAAGTTAATTCATTGAAGTGTTTAATCTTTTTTCAATATCGAGGAGATTGATGTACTCAACATTAAACAGCTTGAACACCATACTTACAGACTATTACGAATATAAAGATAAAAATATAGAACGGTAATAAATAAATTACAATAAAAGTCACAGCAACAAAGTTACCTACTGTTGTTAAGAAAATTTAATATTACCTAAGGTTGAGAAATAAAAAACTATCGAGTGAATTACATAAAAAACAATTAATATTTTTAATATATCAAACCTTTGGGAAAACAGTGATACAAATACAAATGTTTCACAAACTGAGTTATCAATACTACGATATTACTCGTCTGTGTCTGGGGACCCAAAAGTCAGTATTGCAATTCTTCCTTTTAGTCCTAGTAATGAAGCTTAAAATTGGACAAAACCTCGCAATTTTTACAGAATGGATCGATTTGCTTGAAAATTTGAGAATAAGTAGTGGATAGTCCAACGATCAAAATCTATACCATGCCGAAAGGCGCTTTTACCATGGGGGTGGTTGCCACCCCATCTCGGGGGTGGAAATTTTTTATTATATTTTAATCGCAAAAGTTAGTAAAAACGTTCATTCTAAGCAAACAACGTTCTATATATTTTTTTTGATAAAATTGATAGTTTTCGATTTATTCGCTATCGAAAGTTTAGTTTTGTATCGAAAAAATCAATGTTTTTAATAAGTTTTCTGCTAATAACTCCAAAAGTTTTCGTTTTATCAAAACAATTTTACTTAACAAAAATGTACCTTTTAAAAAATAAACAAAACCGTTTTATAAAATTTTCTTTAAGACCAATAGTAATCGAGCTATATTTAATTATTGGCTCTTCTTCGTCAAATGCTAAATATTGTAGTTTCAAAGTCAAAAGACGGGAAAACTACGAATTTTTCGAGGACAACTTGTTGAAACTTATTTAAAGTACTTAAAAATATCTATCTCCAGAAATCAAAAAAAGTCTCTAGCTCAAAAATTAACTGACTTATAATGAAAAGAATGTCAGTCCCTATTTTTTCAGCGAAAAAGTGATCGCAAGCAACCCCCTAATCACCATCCTAATTAAAATTAGTCATTGACCTTATTTGGTCTTTTTTTATCTATGTACCGTTAATAGGTTCTAGAAGTTTGACCGGCTTAGAATGATTAGTTTAAAAAAAATGGAGTTAAAAGCGAATAAGGAATTTTTGTAGTTTGAAAAAAATGGCCTTTTCTTCAGAATAGCACGATTAGCATCAGCGATACTAAAAAATGTTTCAATATGAAATTGTAGCATATTTAATTCCCAAAAACCTGACTTGCAAGAATTTTTTCTACGGCAAAAAGTGAGTGAGCTATGGACAATTAAAACTTGTAATAACATGCAAAAACCACCTTTACCAACCCTTTCAAAGTCACCCCTTTTTGTGACTGAGGATTTTAAAAACATTTAATATTAATAGACTTATAGACCTTGTAAACACCTATAAAATTATTTTTTACTAAACTTTCTAAGATAAAACATAAAAAAGTTACGGTTAAAAAATCAAAATATTTTTTTGAAAAAAAAAGGAGAAATCCAATTGGAAGCATAATAATGTAAGTTAGCGGTATTTTTAGTCATTGACCTTATTCATTTTTATTTATTTATGTATTATTAATATATTCTAGAAGTTTGACTGGCTTTTTTTTTGGAGGTCGTCTGGCATATGTCTCCGATGGCACTGCAGCCTCATGGGCTTATTGTGCCAACCATCCTACCTTTTATGTCACCCAATCCACAAGCTTGGTTCCACGTACCAAATTGTACATCCCTAGCATGGGTTGGGTGGCATATTCTGCTGGACTTAATTTTGGTTGTCCATAAATAGCCTGCCTCTTGTGATCCAAAGCCTCATACTCGTACAGTACATGATATGCTGTTTCAGTTCCCCTATTGCACAGTCTGCAGTTAAGGTTCCCTTCGTACAGCCCAATTCTATTCAAGTGTCCTTTCAGGGCACAGTGACCCGTGAGAAGACCTGTAATTATGCGGAGCTGACTCCTATGTAATTTTATTAGTTCCTCAGCTCTCCGTTTTGAGGGTTCCCTTATTAAGGGCCTCCTGTGTCGCTGACCAGGTACGTTCCCCCAGTATTCTTTGTATTTGTTTTTGACCCATTCCCTGACTTGTCCCCTAATTATTGTTTTAGGTACTCCTAGAGCAGGTTCTGGGCCCAAATATGAAGTTGATGAACCGTTCCTTGCCAGCTCATCTGCTTTCTCAGTACCATATATCCCGGTGTGTCCTGGCACCCAGAATAGAGTTACACTATTTCTTTCGGCCAGTTCTTGCCGGCATTCCCATACCAGCCTTGACGTCACTTTCGGGCTCATTAGTGCCTTCAGTGATGCTTGGCTGTCTGTGAGTATAGTTTGACTGGCTTAGAATAATTAGTTTTTAAAAACTGGAGTTAAAAGCGAATAACGATTTTTTGTAGTTTGGTAAAAAATGCCGTTTTCTTCAGAATAGAAAGATTAGCATCAGAGATACGAAAAAATGTTTCAATATAAAATTGTAGGTTATTTAATTCCCAAGAAATTGGTTTCAAAAATTTTTTTCTACGGCAAAAATTGAGTGAATCGTAAATGGGTATATCGAAAAACATTAAATTTTACTATAGGTACCAAACTAATATTTTCGATAGCGAATAAATCGAAAACCATTAATTTTATCAAAAAAATGTATAGAAGATTTTTTGCTTAGAATGAATATTTTTATCAACTTTTGCGGTCAAAATATAATAAAAACTTTCCACCCCCTGAGATGGGGTGACAACCACCCCCATGGTAAAAGCGCCTTTCGGAATCATATAGATTTTGATCCTTGGACTATCCACTACTTATTCTCAAATTTTCAAGCAAATCGATCCATTCTGTAAAAATTGCGAGGTGAAAAGCTTTGGTTCCTGGAGTATTTATTTAACTGAAGTATTTATTATATTTTTTTATAAATATACAATCAAATAAACTTTATTAATAAATAAATAAAACTTTATTAATCAATAAATAAAACTGTATTGATTTATAAAACCAAATAAACAATATGCAAATGCAAATAAATCAATAAACTGTCACTGTCATTGAAAATTATAAAGATCAAAATTCATAAGCTATCAAAGACATTCGATATTGTTTATACTTGTTTAACTTATTGTGATTTCTATGGAAACGCGGCTTAATTTTGCGATACTAATTTCTGTGAATTAAAAAGAGACCTGGTATAAAAAGTAGTTCGTGAATAATGTCGTGTATGGGAAAAGAGTGGAAGTACTATATCGGGCTGACTTGATGGAAATTCATGTTCTATAATAAAACAAAACGTAAAAACACAACACTATCTTTGATTAAGAGCGTAGGCGCAAAATTTCGGACCAATGCTTTTTAAATGCATTTTTTTTTCGAATCCTGAGAAATCTAATAAATATTATTGAAAAATTTAAACGTAGAATGAAAGATTACATTATTACCTAGAGCCGAAATAGGCGTTAGGGCCTTAGAATAAACAAAAAGTTTCTTTTGAATAAGATATTTGTAAAAATCACACTCAATTTTCTTTTCTTTTTCGCCCCTGTAACTTATTAAAATACACATCATAGAAGTTTTCAGTGACTTTCGGCCCTCGGTGATAATGTAATTTTTCATTCTGCTTTTAAATTTTTCAAAAATACTTATTAGTTTTATCAGAATTCGAAAACCATAAATGCATTTAAAAAGCATTTACCCGAAATTTTGCGCCTACGCTCTTAAAAAAAACGCTGGACGGAAGGGCCGCCCGAGAACTTTATCGACCGATCTATTATCGTTATGGTACTAGATCCTGGAATGCTATAAAAATAACAAAGTTACTCGTTATTTTGATATTTTAGAAACACCTACTGTACTTAAAAGTATTTTATGGTTCTACGCATCATTAATTCCTGCATTTGAGAAAATGTTCGATGCCATATTTCGGGGACACACTATAGATGTGTAGATTATTGCATAAATCAATAGAATATTATAGTCATACTTTCATTTCAAATTAGTTCATTTTTCTGAGAAATTAATAGTTTACAATATTTGCATTTCATTTTATTTCGATTACGCCAGTCAATGCGCGAGATTAAGAACAAGATATTATCTCCAAATTCTATCCTACTGCATGGATTTTAATGAAATTTTGGGAGTAGCTCAATCTCCTAATTCAAAGTCTATCCTATATACTATGGCGCTTTTATCATGGGGGAAGTTCCCACCACTTCTCAGGGGTGAAATATTTTTATTTTCGAATTACATGGAGAAAAAGGAAGATTTTTAAGAAAATTTAAAAATTCATTCTATAATTTGATCCCATTTTTTACAAAAACCATTTATTTTAAACCCGTTCAACTTTTTGAAAGTAGAAATAACACTATATATATTAAAAGGTATTGTAGAAGGAAAACAATGCATTTAAATTATGGTAGATGGGGAGTTAAATGTATATACTTTTCATTTTTCCTTAAAGTACATTAGTCATACATTTTTTTGCACCATATCTCGCTTAGTTTGTAAGTAACCGACATTTAACGGTGCTCGTTTTAAAGGCCTTTTCAAACACTACAAAAGGTGTTGGTAGCATTATACACCTAAAACCTACCGTTCCTCTGTTATTTCAAGTTGAATACACCAATTTGAGCATGCACCAAAAAACAAACTATTTTCACCTACCATATCTCTTTTTGTATTATAAATAGAACATTTACGAAGGAACGAATCTCTTTATTATTTATAATCTAAAAAATGTTTTATATAGTGTTTTTAGTTCGATGCATAGTTTTTAAGGTATTCACAAAAAATCCGTCCGAAAAGGTGTCATTTTTCAATGAAAATGGCCAATTTTCGACTACGCATAACTCAAAAAGTATTGAGTTCTCAAAAAAAAAGTATAGACCAGTTTTTGCTTAGAAATATGTTCTTTAGCCACTTCCGTGCTTATTTTGACCAACAAATTTTCCACCCCCTTGAAGAAGTGGGAACCGCCCCAAGATAAAAGCGCCATAGTATATAGGGTAGATTTTGTTTCTTGAGCTATTCCCTACTTACTGTGAAAATATCAAGTACATCAATGTAGTAGTATGGAATTCGGAGCCAAATACCCTCATTGACTGCCCTACAATAATGCTCTGCTATGAACGCGTGAGAGAGGACACACATAGGATTATAGCAAAATTTCTATTTACCGTAACTTTTCGAGTTTTTGAGCTACAGCAATGAATTTTATGTCATTGGAAAGGTAATTTTGCATTCTTTCAAAATATGTTAAAATATACAGGGCGTATCTAAAAAAATTAAGATTTTTTATTCATTTCCGGTTCAACCGGAAGCCATATTTTTGGTAAAATTTATTGTGATAATAGATAATAAAGTACCATATATGTCTGCAAAATTTCAAATTTTAGTTTCTATTAAGAAGGAAGTTACGGGCACTCGGGCAATATTTTTTTATAAAAAATTCATAACTCCCTTCCTATGGGGAGTTAAGATATATGACTAATGTCATTCAGTTTACTGATAGGATATCAAAAATATATCAAAAAATAAAAAAATTCCTTGGAGCCATTTTTGAGAAAATCTAGTTCAAATTTATGTCAAAATTTGACCCCTTAAATATAGGCAACCCGTAACTTTTTCTGAAAAACGATAACATCCTT
Organism: Diabrotica virgifera virgifera; assembly: GCF_917563875.1. NCBI lineage: Eukaryota > Metazoa > Arthropoda > Insecta > Coleoptera > Chrysomelidae > Diabrotica > Diabrotica virgifera. Next base: position 33,938,702 of record NC_065450.1, on the reverse strand, counting down.
CTTATAGCCCCATCTTTAGGCTATATAACGACTTTTTCAAATTAAACTTATCTTAAACAAGTTTTTAGATAGATAGGGAAATGTGTCGGGTGGGCGGTCGGCCATGTTGGCCGCCATTTTGAATTTGGAAATGTCAAATTCCGTATTTTTATTTACCTATCGATGAGCTTACTTTGAGTTGAATTTCATTCATTTCGGTCAAAATTTGCAAAAATGGGCCCTAAATAACCCCCCTATTTCGGCCCCCCTTTGAGAGGTTTTTTTTAAAAGCTTAGTTTCTCGACAAAATTCTCTTAAACTTACTCATACCGAATTTCATCAAAATCGGTCTAGTAGTTTTTGCTGGGCGGTGGCGACATACGTACGTACGTACATACTTCCGACATGTTTTTTTTATTTGCTTTTTAGACTTAGGGGGACTCAAAACGTCGAAAAAAAGTGAAATCTGAAAAAAATTTTTTTGCACGATCCTATAACTTTATCTATTATACTATACTACGTATATAGTACGATAAAGTAAAACGAACAAAAATATTTATCGAAGTGTCAATTGAAGTACAAATTCATTGGCCAGTAGTGTCATATTGATATGTGTTAATCAAAAGCTTTACATTTTGGTATTTCCAGTAAAATTTTGAAATAAGCAACACATCGCATGTGGGTTATCGGACAAATTTATTTTTGAAGGGGTTATCGGACAAAAAAAGTATTTACGAATTTTGTAAACAGTACCGGTGTTAGTGCAGCCACAAGGTGGAGTTATGTGAGCTATTACCTCCGATTTCGTTGAACCTTGCATCGATTTTCATGAAAATTGGTGAGTAGTTAGAGAATACCTCAAGGAACAAAGGTGACATGATGCCAACTTGCGCTTTTACCCTGGGGTGCATGCCACCCCTTCTCGAGGGTGAAAATTATTTTATTAAAAATAATACCATAAATCGATAGGGGGACAAATTCACTGACAGTGACGTTTATACTATCAAAAACAATAATTTTTATACCCATAGGCGCGAAATGTTGCCAAGTTAGTGACGTTCGATTTCTTGTTATAAAAAAATCGATTTTTAGTAGTTCCAATGTTATACAAAATCTAGGCACGGGATAAAAAAGTTTATTTGAAGAAAGTTTATTTTTTTGTCTTTCTTAACCTTTTCACTGCGGGAACCGGATATATACGTAAAATGATTTCGTGCCCGTACAACGGGAACCGGATAAATACGCGTAACCTTTTTCGGCATTCGCTGCGGCAAGCGTATCAATCAGATATTGTTTGCGTATTGTATGTTGCCTATAGAAGAGAGTTATATCAAAATTTAAAATACTTTTAAAAATTTTATACTTTACTGCGGGAGCCGTATAAATCCTCACCTTTTTTACAGGCACTCACTCTGGAGGATTTACTTGTAAAATCTTAGAATTCCCCTTCGCTGTATTTATGCAGGATAGTGTTTGTCAACTTATTTAATTTTAGTTTAAAAATTCAATTGTGCGAATCACAGCTGCTGATAAACCTATTATTGACTTTGAAAAAAGTGCAAGAGCGTTATGATCGGTAATTTAATAAATACAACAATAATAGTAAATAAACTGAGATTTTTGGGTTGCATTTTCAAGATTTTGTGTGTGTAGCATTTAGCATCAAAATGATTGCAAATGAGGGCCGAAAATTGCAGAACATATTATATTCAGTTTTGCCACTCCTAATAAAAGTGAAAACGATCTTCAAAAATAAAATTTTGAATCAGTTGTATGTCTATTACGTCAACAAATTATTAATTTTTAAGAATCTAACAGCAACAGATTAACAGTTACTTCTACAAAATTGCAAATACAGTCCTGAATACAATGTATTGATACACTGCGCGAAACGTATTTATACGCCATAGTACTACATCGACTGACTGCGGCAACCGGATTAATCAGCACAGGCATGAAACAGCCGTACCAGAGACCATACTACTTTTAAAACTAGCCGCAGTGAAAAGGTTAATGGCGGTACAGGCTCCTTTTTGCAATATTTTATTTAGTTATAGAGTAATTTCCACATACTAACATATTTGTGAAATTGGGCTCTGTATTGCCATTCTTTATTATATTACGAATATGTGTGCCAAATAGCTCGACAAAATATTTAAAATTACAGCCGCAATCTTGGAACGGGTTTGTTGCTACCTGTTGATCGCTGCTGTGTGCTCTTAATATTAATTCGTTCCTGGTCCAGCTGCTTTACCATTTTTTGAAGTGCTTTTAAACCACTTCCTCGTTGGTTATTTTGGTGACCATTGCTGTTTTTTAAAAAGTTTTTTTCAAATTATTGTTTAAAAAACTAGCCATGTAACAAATAAAGAGAGTATATTTAGACTCATTTAGGGCCGGTTGTTCGAACGCTAATCAACAATGATCATTATCAAATAATTAATTACTGTCAATGTCAATTGTTAAAACATAATTAATTACAATTCTGAGACTATAATCAATTAATATAGCAATAATTATTAACATAATTAATAATAAATCTCATAATTGTAATTAATTATGTTTTCAGCAACCCAAACAAAGTTGACATTGACAGTTTTGGTGACAGTAATTAAATATTTAATAATGATCATTGTTGATTAGCGTTCGAACAACCGGCCCTAAGTCGTTCACATATTTATGTTATATGTTTTTCAGCGTTTAAAGCATCAAAGCGATATTGATTTTAAATAATTTGTTGAAATCAATATAATCATATTTCTTTTTAAAAAAATACATACGCTAATATAAGGCATATAATATAATATGATGTGCATAATTATTTTCATGCAAAAATTAGTATTATCTCATGTCTGTCAAAACATCACTTTTATTATTTACTGTACTCTTTCAATATTAAAGATCCTTCAAGATTAGACATTGACCTTCGCTGTATTTGCAGTGACACTAATTATTGTTTTGGTTTAGATATTGGACAACGGTATATTTAAAAATGTTACTGTATTAGATCATGCTTTGTTTGGTGCCTACGAAAATATTAGTCGGGGAAAGTTATCGAAAAAAGTCCATTTTTGGGAAAAGTTGTTTTAGTCCACGTGGTGAGACCGCTCCCGTCTGAAAAAATTTCTGATTCGGTTTCTTTGCGGATTCCTATTCAAAAATGTCCCCTTTGAACAAATCTGAAGGGTGCCGAGCACAATTTTTGCGCAGAAATTTTTTTAAGCAAATGCAAAACATCACCTTTTTTCCCCTAAAAATATTCTTTTTAGGTTTCTTGGGCCATTCTAAATAAGAAAGGTATCTTGTCATCTTTCTCAAAAGTTGATAGTTTTCGAGTAATAGGAGATTTAAAATCTGAAAAATGCGAAGCTAAGCATTTTCGATGCTTAAAAACTCATATTGTAAAGGTTAATTTGGTAATTATCTCGGGTTTTAGGGTTTATTACAGTGAAAATCACGATAATCGAACAAATGGTGTATTTTCGTTTTTACGGTACAAACTCTGAATGCTAACTAAACCAAAAACTGAAAATAGGGTCTTTGCGTCTTTCTTGGGTACATCTATGTTGAAGATAAAAACACAACACTCCAAGGACACATATTAAGAGGAAGACGGGATTCAGCCCAACGTGAAAAAGATTAAACGCAAGGAGAGATAGAGAAATTTCTGTCAAAATTTGGTATTTATGACCCTTAAAATAACACCAAGTGCTAAAATTTATTAGCCTGTGGATAGTGTGGATGTCTCGTCAAGCGAGGGTACGATCAGTGGCGTGGTAATTTTATGGTCAAACTACGTTTTGTTCTAATTTTTATCATTGTGAGAATTAAAAAAACCAACTAATATTTTTATCTCCACCACTGAGGGCGGTCAACTTTTTGGTTGCCTGTATTCTTCGGGACATTTTATAACAAAGTAAATATTACTAATTTTACCGTCTTGTAGGGTATCTGCGTTCTCTTTCTTTTCCACTATTATATATATTATATCTCTCTTTGCCGACGTTTAAATTAGGACCCACTTGAAGCTCGTTTCAACACGCGCCTCGACCTCGTCGTGAGAATTCCCCATTAGGGCATAAGACCCACACAAGTACCGGTTCCCGGAAAGCATATGTCCCGCTGGTTCCTTACCGACGCGTTCCTTACATAGACGGCGTAGAAGGGGCTGGTGTGTTACAATATTTAATAGTAATTTGCGTAACAAGTTCCGAAAGTGATATTTACGAGACGAGTAGGAAGTTTCCAGGGCGAGCCGTAGGCGAGTCCTGGAATCCTGCGAGTCTCGTAAAATTACTTTTGGATCGTGTTACGTACAATATTTTTTCTGCAGCCTTTTTGTATGTTAAAAAGAATATATGGATAAACTTTACTTATGAACTTTTATTAAACACTTTAAAGTGACTCTCGTGAATTCAACATTAGAAAAATCTACTAATGAATATTAATAACACAATTATAACAATTATTTACATTGATATTGTTAGAAATATCAACAGAAGTGGCAGTATTGAAATTAGTGTTAGACGTATCAGTTTATTTTTTGAGATATTAATTTGGTTGCGGCCATTTTCAATATGTGAAGTTATGCGAATTTTATTTCTTAAAGAATTTTCTACGTATCCCTCTGCTACATTAGTTGATTTCCATCCTTCGTGTCTTTTCAAGTTGGTTATAGTGCCACCACTATCAGCGAGGAACGTGGCTGAGCTCCTTCGTAGACAATGCCCGGTGTATTCTTTGCAATGCGGTAATTTAAGAAATTCAGCAATAGTACAGGCGATTTTTCTAAAAGTGTGAATACCAATAGGTTGTATAGTACACCTTCCATTTTTGTAATATACAAATAATCTACGATACGGTGTGTTTGCTTGACGTAATTACAAATATTTTCTGTACATATAAAGAAATGATATTTTCTTCAACAACCACAAAGTTTCTTTCCATGTTCGTTTTAGAATTAGGAGTTTTAATCACTAGCATGGTTATCTTATCTTCTATATATCATCTAAACTCATTTTGCAAAGCTCCTCACGACGACAAGCGCCTGCCAAACCAATTATTAAAGCAACCTAAAATTTACAAAAAAAAATAATAAAAAAAGAGAAATTAGATTTAAACAAACTCTAACATGTAGTAAAACCACTTCTATGTAATAGGTATAATTTACTAAAATCTTAAAATCCCAATTGATTGAATAAAATATATTCAAAACGTTTTCGGACCTATCAGTCCATCCTCAGTGAATTGATATACTTGCTAACTAGCCCCAGAACCAAACAATGGTTGTAATTATAATTCAATCTACATTATAATGTTGTAAAATTGAAAAGGCTAAAGGCCGATGTTAATAGAAACCTCTGGGAACATGGTGAAACCCTAAACGAGGGTTTTTCTCTCGTTTAGGGTTTCACCATGTTCTTAGAGGTTTCTATTATCATCGGCGTTTAGCCTTTTCAATTTGAATTATAATTACAACCATTGTTTGGTTCTGGGACTAGTTAGCAAGTATATGAATTCACTGATGATGGACTGATAGGTCCGAAAACGTTTTGAACATATTTTATTCAATCCATTGTGATTTTTTAAGATATTAGTAAATTATACCTATTACATAGAAGTGGTTTTACTTCATGTTAGAGTTTGTTTAACTATATGGTGTACAGCCAACCCAGGGAACTACCCTTTTTAGTTTAAATTAGATTTAATTATATAACCTTTGTCATTAAGTAGATCTTATCTTCAGTTTCTGATGAAAATTTATCAATTTCTTCTTTATTCAATACTTTCGATTTTTTTGATTTGTAGCCGATGGATATTCTTTTAAGGAAAGCAATAACTTTTGGATAGCGGCTTATATCTATATTATTTTTAATGTTAAGTGTGGACTTAAGCATCGAGTAATTGCTCCAAAGACTTGATGGCTTCAAGATATTAGATTTTTCCATTAGATATGCAAGAATAACTTCTTCATTTATAGTACGTACATTTTTATCATTGCTCCATTTTTGAAATAAATCGTAGACCAATTCATACCGCTTTCTTGACTTTACCGGCAATAATTCATAAATAGCGGCATTAGCAGTTCCCCTAATCTCATCTGGAATCATTTCGGCTTCACTTCTGATTTCCATTTCTTGGAATTGAAAAACGAAAAACTGAGCGAAAACACACACGAATCTTAAATGACAAGCGTTGTCATAATAAAATACAAAGTTGATGTTATTGTCAAAGCCGTTACCTAGCTACCCAAAATCGCCCCGAAAGTAAAAAAAGCGTCTCGAAAGTGAAAAAATTAGTCCCGAAAGTAGCTACGTTCGGTACGAGTCGTGTAAAATGGTACTTTCGATTTAATAAATCATACCGAAAGTTTTATTTTCGACACGGCTGCAGAAAAATTAGTAATTATAAGAAAAATTAAAAATTCATCAAAAATTAATTCATCTCTTTTTCATCTTTACTCAGAATTGAGTATTATAAACTGTCTTTCGGTCCTTTTCCTTGACGAAGGGAAGGTAAATGCGTGGCCAAAGTGTCCTCTATTTGCTTTCTCATATTTTCGTCGTCTCTGTGTTTATATATTGTAAAAACCTGAGATACAGGATGCAGCCAGAAAGCAGTTTATTAGCGAAAAGTCTTAGATTTAAAATATTGTTTATTATATTTTTAATTTCAATTATTCTAATTGTTTAAAAAGTAGTCAACTTTGTATCTGGGGCTTTTCGTTGTTTTCCTCGTATTGCGAGAGATGTCGCTAGATTGCGTCATCCAAGGTGGAATCATTGCATCGCGATGGTTCGCCTTAAATAGGCATGTTTGTTTCAGAGTTGTGACTGCATAGCTCCACCGAGGACGCATGGGATGCAGAAATAGCTATCTGGAGATGGTGGTCCAACTCTGAATCAAATTAAAACAAAACTGCCGTTATCTCTTTTTCATCTTTACTCAGAATTGAGTATTATAAACTGTCTTTCGGTTCTTTTCCTTGACGAAGGGAAGGTAAATGCGTGGCCAAAGTGTCCTCTATTTGCTTTCTCCTATTTTCGTCGTCTCTGTGTTTGAGATACAGGATGCAGCCAGAAAGCAGTTTATTAGCGAAAAGTCTTAGATTTAAAATATTGTTTATTATATTTTTAATTTCAATTATTCTAATTGTTTAAAAAGTAGTAAACTTTGTATCTGGGGCTTTTCGTTGTTTTCCTCGTATTGCGAGAGATGTCGCTAGATTGCGTCATCCAAGGTGGAATCATTGCATCGCGATGGTTCGCCTTAAATAGGCAGGGTTGTTAATGTTTGTTTTAGAGTTGTGACTGCATAACTCCACCGAGGACGCATGGGATGCAGAAATAGCTATCTGTAGATGGTGGTCCAACTCTGAATCAAATTAAAACAAAACTGCCGTTATTTCTCTTTAAAAATTACTAATTTAAATATGAGTTTTTAAGGCTCGAAAATGCGTATTTTCGCATTTTTCAGTTTTTAAATCATCTATAATTCGAAAATTATAAAGTTTTGAGAGAAATGACGAGATACCTTTCTTGTTTAAAATGACCCAAAAAATCTAAAAACATATTTTCTGGAGCAAAAAAGTGATCTTTTGTATTTCTTTAAAAAAAAAATGTGTAAACAATTTCTGCTCAAAAATTTTGCCCGGCACCCTTCAGATTTGTTTAAAGGGGGCATTTTTGAATAGGAATCTGCAAAAAAACCGAATCAGAAATTTTTTCAGACGGGAGCGGTCTCATCACATGGACTATTAAAGGAGATCGGGAAAAGGAGAGAAAAAATCGACATTAATAAACTAAAAGATCCCGACATGACAAATGTATACACACAGCAAATAGAAGATTAAATAAGGACAGAAAACTTAGTAGAAGGAGAAGACATTAACCAACTATGGGCAAATATACGAGATATTATCTTCCAGAAATCGGTTGAAATATTGGGCAAAACCAGGTCAGAAACAATAAATCATTGATTTGGTTATGAGTGCGAAATGACCACAAATAGAAAGAACGCAGCATATCAAAAAACATCGACGCAGGGTGTCTTCTTCTTTAGGTATCGTCTCCTCTAAGGAGGTTGGTAATCATCACGGCTATTTTCACTTTTGAGATTACAGCTCTGAACAAGTCGATGGAACTGCAATTATACCACTTTCTCAGATTGTTGAGCTACAAGATGCGTCTTCTTCCAATACTTCGCTTTTCCTGTATTTTTCCCTGCATTATAGTTTGTAGCAACACATATTTATCCGCTCTCACAACCTGGCCAAGATATTGTAACTTTCTTATCTTAATCGTATTCATAATTTCCTTATCCTTTTTCATCTTTCTGAAGACCTCAACATTTGTTATTCTATCTACACACCAGGCGCGGATACAGGGGGGGTCAACGGGTCCATGGACCCACTATTGTATTTAGTCTATAAGTATTTTTTTATTATTTATTATTTTTTTCTGTTAACTCTAAACTTTAAGCCATCAGTACAACACTAAATTACACGACAACCGCTTCCAAAGAATTGAAACAAGCCATAAAATCTAACAAAACACCTTTCAACGGAACCTAAACAACGGAAATTTTTCTCAATTCAAAGAATAACAAAAATGATATTTTAAAATGCAAATACAATACACTGGGTACAAACCTTATAATCTCATGAAAAGTCACGTTTCAAATTTGCGATACAATAAAGATACAAAAATTTGTATTTTACTAGATAATCCATGCGTACCTACCAGTGGAGTCATGGTGCGGGAACGCCGTTCCGGCACTGGTTAAGAAAAGAAAAAAAAATAAATAGAGAATTTAGGTTTTGTAAACAAAAGTTAGCAGTGCGTTCCGGCACTGCTAATTTTGCCATGCCACCACTGGTACACCCATTGATGGTAAAAAGGTTAATCTTTACGGTAAAGAGCGACCAGTGACATTAATAGTCGTGAATTGTCTATCAATCCTTTTGATACCGTAGGTATCTGTGATTATATAGTGTTTTTTATCCTTAGAGTAAGTGTGAGTCGTATGGCTAAATCTAGAAAATATAATATGCAGTGTTGCATTTCGGGAGACTGCTCCTATTTTTCGGTAGAAATCTTCAAATTTCGGTAGATTTCAGTTTTTGCTTCTTTTGCTATCACATTGCAAGAAAATGATACTTTAGGTACGAGTATTCAAAATTAAACTACATTCATCATCATATAATGATCAATAATCACCATTCATCATAAAAATCATTCAAAGTTCAAAATCGGTATACCTTAAAAAAATGTATTTTCTCGGCTTTCTAGGTATTATAGAGCAATTTTCTTCATTTTTTTTTAATCCAAAGTAACTGGGGTAGCGCCGTCTAACTAACGCAATCAAGGATGCTTTAGTTTTGTTATAAGGAATTTATTTATTTATAATAAAATAAAACTGCATATTTTTTCCTATTGTAGACTTTTTAAAAATACTTACCACACGTGTACCTATTAACGTTCAAAATACAAATATTCTTATTTGAAAGCTGTATAATTATTTAAACAAGTTAAAAAATTTTGTTATAATAAATAATAGTTATGATTTAATAACATTTATAAATTACTGCAAAAATAAGGGTTTTTTGCAATTATCTCCAATTGTTTATGTATTTCAAATTAGAAACTATTAAGATCTGGAATATTTATTTCAAACATTTTTCTCTAAAATCTACAAGGAATGTTAAATCTAGGCAAAAACATGATTTTTTACACTTTATAATCGTTTAAAAACAAAATAATGTCGAATATTGAAGCAATTGAGAACGAGAAAATTTTTTAATGTTCTTTAGTTATGTCGAAATACTGTAAGTTAAAATGGTGCGAAATAAATTTCTCCTGTTTTAAGATTTTAATATAAATACGATTTTTAGTTTGGAATTATCTTCTATATCAAAATAAGCCACAGTCCTTCAGTATTCACTATTCAGATTCAGGTAGATACATTTTACTCCTAAAATCATAATATAAAAGGACAAAGGACTGGTCATAAAATTGATATCGGTAAATCCATATCTGCTGTTTCGCACATTGTGCCACAAGCTAGTAAAAGCAATTCAAGAATTCTTGAAAATTTACTAAACTCTGTTGCCAAATCTATCCGCTAAAAAAATTTTTTCTAATAATTTTGATTTTTCGGTAGGAAAAAAAATCGGCAGATTAATTTGAAAATTAAGAATTTTGATTTTTCGGTAAAAAAAAAAGAGAATTAGGTAGATCGGTAGATTTGACAGGTATTCGGTAGATCTACCGAAAAATAGGTAGCTGTGGCATCACATTTGAGGTAAGTCTGCCCCCCCCCCTATTATGATATTCTAGATCCGCGCCTGTACCCAACTTATTTTTAATTTTCTTCGGTAGGTCCACACTAATAATGCCTCTCGTTCCTAAATCCAAATTGGGTTTCAGTGATATCTTGTTCCACTTTTCTGAAAATTCTTAAATATTATGGCATGACTCAGAAGTGTATTGTAACATCCCATTTTTTCATGGGTCCAGTATTGCCAAGTACAGGACTTCGAAAATTGCGGCCGAACTGTGGTAAATAATAATTATTTAAATCTGAAAACTTTTTTTGTTGGAACCTCTTTCTGGTACATCCTTGATCTCTGACTTTTACAATTTATAAGACAAGAGACGATGAATAAAGAAAGTGAAAAGAACTCTACAATATGCAGTCACATTCCGCTTTCATTCGTCTAGGAAAAACGGTCCAAAAGAAAGTTTCTAGTACTCAAATCTGAATAAAGATAGAAGTGAAAAAGACAGTTTATGTTTCTTTTTGTGTGTCCTGTTAACTGTCTTTTTCACTTCTATCTTTACTCAGATTTGAATACTAGGAACATTCTTTCGGACCGTTTTTCCTAGACGAATGAAAACGGAATGTGACTGCATATTGTAGAGTACTTTTCACTTTCTTTATTCGTCGTCTCTTGTCTTATAAATTGTAAAAGTCAGTGATTAAGGATGTGCCAGAAAGAAGTTCCAACAAGAAAAGTTTTCAGATTTAAATAATTATTTACTAAAAGACAAAGTTTTCAATTTAATGGCACATAAAATAACATTAAAAATATTACTCTAAAGTTTGCAAGCCATAACGGATGCTGAGACTAACGAAGATGAGAGAATTTTACAATTTATAATTCACGTCCCATCTGTTCAGCGCGGCAAAGTTCCAACAAGAATGGTTCTCTTCGTACTCCAATCAGAGTAAACATGTAAATCAAAAATGCAAACTACAGTTGCATCAGGGTCGGATTTAAGGGGTGGCAGGCTGGGCAGCTGCCCGGGGGCCCCCACAAAGCCCCAAGCATAAGAGGTTCATTTAAACAGATATTGGCAGGAGATACAGGAACTCGACAATGTATGAAAATATTGACAAGTATAAAATGAAGGAGCGTAGGAGTGATAATATAATACATTGTTCATGGTTATGTTTTTCACCTTCCACCGGGTGAGTGAATTGCTTCGTTTGTAAATTCTTATCTAGTGTTCGTATTGTACACATTTTAGCCACAGAGGATTTTGTGATTGTAAACATGCAGATAGTAAGCTTATAGATCACGAAATGTCTAAAGCACACGAAAGAATTGGGCGTATTGATACTGAAATAGCAAAACCGGCAAAAGAAATAAAGAATTATTGGAAAATGGTAACTCAAAGACTAATTTTAGTGTTATAAAGTTTATTTGTGAACAAGATTTAGCATTTCGCAGCGAAAATGCGAATTCATCACAAAATGAAAATTATTCGGGAATACTCCTGTTATTAGCTGACTATGGTTAATTTTTGAAGCACCATATTAATCAATATTCAAATCCTGGAAGCAGACATGTCAACTATCTTTCATCAATGTGAGGAAATGTGAAGAAGTCAAAATATTATTTAGTTCATGTCACTCAATTAACAATTAATTTCTTAGAATAATTTCTTAGAATTTCTTGTATTTTTCACTTCCTCTACATATAGATACAACTTAACAGAATGTTTAAAAGCTGCGTCTTTAAGCGACAGCAACGCAGACCGTGGCAAAAATATTATTGTTTCTAAAAGAGCAAATACTACTAGATGGTCATGGAGGTAATGCCGCAAAAGAACTATTTAAAGGTTATAATCAGATTAAAGGAGCATTATCCAAAATTTCGGAAGACTATGAGCAACAATTTAAAACTCGTAGCATTGCAAATAGTTTGTACCTATAATCGAATGTGTTTACTGGAAACAGAGAGGATATTAGGCAGGACAAACAGCACAAGTCGTATTCTTCAAGATCCAAATATTGACCTTAATTTAGGAGTGGCAGCTTAATTTAGGAGTGGAACACTTAAATAAATTATACAGTCAAGACGTGACAATTTCGAAAGATATGAGAACATCAGAGAAGTTTAGAACTCAAAATTTCAGTCACTTCATTACCTCTTTAAGTCATAGGCTTTCTGCATATGAATCCATTCATTCCAATTTTGGATTTTTACATCATTTGGGAAAATTGGAAAATTTAACTCTCAATGAAATTGAAGCTCACTCACCAACATTATCATCAACTTACCAACATTTATAGCAATGATTTAGATGAAAACTTATGTGTCCATCTGGTACAGTTTGTAAGATTCTTCAATTCATTTAAAGAGGAAATCAGCTCAACAAATATAAGCAAAGAACTTCAAATGTACCAACTGCTAAAAGTAAAGAATATGAATGATGCTTTTCCAAATGTTGAGGTGACAAATTTGTTTATATTTAGTTATGATGTTAACTAACTGCAGTGGTTAGAGATCATTCTCAAAATTTAAGTTAATTAAAAATCGACTTCCGTCTGATGGACCAAGAATGTTTGAATGATCTCTCTACACAACTAGATTTGTCCCACATAATCAAGAAATTTTCAATTAAAATATATCGAAAAGTTCCCGAACTTTAAAACAATACATCTTACTATTATTTTTACTATTTTACTGTAACAAGTTACAGCTCGTGTACTTTTTATTATTTAAAATTATATTTATAAAAGTAGATCAACATTTTTTTAATGGTAGGAGATAGGGCCCCCACACCAATTTTGCCCAGAGGCCCCCAGGCCCCCACTGCCTTAAATCCGGCTCTGAGTCACATCATATTCTAGTTCAATCAGAGAGTGCAGCAAGCACCTCTACCGATTCCGAAACTTATTAGTTTCTCATCAGGAGGCACATATATGCTGCTCTCTCTGACCCAACTCTGGTGGGATGTAGAGTAATATTTTTAATGTTACTTTATGTACCATTAGATTGAAAACTTTGTCTTTTGTTAGCAGTTGCCGCTAGGGCATCCCTGCCATTTCGTTCGTTGCAATCCGTAACTGCACGCCGGGGTTTGTCCTGGTTGGGTCAGAGAGAGCAGCATATGTGCCTCCTGATGAGAGACTAATAAGTTTAGAAACCGGTAGAGGTGCTAGCTGCACTCTCTGATTGAACTGGAATAATGATGCGGCTGTAGTTTCGTGTTGCAACGAAATTGAAAATGGTAATTCATTTTGAATTATTTACTATTTTAATTTTTATTTTAATAGTGAATTCTGTATCTGGGACTTCTCGCCTTTCTTCAAGAGATTCAAAATCCCAAAAGTGGATTCTAAACTATTTTTGAAATTCCACATAAATAGACAGGTTGGTTTTGCTTTGCTTCAGAGGTGTACACGCAGCTCCACTGAGGACGTCGTTACATAGAAACAGCTGTCTGGAGATTGTGCATCGCCTCTGAATCGAAAGGAAACATAAACTGTCTTTTCACAAAATAAAAAGTGTTTTGAGATTAATTATAATCGAAGTTTTCACAGAGTGTTCATCTTGTATGTCTGTATTAGTTGATAACATGAATTACATTTAAAATCAATATCTCATTACTATTATTTTTCATTCTGATATCTCATTTACAATTTACAATAAACCTTGCCTTGGAACAAGATGCACTTGTTGTTTTGATATCTATATATACCGCACAATTTAAAAAAATTGAATATTAGAAATAATATTGATAGCTTTTTATTTCGACTTTTTTATTACAAATACTAAATAAGTGATGTATTCGACCGTTACTTGATGGAAGTTCATTTTATATAATAATAAAAACTTTTCAACACTTTCACAAACTTTATTACAATTTATTGTCACTAGAGCTGTTTCGGTAGAGTGTATTTCTCAAGTTATGTATTTTTACTATGCGTCTACATTTTATAGTCATAACTGAATAAGGTTTTGGCCATATTTTTATTTTCATAAAATTATCCAGGTTTTGGCCAAACTTTTCACCGGATGCATTTACCAAGGAAAAACCCCTTCCCAATGGAACTTTAAAACCGTACTTTAAAACTATTTGACATATCCTTGTCATACTTTGCAGGAAGTGTCGTTACCGTACACCCTACTAAATTATGACAAGCTAACGTTTCTGGCTACTACTAGAGGCCTACGACATGGGACAGTGAATGGTTTATACTTCCGAAATTCTACGTCACTGACGGAATTGCTATTCTAGCGCAATATTTCGATTATTCAATACTGTCTATGTAAATAATACACTCTTTATTCGTAATGCTAAAGTCACTAGTTTTAGAGATATTTGAAGTCAAAAATGAAACGGTACAGCTATTTTGATTAATGAATTGGGCTCTTTCATTTTTAACTTCAAATTTCTCGAAAACTAATGATTTTATCGTTACGAATGAAGAGAATAGGATTTGCATAATGAGTATTAGAGAATCTAAAAATTTTGATAAAATAGCAATTTGATAGAATTAGTAGGGTGTACAGTACCTACACTTTTTGATAAGTATGATAAGGATATTTCAAATACTTTTAAAAGTGCTGGGTACAAATATTTTTTAAATTTTTAAATCAGACATTACTTCAAAAGTATTGGACATATCCTTATCATACTTGGAAGAGAAGGACTAATGTACACCCTACTAAAATATGTTAAATAAACCTTTCTGACTACTACCAGAGGCGTACAACAGGGGAAAGTGAATGGTTGACCCTTTCCACATTGTACGCCACTGGCGGAATTACTATTTTAGTGCAATTTTTAGATTCTCGTTATTCGTCTAACCCGGCTGAACTACCCCTGCTAACTTTGTTATCTACCACATACAAAAATTGTTGTAAGGAAAAAAGTTGGACGTCTCGTCAAAATGAAGCTACTCACGAAAAATTAGCTTGTTAGTAGTAAATGATGAAAATAGACCTGGGATCCCTGACTATTAACATAGTAAACATTTTTTATTTAATATAATTTTTAATTTTTTTAAGGTGCACTGATGGTTTACGATATAACTAGGAGGTCCACTTACAATCATCTAAGTAGTTGGCTGACGGACACAAGAAATTTAACCAATCCTAGTACAGTTATATTTCTAATAGGAAATAAGTGCGATTTAGAAGGGCAAAGAGACGTAACTTACGAAGAAGCTAGTAAATTTGCGGAAGAGAATGGCCTAATGTTCGTAGAAGCTAGTGCAAAAACGTAAGTATTTTTTAGATATATTATAATCTTACAAAAAATTCTAAGCATTATAAAATCGGCCACGTAAGAGGAAATATAAATATTATAAACCTTATTTGGTTTTTCTAGTACTCTTTCGTGGTCATCTGATTATCAAATCTGCTTATTGTTTGTGTAATTATGCTTACGATGAAATACAAATGGATATCATGTCATTTAGTTGTTGAAATCAATGTTAAAGCGATGACGCTATCTGAAAATATGTGAACTTCAGAAATTGTGACGTTTTTCAAAAGGGCCTACTCTTCGAAGCAGATCCGGCTCGAAGGACCAAAATAATTAATGGTTATGTACATATGCGAAATTTTAAAATAATTTCAGCGTTTTAGGACTGTATCAATAGGTGTGGTTCACAATAACTAGGAGATATAATTAAATATACAGACAATAGTTTAATTAAATCTATAAAAACGCTTACCAATATTACTGTTATATACACTCACACACATGTTTCACATAAGCAGGTTTCACATGCAGTGGTTAAACACTATGAAGGAAAGAAATATGAGTTATGCGATTGGTTATATGTACAAGGGATAATGGAAGGAAAAAGAAAACCGAGGAGATGAATTTAACGTCCTGATTGATGAATTTAAAAAAGTTGAGTGAAAAAACAACAATAGAACTCTTCGGAACTGTTGCAGATAGAGTAAAATGGACGGTGATGATCGCCATTCTCCTTAAAGGATGAGGCACACGAAGAGAAAGAAAAGATACATAATAAAATCATTTATCGCATACATATGATAGGAGTGTGCAATTAGAACGAAAACATGCATTGTTTCGGAAAAATTCAAACAAGCTTATATTTTTCTAAAACTTTTTTTGTTAGTTTATATACTTGTTAAAGTAAAAAGTTCTACTCGCAGATTTGGCCGCTAATTGTTTATTAATTGTTTAAACAATAACAATTGTTTTGTATAAATAATTTTAAAAATATCGTTAAATTCATCATTTTACTTTGATCAAATATGTTTCTATTTTGTTTTTGATTATGCTGAATCCGAATATGGCATTTCAATTTGAAAATTCTTATACAGAAGCTCTTATACAGTATGTCAGCGTAGCTACTAACCACATCGAAAACTTTTTTATTATAAATTTTACGAAAAAAAGTTATTCTTCATAAAATGCTCTGAATAGTCAAAAATCTAAAACTCAACCATCAGGTCGGCTGTCCCATGACAAAACACAGTAATTGCATTTTTACAACAATGGAGAAAATTCAATTTTTCTAAAATGTATAAGCCATAAGAAATTATTAAATAAATTCAAACAAAAACTTGACGGTGTGTTAGACAACCCTTATTCGCATTTTTTAAAATATTATTGAAGGGAATAATCGGCCATAGAAGTAGAGATCGCCGGTTAAAACTAAATTTGCATAGAATTAAAAAAAAATTAATATCCATTTTTCCATTACAAAACACAGTAACTGTAATAAAATAAATTAAAACTATATGATATAAAAATATTTATTATAATAAAATGTAGAATTTAAACAAGAATAAAAAACCGCTAAACGCCGTAAAAATGAGTGGCGCATACAATATTCCAGCTACAAAAGATCTGATATGAAAATTACGTGGCGCGAAAATGTATTTCATTTTGATGCAAAACAAAATTCTAGTTTTATTTTAAAAGATTTTTCCATAATATTTGCTAAATTTGAAGTAAACGCGCCACAAAAGAGTAACTTTGATACAGTTTGAATTTTGAAACTCTTTTGTGGCGCGTTTACTTCAAATTTAGCAAATATTATGGAAAAATCTTTTAAAATAAAACTAGAATTTTGTTTTGCATCAAAATGAAATACATTTTCGCGCCACGTAATTTTCATATCAGATCTTTTGTAGCTGGAATATTGTATGCGCCACTCATTTTTACGGCGTTTAGCGGTTTTTTATTCTTGTATCAGGAATTTTTTCAAGTTTTTTACAAATTAAATATATGAAGTTGAATGCAATTTTTCTCGATTACACGTTAAGTTTTATAAATGGTCACCTTTGTCGCATTATCTGCCAAATGATCTAGTGTCCATCGAATGTACACTAGATTGTTTTCTAGTCGAAATAGATTGAATAAAAATATTGGGATGGCCGGTAAATTAACTCGGATTGCCCGTTGCAGATCAAATTTAGCGTCGTAACCACTACAACTACATAAACCATTTCGGGAATAATCGTTTTTTGGATTATACTTTTGTAGCTTAATAACTTCTAAACGGCTTAACCGATTTTGATCACTAAACATGATCGAAACGTATTGATAAGTAGTATCTGATGCATCTAAGGTCAAGTATGAAAACTAAAGCTATTACAGGAATTATTGAGATTGAAACCCCGTTTTTTCCCATAGGAAAAAAATTTGATCATATTTATGAAGCATATAACTTAAAGATTCGAATTTTCCCGGAAATAAGGTAAACACCGTTAGATTCGTCTAGAGTCCTTCTACAAACGATCAGTTATTGGCGCAATTTGTAGGTTGAAATTTTGAGTAATTGTCGAAAACCCAAAATTTTCAAAGTTTAGTGTTTCAGTTTTTAAGAACTTATTTAAATAATTATTATTAATTTATATAAATATTTATTATTAATTTCATATGTAAACATTTTTTAGTATCTCTGATGCTAATCTTTCTATTCTGAAGAAAATGGCATGTTTTATCAAACTACAAAAATTCGTTATTCGCTTTTAGCTCCATTTTTTTTTAAACTAATTTTTTTAAGCCGGTCAAACTTCTGTAATCTATTAAAAATACATAAATAAAAAATACGGAATAAGGTCGATGACTAATTTTAATTAGGGTGGTAATTAGGGGGTTGTTTCCAATAACTTTTTGACTAAAAAAATAGGGACTGGCATTCTGTTCATTATTAGTCACTTAATTTTTAAGCTACAGACTTTATTTTCTATTTTTGAACATAAATGTTTTTAAACAATTAAAATTAGTTTCTAAAAAGTATCCTCGAAAAATGCATAGTTTTTCCGCCTTTTGACTTTGAAACTATTATATTTAATATTTGACGAAGAAAAGCTAACATATAATAAAGTACAGCTCGATTACTATTATTGGTCTTAAAGAAAATTTAAAAAAAACTTTTTTTCTCTTTTAAAAGGTATATATTCGTTAAGTAAAGTTGTTTTGATAAAACAAAAACTTTTTGAGTTATTAGCAGAAAACTGATTAATACATTGATTTTTTCGATATAAAACTAACACTTTCAATAACCAATAAATCGAAAACTATTAATTTTATCAAAAAAATGAATAAAACATTTTTTGCTTACAATTAATATTTTTACCAACATTTGCGGTCAAAATATAATAAAAAATTTCCACCCCCAAGATGGGGTGGCAACCACCCCATCGTAAAGACGTCTTTCGGCATCATATAGATTTTGATCCTTAGACTTTCCACTACTTATTGTCAAATTTTCAAGCAAATCGATCCATTCTGTAAAAATTGCGAAGTGAAAAGTTTCAGTTTCTGAACTAATTATACGTTTGGAGCTCTATAACTTCTGAACAGCTTAACTGATTTTGATCAATAAACATGAGTTTGAAACGTATTGACAAGTAGTATCTGATGCATCCAAGATTAGATATGATAACTGAACGTATTACAGGAATTATTGAGCTTGAAAAACCTTTTTTCCCGTAAGAAATAGATTGAATCATACTTATGAAGCCTATAACTTAAAAATTCGAATTTTCCCAGATATGAGGTATACACCGTTAAATGCGTCTAGAGACCTCCTACAAACGCTCAGTTATTGGCGCAATTCGTAGGTTGAAATTTTGAGTAATTGTCTAAAAACCAAAATTTTTAAAGTTTAATTTTTCAGTTTTTCGGCTATGGTGAGCAGTGTGTATATCTCAGGTTCATCGCTTAAGCACCATTTGAAATCTTAACTCAACCTTATTGATTTGGTGTATTTGCGGTTTTCCTGTCTCTCCTTGAACCTAAGATATATACGCCCAAAAAATATGCTATTTTGTATTTACCTAGTCCTCTAGCTGGCTTACGGGTAATCAGAAGTCAAAAATTAGACCGGTTCTGAATCGGCCCTCACACCCTCTTAAAACACAGAAAAAAAAATTCAGATCGGTGTAACTTTTCCACACACATACAAACATACATACATACAAACATATCCACAAACATTTTCCCTTTTTTAAATAAAAATTGAGTCATAATTCTGAGCGCGATAACTTTTGAATGGTATAACCGATTTTCGAAATTAAACATGCGTTGGAAAGGTAATAATCTGTGCTATCAGAAGCCGTAAAGGTCGGGCTTTAGTTTTTGAAATTTTTGGGAGTTCTGGGGACGAGAACGAAAAACAGACTCTAAATGGGAAGGGTCGTAAAATCCACACCCTTGGACCAAAATGGAGGTGTAACATATGGATGGACGAGTCTTTTCATATACTTTAAGAAGAGATTTGGCCCAATTTTCAATTCAGTCAGGTTTAGAAAATCGAAAATTTCGTGTATATATAGTGTCGCTTGTAGGGTTGTTGTGCGCCACTGGTGAGAACTACCGTTCTCTGTGGATATGTACAAACATACCTAATGAAAAAACTGTGATAAAAATGAGGAACTAACAAAACAGACAAAATAAACAATATGTACTTAAAAAAAAACAAATAATATTACTCAAATGACAAACGGAAAGAACCATATAGACAAATACATCGGTGTGGTAACAGCAGAAAACTAAACTATAGAAACGAAATAAGCAAACATACCGATATATTTTATTTAAATATTGGAATCTATGACATCCATTTGTTCATGACCCACCAAGTCTAAACATTTTTCTGAGTCTGGTAGGCTTTGCCAAAATAACTGTCTGTTTTCCGCCAATAATGGTACTAGGTTTTCCAAAATAAGTGCCTTTTTGTCGCATGAGATTCCAATATTTAAAGTTTTGGGCGTAAACGTGCTTGGACAGTGTTTTTTTTTTGTAAAAAATCGAATTCCTTATAATCGTCCTCAAAATTTGTTTTATATTTTATAAAATTACTTCCCCGTAAAAAAAGAACTTTTACCAAATTTTGTAATAGAAGACCCTTTAAAGGATCCTTTAGTTTCTTAGTTGCTGTCCTTTTTTATTTTGCCACAAGTAAAACTCTTTTAGTTCAAGTACCTCTACATTTTTTCTAGAGTTATTTACAAGTTCAATCAGTTCCTGAAAATCATAGATATTTCTGTTCCTTAGTATTTTTTGTTCGATATTGCTATAAATTCATCAGCAGACATATGTGCGTATGGCCCTTTGTAAGATATCTTACAACGATTTCATGGAGTCGATATCTTGTAACGATGTGTTTACAGTTACATGGTTACAGAGTAAAAGGGGTTGGAATTTCCGTATAAATTGAAGACGATATCTCAAATCGAAACACAGTAACTACAAAAACTATTACAAAACCCAGTAACTACTTAGCAGTTACTTGGTTTTGATATAGGTTTTGTTAGTTACTGTGTTTTGCACTGGGAGAAGCCTCGATAGACTGTAAGTTACTGTGTTTGGCGTATGCCGTATCTTCCTTATTTATGGTCCGATGATAGTTTTAAAACTATCAGAAGGTAGAGCAAAACCCAGCAACTTCAAATTTATAAAAAACTCGATTTTGACAAAAATGACGGTTGCTGTGTTTTGCAATGGGACAGCCGAGGTATCAATTTTATATGAGTTATGTCAAAAACATGAATTTCGTTAAAGAGTAAAATACCTTTATATTCCAGAATAATTCCTTAATTATAAAATAATATTATGAAAAGTTGTTTGAAATTTAAAACTATATTTAAATATACAATTACATCATTCTAATCGAAAAATTTTTTTTAACCGTAAAGTGCCTTTATTATTCACAATATTTTAATTAGAAGGATGTAATTGAACACTAAAACAATTTTTTTAATTCCAAACAACTTTTCTTAATAACAATTTTCGATATTGTGAAATGTAAAGGTACTTTACTCTTGAGTGAAATTCATATTTTTGACATACCTCGTATAAAATTAATTAAATTTGATATTTGATGATTGCATCTTAGATTATATACGATGCAGAGTATTTTATAAAAAATAACTCTTTTTCGTAAAACTGATAATAAAAAAGTTATCAATAGGTTCCAAGTTACGCAGACATACTGTATAAGAGCTAAAAAAATTTTTTGCTGGACATTTATTATTTTTGAAGCTTATTATTAAATGTATTTTAGGTAAGTTTTACAGAAAAAAAGTTTTGATCACTTTGTATAAACATTTTTTTAGCTGGTAATTTTCGGTTTTTGTATTACATTTTTGTTATCTTTCTTAATTTTCTCAAAAAGAAATAGTATATCTCATTTCTAAAGTAAAATAATTTAGTGCATTTTAAAGACTACGTCCTAAGCTTTAAAAAAGCGCTTATAAAACTGTAATAGATCTGTTCAAACTTGAGTAATACCGTCTTAAAGTGGTGGTAATTCTATAAAACTACGAAGATTTCAAAAATTACATTTTTTGAGACGTCATATCATTTGAATTAAATTTTTGAGATTTTTTTTGAATGGAACATCATTTAGCAAGATGCTTGAAAGGTAAGTTGTGCAAAATTGAGAGTTTTATAAGAAAAATTGTATTAGTGACACATTTTTAAATAATTTTTAAACAAAATTCATGTAAGGCTCACTTTCCGCCCACACCGTACTTATGCCCATACATTTTATTTCTTTCTATAACCATAAGATAGCTTAATTATTTTTCTTTTATGTTCAATTTATAAAATTTTATTTGATCCATTAGTTAAAAAATTACATTAAAATAACTCATCCGTGCATTTCGCCGTACGCTAGTTTACAGTGCGCCAATGTTTGTGAGAAGGGTGACTTTAGCGTTTTTTTTTTTGTAAAATTTTCTGAATTTTTCAATGGTTAAGTCAGTGTTTTTCTAAAATTTATATTTTCGGAGGTATTTAAAAAAACATCTAATTTCGTAGCTCATTTGTTTAATAAAAAATGAAGCACCCACTTCTCGAGTAAAACTTTTTGATATGTTGTTTATTAAACATTTCTTAATGAAATTACAAAAAGTTCTATCTTGTTTGATTTTTTCCGAAGTGAAAATCTATATGCACTCCACTATGAAATATATTCTTGTAACTTTTGACTCATATACGTGTGAAAGAAAACGTAGCGTTTATAAATTATGTACGCCCATGTATTTTGAGTATCGGAGATTGGAGTTCTGACAATTGACTCTACGTCTTTTTTAATTCACTATATTGCACGGTAGTCAATTTTTTCATTTTTAAACCATGCGCAACAAAACTGCTTCAAACCAACGACTGTCTACAGTCAACTGCTACTTGGAATGATTTGTAATTTTGCATGCAGTATCTACCACGTGTTTCCACGTAAAGGGAAAAGTCACAAGCAGTAGCAATGCAATTTTTGAACCAGGCCGAGACTTTATCAGACTGCCTCAGTATTCGCTGGGAGCGTTAACTATGATTATAAATTATAAGTCACATTGTACTCTCTTACACACTGAGGAGACCTGATACAGACTTAGCAGGCAAGCCCTAGAATACACACCACATTGAAAGAGAAGATCAGGGCTCTGATTCTAATTCAAATTTCGACTGAAAACAAGTCGCAATCAATATAGCGACGTTGAAATGCGACTGTGCGAGCCTTGTGGATTTTAGTTGAACTAACGAAATGACGTCATAAAATAGCGACTATCGAAATTAATAGCGACTCCAAAAAAGTGGTTGATATTAGGTTTGTTCTAGTATCAGTTTCAAACGGTTTGAAACCATCAGCGAATAGTCGACCAGCGCGCATAGAGGGGATAGCACTGTTGACTGTATTATGTTCTCTCATTGACCAACTATTTGCTGACGGTTTCTGACTAGTTTGACTGTTTGCTAGAACAAACCTATTATAATTTCGAGTCGAAATTATTGTGGCACGGACATGAATGAATGGCCGAAAGCGAGGTTAGGTTTAGTTTAGGAGGTGTGTTTTGTTTGTTTCTTGCAAGGAAAACTAAAGCAAAAGGTATTAATATGGCTGCGTTTTATGGAAATTTGCTGGTTTTGGAGGAATTAGATAAAATATTATTAAATTAGAAATATAATAATTGAGAATTTCCACAATGTGAATTATCAACTCAATGATATATGTAAGGTAATAATCTGGGAAAATTATTATAAAACAAGGAAAATTATGTACCAGCTATTTCATTGCTGGACATACTGGAATCAAATGTTAAGATTGCATATATTATTAATATATCTATGCAAAGTCCGCAGAACGTGTGCTATTTGGTTTATAAACAAATTAGCGCTCCGAAATCTTTTTTCAATTATTGCTTTGTAACTCGGAAGATTTTAACGTTAAACCAAAAACACTCACATAAAAATTCAATGTAATTTAATTCTGCACATAGATAATATCTATTTTTTTCCGATTTCAGTCGGCGGAAATTTTCCTCGGAAAATTCGGGGTTTCCAAACAATAACTCTGTCGCAAATGCCGGTCAAATTTGACCGTTTATACCTGGAACTACTCCTCGCAATTCATTTTTTTTTGTTCTTCGAAAAGGACACAGAAGCCCTGCCCTTTTGAACAGCGTTAACTTAATTTAATTTAATCTGATATTTTCCGAGGGGTTCTATTTGTTTCTTTATAACAAAAAGTATAAGCCAAAAAGTTGTTTCTTTATAACATTCCTGAGACCGCTCAAATAGTCCAATTTCAATTCTGTAAAGTACGTTGAATAGGTATAGAGCTTTTTTATACGAAAATCATAGTTATTCTGGTGTATCATAATCTTTCTGGTTATTATTTCTACCGAAATTTTTTAATTAACATTTTAATTATTGCTAAACTATTGGTTAGATTGTCGCCGGTCTCCTGATATACAGAGAGGGGCTAAATAATGGAATAAAATCATTTTCTCTAAAATGGACGATTTTAGAGAAAAATCTCGGAACAGGTCGATTTTTATTTTTATATTAAATTTTTTTGGCATATATTTCAAACTAGTGACGTCATCCATCCGAGCGTGATGACGTAATCGATTATTTTTTAAATAGGAATAGGGGTGTGTGGTAGCTCATTTAAAAAGGCGTTCAATTGTCTATTCAGTATTATAAACATTAATATCAATATTTATACAGGGTGGCCAAAAAATTTTTTTGAAATAAATTAATTGAAAAAAATGTTTATTTGGCAAATAACATTGCTTTTAGCTTAAATTAAATGTTCGAACTGATAATAGGTAGGAGGGAGGCTGTTTGTGATTTAATTTAAGCGAGAAGAAATGTTTATTTGTGAAATAAACCTTTTTTTCTATTTTCTGACAGCAGTACAATGTATTTTGAGTTAAATAAATTACATACATTCTTCTTTTTGCGCCAATTAATTTAATTCAAAAATTTATTTTTTGGCAACCCTGTATAAATATTGATATTAATGTTTATATTACTGAATAGAGAATTGAACGCCCTTTCAAATGACCTACCACACGATCCCTATTCCCATTAAAAAAATTATCGATTACGTCATCACGCTCAGATGGAAGACGTCACTTGTATGAAATATATGCCAAAAAATTGTAATTTAAAAATAAAAATCGACCTGTTTCGGGATTTTGCTCCAAAATCGTCAATTTTAGAGAAAATGAATTTATTCCATAATTTAGCCCTCCTCTGTATAATATACTATAAAAAATCTTTCATGTCATCAATTTATTTAATGATTGATAAATAATTACTTCCCTAAAATTTTGATTGAAAATTGCAGATTTTTTTTAAATTCGGATTTTACGAGTAAAATTTTTGTTGAAGGAAATCGGAAAAAATCTTTGTGCAGAACTAAATTACGGTGAATTTTTATTTGAGTGTTGTTGGCTTAAAGGAAAAATCTTAGGAGTTACAGAGCACTAATTGAAAAAAAAAAAGATTTAGGAGTGCTAATTTGTTTATAAATAAAATAACACACTTTCTGCTATAAATTGCGACCATCATGGCGGTGTATAAATTCAATAGCGACCTCGAAATGAATTAGAATCAGGCCCCAGGTAGACCTGTAGAAACGTGGAAAAGAAGTGTCGGGAAAGAAATTAATGCTATTGGGAAAACCTTGGTAGAAATAAAGATCAGTGCAAAGGATAGGACAGAATGGAGGCAGACAGTTGACAAGTAAGTAAGGTACTCTCTTGCGATTTGGGGGACGATCGTATGTGTATAATTTATATGCCATTGACATAAACAAGAGATTATTATTTAAAGTTTTGCTATTATCTTTTTGCTAATATATCAATACATTATTAGAAATTTGCTATAAATACTCTATATGGTAAAACATGTTTTGATGTAATACATAAATATTGACATTCAATGTAAGCTTAACATAATATGTGGGTGTTGTCATATCGTCAATTATTTCATACATGCTAAATTGCCAAAAATAATTTAGAATATTTAGCTGCGTTTAAAGTAAAACAAAATAATTAATTTATGAATGCCGTTTTATATAAATTCAAAAATTGTACCATCTGAAACCAAATATATAATTTCGTAAAAGTCTATCTATATATATATTTTAAACATTCATATACACTATACAAAAAAATTTGGCAACACTGACGCGTAACCGTACAGTGATGAGCGCGCTAATATCCGGCAAAATAACGCAAAAGATGGAAAACACATTATGTGGTGAGATAAAAAGAAATGAAACTAGTAGAAGTGGGATATTTAGCAATAGAAACCTATAAATTTACATTATATTTATTGTTTCCCACCTTTAGCTATATTAGAAAAGTATGTCAACTAAAACTGTCACTGTCACAGTGGTAGTTGCTAAACTCGTCCGATACGTCTAAAGGTGAGAAACAATCAATATTACGTAAATTTATGTTTCTATCGCTAAATTTCCCACTTCTACAGTTTCATCTCTTTTTATTTCACAACTTAATATGTTTTGCGTTATTTTGCCGGTTATTAGCGCGTTACTGTATATTCAGTTGAAACTAATCATTAAACAAAGTTTTAATTTTAATTAATTTTTATTTTTGCTCCAACCTATGTTTGAATGTAGCAAAAAGAAAGAATTTCCCTTCACTATTTCCATTTCACTAAGTAAAAAATTAATAACGACACAAGAATAATGATGTCTATGTGAATAATGTATTTAAAAAAAAAATAAACTTATACTGTATGAAAGCCGTCCCCCAATGTTTAAATTTACGCCACCATGAGAAGTACTATGGAAATGTCATATCCTCTCCATGTCAACTCTCCCAGCTAATATAAATCACTGATCGGGTTTACCACACAGGAAAAATGCGTCTGAACCTTTTTTGAACATATTAACTTTTATTAAAGTTCTCAAGTCACGTTCGTTATAATTTGTTTAAAAAACTTCAGTACATTTGGTTCAAAAGTAAGTGATATTAAAAGCTGCGTAATTTTATAAATTTTTGGTTAGTCCCTTTTCCCTCACGTCTAGTATATTTGTGATCATCGTTGTATTTAAATTTCAGAGGTGATAATGTTGAAGAAGCTTTCCTCGAAACAGCAAAGAAGATATACCAGAGCATACAAGATGGGCGATTGGATCTGAACGCGGCCGAATCTGGTGTCCAATGCAAAAATTCAGATCCCGCTCGCAATAATTTGTCCAGCGACCCTCAGGCGAACAAAGACAACTGCGCCTGCTAGTTTTATTTGAAACTTTTTAAATATACATAGAATCTCTTCGATTCTGACTTTTTAATTTACTAATGCAAATTTTGTAAAGCTCTACGTTTCATAATATCATTTTTTTAACGTTAACAGCAATCTGTTAGTTATATACATTCTAACAATAAGCGTCTTTGGGGTTCGAAGTAAAAAAAAATTGATAAAAGGCGTTATATTTAATTTCGATTCAGAGATCATTACCATCTTTCTATGGACCATTTCGAACTCTTTTGTTCTCATCAGGAAAGCAACTGTAATGATGTTCTGAATCGAAAAATAAACACCTTTGCCGTTCATGCCAATTACAAAATATAATTAATTAACATTAAGACGCTATAGCGACCTCTATTAACAAAATGTCGAAACCAAAAGACTCCATTTTCAAACAAATAAATTTTAAAAAATAATAAAATCTTTGGATTTCTTAGTTCGGAAACAGATTCTCTCTTATAACTATTCCCATCCTTCTAAAAATTGCAAGGAATAAAGGGTGATGAATGTAGAGACATGGGGAGTCTACATAGTTGCACTCCACAACATATCAATTCACCGAGGTAAAGATCAACAAATCTGCTTCCTAGTACTCGATACGCGAGTAAAACCGTAGGAAGATAAAAGGCATTATATTTAATTTCGATTCAGAGATCATTACCATCTTTCTATGGACCATTTCGAACTCTTGTTCTCATCAGGAAAGCAACTGTAATGATGCTCTGGATCGAAAAATAAACACCTTTGCCATTCATGCCAATTACAAAATATAATTAACATTAAAACGCTATAGCGACCTCTATTAACAAAATGTCGAAACCAAATACTAAAAAACATTGACGTTAGAGAGGTCAGTCCAATGACTGGACCTCTAGTATGGAACAAACATGACATTCCGATAATATGCTACATACATACATACATACACTTTACATTTACAAACAATACATACCTATATCTAAAATAATATACAATAACTAGTCCAGAAAGCCACTGCGCATCCGCTAGGAAAAATATTCTAATTCGGATTTTTTGCACAATCTTACTCAAAAAGGACTCCTTTTAACAAATTTGCATGTTGCCAGGACCAAAAGGTGGTCAAAAATTTTTTAAACGTTTTTTTTTTTGTTTTTTTCCTAAAATTATTTTTTTTGCATGGAAAAAAGTTTTTTTAGGTTTTTTGGATCATTCCAAACAGAAAAGGTCTTTAGTGACTTTTCTCTAAAGTTGATAGTTTTTGACATATAAGCGATTAAAAATTGAAAAATTGCGAAATCGGCCATTTTTAACCCTCAAAAACTATATGAAAAACTGAAAATTTGAATGTTGCCAAGGTAGGTAGACATTCTTTAAACATCGATTGATGAAACCCCGAAGAGTTTTTTGCAATACAATATTCCAAAGTCCTTTGTTTTTTAATTGCTAATCAAGCGTGCGCGACACTATTTTCCACCGACAGTATGGTGCAAATGAAAGGAATAAATTCGTTATTTCCTAAACTGGCGACTTTAAAGAAAAATTCCGAAACAGGTCGATTTTTATTTTTAAGTTATGATATTGTGGCATATATGGTATACTAGTGACGTCATCCGTCTGGGCGTGATGACGTAATCGATGATTTTTTTAAATGAGAATAGGGGTCGTGTGGTAGCTCATTTGAAAGCTTCTTCAATTTTCTATTCAGTAATGTAAACATTTACACAATTATTTATACGGCGTGTCCTTCTACTTCTTTTTTTGTCAAATAATTTAATTTAATAAAAATTTTTTGGACACCCTGTATAAATAATTATGTAAATGTTTAGATTACTGAATATAGAATTAAAGAACCTTTCAAATGAGCTAGCACGTGACCCCTATTCTCATTTAAAAAAATCATCGATTACGTCATCACGCCCAGACGGATGACGTCACTAGTATACCATATATGCCACAATATCATAACTTAAAAATAAAAATCGACCTGTTTCGGGATTTTTCCTTAAAGTCGCCGGTTTAGGAAATAACGAATTTATTCCTTTCATTTGCACCATACTGTCGGTGGAAAATAGTGTCGCACACGCTTGATTAGCAATTAAAAAACAAAGGAGTTTGGAATATTGTATTGCAAAAAACTCTTCGGGGTTTCATCAATCGATGTTTAAAGAATGTCTATCTACCTTGGCAACATTCAAATTTTCAGTTTTTCATATAGTTTTTGAGGGTTAAAAATGGCCGATTTCGCAATTTTTCAATTTTTAATCGCTTATATGTCAAAAACTATCAACTTTAGAGAAAAGTCACTAAAGACCTTTTCTGTTTGGAATGATCCAAAAAACCTAAAAAAACTTTTTTCCATGCAAAAAAAATTATTTTAGGAAAAAAACAAAAAAAAAAACGTTTAAAAAATTTTTGACCACCTTTTGGTCCTGGCAACGTGCAAATTTGTTAAAAGGAGTCCTTTTTGAGTAAGATTGTGCAAAAAATCCGAATTAGAATATTTTTCCTAGCGGATCCGCAGTGGCTTTCTGGACTAAACAGTGAGTTAGAAAACTTATCTATAAATCAGATCCAGTGGATTTTTACGTTTTAGCCTGTGAGTTTGTTGATTGTTATCAAGCAAGTTTATTGCCAGGGCATTTGGATGGCTTTCTAGGCCTTTTATGTACCGAACACTGCACTGAACTATCACTTCACTGGTCGTAGGTATTTCTAGATCACAATAAATGTCTTTGTTTGACACGAGAAAAAAGCCGTCGCTCACCTCAACGGTTCGGAAGCGATGCCTTTTATCAACTTTAATTGTTTATTAATTTACAGCACTGAAAAACTGAGTGTAATCACGGAGAGCCAACACGTCCGTTTTGTTTCGATGCTAGATACTTACTGAATATCATCATTATTATACGGGGGTCTATTTATTTCTGATTTTACTCCCATCTCTTTCTCTATGAAGTTCTCTACTCCATATTTTAGTTGCTCTGCTTCCGTTGTGTCTATTGGTAAACCTCTCAGTATTAGGTTATTTTTCTTCTTTTCTTTCTGACATGCTTCCAAGGTTATTTCTATTTTATCTATTTTTTGTTCCATTGTAGCCATTTTCTTCTTTAGATTTTCATTTTCTCTTATTATTTCTTTCATTTGTAATTTGTATTCACTATTCTCCTTTCTTATTTCTTTTAGCTCCTTAATCATATTTCCCATTGTATTTTTTATATCTTCCAGGTCCTTGTTTTTCTTTTTATTATCGCTTGCTAATTTTATTATTATCCATCATTTCGTTCTGGCTGCTTGTTTCATTCGTTGATGGTTTCGATCTGTCTGCTGTTCGGTTCACTTTTCTGCTCCTGCTAAATATGTCCAACTCCTCTTTGCTTTTCCTTTTGCCGTCTTCAGTAATACTATCATTACCTTCCGCCATCTTTCTTCTTATTTAAATCATTAAAATATTTGTAACGGTTAAGGATCGCGAAAAGAACCGCACCCACCTCAACAGTTCAAGCTTAGAACTTTTCGATCCTTATCAGTTTTGACTTCGACCGCTCGTATTAATAATATAAATACAATCAATATTGAACTAATAAATAAATACAGCTTTTATAAATTCTGTACAGTTTTACTGAAACCTGAATAACCGACCTATTGTTTTTGTTGATAAATGTTTATCGTTCTTAATTGCCCGTCCAGCGCAAAAAGTTTACAGGTAAAAGGGGGAGAAGTGTACTTTTGAAGTGTGTAAAATTAATAATTCTTAGCTGAGCGCTTTCGGCTTATAAAGCCATCTTCGGAGCTATGCTACAATAAAAGATCTCTAATGAATAATTGATCTTAGAATTCAAAGTTTAACTTAGTCAAAAAGGTCAAAATACCACTATGAAGAGAGATGGGTTCCATTTATGATATGAAATACTTCTGTTTCTTATGTAGTTTTTTATTGGTTGGAAAAAACCTTGTCTGTCTGTTTAAAAAATTGTTCAATTTGCTGCTGGTTATTTTTGTATCCAGAAAAGTTAAACATCAAGAACGAGCACAAAGGACTTTCACACGAAAATTACATTATATATAAAACGAATATTTGATCATGGTAAGGTCAAAAAGACCTTACCATTTGAATACTGCGGTGTCAGATAGCAGAATGGTCGCCTCGCATGGAGGATTTTTAATGACAGTCGATGTAGACAGGGTGTGCTCGTTAAGGTGTCTTCACATTTTCTCATATAAAGTGACAGTTGACATATGACATTTTTAGCAATTGGATTGAACAACTTTTCAACAAAGTCTGTAGTTACATAAATCTGGTTTTTTAAAAAATAATGAAATACATATTGAAAAGAGACTTAAGGTCTAGGATAAACCAATTGACAAGTTATCCTTCACAAACCAAACTCGAATCGGTTTTGAAAATTAATACATGATGTAAAGAAACTTGATGGTGAAGTTTTTTAGGAAGATGGGAAATAAATTAACAACGAATTGTGTGAAATGTGATTTTTAAAGAATAAACTGTCAAATGATTTATTACAAATATTGTTTTAAATGATGCTTTAGTAAAGAATTAAAAAATTTAAAAAAATTTTTTTTTGATTGCATGAGGTCAAACTTCTTCCTCCAGAGTCTCCCACAAGAGTCTGAACAAAGGTTTATAGTTGTAATTAAGATTGATTTGTGTATTCAAGCAAAAATCAGGATTAAGTTTCATTTCTTTAGTTAAAAAATCCTCCATGCGAGGCGACCATTCTGCTATCTGACACCGCAGTATTCAAATGGTAAGGTCTTTTTGACCTTACCATGATCAAATATTCGTTTTATATATAATGTAATTTTCGTGTGAAAGTCCTTTGTGCTCGTTCTTGATGTTTAACTTTTCTGGATACAACAATAACCAGCAGCAAATTGAACAATTTTTTAAACAGACAGACAAGGTTTTTTCCAACCAATAAAAAACTACATAAGAAACAGAAGTATTTCATATCATAAATGGAACCCATCTCTCTTATAGTGGTATTTTGACCTTTTTGACGTAAGTTAAACTTTGAATTCTAAGATCAATTATTCATTAGAGATCTTTTATTGTAGCATAGCTTAGAAGATGGCTTTATAAGCCGAAAGCGCTCAGCTAAGAATTATAAATTTTACACACTTCAAAAGTACACTTCTCCCCCTTTTACCTGTTGTCATAAGTGTGTACAAAACTTTTTCAGTCTTTACATTTGCAAAAAGTTTAGCCCAAATAAACGTTTCAGAATCTTTAAACTTTTATTCATACGGCGATTAAAACTAACTATTAATTTATTAACACAGTTCAAAAGAGATAACTGAGTATTTACTTACATGAAGATCCTTTTTAGTTACACTTTGCACTATTTTTGTATGCAGATTACACTCGAAATCGCCCAAAATTGGAATTTAATTTCGGAGCGAAACTACACACGTCCAACTAGTACGATTGCCAGAACCGGACCAAGTGATATTAAACGATACGTAATTTTATAAAATTTTGGTTAATCGGTTTTCCCTCACGTGTAGTATATTTGTCATCATTTTTGCATTTAAATTTCAGAGGTGATAATGTTGAAGAAGCTTTCCTCGAAACAGCAAAGAAGATATACCAGAGCATCCAAGATGGGCGCTTGGATCTGAATGAATCTGGTTACCAATGCACAAAACCTGTTCTCTATAATTTGTCCAGCGACCTTCAGGCAAATAAAGACAACTGCGCCTGCTAATTTTAGTTGAAACTTTTAAAGTATACATAGAATCTCTTCGATTCTGACTTTTTAATTTACTAATGGAAATTTTGCAACGCTCTACTTTTCATAATATCATTTTTTTTGAGACGTTTATTCAGCAATCTGTTAGTTATATACATTCTAACAATATGCGTCTTTGGGGTTCGAAGTAAAAAAAATTGACGTTAGGGAGTTCAGTCCAATGACTGGACCTATAGTATGGAACACACATTGTATGGACATTCTGATAATATGCTACATACATACATACATTTTACATTTACAAACAATACATATATCTAAAATATTTATACAATTACAGTGAGTAGAAAACTTATCTATAAATCAGGTCCACTGGATTTTTACGTTTTAGTCTGTGAGTTTGTTGACTGTTATCAAGCAAGTTTATTGCCTGGGCATTACGATGGCTTTCTAGGCGTTTTATGTACCGAACACTGCACTGAACTATCACTTCACTGATCGTAGGTATTTCTGGATCACAATAAATGTTTTTGTTTGACACGAACCATAGTGCGTGTGTTATAGAGAGTAACACTTTAGATTGAAATCTTTCCATTATGGATAGGTTGGATTTTGCTGCTGTACCCCATACCTGGATCCCATAGATCCAGACCGGTTTGAGTATTGTATTGTATACCGTTTGTTATCGTATAGACAACTTCGATGTTCTGCCCAGTATCAAATAATGTTTACGAAATTTTAAGTTTAACTGTTAGCGCTTTTTCCATATATGGGTTCTCCATGTCAAAGTTTTGTCCAAGTACATTCCAAGGTATTTAACGCTTTCGACTTGTAGAATTGCTTTGTTATTTTTTTCTATATTAGGCGATATTTTGCGACATTTTGTAAATATGATATGTTGTGATTTTGTTTCATTGATCTTTATGCGCCATTTCTTTGTCCACTTTTCAATATACCTAATATGCCTTTGAAGAAATTCGGTAGATGTTGCGGGATTTTCATCTATTGCGGGATTTACCTCGAGCACGCAAATATTTGCAACGAACAGCTGGTTCGACACTACCTTGAGGGACTCCAGATCGTATAGGGTAGATTTTTGATGTATCTGCGTCATGCTTGACACGGTAGTATCTTCCTTCTAAATATGATTTCAGTATAGTAAACATTGACTCAAGAACGTTCATGTTTATTTTGAAGAGCAACCCTTCGTACCAGACTTTATCAAACGCCCCACTGACGTCAAGAAAAAGTGTTTTTTTTTTCAAAAGTTTTATTAACTATGCCAAAGACTCGATGAACTTGTTCTATTGTTGAATGCTTCTCTCTGAAACCAAATTGCTGATCCAGGAAAAGATTATTATCAGTTATTATTTTCATAAGTCTTGTCGCTAATAGCTTCTCAAATAGTTTAGCTAGTACCGGTAAGAGACTAATAAGACGATAAGAGGTATGTTATTGAGGTGGTTACCAGGTTTATGGATCATTATTATATCAGCAAATTTCCATTGCGTTGGTACAATTTTGAGCCGTAATGCGACGTTGAAAAGTTGTGTTATCATAACTATACCTTTATCTGGTAACTCTTTTTGTTCCTGTTATTAGGTCATAGCCTGGAGCTTTTTTGGTTTTTAATCTATATTTAATAGTATTTTTACGTCTCGTTTTGTTACTGGTTTAATTTGCTCACTTGGCTGTTGGATTGTTGCTCGACTTTCATAGATAGCTTCATCTTCTTCAACACTCACAGAGGGTAGAGGTTGAAAAACTTCTTCAAGATATTTTCCAAATGCCTCTGCTTTTTCTTGATCAGTTCTCGACCATGAGCCATCTGAATTTCTTAATGCTGGTATGTGTTTGTTGGGCTGTTTTAATTTCCTGGTGGCCTTCCAAAGTGAACAATCGGCATCTGCTGTTGATGTTAAATTTTGAAGGTAATTTTCGACGTAGGAGTATTTGTGCTGTAGTATTGTATTGTTCAGCTGTCTTGCGGCTCTATTGTAGTTTATTTTGTCTTGATGCTGCCTTGTGTTGCTGCCTTGTGATTTACCATATCTTTCGTATGTCCAGTTGCACCAACAAATAAACGATTGATTTTTTAAAAAAAGACTAAGTTTTCACTCTAATGGCATATAACATATCCCACCAGAATGAAAACAATGGGAACCTTCTCTGGTTACACCTCCGAGGCTTCTACAATTTGCAAGCCATACGGATGCTGAGACTAAGGAAGATGAGGGAATTCTACAATTTACAATTCACGTCACATCTGCTCAGCGCGGTAAAGTTCCAACGAGACTGGTTCCCTTCATACTCCACACAGAGTAAATGTAAATCAAAAATGAATAACCATTCTCAATTTCGTTGCAAAACGAAAATACAGCCGAACCATATTCCAGTCCAATCAGAGAGTGCTGCAAGCACCTCTACCGGTTTCGAAACTTATTAGTCTCTCATCAGGAGGCACATATGCTGCTCTCCCTGATCCAACCAAAACAAACCCCAGCGTGCAGTCCCGAATTGCAACGAACGAAATGGCATAGATGCCCTAGCGGCAACTGCTAGCAAAAGACTAAGTTTTCACTCTAATGGCATATAACATATCCCACCAGAATGAAAACAATGGGAACCTTCTCTGGTTACACCTCCGAGGCTTCTACAATTTGCAAGCCATACGGATGCTGAGACTAAGGAAGATGAGGGAATTCTACAATTTACAATTCACGTCACATCTGCTCAGCGCGGTAAAGTTCCAACGAGACTGGTTCCCTTCATACTCCACACAGAGTAAATGTAAATCAAAAATGAATAACCATTCTCAATTTCGTTGCAAAACGAAAATACAGCCGAACCATATTCCAGTCCAATCAGAGAGTGCTGCAAGCACCTCTACCGGTTTCGAAACTTATTAGTCTCTCATCAGGAGGCACATATGCTGCTCTCCCTGATCCAACCAAAACAAACCCCAGCGTGCAGTCCCGAATTGCAACGAACGAAATGGCATAGATGCCCTAGCGGCAACTGCTAGCAAAAGACTAAGTTTTCACTCTAATGGCATATAACATATCCCACCAGAATGAAAACAATGGGAACCTTCCCTATTGTTTTCATTCTGGTGGGATATGTTATATGCCATTAGAGTGAAAACTTAGTCTTTTGCTAGCAGTTGCCGCTAGGGCATCTATGCCATTTCGTTCGTTGCAATTCGGGACTGCACGCTGGGGTTTGTTTTGGTTGGATCAGGGAGAGCAGCATATGTGCCTCCTGATGAGAGACTAATAAGTTTCGAAACCGGTAGAGGTGCTTGCAGCACTCTCTGATTGGACTGGAATATGGTTCGGCTGTATTTTCGTTTTGCAACGAAATTGAGAATGGTTATTCATTTTTGATTTACATTTACTCTGTGTGGAGTATGAAGGGAACCAGTCTCGTTGGAACTTTACCGCGCTGAGCAGATGTGACGTGAATTGTAAATTGTAGAATTCCCTCATCTTCCTTAGTCTCAGCATCCGTATGGCTTGCAAATTGTAGAAGCCTCGGAGGTGTAACCAGAGAAGGTTCCCATTGTTTTCATTCTGGTGGGATATGTTATATGCCATTAGAGTGAAAACTTAGTCTTTTGCTAGCAGTTGCCGCTAGGGCATCTATGCCATTTCGTTCGTTGCAATTCGGGACTGCACGCTGGGGTTTGTTTTGGTTGGATCAGGGAGAGCAGCATATGTGCCTCCTGATGAGAGACTAATAAGTTTCGAAACCGGTAGAGGTGCTTGCAGCACTCTCTGATTGGACTGGAATATGGTTCGGCTGTATTTTCGTTTTGCAACGAAATTGAGAATGGTTATTCATTTTTGATTTACATTTACTCTGTGTGGAGTATGAAGGGAACCAGTCTCGTTGGAACTTTACCGCGCTGAGCAGATGTGACGTGAATTGTAAATTGTAGAATTCCCTCATCTTCCTTAGTCTCAGCATCCGTATGGCTTGCAAATTGTAGAAGCCTCGGAGGTGTAACCAGAGAAGGTTCCCATTGTTTTCATTCTGGTGGGATATGTTATATGCCATTAGAGTGAAAACTTAGTCTTTTGCTAGCAGTTGCCGCTAGGGCATCTATGCCATTTCGTTCGTTGCAATTCGGGACTGCACGCTGGGGTTTGTTTTGGTTGGATCAGGGAGAGCAGCATATGTGCCTCCTGATGAGAGACTAATAAGTTTCGAAACCGGTAGAGGTGCTTGCAGCACTCTCTGATTGGACTGGAATATGGTTCGGCTGTATTTTCGTTTTGCAACGAAATTGAGAATGGTTATTCATTTTTGATTGATTTTTTATTTGGATTGCCCGTTTATTTTAAAATATAATAATTGTCAAAAACTCAACTGATTCCAGTCGGTTTTATGATTGTGAAGTTTTGCTGGAGGTTCCTTCTCAACAAATCTTGAATTTAGCGTCGCTATTACGGGGTTATGGTCTGAAGCAATTTCATAATTTGGTACAATATTTAGATAGCCTTCTCCAAATCCTTTGCTTACAAAGAAGTCAAGACAGTCCGGAAGTCTACTAAGTCAGGGGGCCAGTAAGTAGGTGTAACTAGATAAGTGTTTGATATGTAGTTCCTGGATCACTTGAGAGAGGATTCTACCTCTACCTGGTGGAGAAAGTCGAGAGCCCCAACTTACATGTTTTGCATTATAGCCAGCACCGGCAAGAAATCTATTACCTAGTGAATTAAAATAATTAGTAAATAATTCTTTATTCGGTGGATAGTTTGGTGGCAGATATGCTGCAGATATTGCTATTTGTCCAAGCCAATCTTCTATGATAATTGATAGTACTTGTTTGCTGGTCCAAGTGATTGCAGAACCGGACCAAGTGATAATAAACGATACGTAATTTTATAAAATTTTGGTCTATCCCTTTTCTCTCACGTGTAGTATATTTGTGATCATTTTTGTATTTAAATTTCAGAGGTGATAATGTTGAAGAAGCTTTCCTCGAAACAGCAAAGAAGATATACCAGAGCATCCAAGACGGACGATTGGATCTGAACGCCGCCGAATCAGGTGTTCAACACAAACCTTCACAACCTGGTCGCAATAATTTGTCCAGCGACCCTCAGGCGAATAAAGACAACTGCGCCTGCTAGTTTTATTTGAAACTTTTTAAATATACATAGAATCTCTTCGATTCTGACTTTTTAATTTACTAATGCAAATTTGGCAAAGCTCTGCGTTTCATAATACCATTAATATCATCATTATTATACGAAGTTCACTCGTAAACAAAGGTTCACTACGCCGCTGAGAAAGAATGAGACGTGCTGGGAGAAATCTGGCAACACTGCCTTACGCATAACTCTCCCTCTCTCTCACCCCCCCACCACTCAGGCCTCGCTGCATTGCTCAGTGCCGCAGGCTTGCCATGTCTAGGGATTTTCCCCGAATCTAGGGATTTTTTGGAGCTTTCGGAGCTCTGGAGGGATTTTTTTTAAATCTAGTGATTTATTAAACTGTGCTAGCGCCAATTTTCTGTTGTTATTTAAATACCTTTTTGTGAATTATTATTGTTATTGTTATTATTTATTGTTCCCTGACATAAATATTCCTAAGTAATCATTAAAACATTACTTAATCAATGATTAAAGTGGATTAAACATAGTGTTTAATAGGTTATAAATTAAATTGACAGCTGTCATCTGTCAATTTCTTCTTTTTTAAAGGCAAAATTAACTAATTTAGGGATTTCTAGGGGAAATTGAAGCTCCCGTCTAGGGATATTCTGAAATTTCATCTGGCAACCCTGCAGTGCCGGCTTAGCAGCCTTTGAAGATGGAGCTCCCGATCGCTGTTACCGCCAGATGCAAAATTCGTGACGTGGTACGTTTTTTAAATGCAACAATGTGAAGAACAAGGAAGAATTTTTGTATTCCATTGTTATCACGTGAATGGCGCTAACAGTGATCGGGAGCTCCATCTTCGAAGGCTGCTGAGCCGGCACTGAGCAATGCAGCGAGGCCTGATTGGTGGGGGAGAGAGAGGGAGAGTTGATGGGCAAGGCAGTGTTGCCAGATTTCTCCCACCACGTCGCATTCGTTCTCAGCGGCGTAGGGAACTTTTTGTTACGAATGATCCTCGTAAATCAATATTGAAATATATACGTAAATAATATATACAGATCTAAAAAGAC
Organism: Diabrotica virgifera virgifera; assembly: GCF_917563875.1. NCBI lineage: Eukaryota > Metazoa > Arthropoda > Insecta > Coleoptera > Chrysomelidae > Diabrotica > Diabrotica virgifera. The sequence continues at coordinate 33,899,553 of NC_065450.1, read as the reverse complement.
AAATATGTACCTACATTTTAATATGTAACTGAGTTTGAATGAGTTTTTCGAAAACAAAACATTGTAAATAAAACAAATCTCGTTACATATCATTTTCCTTGAATTTACAGACAGAAGTCGGGATTAACGAGGTATTTTTAGCACAACGTTTACATAACGGTGACTTATTGGATTACAACAGTGATGACGTTGAGTTTCAGTTGTATTTCTTGAACTGTCATCTGCCATTTGTCATTAAATTGGTCTGGAACTTGCTTCCTTTTGAGTTCTTCTTCGGATGCAAATCCACTAATGGCTGTTAGCGATCACATTTTCCATTAACTCTTGTCGTTAATCCCTGTCCATTGCCTTATGTTTCGGACAGGACATTTTCTTGCGTCCTATTCCTCTCTTGCCTTCAATTTTACCCTCGATTATAAGTTGAAGGAACTGGTATTTTTCGTTTCGCATGATGTGACCCAGATACGCCGTTTTCCTTTTCTTGATGGTTTTGAAAAGTTGGCGTTCTTTGTTGATTCTTTTAAGAACATCTACATTTGTGACTTTCGCCGTCCATGGTATATTTAGGATACGGCGATAAAGCCACATTTCGAAGGCTTTTCAGCCCTCTACGTCATATAGCAGCACCGACCTTACGTACACTTAGTAAATCTTAGTCTCAGTTGAATATCGAACTCTGAACAGATCAGTACCTTCCTGAATTTTAGGAAAGCTTGTGGAACCTTTTGAATTAGAATCTTAGAAATTATATCCTTAATAAGTTTATAATATTTCTGTCACTACAAATTTTACTTTTTTTTTACAAAAAGTTTCGTGTAGAACACTGGCCGTGATACTTCTAAAACTTACGCATAATATTATGGTCTTTTCTAGCCTTTCTTTCTAGATGAGCTATCTTGATTACAATCAGTTGATTGTAATCAATTATGTTAATTATCATTATGATAATTAACATAATTGGTTGATTAATTAATTATTAGTTGACAACAATTATTAACATAATTGATTAACTAATCAATTAATCTCATAATTGTAATCCATTATGTTTTCAGCAACCCAGTCAAAGTTGACATGGACAGTTGGTGACAGTAATTAAATATTTGATAATGATCAGTTGGTTCCATTTTTGGCCCTGAGGGCCTGAGGGCCTGTTGTTCGAACGCTAATCAAGAAGTTGATTATAATTAAGTCCCCTTAACAACCATCAAATAACAACACCCCTCATTCGTACGTCAATCAGTTGATTATAATCAATTATGTTAGTTATCATTATGATAATTAACATAATTGATTGATTAATTAATTATTAATTAACATAACAATTATTAACATAATTGATTAATTATCTCATAATTGTAATCAATTATGTTTTCAGTAACCCAAACAAAGTTGACATTGACAGTTGGTGACAGTAATTAAATATTTGATAATGATCAGTTGATTCCATTTTTGATTAGCGTTCGAACAACTGACCCTAATTACGATCCAACAATATTTTTCTGGGTTGATCAATCAATATCTAGACTCTTATTGTTTCTATTAATCATATCAATGAAATAATTCAGTTCCTAACATAAAATATAAATCTGTGCTTTGAACTTGTGCTACAATCGTTCCTAGATAAGACAAGTTAAACTGCATATTTTGTAAATGACCTTGTCAATTGTTTTTAAAATTATTTATTTTAATATCAAGTTAGAAAAAATACTTCCTTTTTTATTATGTTTAATTTATAAAACGTTAAATTTTTTACAACATGTTTGGATAATAACATTTACTGCGTACAGAGTGTCTCAAAATTGTCGCGTTTTTTGGGATAAAATCAGAGGGCATCGATTCTTGTTTTAATTATAAATCTATAAACGTTCTATAACATATTTTCATGTGCTTAGCAGAAAGATAATCTAGCGGATTGAGATTTGTGGATCAGTGTGGTTCATTCAGAAAATTTCTGTTTTTGCATGTTTCAGCTTCAACTTGGTATTGTCACACTCTTATTCATATCACTCGGTATAATTAAAAGTGTCTCGCACCTGATACTGTCAGGTACAGCTAAGAATCAAAGAATTGCAACACAGTAGAATACATACACAAAAACATGATAAACTGTCAGTATGGCAGAACGATTAATATATTTTCAATATCGATGTAAGAACCAACGGTAAAAAATATTCCTTACATTATGAATAACTCGATAAGAGGAAAATTACCTTGATTAGACCACAAATGTAAGGCCTTCAATTTTGAGCCATTCTTTCTGGAAGTATCAAAATAAAATTGTCCCTGTGTAAGTACAACTGAGTACAGTAGAGCGTCGATAATCCGAACTAATTGGTACAGGGGTAGTTTGGATTATCAAATTGTTCGGATTATCGAACATATGTTCAAAATACGTTTTAGTTACAAGCAATAAAACACCTGCATAATAAACAAATATATTGTATGTATTTCTGCATAAACAAAACAAAAATCCGCGGTCATATTTTACCCATATTGTCATATTTAACCAAAAAATTCGGTCCGCGATCATATTTTTTAATTTTATAATTTTTTTGCGTTCCGATTAGCGATCGTTCGGATTACCAGGGTTCGGATCATCGACGCTCTACTGTACATCTAACAGTCAACTTTTAATATTGTCTCATTTAAAACTGTTGGTATTTTTCCATCACCTTCAACATTAAGTCGGGCAGTGCCTACCTCGGCTTAAGAAACAGGTAGGTCTTTTAAAAATATCCCAAGTCGGCGCAAAGATTAAAACTGCCCGATATAAAACATACCAGCTCGGCTCATGGGAGCCGATGTTCACACACTAATAACAATTTTCGTCTTTGCCTAAACATTTCACTTATGGGCTTTAAAGATGTCATTATACTCTATTTTGTCTAAATACTGAATAGTAGTTATTGAAAGATAAATTGATTCCACTACGACGTGTCGAGCGAGTAAAATCGTTCTGTATTTTGTAGTGCTTTCTAAAACATAGTGCAAGAACTGTGAGATTAGTGTACCTTCAACTAGAAATAGATGTATGTATAAAGTATAAATCACTCATTATTAGTTGAGGTTTATTTTTTGTTTCAAGAAGAAAAATTTAAACAAGATTGCCTTAAAATCGGCATTCTATTTTTATTTTAAAATTGATTAAAAGCTGAACCTTTACCATAATACAAATAAGTTAACTTTGGTATATCAAGATAAAAACGTAATTGCTTTTGACTATATGAGCAGTGGTGTAGCAGATACCGAAACAGTCAATATGTCTCAAACATCTAACCAAAATTTATCCTATGTATCAGTAGCGAAATCGATTCCACGTCCAACATTTCCAACCAAGAGAAATTGTTTCTTAAATTCGCAAAAAAACCAAAAATTCTGTACAATGTTAAAAGAAGGGGTATTGAGGGTAGGAAGTTTTTCTATAGGCCTATTCACGCTGTATACCCCTAACGTACCCAGAGGGAGAACGCCTGCGCATTACAAAATTGGACGTTCAATAAAGTCGAATATTTCCCTGCGAAAATCTAATAAGCAGGTGATCTCCCTTTGAATAGGCCTTATGTTAATAAGAATAATTTCCCCTAATCTATAATTCCAAGATAAAATTATTATTATACCTACTAATGGGGTACTAATACCTACCTGTTAATCTTCGAGCCGACCTGGGGGGTTTTTAAAATGTACCTGGGGTATCATAAAGGACTAAAGGATTATAGTGAGCCGAGATGGGAATACCCCATTAAGTCATGCCTGAAAGCACACATTGATCGAACATCTTCTTTTTCAAATAATTTGGCATGTTGCTCTTGAAGATATCTGATAGAGCTGCATATGCGGCCCATGCTAATGTGATTATTCTGTACAGTTTGATTGTCGCTGGCAATTTAGATTTCATGACCTAAATATTTATATTTTTGAACGAATACATACCATCAGTCGTTTCAGTCGACTTTTGGATTTTCGCTTGGTACCAGATTTGTTATGTATTGTTTCTGTCCAAAATTTATGTTCAAACCAATTCCTTACAGACGGCATCTAACTCCGTAAGCATAGTTCCAATCTCTTTTAAGTTATCTATTAGCAGAACTATGTCGTCTGCGAATCGTAGATGGGAGAGTATTTCGTTGTCGACCTTGATTCCTTCGTGTCCAACTCCAATTGTTGGAAACACCTCAGGCCAAGCAAAATTCCACAATCATATTATGACTATGTTTTAAAAATGAAAGGATCCAATTCATAAATCCATCTATGTGATTTTTTATAATAAAACTGGTGGTTTGTTTGTTTAGTATTCTTCTTCATTCAGACATCATGTTTACAAGTTCCTGAAACCTCTCTCTATCTTTCGACCAATCCATCTCTTTCCCTCCACTTTTCCTTGTATTATAAGGCGATGTAGATGGTGTTTAGGTCCTCTAATTATATGGCCAAAGTATTCTGTTTTTCTTCTCTTTATGATGTTTGTGGTTTCTGAACATTTTCATTGGAAGTGTGCGAAACCCACGATATCTTTAGGATTCGTCGATAGCACCACAATTCGAATGCTTCTAATTTATTTAGCATTGTGGTTTTTAACGTCCATGTCTCACAACCATACAATAATGTAGACCACACGTAACATTTTAGGACCTTCTTACGTATGTTCATCGACAGGCTTCGGTTACATAAAACTGGTTTCCAGGTTATAAAATCCTTACGTGATATTTCAATCCTGGTTATTATCTCTTCATCACAATCGCAATTAACATTTAACAAACTGCCAAGGTATTTAAAATGGTTTAACCGTTCTATCTCTTCGCCATCAAGAGAAAGCACGCCTTGATCTACATTTATCTTTCCAACTGCCATCCCCTGTGTCGTTCTGCTTTTAGTATTACTGAATTGAATTATTGAATTCTTTGGTAATTTTGAAGTAATTAATTTACAAATATTTTTATGTTATTGTTAGACTCACGTGTTTTATGTAAATTTACTAGAATGTAACGAAATCATTCGATAGCATGGTACTTTTATCTATTTATGATAATTTATCGCAATAACTAATTAAACATGTTTAATAGTCTGATAAAGGCTATTTATGTTTACAGTATTATTGTCAATTTTAAATGCGATGCAGAAAAAAGTCTCCATCATTTTAATGTGTAATCCTTTCCAACGTAATTTCTTGAAGACATTTTTTGATCTTAATTAAAATTTATTAGAATTATGTTTTGCTGTCCACGAGAAAGGAAGATTGCCTGGGAAATTAATCATACAAAGTTGTTACGATCCTTTGGTAACAACTTTATGTACGAAACCCTCGAGAGTTTTTATAAGTACCAGTCAAAAGTCCGCCCCCCCCCCCTCGTATGTTTTGAACGATTATACTTATAATAGTGAAATAGCGACGCAGAAATCTAGAAGAAAACCAACGGCTATTGACCATAGCAGAATAAGACAAAACGCAGAAGAATATAGACAGACTTTAAGGGAAAACTATAATCAACAAGTAGCAAAGGAAGAGTCAGAAATTAATAAGATCAATGAAGAAATGAAAGAAAAACTCTTGGAAGCGGGAATGAAAACTGCCAAAAAACTAACAACAAAAGAAAATAGATTAAGTAGCGGGACAGTTAAAGTAATGGAAAGTAGACGAAAACTAATAAGCGAAAACAAAATAAACACAGTAGAATACGTAGAACTAAACAAACTTATTAGAAGAAAAACCAGAGAGGATCTAAGAAAACACACTGAAAATGAAATCGAGAAAGTAATTGAGAGAAATAAGGGCCTAAAATGCTTACGACCAAATTTAGGGAAACCACTACTCATTTCAATAAAGGATGAAGCAGGACGGGAAGAGAGGAGAAAAGATAAGATATCAGAAGAAGTAGAAAGGTTTTATAAAGAACTATACACCTCAAAGAAAGACGCAAACTTCAACACTCAGGAATATATCAAGAAAACAATCACGAATGTAAACTCAGAAACACTACCAAAAATAGAAAATTATGAAATAGAAGCAGCACTATCACAATTAAAGAACAACAAAGCACCAGGACCAGATGGAATCCTTGCTGAAATGTTGAAAGAAGGGAAAGAAGAAATCTTACAAACATTAAGAAATCTGTTTAATCAGTGTCTACATAAAGGAGAAATACCCGACGAATGGAACGAAAGTCTTACAATCCTGCTATTTAAGAAAGGCGACAGAAAGGACATAAAAAATTACAGACCCATCTCACTGCTGTCGCAAACGTATAAACTATTCATGAGGATTATCAACAACAGACTAATACACAAATTGGACTCGTATCAACCCGTAGAGCAGGCAGGATTCCGAAAGGGATATAGCACCACTGACCATCTTCTAACAGTTAGGACACTAATAGAAAAAGCTAACGAATACCATATAGATCTGCACTTAGCGTTCGTTGACTACGAAAAAGCATTTGACAGCGTGGAAATGTGGGCAATAGAAAAAGCTATAAACAACTGTCGAATAGATTACAGATACAGAATGCTAATACATAATATATATAAGAAAGCAACAATGACAGTACAATTGGAAGAAACCACAAAACCCATACCAATTAACAGAGGAGTGCGACAGGGAGATGTTATTTCTCCTAAACTATTTACATTAGCACTGGAAGATGTTTTCAAAACAATGGAATGGACAAACATGGGAATAAACATAAATGGAAAGAAACTAAACCACCTAAGATATGCAGACGATGTAGTAGTCATAGCATCAAGTTTTGAAGAACTACAAACCATGCTAACCGAACTAGCAAATGAATCCGAACAAATAGGTCTAAAAATGAATTTTGCCAAAACAAAAACAATGACAAACACACAAGACAATAGAAACGTAATACTAAACGACACCACAATAGAAGCGGTTAATGATTATATATATTTGGGACAGATTATAAAAATAAATAAGGAAAACCAAACAGCGGAGGTAAAAAGAAGGGTCAGATTAGCCTGGGCAGGATTTGGAAAATTAAAATGGGTCCTAAAGAATAAAAAAATACAACAATACTTAAAAACAAGAGTGTTTGACCAGTGCATACTCCCAATTCTCACATACGCATGCCAAACATGGATCTTGACCAAGGCAAACATGGATAAAATAATAAAGACACAAAGAGCCATGGAGAGAGCAATGTTAGGAGTAAAATTGACAGACAAAAAGCAAAACAACTGGGTCAGAAATAGAACAAAAGTCAAAGACGCAGGTCAACATATAACCAGGCTAAAATGGAGCTTCGCAGGTCATAACGCTAGACAAACGGACAATAGGTGGAATAGCACGATACAACAATGGAGACCATGGACAGGAAAGAGAGCAACAGGACGACCCCAGATGAGATGGGGAGGCGACATTAAAAAGATAGGAGGAACGCACTGGAAACAGAAAGCACTAAACAGAAGCGAATGGAGGAAACTGGGGGAAGCCTATGTTCAGAATTGGACGAATTAAAGGGCAAAAGAAGAAGAAGAAGTGAAATTTTGAGGGAGGAAATAAACGAACCTATGCAAAGGGACCTTTTGGCAAGTGATACCTGGTTTTAATGTATATGATTAATTTTGTTTTACTTTTATTATGTATCTAACGTGAAATTCTCACTGGGATTGCAGTACGGTTATTAGTAATATTATTTGTAACAAAACTTCATATGTAACTATATTTGAAAAAAAAAATAGAATTACTTAGATATAGATATGTACTCAAATGAGTACACTGGTTACTCCAGCGCCTTAATAAATAACGTAACAGAAAAATTAATTTAAATGAAATATTTTGAAAACAGTCACTCTCAATACAAAGAGTTATATTACACTTTTCACAACTCCATCTGGCTCTTTGATGATGCTGAGCACACCTTAATTATTGTTTTATAAGTTTTTTTGGAAAGTGTCATCCTTCATGTTTTCTAACGGTAAGCAGAATATTTTCGGAAGGTCTACATTTCATAAACATTGATTTGGCATTACAACCTAAATAAACTTCATTTAAGTCTTATAATTCATGTTTAACGATTTCAAACCCCCTCATTCCACTATGATGTTTCACCAATTTGTACACGTTTTTGTCCATTGCGGGCCTAAACACTTTTGCTCTCGTAATCTTTTTAACCTCAGTGCCAAAGGTACATCTTCGAAGTCGTTATATGAAGTTGGTCTGAAGCTATTTCCTTGTGACATTTTTATAGTCAACTATTTTTAATGGGAATAAGCCACAATTTTACCAAAAAAATGATATTAACGTTTCGAAGCCCAAATCGGGTTTCGTTGTCAAAATACAAAATACTACAAAAATAAACAAAAATGTTGTTGCTAAGTAAAAAAATTCTTCTAATAATTTATTTAATCTGACTCATTTATATTGGCAATTCAGACGTATATTATACATTTTAAAGTAAAAGATTTTAATATGAAGAGCAATGAACCCTAATTTCTCCTAAGTCTTTAGGTAGTGTCAAATTGCCGTCATAAGGTTATCATCCCCAATGTCTTCCTCATCAGTTAGCATATCTGGGTCTGGAGATATAATAACAATATCCACCTCAGACCGCGAATTAGAAGCACGAATATCTTCTAAGGGTGAAGGTAAACCTTCGTATTTCTTTTCATAGAAATTTCGAACCAATACTCTCAAAATCATCTACAGATGCCATATCTGTAACAAAATTATAAAATATCAAATATACTCCCATGCGCCCATTGTACTCATATGAGTACACCTAAATTTAACAACAAATAAATCACGTTATAATTAAAATTCTGAAAAAGTAATCACTTAAGCCCTTTACTAAACTTATTATAAACTATCGTAAACCATTTGATGATAAAAAGAAGTGAATGAGAGAAACTTACTGGAAATTTACGAAGTTGATGTCGAGAAAATACAAAACGTACGTGTTGACTTCATAATCAATAAATCAAAACTAACAAACCAGCTGAATCATTCAACGAAATCTGTTAAGGTTGTCGTCTTAGGAGTATTTAGTTTCCTGTAATTACGAAGAATTGCAACTATTTTACTGTATATGGCACTAGTATATCAAAATAGCAGCTGTACTTAAATGAGTACAGTGGGCGCTAATGGGTTAAGATAGGAATGCGCATTCAGTGTTGCCACAGTTCCTGTGCGACGGTCTTGAGAGAGCAATCAACAACTGGTGAAGACCGACAACCCTGTGCGTTTATTCCCCATTAGAAATGTATTGCCCTATCTTAGCCCTACTGCATTTTCGGTGTGAATTTCTCATTAGATTTTAAATTTGTGATTTTTGACGTCACGTGGAATATTTAGTTTCCGGAAGGCGTCCTAAAAGATTAAAATGCTTATCGGTTTAAAATATCTAATGAAATTTGGCCATCGTAATCCTTAGGTCGTAATCCATCGTAATCTTTGGAAAGTATCGTATAATTAGCAGTTAGTCGAATCAAGCGGTACTGTTTTCGTTTCCGCTGCTTGTTTATGTGTTTCTGAGAAGGACAATACGAATAATTTTGTGAAATTTACGTTTTTCCCCAAGGTAAAATTGTATAGTTTTCGAAACGACCTTTGTCTTTCGACAAAGACTTTTAGAAACGACCCTCCCCTCTACTAGGGATTTTTGTTATTCGTTTTGTAATTATTTTAGAATATTTTTAGTCAGTAACCAGCAAACCTCAATTCTGTAAACACATATTTGCACCGTGCGCCTCCCCTCTATTTAGAGTCACGTGACACACTGTTAAATTTTGTAAGGGCGTTTTAACATTTGTGTCTTATGTGATTATTTTGTTAAACTTGAATATTTTATTTTGTAGTGATAATAACCGAATACAATTGTTAGAATTCATTAGTTATTAGTTTATAGTGTAATTTACAGTGCAACAAAAAATTTTTATTTTTCGTTAATAAAGATTTATTGACATAAACTGCGATAGTGAGGTTATGTATACATAATCAAACTGATAATCAATAATGGAAAGTGAAGAATTTATATCAGATTAAGTGCGTTTTTATTTTCTGTTTATATTAATACATAATGTCACTAGCGTGACACGGCATTTTTTTAAATATCCCATTTAAACATACACAAAGCGTCCTTACAAACTTTCAAAAAACCGCCACCATGAACAGGTCGGTCAATTTTGCTTTGACACTTTGTTAACGCTGGGAGCGAATAGAACTTTATCACTAACAGAAAATTTAAGAAACTGCTAACACATTATGAAACGTAGATCTTTCAGTTATTTAAGTTAAATTATGTACACTGTGAAGTATAGAACACTTATTTTTCCAGAGGTGTAGTTAATTACTATTTCTTTGTAAGCAATTATATTACTTTTGTGTAGGGCACTTGATTACAGTTTACTCTATTTTTATCAGAGCAATTCCAATTTTTTAGTTTAATACGTTTATTACATTTTTTTACTATTATAAGATATATCAAAGAAATCTTAGGCTGTATCATATCTTGACATTGTTTAAATTGTATATTTGTTTTTAAAAATATTCTTAAATCTAATTTTAAATAATAGCATTCTTTAAAAAAGAATAGTTGGTCAACGCAATGAATAAATTTGTTTGATTGTAATTGAGACAGTCACCAGATGTCGCCACCATTTCTGTCAGGGTTGCAAAGTCACGCGTAACTACGATAAATCCAAAATGCATAGACACTAAGTTGGATACGACCCTATTCATAACACACCAACTCGCATAAATATTAAGAAAAATAAATATATGGAAGAATATATTTAGAAATTGAATTAATGATATCATGCTACTATAATTATACATATAATTAATTACATTAGTCTCAATTAGAATAAAACAAATGTATTCATTGCGTTGAATAACTATTCTTTTTTAAACAATGATAATAGTAGGAATACTGAATAGCATCAATAAATATAGGATTGTTGAAACGTTAATGTTAAGCATAACAAAAGGCATTTTTAGTTTTACAGTATTTATTCCTCAATTGAAATAAACAAAAACTAGATTATCTTCTTCTCTAGGTCTCTTCTAAAGTATAATTTACCAATAATTGAAGATTGTAAACGTAATTCGTTTTTGTTCTTTAAATTTATAACGTTCACACACTAATAGCAATTTTTTCTTTGACTAAACATTTCAATTATGCTGGGCTTTAAAGATGTCATTACATATACTCTATTTTGTCTGGGTACTGAACTAGCAGTTAATTGAAAGATAAATTCATTCCACTACGAGGTGTCTAGCGAGTAACATCGTTCTGTATTTTGTCGTGCTTTGTAAAACATAGTGCAAAAACAGTGACATTAGTATATCTTCAACTAGAAACAATTGTTTTTAACTACATGAGCAGTGGTGAAGCAGATGTACTCAAATAGTCAATAGGTCTCAAACATCTAATCAAGCTTTATCCTATGTATCAGTAGCGAAATCTATTCCACGGCCAACATTTCCAACCAAGAGAAACTGTTTCTTAAGTTCGCAAAGAACCAAAAATTTCTGGATGATATTGAAGAAAGGGACATTGGGGGTAGAATGTTTTTCTATCTTAATAAGAAATTTTCACTAATCTACAATTTCAAGAGAAAATTATTATTATTTATTATACCTACTAATGGGGTACTAGTACCTATCTGTTAATCTTCGAGCCGACCTGGGGGTTTTTAAAATGTACCTGGGGTGTCATAAAAGACTAAAGGATTATAGTGAGCCGAGATGGGAATACCCCTGTAACGGGTAGTCCTATTAAATATAATTTCGGCGGCATATCTCCTGGCATCAATCGGTAGTGGTGGAACTTTGATAGGACGTGGGTATCGATGCGCGCTCGGTACCTAATATTTACTTTTACAGAAATTGATAGATCAAAACTAATTAATGTAGGGCAGTAAATACTTAGAGAGTATAAAAAGAGAAAGAGAGAGAAATAAAAAAACATATTTTTCCTGAAAATTATTTTATTTTATTCGGTATAGTCTCCTTTTAGCGCATTACAACGATTCTAGCGATTTTCGAACTTCTTTGGCCGTCCGAAGAATACGATTCTGGAAACTCTGCAAAATATGTGTTTGTTTCTTCAATTATCTCTAGATGAATTTTTTTACGAGTCATCTGATTTGGCAACACATAATAATCAGAGGGGTCCAAATCTGGAGAATAAGCCGTACGAGAAAGCAATTCGAACCCCAACTCACGAATTTTTGCCATTGTCATAACATTCTTGTGAGTCGGTCCATTGCCTTGGAGAAACAACACTTTCTTTTCATATGTGGCCGTTTCTTACTGAGTTCCTGCTTCAGTTTGTCCAATAATGCTCAATAATATTGGCTTTTGATAGTTTTACCTTTTTAAAGATTGTCAATTAAATGCAATCCCAAAATAGAGTGGCCATAACGTTTTGAGCACTTTTGCCGGCTTCAGTCCACTGCCGTGCGTTCATTCTTTTCTCTAGTGTGTGTAGTAGTGGATCCAGGTTTCATCAACGGTTACCAATCAACGCCAAAAGTCTGATTGATTTAGTTTCATAAGGTCCAAACACGGCACCCTGTACAGGATTATCAGCATCCAAAATAAGAGCAACATATATTCATTTAATTTTTAAATGTCTTACAAAATAAACATCACGTTTGTTGTTAAATAATGAGGTGACACCGATTGCTCAACACGAGTGCACTAGTTTCAATAACGCTTTGTCAGCTAATCAATATTATTCTTAATTCACGGCCAAGCCGAAACACTCTATCTTATTTATAGTTACAAAATAACATCGCGAATCATTCTATTATCAATTATCATTCGGGATTCAGATACATAATTAGACAGTCAGATTTCCAAACGCACCAACTAGTTACTGTGGTATTTCGAGTATTATAAATAAATAAGTATTCGGCAAATAGTGTCTACTTCATCAACCTCTATCATAGGGGGTAACTACCCCAACTAACATGGGACGTTCCTGAGGGTGGAGTACCACCATATGGCGATCCTGCCAGGATCGTCATCTAATATATCTGGTATGTTCTGTCACCCTGGGAGCTAGGGTGGTAGTTCTTCAGGTTCTTTTCAATGTTAAGTAGTTAAGGGAGAATAAACTTAGTGTTCGTCGAGGTAAGATGTTTTATTCTCCCTTAACTACTTAACATTGAAAAGAACCTGAAGAACTACCACCCTTAGGGTGACGGAACATACCAGATATATTAGATATAATAATTTCTCTGCAGGATAATTTTTTCATATTCAAAACTTCCTTCCAAAGATGAATACTCTTTACTAATTCTTGTGGCCTCTGAAAATTCACACACCTTCACTTAACGATCAGCTAGAACTATTTCGTGGACTTTCTTAAAACTTTCCGGTGTAACTGCATCGGTGAGCCGTGGACTAATTACTATGTTCCATAATAATGGTTTTTGTGCAATAATGAAATCCGTATGCCAATCAAGTTAAGAATATGTGCAATGTATTCTATAAATGAAAACAGACTTTGAATTAATTTAGTGTGCAATCTAAGTAATGTTGAATTGTGTCTGGGCGACATTGTGAACTATACCATCGACACTTTTTTCTCTTTGTTTTTTTACTACGTCTAGCAATGAAACGGTGATACATTGTCGTACATTAAATAATGTACAGTTGTCATTAAGTTATTTCAGATACCTTAATATATTAAGCTTATTACAAAGTCATTTGTATTTGAGTGATGTAGTTAAGTTTCCGTCACAGGTAGAAAGTAAAAAAATGTTAATCTATTGTACATTTAATTATTATACGTGCTATTCCGTATGTTTACCTCTTGAAACTTAATGACACTACTCAAATACAAATGACTGTAATAGGATTAAGATTGATGGCAACTGTACTAAACGTATTTCACATTAAAATTGTACGGTATATGGCAACCAAGACAATTATTGTGCAATATGTTGGTGCTATATATTTCTGCACAATGATACTGTATGGTATAGGCTGTCCAATAAAACATTGTGTGGCAACATATGGTACAATAATAATGCATGGTATTGTAGGTTAGCCAAAAACCAGTGAGTGTATAATATTTTTGTGGAATATATTGATACGGTTGTTTACTGTTTAAATCAATCTAAGAATGAATATTGTAAAACAAAAAACTTGTAGTATTAAAAATATGAGTTTTTGAGTTTTTCAATGTACAAATTTAAACTTTTTAGCGGCCATATATACAGTTCAAATTTAAATGATGTCAGGTGAAGTTTCGTATTGTTTTTATAGGAGAATTGACATTTTATTGGGCGTTCATTGGAAGGGCATCTCTCACCCATAATCGTAAATAGTATGGAAGAAATAATTTTTATAGAAGCAAATACAACCGATATTAGATGTAAGAAGAAAGTATGTAGATGCGAAATATACTCTGTGTTTGTTCCAGTTTAATTATGAAAAGAAAACAAATTGCTACAAGAACTTGTGGGATGTTCATCAATTCATCCCATATAAAAATAAAACCGTTTATAGCCCTAATACGTACTTATGTCAAACAGTATTTACACTATAGTCGGAGAGCGAAATAGTTGTCAGTGATTCATTTCGAAGTTCGTCGATTATTACGGAATTTGAGGAGAAAAAGGAGTAATTTCAGTGTCGTGTAAAATTATACTATAATTTTATGTGTATAATTGTATAATTTTATAATTATAGATACTATTATTTTAGTAAGCAATAAGTAACATTTCGTGCAACAATTTCCTGCCAACTATTTCGTTCTTTGGGTATCATCATCATCAGGGCTTTTCATTCTGGATGGAATGCTTGCCACTCTTACTTAGAGCTCTCTGATTCGCTTATTGCGGTGAATCACTCCGCATTCCACTTGTGTGTTGTCAAAGTTTGTTGTATGACTTGGTTTTCGTTACAATTTTTTTCCACTCATTTCGATATGCGCATAGTTCCCTCCAGTTTCTCACTTTCAGAATTTGGATATCTCTCATAACCTGGTCCTCCCATCTCTCTCTGGGTCTTCCCCTTGGTCTTTCAGTTTCTGGTTTCCATCTGGTGATCTTCTTGATCAGTAAGTCGTTTTTCCTTCTCTCTATGTGTCCGAGCCATCTCAGTCTCTGTGCTTTAATAAATGTAACTATATCTTCTCCCTTCATTATATCTCTTAGTTCATGGTTCATTCTTCTCATTTCTCCGTTGTCCATTATTATTGGGCCCATAATCCGTTTTAGGATTTTCCTTTCGAATATTCTCAATTTTTCTCACATCTTTTTCTGCGAGGCACATTGTCTCAGCTGCGTACATAACTACTGTTCTGATTGCAACTCGTGTATATTTTCAGTTTTGTATTTCTGGATAAGTTCTTGTCCTTCATTAACCTATGCTCCAGTATATTTTGTTGCCTGCTCGTATTCGCTCCGTTACTTCTTCACTTCTCTTATTTTGGCCATTCACTATTACTCCCAAATATTTAAATTGTTGAACTCTTTCAAAAGTGTAGTTTTATATTTTGATTTCTCTCGTCCTGTTATCTTCTCTTCTAGAGCAGAGTAGATATTCTGTTTTTCTTTCGTTAATTTCTAGACCTCTTTTCCGTGCTTCCTTTGCCAGGATTGTTACTGTTTCTTTTAATCTTTCCTTGTTTCTTCCCATAAGAACTATATCATCTGCATATGCAACTATTTGTGTTGAGGAGTGGGCTATAGGCTATAGTTCCTTTAATTTAGCTGGCCTTGACTGTTCCTTCTGGTGAATAATGTGGTTGACAGGGAATCGCCTTGTCGCACTTTTGTTTCTATTGCAATTGCTTTTGTGCTACCTTCTCTGTTGTTACTTTAACTCGAGATCCATCCATAGTCATTTTTGTTAATCTGATTAACTTTGGTGGTATATCTTTATATATATTTTTCATAACAATAAATTAATAATTTATTTATTTCAATACAGTCAAAGGCTTGTCTGAAGTCTACGAAGAGGGTGTTCTATGTTGTGTTCGTGGCATTTTTCGATTGTTTGTGTAAATTATGTGAATCGCATAGTGGATCTGCCTTCTCTGAATCCTTGCTGGTAGTCCCCAATTTTTTCTTTGTGAATTGAGTGTTTGTCTGATGAGGGCTGTTAGAATTTTATATGTTGTACTCAGTAGAGATGTTCCCCTAGAGTTGTTACAGTTTTTTATTTCTCCTTTCTTAAATATTGGTATAATTCTGCCTTCTTTCCAATCCTCGTGCATTTCTTCTGCTTCCCATATTCTATGGAAGCAGAATATATATTACAGCCTACTTTATTCTTCTGCCAACATTTCGCTTCTACGCCACTTACTTTGTGGCACCGCATCCTCTTCAGGTACCTGATTGTCTATGCTGTTAGGCTCCTGGAAGTCTCTTTCTGTTTTAGCACCATACCTACTTCCTTGCTAGATCGTCTTCAGCAATCGCCTAGCTAGATCCTGATTAGATGGTAATCAGTTTATGATCTCAGTAGTTCCAACAGCTTCAAGAGGCTACATATTAAAACGAATGTATAAGGTTAAATCAGCAGCAACTGTGCTATTACGCAGCTGAGTTGCTAGTCAAACCTTCAAGATTGAAAGTTTGCAGAAGCGCAGTGAGTTCTGCGACTTTTCGCCGCAATCTGTCTGTGCGGAAAAATGCGTGACTTCATCAAGGTCGCAGAGTATCATTACTGTTTGTTATATACAGGGTATCCCCGAAAATAGTGCGTTCCTTTAAGGTATGGATATAATACACAATGTACAACAAAAAAGTCCTATAACATTTTTTTCTAAAGTTAGCCGTTTCCAAAAAAAATTACATTGTTCTCCATATAAGCGAACTTTTATTTTCATAAAATTAACTAATCTGACATCACTGTACAAGAACTGTTTGTGACAGGTTATTGACACCAGCAATTTAGGTCAGACAGTAGACACCTGCAAAATAGTTATACCACCCTATGTGTGAAAATTAAACAAAACAAGAATTTGTTTGTTTGTTGAGGAGGAAAACAGGGTTTAATGTAAATACTAAAGGCCCATGGGGCAACTATTTTTGAATTGTGACTGTGTCTATCTTAAGATTTTGTATACATAGTTGTCAGATTTCAATTTGCATACCAAAATGTATCTTCTTTTTTTGGCCAAATGGTCGAGTTTAGAAAAAAAATGTTATAAGACTTTTTGCTCTACATGGTGCTTGTTTCCTATACCTTTAAGGAACACACTATTTTCGGGGACACCCTGTATACTGAGATAATGATCTTCTCCACATCTCCTAATAGTTTTTCATTACAACTCTATGCCAGTCATAGAAATTAGTAATCAAGTAGCAATTTTGTTATATCTTTACAGCACAAAAGATTCAAAACATATAGTGTTTTTGCATCTACATGACCAACGTAGATATAGTCAGTAACAGAGTTGCTCATTGTGGTAGAGTTAATGAACGCTCAGGGGTCAGTCAGCAAACACGGAACATTCGAAAGTGGTAACGAAAAATCAGTATTTTGTTCAAACTGAATTGTTGATATTATAGTTTTTTTTTATTTACACTAGAGAGTACCAATTAAAGCTTTTCCTTACCACGAAATAATACTTCTTCAGGCTTATATATTTGATAAAGATTCAAAATTGTTATTGATGCATTGTTTTAGTGATGAATGTTTGTATGTGATGTATTTATTATCATATATAAAAATTATAATATAGATATTAAGTTTATATGCTGTGTTTTATTTTCAACCAATCATCTTATGTAAATCATCTCAATAAATGTTCGAAGAATAAACAACCTACGTCTTCAGATGACACAGCCTTTCTTGCAAATGGTCAGAATAGACAGGCCATTTAGCACAAATAAATCGATTTTTAAATACAGCCCCTAGAGACTTGCAACTTTTTGCATTGTATTCAGGATGATGTCAAGAAAAAAGTCTACTATAAAAAAATGGGTGGACATGCATAGTATAGTTGCATTTTTAAGTGCATAAAATGAATCCAAAAGTGCACAAACATGTCAAAATAGGTGTATTAAGGGCCAGATTTTGTTATTCGGGGATTTTTGAAGCGAATGCAGAATAATTGTCGAACGGCCGGTGACATGGAGGAAGCCACTGTTGAGGAACTGTGGAACAAGTATAAAAAGACGTTAAAGAAAATGACAAATCGTAGATGACAAAAACAACTTGGGACAAGATACAAGAGCGTAAACATTAAAGTCAAGTTACCTGCTAGGAATGAAAGATAACGATGAGAAGCAACCATTAGAGCAGAAATGCTGGGAAAAAACAAAGAAGTGCAAGAAATGACAAAAGATCATACCACAACGGATTCATTAATGAAGCTGAAAATACGGCAAGAGAAAACGACCTAAAAAAATTGTATGACATCACAAGAACAAGCCGAAAGGGTACTACTAAAATAAAAGATAAATATGGTGCCGTACTGAAAACAGAACAACAAATTCTTATTATGTGGATGGATTATTTCAAAGAAATGTATGAAGAACAGAATGTGACAAAAGAAATAGAAGAAGAACCTAACAGACACCCAATGAACATGAACACCAAAGAATTCACACATGAAGAGATAAAAGATGCAATTAAACAATTAAAAAGAGGAAAAGCTGCCGGAATAGACAATATCCCTGCTGAGTTAATCAAAGCAGACATCGAGACGTCCACCTCTATACTGTACACACTTTTAAATAAAATTTGGAGAACCGAAGAGCTACCCAGGGAATGGACGCAAGGCGTATGTGCAAATGTGAAAATTGGATACACAGCAAGCAAAATAATGACCCGAATCATGCTTAAAATAATGAAGAAGGAATTTTATAATAATAATATCGTATGGCATTTTTGACGGGAGATCCTTTCGGACAGGTTCCGGCGCCATTTACATCTTTAACCCTGTTTCAAGTAACTAGTGTCGATGTTAACACTAGCCCAGGGGGACCGACGGCTTAACGTACGTAAAATCTTCTTAACGTACTCTCCGAGGCACGGTGAACAACTCGTATCAATTTTAGAAATGAAAAATGGATTGTCTGTGCTGGGGCTCGAACCCAGGCGCTCTGACTTATGAGACCAGTTGTCATGCCGTTGCCGTTGCGCTACGGCTGTTCACAAGGTCATTTGATAAAGTTATAAGAGAAAACCAAGCTGGATACCGGGCACGAAGATCCTGCATTGACCACATTTACGATGAGAAAGATTATAGATCAATCATTAGAGTGGCAGAATAAGCTATATATGAACTTAGATTTCGACAAAGCGTTTAATCGTGTAGATCTCAAAGCCTTAAGGTAAGAACAAGTCGGTCGCGGTGGAGGTGGAGGTGTAGGTCGTGGTCGATATCGATATCCATGTAAAACAAACACATTGTACTGAATGGAAGAGAACAGAGCAGGCAAGTCATCGCGGTGGAGGTTTAGCGCGATGCCATCCAGGAGGTTTACATCGATGCTTTTGAAAATAAAATGAGTATTACATGGATGTCTACTGCGCGGCCTACAAGGATGCTCCCATGTGATTGGTCCGTTCGAAGCCAAGTTGTCATTACCTGCGCTATCTGAGTTGATACTTTTTATATAATCCCTTTTTTGTATTCAGTTTATTTTTGAATTTCTAAAGTTATTAAATTCAGTAAATTTTTGAAATATGAGGAAGGATCTGATTATTTACAGCTGACATTTCATCACTATCATCACTTGACTGACACAACATCGCAAAAGCACAGTCTGTTGTCACTCAAATTTCATTAAACTACTTCACTTGATAGTGGTTCTAGCTCTACTGATAGCGCAGGTGACCTCCTTGCTATGTGCTGTCAACATCGACCGCGACTTAACTAGTAGCATCCACCACGACCTACACCTCGACCCACTTATTCTGTTCTTACCTTTATGGAAATTACTAGAGAAATACGGACTATATAAATAGAAATTCTCAAGTATATCAGAATTATAAAACTGTTCTACGAAGGGTCCACGAACGGAAGTTAACAGATCAAATAGATATTTGTACAGTAGTAAGGCAAGGCTGTGTGCTCTCATCGACCTTATTGAGTTGACGCCCTATGCTCCGCATGGAGTGAAGAGGAATAAGTAAGTACCAATACAAAGGCTATAATAGTCCATAAAAAAATTTTAGTATTAAATTTTTTTTAGAAACTTCTAGAGAATATACCATTTTTAATGGTTTTACGATTTCCCAAAAATACAGTAGAAAATCAAAGGCTATATAGTCCATGAAAAAATTTCAGTATTAATTTTTTTCTAGAAAATCTATGTTTTTTAGGGTTTATACGATTTTTCAAAAGAAAAACAATTAAACAGGGACTACAGTTTATAAAAAATGACTCTGTGACACTTTTATCGAGAGTTATTTATCTTTAGATCGAGAGCATTTATTGGTTTTAAGATTCAGCAAAAACAGACTGAAAATCAAGGCTATAGTCCATGAAAAAATTTCAGTATTAAGTTTTTCTTGAAAATCTATTTTTTAGGGTTTATACGATTTTTCAAAGGAAAAACAATTAAACAAGGGCTACAGTTCATAAAAAATGACGATTTAACACTTTTTATCGAGAGTTTACCCTTTTTAATGTTTTTAAGATTTCGTAAAAATACAGCAGAAAATCAAAGGTCCATGAAAAAATTTTAATATTAAATTTTTTTCTCGACAATATACGTTTTTTAGGGTTTATACGATTTTTCAAAGGAAATGCAAAATTAAACAGAGGCACATTTTCATAAAAAATGACGCTTTAACACTTTTTATCGAGCATTTAATGTTTTTAAGATTCCGCAAAACCACAACAGAAAATCAAAGGCTATAGTCCATAAAAAATTGTAGTACTTATACATTTTTTTGTAAAAACTCGACTATTTTTACATTTTATATTATTCATCAAGAGAAAAGCAGCTAAACAGAGGCTGCAGTTCATAAAAAAATACATTTTAACATTTTTATCGAGTATTGACCATTTTTATTGTTTTTAAGATTTCGCGAAAATACGGCAGAAAATCAAAGGTATAGTCCATGAAAAAATTTCAATATTAATTTTTTTCTAGAAAATATACATTGAGGTTTTATACGATTTATCAAAGGAAAAGCAATTAAACAGAGGCTACAGTTCACAAAAAATGAACATTTAACAGTGGCGACGCGTGACTTTTTCTAAATTGTTACCAAACCTAGGTTTGGTAGCTGATGTAAAAAAATCTTATTTAAAAAAAATTATTTTGAACCTCCCAAATATAAGTTTTTGTTTTCAATCCTGTGGGATAAAATTAAACAAATCACTATTCCCAAATTATATGTATGTAATTATGTATTATGTAACAGGTATAACAATAAATAATAAACAAACTAAACATACTATTCTACCATAAAATTAACATAAAAAATGAACAAGTAGGAAAAAGAATAGATTTTGAAAACTATTTTTTATTCATATTTTAATTCTTCCACTTTCAATAATATCATTTTTTTCTTCAAAATTATATATAAAAAAATATACAAGGAGAATAACTTTTCAAGTAGTTGATCAATTACGCAATACGTAGCAACACCTGGCAACACTCTTGCATGTTTAAATGCACGCACACTGTAATCTGTAGTAGGTACTAAACTAATGTTACTAATCCTCAAAACAGTCATAAAATATTTATTGCAAGATTTTTAACTGTTACCAATGGTAACAGCAGTGGCGGCTCGTACCACTTTAAGAAGGTAGTGCCACAACTCGGGCAGCCGCCAAAATTTTTAGTGACGGATTCACGATATTGTCAAAAAAACAAAAACTAAAAAACAATATGCGCGGATACTTTTATCTTATGTACATATCTTAAGTTTATTGATCTGAGGTGCCAAGCAATTGTCCAACATTGATCAAAACAGTTCCGTAAATTAATTAATAATAAAAACCTCTTAACCTACCACCAGCATTTACTGCTGATAGTGCTTGAAAATTGTTATTAAGATTTAGTCTCTATTTACCAATTTATAAAAATAATAATATTCCATTGTTCACACACATGCACAAATTTTTGTAATGTCACTTTTAAAGTTTACGCTATATGAAGTTCATTCTTCTATTTTTTGGTTGCAAAGTTTTCAATGACTTTATAATTAAAATTATCAATACAATTTACAAAATGCTTTTCTGCAGATAGCATACCTCTACAGCACTAGGCTTCGATGTAAACATCGAAAAACAGCGTTCTGCTTGAGATGTCGATATAGGAATGGTAACTAAAATACTTAAAAGTTTAATAGTTTCTTCAAATGTGCTTTTTAAACCTTCCCTCTACAATAAAATCGATAGCGAAACAGCCCCAGAGGTAGTACTTAATTCGTCTCGCTAATACAGTACCTACTTCTAATTCAGTTTTAAACCGAGTTTTGCTTAAAAATTAAAATTGTCTCCATGGTTCATTAAGAAATGATTCGGAGAATTGATGCTTATAAGCAGAAAACTTCTCCGACATAAATAAATTAGAAGCAACTAAATGTCCGGAGAAGGTAGACTTTTGAAAGATCTGGTACTTTGAATAATATGAACCTTTAAGTCGTTGTCTAATTCGGCGCTAAAATTGACCAGCTCCTTAAATATGCCTCTATTTTCTGAATTTTCTTTTTCGTCGTGACCTCTTAAAGCTAACTCGAAAGCTCCACAACACCTTATAACATTTGTAGTTTTTTTTCTAGCGAAAAACCACCAAAAAAATTTTTAAAATACTAATCTTTATTGTCAATTAATAAATTAAACTTAATAAATAATCAAAATATTATCAAAATACCCACGATCATGATGCACTAAAAGTTTAATTATAAATACAAAAACTTTTTAACAGAAAATATACAAAATGAAAGCGACAAACCAGCACGTAAAGAAACTCAAAATAAATAGACCTGGCTTCATACCCTCGTGCCTGGCACAGAGATTCTTAAGGTATACTAGACTAGGTATAGTCCAATATAGCTCTTTCTCTGTCACTTACATATAATGCTCGTAAAATCTTTCTCTCTTTACTCGTGCCAGTACTGACTTCGGCGCGAAGGAGATTCTCCTGTCGAATACTCTCCGCTGTCGGCAGGGATTGTATTGCGCCCATAGTTGCCATATTATTTATGAAGATCAAAAGAAATACACACAAAAAAATTAATAGGAATTAAAAAGTTTTGAAGATAAAAAATATGTTTATGGATAGTTAGCAAGGTAGTGCCATGGCTCTATGGCACTACCTCACGGGCCGCCACTGGGTAACAGTGGTTACATGGACACTTCGCCAGTGACATTTAACACTTTTTATAGAGCATTTAATGTTTTTAAGATTCCGCAAAAACAGAGCAGAAAATCAAAGGCTATAAAAATCCATGATTCCGTGAAAAAATTTCAGTATTAAATTTTTTCTAGAAAATCTACGTTTTTTTTTCTTAACGAAAAGCAATTAAACAGAGGCTACAGTTCATAAAAAATGACGCTTTAACACTTTTTATCGAGAATTTACAATTTTTAGTCTTTTTAAGATTTCGCAAAAATACAGCTGACAATCAAAGGCATAAGTCCTTTAGAACCACAAAATGTTTTAGTATTTTCTTGATTTTTTCATTTATCCTCAATATTACAAAAATGTATCCTTTTATTTTAATTAATGGGAGGAAAGGATGTGAATTGGAGGAAATGAAATAAAAACAACAAACCAATAAAATACAACTATTAGAATCTATTGATATTAATTTTATATACAATGTTTTATACAGATAAATATCTCTAGATAAATGTTATAATACACAACTTAGACATCAAGTTTAGCTAATCTAAGTAAGTTATAAGGGCGTCACGGACATAAATCTACTTCTTCCAAATCCATACGAAGAAACCATTGTCAAATATGGATCCATCGCATCTAGCCCAGTAAATGACAGTTTTGGAGTATAATTTTCCTGGTCACGAGGGATTTGCTTGAAAATTTGGATTCAGGTTCCTCATGCCTTCCCAGGGTTGTTCAAAAACAACCTTTTACTTGGAGGGTGAAAGCCACCCCTTCTCGGGGGCGAAAAAACATGAGTTCAAGATAAGTCGGGAAATGGATAAACTAATTAATTCTAAGCAACTTTTATTCTATACAGTTTTTTCACAAAGTCAATACTTTTCTAGTTATTTACGAGTGAAAATGTTTATTTTTCAACAAATAAAAACACGTTTTCCTACGATTTTTCGCAAATAACTCAAAAAGTAAATATTTTATCGAAAAAAATATTCTTAGCAAAAATGTAGCCTATAAAAAATGGTGTATTTATGGAAGTATGGATCCAGCCAAAGTAAATTAGCTCATGAAAAATAGGTTCTTGTTCGTCAAATTCCAAATCGAATATTTCATCGTGAAATAACTAAAAAATAAAGCGCCTCTCGGAGTGCTTCCGAAACTCATCCAGACAAAGTGTTTTAAAAAAGCTTCACTTTTATTTTTTATAAAAGTTTCTAGCATTAAAACTAAGCGAGTTATGCTCAAAATAAAGTTGGTTTCTTTTTTTTGGTAAAAAACATCGTGACAATATCTCCCTAATTAGCATACCAAATGAAATTAATCGTTACCGCTTTACAATTTACTTTTAAAATGTAAAAGACTAAGTTTTCAATCTAATAGCACATAAAACAACACCAAAAAATGTTGTTCCACGTCCTACCAGACTGAAAACAATGGGAACCTTCTCTGGTAACACCTCCAAGGCTTCTACAATTTGCAAGCCACAACGGATGCTGAGACTAAGGAAGATGAGGGAATTTTACAATTGAATTGAAATGAAAATGGTTATTAATTTTTGTTTTAAAATGTACATTAAAGCTGAACAAATAGACCATCAGATAATAAGCATAATTAATGAAATTATCAAGAACAACAAGACCAGAATTATAATGTCTACAGGAGAAACAGAATGCATAAAACTAAAAGGAGGAATCCGTCAAGGAGACTTGCTCAGCCCATTGTTATTCAATATGGTGATGAATCAAATAATTTACGAAGTAAGAAAACGACATGGATACCACATGGGAGCGCATAAAATCACGATATTATGCTATGCCGATGATGCAGTACTAATTGCAACACACCTTCAACACCACACCTTCAATATCACAGCAAACAAACTTAATATGAAAATATCAGTGAAAAAAACTAAATGTACTTACTAGTGATCAGTAAAGAGCCGCGTAGATGCAAATTAGAAATAGACGGCAAAGGTGTAGAACAAGTAATGAAATTCAATTACCTATAGACCAGCGTGCATCTGTAAAAATTTTAACTTTGAAAGTATTCATTTCTGAGAAAATTTGTACTGACATAAAAGTTGCGCAATTAAATTTCCTACAATATAGAATTCGTTAAAAATTTTAAAAATTGTCACCCTTGTTGCAAAATAGCAATAATTGCGAAAAAACCATACAAATACAAGTATTCGCATGTTACGTTTTTCAACCATTTATGCTACACTTAGGACCTTCATATTTCACCCAGAAAAACTTTATGATACAGTAAAACAATACTTTTTCAAAATCTTGCAGGACTGAATATAAAGCAAACAGCAAGTTTAATTTTTTTACATATAGAAGAATACCGTACCTTTCATTTGCAATTTGCAAAATTAAAATCGGTTAACCACTACGACGTCAGGAATTTTTTTAAATACACATTTTTTTTTGATGCTACGCGCAGAACAGCGGATAGTTTGCTCTGATTGGGCATTCCAATGACCTTTGATAATGATTGACAAATTTTAATTTTTAGTACATTTCGATATAAATAAATAAATTTGTTTATTGCAAAATAAAAACACATGCTCCGTCCTTAGAAATAACACTTTTTTGGCAAAAACTTTCTTTGTTCATATATTTTAAGTTAGAGAATAAAAGTTTTTTATTTTTAAACATATGCAACTGTTTGAACAATATTTCACAAACAATAATCAAATTAGTTTGATTTTTGTGGAATTAAAATATTAAAATACAACAAAATATAGTGTAAGAAAATAATATATTAGGTAAAGATTGGAAGAAATTTTGGTGGAAATCAACTTGGGTGAATCGAACACCACTGTCCTGCGCGTAGCACCAAAAATTAATGTTTATTAAAAAAAATTCCTGACGCCGTGGTAGTTAATGGTTTTAATTTTAAAAATTGCAAATGAAAGGTACGGTATTCTTCTTAAAAAAATTTCAACTTGCTATCTGCTTTATTTTCAGTCCTGCAACATTTTGAAAAAAGATTT
Source organism: Diabrotica virgifera virgifera (assembly GCF_917563875.1). Taxonomy (NCBI): domain Eukaryota; kingdom Metazoa; phylum Arthropoda; class Insecta; order Coleoptera; family Chrysomelidae; genus Diabrotica; species Diabrotica virgifera. The sequence goes on along the minus strand of NC_065450.1, from coordinate 33,873,326 downwards.
TATTTTGCGAAAGCTGGATTGCAAAATATATTACACCGATATTAATGAAATTTACAGTATTGTTTTACTATATTATATAGTTTTTCTGGGTAAAATATGAAGGTCCTAAGTGTAGCATAAATGGTTGAAAAACGTAAAATGCAAATACTTGTTTTTTTATGGTTTTTTTTTCGCAATTATTGCTCTTTTGCAACAAGGGTAAATTTTTAAAAGGACAATTTTTAAAATTTGTAACCAATAGGAAATTTAATTTATAGGAAATTTAATAATTACGCAACTTTTATATCGGTACAACTTTTCTCGAAAGTGAATACTTTGAAAGTTATAATCAAAAAACGAAGAAAATAATCGAATTTTTCTTCATTTTTTGACATTTTGATTATTTAAACAATGTTTCGGACATTTTTGAGTGGGAGGATAACCCAATTATTATTATAGGAGTTAATTCCAAGAAATATCTGCAAAAAAATATGAGTCACCTTTAAACGTCCATCCAAAACAGATGCGCCCTGGACTACTAGGAGTAGATATCACTAGTGATAGGAATATAAGAACAGAGACCACAAGGCAAGCAGCAAGAGTAGGTGGAAACCATATAGAAAGAAATATCTGACCACGGAAAGCAAAATAAAAGTATACAAGACAACAGTAAGACCAATCCTAACATATGCAGCGGAGACAACGACCGATACAAGAAAGACGAAACAACAAATCAACAATATCGAAATGAAAGTATTAAGATCATTAGCGAGCAAATCATTAAGAGAGAGAGACAAAGCAACAGAAGTATACGCGAACAATGCCAAATTCAAAATATTAACAGATGGATAAAAACAAGAAAAAAAACTGGAACGAACATGCAAACCGAATGGGACCGGATAGATTAGCAAACATCTGTAAAAACAACAAGTCGTATAGCAGAAGACCCGTTTGGAAGGGCGCCGAAAAGGTGGAAAGACAATATACAGTCAACAACAACTGAAACAGAATAAGTGGCAGACAAGCAGGAGTAATCCTAGTCGCACGCAGAAGAAGAATTCACTTGATAGATGTACTGTTAGTCGATTAGAATTGGAAGATGCACGCTAGAAATAAACAAGCACGAGGAGCACTCCCAAATCATGATTTGGGAGTGCTCCTCGAACATTCAACGTGTCTTGGTTTGTTTATTTCTATATAGGTAGTACATTTTTATTGTGATTATAGTGTAGACAGTTGTGTCTCAGACTAGCGAATCGACATAAGATATGTATGTTCAAAGTTTGTATACACTCGTCATTAATAACTTGTTCAAGCTCTTTTAACTACAACCCTTTCAGAAATAATGGTTTTAAAAAATAATTTAAATGATCTTATTGCTCTTAAAAAACTTGCAAAATGTTTTTAAGCATTTCATAGCTTAAAAACTAACCGAGTTATGAGTAAAAAACCAATAACATATTTTTTAGAAGATATAACGCGCATACTGGAGCATAAGATATACATAATGTGCCTACTGATCATGAGCTACAACTCTGCTTCTACTGGATCTACAAACTTCATAAATATACGATTTTTTTTTTGTTTTTTATCAGCTACATTTTTACTCTGAATATTTTTTCGATAAAATACTTATTTTTTGAGTTATTGACGAAAGACAGTCAGAAAACGTGTTTTTTTTTTGTTGAAAAATGGAAGTTTTTACTCGCAAATAACTCGAAAAGTATTGACCATAGCGAAATAGACATAGAAGAAAAAACTCTATAGAAAGAAATTTGCTTAGAATTAGTCGATTTATCCATTTCAGGACTTATCCTGAACCTATGTTTTTTCACCCCCGAGAAGGAGTGGCTTTCACCCCAAAAGTAAAAGCAACCCTGGGCTCAAGTCCAAAAGTGAATTAGAGGGTAAGTAGAACCTAAATCCAAATTTTCATGCAATTCGATGGTGACCCTGAAAATTACACGGTATCGCCGTATTTCAGGTTCATTTACGGGCCTAATCTCCCGCAACGCCCTACATATGAAATGTACGGACTGCCGTCATTTGCTAATAGGATAAGCAAACCTAAGGGTAAGTCTAGTCAACAAGGCAGCCACCTCCTTCGGCTTATTTCGTGACAACTTGAGGAAACTTACAAAGTTACCTTTACTACTTCAAATTTGCAGAAAATAAAATCAAATATTAGATTGTCTAACAAGTATACGTTGTATATCTTGAAAATATGTCCATTTAAAAGGCTCCGATAAGTTCTATGGTGGTCGACAGATTCCACACTATTCAACTGACTAACATGTTACAGGAATACCAGATAGTAAACAGCTTTCTCTATCTCGGGTCTAGTATGTATAACTAACGATGGTAAATGTGAAGCAGAAGTTCGGAGACGTATTGGTATGGCAAAAAATGCGATGACTCGCCTAACTAAAGTTTGGAAAGACAGATCTATCTCTCAAAATATCAAGATGAGACTGGTGAATGACCTTGTATTCTCAATATTTCTATACGAGGCAGACTTGGACTCTTCGCGCACGCGAGCGCCCAAAAATTGATGTCTTTGAGATGTGATGATGGAGAAGAATGCTGCGCATATCTTGGACAGCTCATCGGATAAACGTTTCCATTCTAAACCAACTCGAGATTAAAAAGAGGCTGTCCACAATATGTCTGCAACGAATTCTGCAATTCTTCGGTCACGTGGTTCGCAGAGGTGATGATAGTTTGGAGAAATTAATTGTTTCTGGAAACGTTCCGAGAAGAAGATCAAGACGACGATCACCAACTAGATGGTCTGACCAAATAAAGCATTCAGCTGGAAACTCATTCTGCGAAGCTCTTAGAGCAGCTGAAGATAGACACCAATGAAAAAAAATTGTTAGAAATATTGGAAGAAATCACGATCCTCAGTAATGGGGAAACGACAAGAGAGAGAGAGATAAGTTCTTACTTAAACTCTTACTCTTACGCTTTCATGTATTACAAATGACTCGAACCACCAGTGGCTTTTTGGTAGGAAAAATGCTTGCTTTGCTTCTTTAGAAGCTTTTAGTCAAAACTGTGAGGTATCAAAGATCTGTGCAGCATCAAACATAGTCATATGTAAAGAAGAGTTCGCCGTATTATATTTCAGTCGTTCAGAAAGCTCCATAAACTCCCTTACTAGCTTCACTCTCATTAGAGATCATAAATGAGTGTGTATATGGTTATCTTTGAACAAACTGAAACAAACCAAGCCTTCTTGTACCGAATCACGACAAAATAACTCGATATGGATGCCGTAGCGACATCTGCCTAAAATAATTCGAAGTTTTATTTCTGTAGTAGGAGACTTGGTTTGTTTCAGTTTGTTCAGAGATAACCATACACTCCCTGATGATCTCTAATGAGAGTGTAACTAGTAAGGGTGTTTATGGCGCTCTCTGAACTGAAATATACGTCTGTTGATTTCGTTTTACGGCGAATTCTTCTGTATTAGTTTTACTCCTAACTGAGTATCGAGATCAATTTTGGCTGTAATTTTGCCACGGTGAATAGACAGGAACTGAGGTGCAAATTGTAGACCTCCCCGTGTCTTGTTTAATTCAGCATTCGTTTGGTTTGCAAGTAATAAAAACACGAAGGCGTAACAAGAAACTTTCTCCCCAAGTATTCAGTTTTTAAGAATTAGAATGAAACAACAAGGATATATGCATCGACGGATAATCATACTTAAACCATTTGAGATTTGCAGATGACAGTTTTAATAGCAGATAATGGCCAATAACTAAATTAAATGTTAAAACAATTAAATGAAGTTTCCGGAGCGGCAGGCTTAAAAATTAACTACAGTAGAACAAAAGTAATGAGCCAGGACCAGACAAAAATATTAATACAAGACATAGACTATAGAAAATGTTGAACATTATAGGTTTATTCTAATTCGATACAAAACTGTTCTTGAATCGTTACGCGCATGCGCAATAACGAATAATTATGCGCAGTAACACATTTTTCGTTACTGCGCATACTCGTAACCGTTCAAGAACGGTTTTTGTGACGGGTTGGAACAAACCTTATGTATGCCTGGGTCATGTCATCAAACTGGTGAAACCAAATAAAAAATGATGAAATTAAAAAAGAGGCCTCCATTTCTATGAAGAAAAATGTGTATCACACATGCATACTACCAGTTTGTACCTAGGGGTTGGAGACCGTAGTCCTTACCAGGAAATCTGCTAAAACGCTAGATCCAAAGCAAAGGGAAATGGAACGAAACATCATAGAAAGGCAAGAATAGAAAAACCGGGATAAAACGTAGAACGAAGATCACGGATATCGTGGAAGAAATAACAAAAATGAAATGGAACTGGCAAAGTCACATACCCCAATATGATAATACCTAGAATAGAATAGAATAGAGATTGAAAGACCTCAAAAGAATGATATAAATGGCATGCAAATGATGGATTAGATTGGCGCAAGAGATATATAAAGATGGAAACAATTGGGAGATACCTACATTCAGGAGTGGATGGAAAATGGTTGACGAAGAAGTCGAATTTAAACTACACTTTTCATACTGATCTATAATCTTAGTAGGTATTTATATAAAATACATCAATGGAGTCATCAATTCGTTGGGGATTATCAATGCGGCTTTAGACCGGGCCGCTCTACTATTGACCAGATATTCACAATAAAACAGATAATGGAAAACTGGGAATTTGATCGTGAGCTTCATCATGTGTTCATAGATTTTAAACAAGCGTTTGATAGAGTATGCAGGGCTAGACTGTGGACAGCGATGCAGGAACATTGCTTTCCAAAAAAACTAGTCAGGTTGATACTAATGTGTATGGAACGGTTACGATGTAAGGTGAGAGTTGGACAACAATACTCGGAGACATTTGAAATAAACAATGGACTAAAACAGGGAGATGCACTTTCATCACAACTCTTCAACTTAGCTCTAGAACACATAATCAGAAGTGCAAGAATCGAAAAACCAACTACAGTATTTTATCGAGAAGGACCAAACTTACTATTGGCATTTGCAGACGATATCTGCTATTTAATAGGAAACACTCGATTAAGGATCAAGAAGACTTTCGTGAGGTTCGAGAAGGAACCAGAGAAGAACTAACAAAGAGCTCAAAGAACTTTACCCAGACGCCAACATCATAAAAGAAATAAAGTCCAGAAGACTCCAATGGGCAGGGCAGCTAAGAAGACATTATGACCAAAGAACAGTAAGGCTGGCGTGGGAGGAAGTCCCAACTGGAAGAAGATCACGCGGACGCCCTCGGCTCTGGTGGCGAGATAATATAGCAGGATGTTGTTCTGAAGCTATTTTCTTGTGGCATTTTTGCAATTAACTAGTTTTGATGGGAAATAAGCCACAATTTTACTAAAAAAATGATTTTATTAACGTTTCGACGCCCGAATCGGGTGTCGTTGTCAAAATACAAAAAATATTAATGAATTAAACAAAAATGTTGTTGCTTAGTAAAAAAATTCTTCTAATAATTTATTTAATCCGACTCATTTATATCGGCAATTCAGACATATATTATACATTTTAAAGTAGAAGACTTTAAAATAATACATATTGCCAATATTTATGAGTTGCGTTCCTGGGACGACTTTATTGAAAGATAGTTCATTTGATTACATGAAATCAACCCCAACTCACAACGTCACAAAAAAAGCATAACATGTGATCTGTCTTTAAAAAGACAACCACATGCAATGGTGACAGTAAAATTCTCGCGCAAGAGATTCCATAGTAAATCATGAGTGAAAACCAGGAAAAAACCTCGTGATACTATCCCGACATCGTAAGTATTAGGTCTTACTTTAGTTTACTCTCAAACTAATACCAAATTCTGACCTTAATATGTACATGTTATTTTAAATTATTATAAATAATATTAATAATACATAGATATATAAACAATATTAAAATATAAAATATGTACTAACTCGATATGTTATTGACTTACTAATCCTGGTATTTTCTTTCTATTGACTTCCTCTTTTAGTATGGGTAACCACGTCCTACTGCATTCTACCGAGTAATTTGCCACACAATTAGTTTCATTTAGCATAATTAAAGCCGCTTCTTTGATTTTTCTCTTTTTACTATCTGTTTCTTTCAGGACTATACTTGAATCTATCCACTGAACTGTATGTTCATTATATTATGTTATCTCAATTACAAATCAAATCACAACATCAACGTTAAAAAGGGAATCATTAAATCCTTATATGATAGAACCAAAATTACTTGTTCTAACGAAAATTCATTCTTAGAAGAAAAACAATTGTTAAAATCTGTTTTATTAAAAAATGATTATCCTTTATCGTTTATAAATAAGGAATTGTCAAGATTGGATCGAATAGAACAGAACAGCGTAGAACGGGATCCTATAACATCCACAAGAAATAATACGAGGAAAATATCAATACCATATATAAAAGGACTATCCGAGAAACTTAAAACAATAGGAAATAAATTCAACATTTCAACAACATTCAAAACAACAAACACGTTGAGATCTATTCTATCTAAAACTAAACCTAACAGTGAACAAGAAAGAACAAAGAATTGTATTTATAAAATACCTTGTGAATGCGAACAATTTTATTTAGGTGAAACATCAAGACCATTAAACGTTAGAATAAGTGAACATCAGTCTTATATTAAAAATAGAGAAGTTGATAGATCTCAAATATGTTAACACGCATGGGATAATGAACATAGAGTTCAGTTGAGAGATTCAAGTATAGTCCTGAAAGAAACAGATAGTAAAAAGAGAAAAATCAAAGAAGCAGCTTTAATTATGCTAAATGAAACCAATTGTTTCGCAAATTCCTCGGTAGAATGCAGTAGGACGTGGTTACCCATACTAAAAGAGGAAGTCAATAGAAAGAAAATAACAGGATTAGTAAGTCAATAACATATTGAGTTAGTACATATTTTATATTTTAGTATTGTTTATATATCTATGTATTATTACTATTATTTATAATTTAAAATAACATATATACATATTAAGGTCAGAATTTGGTATTAGTTTTGAGAGTAAACTAAAGTAAGACCTAATACTTAGGATGTCGGGATAGTATCACGAGGTTTTTTCCTGGTTTTCCCTCGTGATTTACTATGGCATCTCTAGCGCGAGAATTTTACTATCACCATTGCATGTGGTTGTCTTTTTAAAGACAGATCACATGTTATGATTTTTTTGTGACGGATATTCTTGAGTTGGGGTTGATTTCATGTAATCGAATGAACTATCTTTCAATAAAGTCGTCCCAGGAACGCAACGCATAAATATGGGCAATATCATTTTAAAGCCTTCTACTTTAAAATGTATAATATATGTCTGAATTGCCGATATAAATGAGTCAGATTAAATAAATTATTAGAAGAATTTCTTACTAAGTATTTTGACAACGACACCCGATTTGGGCGTCGAAACGTCAATAAAATCATTTTTTAGTAAAATTGTGGCTTATTTCCCATCAAAACTAGTTAATAACATAGCAGAAGACCTGAAAGCTATGGCCGTGGAGAATTGGATAGAGGTTGCTCAAGACAGAGAACAGTGGAGGTATGTTGTCGAGTCAGCTAAAACCCGCGAAGGGTTGTAACGCCACGGAGTAAGTAAGTAATTAAGTCAAGGTTGAGATGTAACAAAAAACTTCTACAACGTTGACCCAAATGTCTACCATCTTATACATATTACATAATAGGTATACCCAGTCACGAAGTTATAGCCGTCAGGAGGTGTGGGATAAGCAGTCCGCATAACAGCCTCTAAACATTAAATCATCAAATTGACAACTGATATGGCATGTTCTTCTACGCACCTAATTGACAGTTATATGCTACAGCCAAGATGATTTGTTAACAATAATTGCTACAACACAATCATATACTTATTTAATAATCTGGCTGCGTAGACAAAGATGTACCTACATTCTTTTATTTACTACTGAACTTCAAAGTGTTTTTGAAACTGATCAAATTCAGGTAAAAAAAAAACAAAAATATAAATGTTTTTGTTGACACTAACAATTTTGTTAATTATTTTAGTCACAATTATCTTTTACGTTCCGCATTATTTGCCTAAATTTATTTGCAGTATCTAACGATCTTATTTTTTACTGCAATACTTATTTTACTGTTTTGGACTTCTGCTACAATATTTGTAAAATATTGTAGGAGCTATAATCTTTACTACAGACATAATAGTTGATCTAGGAATATACTTAAAAAAAGAAGAAAAGGAATGCCCGTCTGACCGCCAGTATGGGTTTAGAAAAGGCAGATCTGCCGTAGACGCCATAAACAGGTCAGTAAGGGAGAAGGAAGTATGCAGGGGTAGGTGAATGGTGGCTTGCTGGACATCATAAGAACCAATTCAACAACGCGAGCTGGAAAAATCATCGGACTGTGGATCATCAGAAATGGAAATATCCCATACCTGTAGAACATGATAAGGGATTATTTCACAGACAGGAGCATTAATATAACTAAAGATAATACAATGATATCTGCGGGAGTGCCACAGGGCTCGGTCCTAGGACAGCTGTTCTGGAATGTATTCTATAACGAGATAATGAGATAAACCTAGTAGAGGGAATACAGGCAATTGCTTACGTAGACGACCTGGTCATGCTGGTAGAGCAATTCGAGAATGGGCCCATTATGAATAGGACATCACAATTCTTAAACCGGTTAGGATGTGGCTAGAGGAGAGAGATCTGACGCTAGTCACACAGAAAACAGAGGCCATAATCTTCGAGGGTTGGACCTAGAGCATATCTCTCGAAAGAAATCCTACTTGTCATGAAAGTCAAATATGTGGGCGTACTACTGGATATTAAACATAGCTTCGGTGAAAACGTAATATATACCGCAAAAAAAGCCAATCAAAGAACAGCATCAAAAGCCAAGCAACGAACAGCAGCGTCAATAATGATCATGCGAAACGTAGGATGTCTGGGGACAGGTTCGAAGAAGAATTCTTATGGAAGTGGTTCACCCCGCCATCCTATACCCAACACGAGTATGGCAGCAGATAATGTGTAAACAAAATTCTGGAGAAAGCTCAGAGAAAGGCTCTGCTGAGGCTCGTATGTGCATATAACACGACTTCGACAGTTGCCTTATAAGTGATATCACAGCATGACTGAAGACGATGCAGATGAGAAAGTGGTGACGAACGCCAAATGACAAGAAGAGTGTTAAGTTAAGAACGTAAATTTTTCGTACAGCTCGTGTATATGAGCCAAAAATCTGCTTCTACCATCCTTTTATTCCAACTACTTACAGAACCTGGAATTTGATCAGTTTTATTCAGTATATAGAATGTTACAAATGAGTACCAGAAGGGGACATTTAAAAATCACATGGAGAACCACTAAGGAGTGAAAAATACTTATGCAAAACATTTTAATAATCGATTTGTCAATACGCGTTTACTGACATTTATGAGATTAGTATTGAAAATATGACAATAAAAAACGTAAATTCAGTGTCTAATCCTGTACTTAGTATATCCTAGAGATGCTACAATGCTACATTTTAAAATAATACAATAAATACATAACAATAACTATCGACCATATCGTATGAAGTCATATTTTAGTTTTAGGTATGAATCTTAATAAGGCTTGAACACACTTGTCACGCATCATTACGACCATACTCAGGTCCAATTATGCTACAAAAATCTGATCGGTGCGGGATCGGAAAGGAATTAGCAAACATGACATGCTCGCTTCATAATCCTTTCCGATTTTACGTTGGTCAATCTTGCCAGTTTCTCGTGAAATGTACTCTGTGCGTCATGTTGAATCATTTCAATAACCGTGATGTAGCTATTGTGGCTATCCATTAGGATCAAGAAGATCTAATCACAAATATAGAAGAATCCGAGCCTCAAGGGGAGTCCGACGAAGAAGAAGGAGAAAAAAAAATGAATATTTTAGCTTAGATGAAGAGTTTGAAGAAGTACAAGATTTAAATAAATTTATTTTTTTTATATTTGCAAAATTTCTTTTAATTAATAAATAAGAAGATATCTGAGAATTACTCCAATATTTTGAGACACAACAACATGAGTATCGTCAGATCACGTTATTTTGCTCGAGCGAATGGAATCGCTGCGAACGAGGACGCAAACAGCTATCGACAATACGCTCTTTCTCAAGCTCCAGCTTACCTACAGCGCTTTTCATTCACATGTACGCTTAATTGCAAATCTCACCAAACAAAAACTTGTCTTTTTTAGAATATTTATTTTTAATATTAACAAATACCCTGTCAAAATAGCAATTACACCCCCCTATCCGGAAAGAAAGGACAAAGCTATACATGTATATTTTATGCTGGTTAATAGTATGTATAGATTCAGATGCAATCCTCTGACGTTCAGATGCGCCCCCTGAAAATAATTCTTGGGCGCCCCTGCAAGCATCTTGCAGAGTTAAAATCCCTCGCAAAGCACATGGCTTGTTCATTTTCTTTATATTTGAACATTTAAATTTACTTTAAAGTCACCTCAAAGATATTACTTGTAATATACATTTTTACCCTTTTTTAACTTTGAGGGGAATTTTTATGGAAAATGACCGCTACCCTCCAGCCAAACCGGCATTTTCGTATCAGACTATCATGGAAGAGTTAGCTGAAAAATTTTCAGATTGCCTAAAATACCTACCCAAAAATGTCTAACAACTCTCGGACCATTTGGTATATCGATTCAGTATTGCATTCTTAAAAAAATTATTTTTTTCATAAACATATCTTTTCATTAAATTCCATTTTTTTTCTATTATTTATTCTGTTTTTCATACTTTTTACAGATTTTCTTTCTTCTAATTTTACATATTTCTTGGTTTGGTTTTAGATGATATTAGTAGAGGTGAGAATTATCAATAGAAGCCTATAAATTTACATTATATTGGCAGGAGTATTGCCAAATTTATATACAGGAGTTTGGTAACTACCACTGTGACAGTGACAGTTTTAGTTGACATACTCCTCCGATACGTCTAAAGGTGGGAAACTATCAATATAATGTAAACTCATAGGTTGGTATTGGTAATTTTCCACCTCTACTAGTTTCATCTCTTTTTATTTCACAATGTATTATGTTTTCCGTCTATTACGTTATTTTGCCGGTTATTAGGGCGCTCATCACTGTATTTCAAATATAAATCTACCTTTGACGTTCAAATACAGTGATGAGTGCGCTAATAACCGGCAAAATAACGGAAAAGACGGAAAATATAATACGTTGTGCAATAAAAAGAGGTGAAACTAGTAGAGGTGGGAAATTATCAATAGAAACCTATATATTTACAATATTTTGAAAGTTAGTTTCCCGCCTTTAGACATATTGGAGTCAAACTGTCACAGGAGATATAATATAAAAGAGATATTTTATATAATTATAATGTAAATTTATAGGTTTCTACTGATAATTTCTCACCTCTACGGGTTTTATCTCTTTATATTTCACAACCTATTATGCTTTCCGTCTTTTGGTTATGTTGCCGGTTCTTAGTGCGCTCATCAGGGCCGCCGCTACCATGCGTGCGAAGTGTGCATCACACACGGACGGCAAACAATAGGGGCGGCCAAAAGCAGGCCACTGATGATAATACTTTTTTTAAAACGAAAATAAATTCAAATAATTAAATAGTCATGATTCAGATAATTCTGTAAACTATTCATTTATCATTTATAGTTGCCTTTTGCAAGTATGGTCATAAAGCAGTTCCGGGAATACTTTTTCATTCAAAGCGGCTGGCGGCTTTCGGACTTTTAGATATTTTTCTCGTCTCCGTGTGGAGGAGGGCCGCTCAAGTAGAATACCTCCACAGCTTCTCCTGCTCATCGTAAAAGGCAACTAATTGGAGCAGCTGTCCGCTCTCCTCTAGCCAAGCTCCTAACCTGTCCGTGTGATATAGTTAATACTCCCAATTATCATAGGGGTTGGCCCCTACCATAGTGGGGCAGTGCGCACTTGCCCCTCCAGTGACACCCACTGGAGGGGCAAGTGCGCACTGCCCCACTGAACCGATCAGCACGACCCAACCCGTGGGTAGAAAAATGGGACAAAAAAAGAAAACAATAAAGGCGGAAGAGAGAGCAGCGCGGGCGAAAGAGAAAACAAAAGAGGAAGGGACGAAACTCGAGGGGAGAAAAGCTGGAGGCGAGAAGTGGAAGAAAAGGAATAAATCGGATCTAGAACCAGTGCAATCCAAAGCAATGGAAAAGACAGAGAAGATAAGAGGGAAAAGAGGGAAGGAAGAGAGAAGCAGCAAACCAAGAGAGAGAAAGAAAGAGAACAAGAAGATTAAAAGAGGGAGAAGAGAACAGACAGACATTTCATTTATTAAAAATAATAGGTGAAAATAGTTTCTATCCTTGTGGAATCGGTACTCACCGGAAAGACAGCATACGTTTGGAAAGACAATGAAGTCGACTTTTCAAAGTAACAAGACATTTACTCAACACATTACTTATGCATATTTTTTTAAATACTAGTAAGGTACATTTTTCTAAAGTGTTGAAATTGGAAGAGGGCGGCAAATATTAAGTTGCACACGGGCAGCCAACACCTTAGCGGCGGCCCTGGCACTCATCACTGTACAAAAACACATACATAGTGGCCAAATAGTATGAAAATGCTTACCACTGTACAATACATAAACATACTAACACAGCAGTGTTCATTTTGTAGGATGCGGATTTCTCAAAAGCGTTTATTTTGTGAAAAGAGCTTTATACTCTAACTGCTCTCGTTTTTGTTCACTGGTTTTTTGCATTAACTTGGTTCTAACAAACGCTTCGTGGTACATATTGTCTATATCCAAGTTACTTCTATTCTTCCCATTGCTATACCTGATGAACGGAAATGTCCCTCTGAGCTGTGTTCTCTACAAAAATAAACCAAATGGCTGTTCCTTTTGTTCACATTAAAATGTTTTGCATAAGAGTGCGGGATAATGTTAAAACTAACAGAAAAACGTATTAAAAATCTAAAACTCTCGACCTACTACTGAAAACTTTATTGATTCATTAAATTTTAATATATATAACACTTTAAATTAAAAACTTACTTAAAAAACACTTATTAAAACCACGAATTGACTTGATCAAGTGAGTGGTTCTCCTAACTATACTATAAACAGTCATTCGTTGTAAGCTATGCGACCAAAGCAAAGTAACAATTTCGAGTCTATCCTTTGTTGTTAGGTACGTTCAAGCGACCAACTCAAACCAGTCGTTTCAAATATGTGTTGTATTAATTTTATGAAATGCCACCTTTAATACGTTAGCCGAATTTTTCGAACTAACTTTAATATCAGTCTAATAATTATTTGGTCGTTGTTGGTTTAATTTCTAGTATGATATGCACACGATTAATAAGCATTGATGTACATTTTGTTTTAAGCAATTTTATAAAAGAAAAGAGAACATCATGGTAATCACATAGTAACTAAATATCATGATAAATCATTTTCGTAATTAACTATTTAGATTAGATGGGAAATAAGCCACAATTAAATTGAAAAAAATAATTTTATTAACGTTTCGTCGCCCAAATCGGGTGTCGTTGTCAAAATGCAAAATACTACTAAATTAAACAAAAATGTTGTTACTTAGTAAAAAATTCTTCGAATAATTTATTTAATCTGACTTATTTATATCGGCAATTCAGACATATACATTTTAAATTAGAAGACTTTAAAATGATATTGCCAATATTTATGAGTTGCGTTCCTGGGACGACTTTACTGAAAGATAGTTCATTCGTTTTCCCTCGTGATTTACTATGGAATCTCTAACGCGAGAATTTTACTGTCACCCTTGCACTTGGTTGTCTTTTTAAAGACAGACCACATGCTATGATATTTTTGTGACGGATATTCTTGGGTTGGGGTGATTTCATGTAATCGAATGAACTATCTTTCAGTAAAGTCGTCCCAGGAACGCAACTCATAAATATTGACAATATCATTTTAAAGTCTTCTACTTTAAAATGTATAATATATGTCTGAATTGCCGATATAAATGAGTCAGATTAAATATACTATTAGAAGAATTTTTTACTAGGCAACATTTTTGTTTAATTTAGTAGTATTTTGTATTTTGACAACGACACCCGATTTGGGCGTCGAAACGTTAATAAAATTATTTTTTTCAATTTAATTGTGGCTTATTTCCCATCTAAATAGTTAATTATAAAAATGCCACAAGGAAATAGCTTCAGAAAAATCATTTTCAAGTTGTATCGTTGCGTAGTGGAGTAATAAGTGAAATGTTCCAAGATGACAGGCCAAATATATAGAGCAATTTATGTCAATAAGGAAATTTGAATATTTGAAGTTCTTTATGCAATAAACTCAGCCAAACCCAAGAAAGAAACTGGAACCTGGAACAGACAACATATCAACTACTGAGCTAAAAAGCAATTAAGCTTTTTAATGATGTGTATAATACTGGTGAAATTCCTTATATGGTAATAATCTATTAAGTCTGTTTTTATAGCAATTCCAAAGAAGCAGCGGGCAAAAACATGCGACGAATATAGTTTAATTAGTCTTGATGAGCTTGAAAATTTTTCTTCGCATTATTTATTGCGAAATATATCTAAATAAAAACCAGTTTGGATTTAGAAATGCGCCGGATACACGTAAGGCAGTTTTTGGCTCGATGTGCTCCACAAAAATGCTACCACCAACATAAAGATATTTATGTGGCTGTCATCGATTACAAGAAGGCTTTTGATAGGGTACAGCATTAAACGCTTTTGAACATTATTAAGAATCGAATGCACTGATGGTCATTGATGGTAGAGACCTACGTATCATTGAAAACTTATATTGGAAGCAGAAATCAGTTGTACTGGTGAATATGAGATTAACCGACGAATGATACAAACAAAGAGACGTCGGACAGAGATGCTTTCAATCAATGATACTTTAAGAATTATTGTATTGAAGGTTGAAGAGTTTTGGAAGGTTGAAACTAAAAGAAAAATGACTTGAACGATCAGGTCTTGGCCAAAACTTCACATTTTAAGAAACTTGACCAAAATTATGTTTCAGAAGGAAAAAAATTTAAAAAACAACTGCATTAACCTGGACATTTTTTTACTTACTAAACTAAATTAATGTCAAATCACTTCGTAGATACAAAATTACATTGTATTGGTATCCCAGAATACTTTTTTAGTATGCCTCGAACCAGTAACAACATTATTAGATATATTTATCTAATGGTACTTCCAACAAAAAATGGACTTGCAAAAAAGTTTCTCCTACGATATAATATGCTTGTATTTTTTTATTTTAAAATTCTTTTCATCTTATTACTACCACAACAATCTGGCAACGATGTACGACCTTGATTGTACACAACTACAACTGATTAATGACGTGCAATAGAACTTGTAGGAAAAATGCTATATATAACTAGAAGATTTAAGATTATTTGATACTTTTAAACGATAATTGGGATGATTGTTAAAAAAACTACATCATACGATACATCATAAATTCTTTTTACTAATTTTTTCCAGCAATAACCGAAATGAAAAAGAATATTTTTTCCCTTTTGCCCACAACCCTAAAACTTAGTACCGAACAACACAGAATAGACTCTATGGTACACATTCATATTTACACATACACTCTTCCAACCATCTGGTTACCAGAATACAAAAAAATGACTAGGTAAACTAAAATTCCATATTTTGGAACGTAAAAAATCAAAGCTACATTGATCTGCATAAGTAATCTCTTTCAAAAAATACTTTATTATCTTTATGGCAAAATTACCTGAATGCAATTTTTTATCATTGTTGAGTTCGACATTTTGCTTTATACATATGTCAAAATCTTTATATATTTAAACTAGTGTACAGAGCATAGACATAATAAGAATAGATTAGGTAAGGTATGGGCCGCTCTGTGCATCGAGGTGTCAAGGTTCTTAGACATTTACTACGGTTGCCTACTCCGACTGTGGTGGAGAGACTTACGTCACAAGAGTACAGAAACCCATTTTTAAATTTGTTGCGGTAATGATCTTCGATCTTTGAATGTGTATTGTTGTGTATGTATATGTATTATTTGTGTTATTATTTATCTTATATATCCCAGTTTACTTTATATTTTTGTATTTGAAATTTTGGTGTTGTTTCCAGTAAAAACTTATTTTGAATTATTATCTATGAAAAGTTATTTATTATAATTGTACATCGTACCTATTGCAGGATCTTAAATAAGAATATATATTTACAAGGTAGATTAAAACGTTAAAATTTCATTATGTATTAACGTAATAATCATGATGATGAAATTTTAGAATGCCAGGTACAGGCTGTAGTGTAACGAAATTTATTAAGTACATGTTATTTATATTCTTATAATATATGTGAACAACTGGTCCTGATTAATTTTAAGTACCAAACTACTCATATACAACAGTTTTCCATAATTAGGTATTATAACCCACTAAACATCTTTATTTCACAACTAGCTTTACTATTTTCCATACATCAAAGACATAAAAATACCGATACATATTCAAATATTACGATTCAAATTACTATACTCTCGTGACGTATTCGCGGGCTTAATGTTCATTGGTTAGTCGGAGTAGGCAACCATAGTAAATGTCTAAGAACCGTGTCGAGGACCGTCTAGCCATCTTTGTCTGTCACATTCGCGGGATCGCTTGGTAAAAAGAGATATATAGACCATCGATCGACTGCCCGCGCGTTACTCTATTTTGCTCAGTACGCCTTGTCTATTCTTATTATGTCTATGGTACAGAGCGTACCTGAGTTATGTGAATACCCCGTGCAGTGTTTGTGTGAAAATGACAGAAGGCTTATTTTGACAGAAAATTCAAAAATATCCAAATAAAGTTAAACGTGGCGATATGTCACCAAGAGGGTTGTGATATGTCACCAATATTGATTAACTATTTAGATGGGAAATAAGCCACAATTAAATTGAAAAAATAATTTTATTAACGTTTCGAAGCCCAAATTGGTCGGTGTTGTTATATGGCATTGAGACCTGGACTCTGAAGACTGATACGATCAATAACCTAGAGGTGTTCGAAATGTGGCTGCTTAGACGAATACCCTGGACACTGGACAGCGATGCAGACCAACAAAGTTGTGTGAAATGGCATGATCAAAGAACATTCGCAATTGACAGGAATACGCAGTGCCGAACAACTATTCCAATTAGCTGAAGACTGTGAACAACTCGCCAATGTAGTTTCTAACATTAGGCGGTCCTAATATGGCAATGAAAAAGAAGAAGAACGAGAAATACTGCAAATTCAGATGCTGGTATTTGGTACTTTGGTCAAGGTATCATTGTAGGAAATATGTTAAACAACCTATACAGGGTGTTAGTAAATAAGTATGAAAAACTTTAAGGGATAATTCTACATGAAAAAATAATGGCAGTTTGCTCTATAAACGTATGTCCGCAAATGTTTCGTTTGCGAGATACGGGGTGTTGAAATTTTTATTTCAAACTGCCAATTTTTTATTGCTCTAAGACCGGTTGAGATATGAAAATTACATTTGGTGGGTTTCGAGAGGTAGTTATTGCGCATTTTTTGGCAAACAAATAACAATTTTATATTCATCATTGGCGCGCCTACGGGTAATGGTCTGAATTTTTTTAAAGAAAAAAATGGTACGCCACTGATATATTTCAAATTAAAAATTATTTTTGTATTCCACGTTTAATTTATGAAAAAGAACCTTTCTTGTATTCTTTTCCTATGGTGCACCGTTTTTATGCGAAAAAATAAAACATCTTCGAGCGTATTTTTCATTTCTTAATACATTTCAAGACCTATCCAATATAATAAGACCAAAGTAGAACAATAACAGAAAATATTACTAAAAAGATTTTAACTAGGTGCAAAGCTACAACAAATGTTCAAAATTACCTCCTTTAAAGGTGACAGAATAATTGTATATTCACCATTGGCGCCCGTACAGGTAATGGTCTGAATTTTTTAAAGAAAAAAAAAATAGTACGCCATTGAGAAACGTCAAATTAAAAATCATTTTGAATTCCTCGTTCAATTTACGACAAAAAATCATTCTTGTCTTTTTTTCATATGCGGCGCCGTTTTTATACAAAAAAATAAAACATCTTAACTCTTACAAATTATTCGAGGCAGATTCCATATGCATAGAAACTTATTTCAAATACTTTGTAAACGTCAAGATATTTTATTTTTTTGCATAAAAACGGCGCCTCATATGAAAAAAGACAAAAACGATTTTTTGTCGTAAATTGAACGAGGAATTCAAAAATGATTTTTAATTTGACATAACTCAGTGGCGTACTATTTTTTTCTTTAAAAAATTTGGAACATTACCCGTACGCGCGCCAATGGTGAATATAAAATTACTCTGTCACCTTTAAAGGAGGTAATTTTGAACATTTGTTGTAGCCTTGCACATAGTTAAAATCTTTTTAGAAATATTTTCTGTTATTGTTCTAGTTTGGCATTATTATATTGGAGAGTTCTTGATAATGTATTACGAAATGAAAAATACGCGCGAAGGTGTATTTTTTGCATAAAAACGGTGCACCATATGAAAAAACACAAGAATGGTTCTTTATCATAAATTAAACGTGGAATACAAAAATAATTTTTAATTTGAAATATCTCAGTGGCGTACTATTTTTTTCTTTAAAAAAATATAAAATTGTTATTTGTTTGTCAAAAATGCGCAATAACTACCTCTTGAAAAACACCAAATATAATTTTTAATTTATTTACTTTGAATTTTAATTATTTAATTAATTAATTTTAATTTTAATTTTAAAAGGACTTAGAGCAATAAAAAAATTCGCAGTTTGAAAAAAAAATTTCAACAAAAAAAAATATCTTGGAAACGAAGCATTTGCGGACATACGTTTATAGAGCAAACTGTCATTATTTTTTCATGTAGAATTACCCCTTAAAGTTTTTCATACTTATTTACTAACACCCTGTATATACACGTATCTATATCTACGTCAACATAAAGTGTAGTTCCTTGAAATCCATTTTCTGAAGACAACTACATCCCATGTATTGCGACACCACAAACTGCCAACACTATACCAATTTCCACCTAAACACAAACCTTTGAGGTTAGAACATTGGCCGCCCTGTAGGTATATATTTTACTTTTTTTGTAATTTTTTTGGGAATATTCTTCCATAAATAAGTAAATAGAAAAACCTGTCAAAATGCATTTAGATCAATATTAAAATCGCGATAATTTACGTTAAAAATATTGGTACACCACAGGGTTATATCTTTGGTAAAGTTTCTGCTTCGACGTATCATGTAAATGAATTTTGACAGTTCTTTGTGAATATCATTATGTACATAATACAGTAATATAAAAATTTAAGTGTTAAAACTAAAGACGGGCTATACAATGTGTACAAAAACTAACATAAGTTGCCAATATTTCGATGCCCGATATATTTCGAAAAAAAATTCAAAAATTTTTTTGTACACCTATCAAAATTACAAAAATACGTTAATTTTTGCACTCACTGTATAAAATTCTAGTACCTACTACGCCTAGTAAAATTAGTTACTCTGCTAAATATTTTGTACTTCTAAATTAAGATCGAATAAAAGAATTTACAAAAAATTATACACATATATATAATGAGAGGTCACAGCCTAAAATGTTACAGCCTCACTAACTTTTTACAAGTTCAATAGCCTTTTTTAACAACTTTCGTGTTATTTACATCACAAATACATAAATATATATACTTTAACTCTCTCATTAAATAATATCCAATGGGATTACGATTAAGGATGTTCCAATTTATTTTAAACCGATCTACAACAATTATTAGTATTGAGCAACATGGAAGACTAAATCAATCATATCTACAATTCGATGTACCACACGGCTGTGTATATTTATCCTAATTGTCATTGACTAGGCGAAGAAATGAGAAGAGAAGAGGGCTTGAAAGATGGGAAAAGAGCATCTCAATAAAGGGCTGAAAAATAAACAACCTACGTTTTGCAAATAGTCAAGACAAGTTAATTGATATCATGCGACTAGTTGAAAGTTGAAAACGAAACTCAAATATTTGGTCTGCAGTTAAACATATCAAAAACAAAGATCGTGATAATAGGTAAACTACATAACAACCATCCACACATAACCACGGTTGACCTGTTTGAGGATGTGACCTAATACTTATATCTAGGATCATTGATCATAGTTCTCTCCAGCAAGCAGACACCGAAACCATAGAAACACTTATTATTCAAGAAAATATAGAAGGCCGAAGATCACGAGGAAGATCCCCAACAAGATGGATCGACCTTCCAGGATTCAGGACTGAAGAGAGAAAGAGGCGAAGATGAGGAACAACAAACAAACCCATTAATAAAATAGAGTGGAATACTTTCTTGGTATTGAAAGATTAAGAATTCGCACATGACATACATATGCCTTCTCAAAGTAAATACCAAATGCCATTAAGAACCAACAGTTTAATTAAAACAACATAAAAATGAACAGAGAAAGAATTGTTCAGGCAAATAATAATAACAAATGTACTAAAATAAATTTTGGAACACCCTGTGTATCTATAACGTCATCTATTACTTCATTTCACTGTTAAAAAAACAAGAAACTTACAAAAATTATTTCTGTACATGCATTTTTTAACACGTGTAATTATTGCTTCAATAACTAAGCAAACGGGGAAGTAAAATTAAAGAAGTGTCGAAATACGCACTTTATAAATACCTGATGGTTATTTGGAATACCTGAAGGAATCAAATATACAGATTGTTTAGTTTTAAATTAGATATACTCGCTATAAATGGGAACACCGCTTCCCCATAGCCCACTGAATGCACCTGATTCGCGCCGATTCATTCAGTCATTCGTCATTCTACAGTGGCAATGCAACTCATGCTCATAAGCAATGTTGCCGGTTTTAGCGCTTACTTCAGTGGGCTATATCTGATCAAACACTAAACGGTCTGTATATGCTATAATATTTATGACTGTAACCTCTCTGGTCTATAAAAAAATCCGTAATGAATATATTATAATATACATTGCATAATACACAAGAGGAAACAAGTTCTTTATAGATATACATAACTTTCATTTAATAAAAATAAAGGTATTTATTAGTTACCGTTTCAGGTAATTTTGCTGGTGCCGACAATTGATGAGCTATATAAGCGTACAATGTATATTAATCGTTTTTTAACAATTTTTCAATAACATTATTCATAAAAAACTAATTTTAACGAGCCATATAATAACTGTACGGCAGCCGTTACCTCTACAATAAATATCTCTTCATTATGTTTTTTTTTTCAATATTGTTTCTCTGTTATATAGATGTTTTTGTTTGTTTGTTTCCAACAGTTGTGCAGTTGTGTTACTCTCTGGTTCTACGACTAAAGCTCCGGCTAATTTTAAATCTTTATTAGTTTGTAAAAATATTGTTTTTCACGCCTTCTTGATATGCACCACTGTTTAACACGAGTTTCTCTCCTCCTGCAACAAAAACACAACAAATATTATAATCATATCTTATACAATAGTCTATCTATGCAATGAGCATTTAATGATGGTCATTATGATGCTAGTATGAGAGATACGATAGAGCTATGAAACAAGTGACTCCGATGACAGACGCTCCTTACCAAAAATAGAGAAACAATGTTCAGAATTAATGCCGAACATACCTATTGCCGAAATTAAAAATGCGCTTCAAAAGATGAAGAACAATAAATACCCAGGTGAAGACAAAATAATGACTGAAAGCCTAAAACTCGGAGGACATAAACTTTTTCGGGCACTTACTAAATTGCTCAATAAATGTTTGTGCGAAGCGATAACACCGACGTAGTGGAACAACGTGGAAATTATCTTACTTCATAAGAACGGAAATTTCAGCTACGTTAGAAACTACCGCCCCATTAGCTTATTATCAGATAGATAGATAGATAGATAGATATTTATTCATTTAAATAGGTTACCCTAATATACAATAAATGTAGAGAATAGATATTACAAATAATTTACAAAAATCAAATATAACTAAGCAACATCAAATGAAATTAAACAAACTTTAAATAAATTTACAACATATAATACCATACAATACCCACCCATAAAATTAACATAATAAAGTATTACATCACTTGTTTCTAATATACAGCTTAAGTTTGGTTTTAAAAGATTTTAGTGACATTGTATTTTTTAATTCACCTGGTAGAGCGTTAAACTCATTAAAACCCCTGAATACTAATGAATTCATCGTCATTCTATAATTTGTTTTTGCTATGTAAATATTCCCCATATTCCTTGTAGAATAATCATGCACATTTTTATTGTACACTATAAACTGCTTAAAGTAATCTGGAGCTACATTATTAAGTATTTTATAAACCAAAATCATTGTATAATAATACAGTTTCTCTTCAATTGTGAACCAACTTAAAGCCTGTAGCATATATGATACAGGTGTAAGTCGATTTGTTTTCAATATAATTCTCATGCCACGATTTTGTAGTTTTTGTAGTTGATTGAGTTTATTTAAATTAAACATATACAATATAGTTGCGCAGTACTCAAAATGTGGCTGAATAATTGAATTAAAAACTGTAATTTTAGCTTGAGTCGATATATTTTGTGATATTCGGCTAAAAAAATATAGTTTTTTCGCTATTTTACGGACAATATAATCAAAATGATGATCAAAATTCAAACAACTGTCAATTTGAAACCCCAAATATTTAACACATCTTACAATATCAATCTTTTCATTTTTTACTTGTAGCAGAATGTTATCCGTATTTAATTGGCTATATTTGTATTTTGTTGTAAAGATCATTGCTTTAGTTTTGGAAATATTTAATTTTAATTTATTTGATGCCAAGTATTTAGCCATTTTTTCTAATGTATTATTCATTTTTTGAATCGCTACTTCAAGGTTAGTATCACTACAAGCTACAAAAGTATCATCCGCAAAAAGATTAATAAATTCACTTTCTACATATAGGTCTATGTCATTTAGATACAATATAAATAATAGAGGCCCCAATACGCTGCCTTGTGGTACCCCAACATTGATATAATGTTCAGAGGATAATGCCCCATCAAAACGTACTATCTGCTTCCTATCACTAAGATAATCACTTAGCCATTTGTGTACTTTACCTACAAACCCATAATTTTGTAGTTTTGTTAGGAGTATTTGGCGATCAATGGTTTCAAAGGCTCTTTTAAAATCAAGAAAAACACCTACTATGTATCGGTTTTTATCAATATCGTTTTTAAGTTTACAGAGAGTCAATTGTAAAGCTGACTCACATGAATGTTTCTGTCGAAAACCGGACTGATTATTTATTAAAATTGAATTTTTTCCTACGTGTTCTAGTAGTTGGTCATAAACTGCTATCTCTAATATTTTTTCAATTGGGGGTAATGTGTTAATGGGCCTAAATTCACTAGCTTTATTTGTATTCAAAATCTTCTGAATAGGAACAATTGTACTCACTTTCAAAAGTGTAGGAATTCTACCTGTCATTAGAGAAGTGTTTATAAAATTCAGTATAACGTGACCAATCGATTCAAAAATTTCCCTCACCATCCTTGAATTTAATATTTCATGTATGGAGAACTTGTTGTCCATACTATAAACTATTTTACGTAAGTCTAACATTGACAGTGGTTTAAATTCACTCAAATTTAAATATAAATTATTATTGGTATTGGTCCAGAAATTTATTGAATCAATATTTTCGACAATATTTGTTATACTCCTGACAAAATATTTGTTAAAATTTTCTGCAATCTCCAAACGTTCTCTTAATACATTATGCTCCGCATCTAGATCAAAACATATACAGCTAGGAATATCAAAGTTTTTAACATTAATTAAATTTTTTAATGTTTTCCACATTTTGTTTGGATCATTTTTAAACCTATCAATTTTCTCCAGATAATACTTATCTTTTTTAGCTTTTAATAAATTAACGACATGGTTTCTATGAGTTTTAAACAATGACCATTTATTTTGTTTCTCATTTTCCCGGCAATTATTGAACTCCTTATATGTTTTATCACGAATTCTAATTTGATTAAACACCTCATTATCAAACCATGGTATATTTGATTTATATTTACACGATTGAATAGGCGCAGTATTATTAATTTCTTTTTCGCAATTAGTTATAATTTCATGAAAGATAGTGTCAATATTTGTTGTATTTAAGTTCCAATTAACCATCATTAAGTTAGTTTTAATAGTGTTTAAATTGTTTTCATTTATATTTCTATATTTTTTTATGATACTGTCAGTAGCTGTTGTATTAAATAAATTGAGAGAAATAATAGAATGGTCAGTTACTTTTGGACAATCATGCACATTTACTGAAATATTATTTTGGTTTGTTAAAACAAAGTCGACTAATGTTTTACTGGTTTCGGTAATGCGAGTTGGTTTTGTTACAAGCTGATTTAAGCCATATATTGAAACTAGATTTTTAAACTTTATAGTATAAAAACTATCACTAAGAAAATCAAGATTAAAATCACCTACTAATACACACTTATTATTCCTAGACAATACACTATCGCATATTTCTTCAAAATCTTCCAAAAATTTCGCATCTGAACTTGACGGCGAGTGGTAAAGACATCCAACAATCCAAGTGGTAGAAATTAAATTTATCCTTATAAATCTACACCAGTAATTACCATGTAAGACAAATGACTTAACATAAGAAAATTCATAATTATTCTGAATATATAACAATACACCACCAGTGTACCTACTATTTGAATCACATCTAATACATTTATAATTTTCTATCATGATCTCTTTATCATATATATCTTGCGTGGTTCTTGCTTCACTTAACAAAATTAATTTTGGGTTATAGTTTGCAATGCTTGTTCTTATTTGATCAATATTTTTTAAAACGCTTTGTGCATTTAAATATATAATATCGGTATTAAAAAGTAAATTAGGGTCTGTATTTAGTTTTTTTCATCAATTGAAGTTGAATTGCTAACAGTATTTGGTTTATTATTTATAAATTTAGGGACAATGGTAGGCCTATTGTTAATATATTTAATAGTTTTTGTTGAGTCACCTGCTCTAATCAATTCATCAAGTTGATTCTTTACAGTAAAATAATAATCTCTTTGTCTTTTGGTTTGATCAGCAAAAATCTTGATTCCAGGAATGTTTATTGATGCTTTATTTTTTAATACCTTTAGGGCATCTTCACTTGATTGGTATCACAAGTATATAAGCTATTTACAAGAGTTATTACCAACAGGCTAGGAGCTAAGTTGGATTTCTATCAGTCAAGAGAGCAAGCAGGTTTTAGAGCGGAATATGGCATGAATGATCATTTACAAGTGGTTAAGAACTTTATAGAAAAGAGTGTTGAATACAACAAGCCATCAGTCCTAATATTTGTTGACTATGAAAAAGCTTTCGACACAATAGGTCATCAAAAAATGTTAAAAGCCTTAACAGAATGTCGTATAGATAATCGATATATAAACATGATAAAATACATCTATCAAAATACGACAGCAAGCGTAAAACTGTATGTCGTATAGAATACGAGCATTATAATGGCAATTAAACGCGAGTCTGAAACTGTTTTCTTGTGACATGTTACTTTAAGTACATATTATGTTTATATGGGATTTAGCCACAATTATCTAATGTTTTGACGTTTCTATTTTCACTCCGGAAATCGTTCCCAAAAATATAAGAAAATCTGAAATTCTGGGAAGATTTTATAAACTGTTCCCAGAATTTCAGAAACTTATTATTCTTTCACCGTTTTTTTTCTTCTTCAAATGGAACGACTACTTTGCTATTTACTTTTCTTCCGGTTCTAGCATTTGTCACCTAGTAGAATTACTTCCTTCCTAGTTACAATACTCTCTACCAGTCAATTTGCCGTAAAATGTATCTTTTACCTCGTCCTTTTAATCAGAAGGAGCATATTATACGCTCACTACCACTAAATCACATCCTTTTAGTTTGAATTGAACGAAGAAGAAAATATCAAACAGATTACAGAAATTGGTAGAAATGTA
Source organism: Diabrotica virgifera virgifera (assembly GCF_917563875.1). NCBI lineage: Eukaryota > Metazoa > Arthropoda > Insecta > Coleoptera > Chrysomelidae > Diabrotica > Diabrotica virgifera. The sequence goes on along the minus strand of NC_065450.1, from coordinate 33,847,173 downwards.
AAGGATTGAAGGCAAATAAATTAATCAAGAAAAAAAGAATGTGTGTGTACTTTGTACGCACGTAAGAAGTTATACTTCTATTATATGATTTCAACGATATAAAATACTTTAAACAGTTTATTTTTATTTTATTAAACTAATTTTAATAATATGTATTATCTTACTCCCGAGGAAGACAAATCCAAAGACATAAAAATTATAATAAATATATTTACTAAAAACACTAATATACTTTTTCCACACCTTTTTTTGGACTGATACATACATAACTTAAAAGATTTAGCACCGAATAACATACTGCCTCTGTGCGCATGCGCGCAGAATAATAAAAATTCACTCTCCATCGTGCCTAAAGAAGTATAACTTCAAAAATCATGGATAGAAAAATAAAAAATAAAAAGAAAGAAAAGCTAAAAACATGATCGAGATAGATATAAAGCGATACATGTATCAATAAGAACTAATTTCAGATCGAATTTGAACAGAATTCTCTTCTTCTTCTTCTTCTTCTTCTAATTCCAAGACCGTTATCGATTGTTGGATATCATGTTGGCTAGCATATTCGCTATAATGTCTTAATTATTGACAGTAGCTCTGCATAATGACGTAGTCGTTTTTCCTTACCATTGCCTTAGATTTTTCAGCCATGATGTTCTTCTACCAGGAGCACGTTTACCTTGGATCTTTCTCTGAATGATCAGATGTAAAAGATCATATTTTGCAGTGTGTTTCATAATGTGATTGAAGTATTCCAGCTTGCGTTTCTTTATTATATTGACCAGTTGTATTGTTTGGTTCAGCCATCTAAGGACCCCCTCAATTCTAACTCTATCGACCTAGATCATTTTTAGTAGTCGTCTGTATACTCACATCTCAAAGGCGTTCAAGCGTTTAAGCATTGCATCACTTTAGAGTCCACGCTTCCACTCCATACATTACGACTTGAAAGATATAGCAATATGTCATTCGAACGCGAAGGTCAATATTAAGATTGTGGCTGTAAAGTATGTTTCTGATTTTGACAAAGGTAGCTCGGGCTTTTTCTATTCGACTTTTAATTTCTGAGGTTGGATCCAGTTCAGCCACGATTTTATCCTTTATCAATTTGAAAATACTAAAAGATGAAATGATGGAGAGTAAAATATGTGAAAACTGTGGGGTTTTTTAGGGACATCTGTGTGAAAATTGAATTTTTTTTTAAAGAAAATCGTATTTGCTGCAATGATTTTCTCTCTTAGGCTATTTTACAAATGTATAGAAGAGTACTGATTCTATTGTCAGTTGTTTAAGATTTTCCCCTTCATATCACGTGAAAATTTGTTAGTTTTCACGATAAGAAACCTGCACAAAAAGGTATAACGGCACGTCTGAAGACGAAAAATGTTACCTTGAACAAGGCCTAGAAGGAGAATTCTACACTAAGCGTCAAAATTAACGCACCACCTTAAAAATGGGACATTTTTGAAGTCTCGTATTTTCTAAACCTGTTGTCCGATTTTAGTGATTTTTTTTAATATTTTATAGCTTTATTCTTCAAGAATATCGCTATAATAATATTGTTGCTAAACAAGTAAGTCTCATTGTATACAGGGTGTAACAATGATAGTGTGTTTTTTCCTCAAAGTTCGGAACACCCTGTGGAATATTCTATCGTATATAAAATATTGAAATTAAAACTAAACTGTAGCCTTAGGGTTTCTTAACATTTTGATTTTTGATTCATTCGCTTACGTTGCGTAATAAAAAAGTTAGGTACTTTAACAACTAGTAACGTTCTTCGTCAATATAGGGGTCATCTATATCTTTAAGGGGTAATTCTGCATGAAAAATAATGACCGTTTGATGTATAAACATACGTCCGCAAATGTTTCCTTTCCGAAATACGGGATGTTGACTTTTTTCTTACAAACTGACGATTTATTTACTGCTCTAAAACCGATTGAGATATGCAAATGAAATTTGGTAAGTTTTAAGAGGTGGTTATTGCGCACTGTTTAGCATACAATTAAGAATTTTATATTCACCATTGGCGTACATACGGGGATTATGACCGGGTAATATGACCCGTGTGCACGCCAATGGTGAATATAAAATTCTTAAATAAATGGTCAGTTTGTAAGAAAAGATTCAACATCCCGTATCTCGGAAACGAAGCATTTGCGAAAATATGTTTATGAGTCAAACGGTCATTATTTTTCATACAGAATTACCCCTTAAAGTTTGTCGCACTTATTAAGAAATACCCTGTATTGATAAAGAACGTTGCTAGTTGTTAAAGTACCTAACTTTTTTGTTATGCAACATAAACGAATTAATCAGAAAGAAAAATGTTAAGAAAGCCTAAGGCTATAGTTGAGTTTTAATTTCAATATTTTATATACGCTAGAATATTTCACAGGGTGTTGAAAAAACACACTATCATTGTTACACCCGGTATACAATGACACTTACCTGTTTAGCAACAATATTATTACATAAATATTCTTGAAGAATAAAGCTATAACATACTAAAAAAATCACTAAAATCGGATAACAGGTTTAGAAAATACGAAGCTTCAAAAATGTCCCATTTTTAAGGTGGTGCGTTAATTTTGACGCTTAGTGTATTATTCTAAAACCGAGATTCGGTTTTCAAAAACGAACCCGGTTAACTGTAAATTTGCTTTTATTTTTGCTTACCTCATATATGAGATTTTCAACAAACAAAAAGGCATATGGGATAAAATCGTGGTTGAACTTGGTATTGAAATCCGAATGTCTATTGTTACGGTGATTCTATTTGTGGCGCTATACTGTTAGTAATTAAAATTTTGCGTTGTATTTTATTTAGCGTTATAAACCATTAACTGTTTGTTGTTGAAACTTAACAAGACATCAATTTTATTGTACTTTAAATAGCACGCGTTGTAAACTTTTCTCGGGTTTATTTGTAGTCCACTGGAGACCGTTTATAACATAAAATAAAAAAAGAACAATTAAATCCCATTAAATTAAACAATTCTAGAATTAAATAACAGTGTGGTTTTTTCCTAATCTATCCAGTTTGTAAGCAGATTAAAAGGTTAGTCAAGTAAATGTTTCTGAAAAAGTACACTTGAAAGCAAAAGAATCGACTCACTCGATGAATTGTAGTTTATGCTTAGTAATTTCATGTTGTGCTCTTTAAATTAAAACAACTAATGAAAAAAAATATTGTCTATAATAGAACTTCCAAAAAATAATTGTTTTATGCAAATTGGAAACGTGTTGTAAAATGTGTCTTCTTCTGTATGGCATAGGGAATGCAGCAAACATTGTAAGGGGCATGTTCTACGCAATTTAGACCTCTATGAGTTTGCCGGTGGTCGTGTCAGTCGCTTTTCAAACGTTAACCTGTGTGTACACTTCGAAGTGCAGTAAGTGAATATTTTACAAAATAGATACTTCACCAGTGATGGCATAATTACGAGAGCGATATAGTCAGAGGACTGTCGCCAGTCGCCTCCTTATGACGGAGTCTGCAGTCTCAAGGATTTACCGTCTATACTAAGAGGCCGGTAGCTACAATGGACGACCAGATTCGGGTCGTCGCGCGTCGACGTGTAATGACAGGGATGATAAGGGGGAGGATAGAGGGATAACAGAGGTTGAGCTTCAATGATTCTTTAGGAATGTTCGAGGTATCACCGTCACTCAGTGGATAGTTAGGAGAAGACTTAATCATCATCATCATCACGTAGCGCTACAACCCTGGGTGGGTCCCGGCTGACTGTACAACTTTTTTCCAATTTGTTCGGTGTTCCATCAACCTAGGGTCAAATTAGTATAGGCGCCAGAGGGGTCACCGTGTCCTTTTCAATTCTGATGGACAAACTCAACGGTTTCTTATGGATTTTTGTCTGCTGATTACGAATTTCGAGGGTGGATTTCGATCCGAGTGGTCAAAAAATTGTTATAAACAATTTAATTGTTAATACATTGTTTATAAGGCTCTGGCTCATAAACTAAAAGAGATAAAAAATAATGTTTCAAATAAAATTTGTTCGTTAATAAAAAACGAAAAAAAAAGTTTACTTAACTTAAATCCAACAATTAGATCTCAATATATTGTAAAATTAGTGTAAAATGCAAAATGCAAATTGCAAAATAAGTATTTTTCGAAGATTTATCGATCGTAACTCGGCTTCTACGCATGCAAGTAAGCCTTAGAAGGTCTCATTTTAAAGCTTAATTAATACGCTTTCAAACAAAGTTTGTTAAATTACTTTATCTTCATTTGTTTTAAAGTTATATCCGTTTGAAGTTATAATTTTCTTAAAAAAATTATACATAAATTTGTTTATAAGGGTTTCAGTAAATTTGAGCTGTAAACATTTATACTTTAATTACCAATAATGATAGAAGAACTCAAAAGGAACAATTTGAGCTTAAGAAAATGTTCGTAAGTTTATTTTTGGTCAAGATATCGATATTTTAATGGCGCGCTATGAGGCGTAAGATCGGCTCACAGTCAAGTAAGTATTTTTCGACGCTTTATCAATCAGCTTTAACTCGGCTTCTACACATGCAAATGAGCCAATATGTGATATCCATATAAAAATGGATCGAGTTCTTTTGCAGCATCATCATTGCATATAAAACGAGCCTTTATGTATGTTGTGGCGGCATACACACATTATTGACGTGCCTTGATGATCCTGCAAAAGAACTAGATCCACTTTATATGGACATCATATAAATAATGAGACTCTGAAGCCCCAGAAAGTTTTAGTTTTACTGCCTACAAGAACAGACTTAGTACCACCATGTAACTGTAAAAATTGCTCTAAGAACTTATGTAGATGTAAAAAACCTGAGATTCCTTGTATACCTCGATGCAGATGCATAAAAGAAAATTTTTGTTAAAATAGTATTAATAAATAATATCAACTTACTCTTTAGCTATATTTCTGAAATATTAGTTTTTAATGTTTTTTTCTTCTCATTTAGTACAAAAAATAGAAGACAAAGTAAATGGAATGAAAGGGGATACGAGGTACAGTATGATGATTTAATTATAAGAATTATATGATAAAATTTTATTAGCATCTTCAACAATGAAAAATGAAGATAACGTATATATTCATAGAAATTATAATTTGCATCGATAAGTTAGCGCGTGAACCTTTACGCGGTGAGCCGATCTTGCTCCTCAGAGCGCGCTATTAAAATATCGATATCTTGGCCAAAAATAAACTTACGAACATTTTCGTAAGCTCAAAATGTTCCTTTTGAGTTCTTCTATCATTATTGTTAATTAAAGTATAAATGTTTATAGCTCAAATTTGCTTGAAACCCTTATAAACAAATTATTGTACAATTTTTTTAAGAAAATTATAACTTCAAACGGTTATAACTTTAAAACAAATAAAGACAAAGTAAACTAATAAACTGTGTGTAAAAGCCCATTCATTATGCTTTAGAATGAGACATTCTAAATCTCATTTGCATGCGCAGAAGCCGAGTTACGATCGATAAAGCTTCGAAAAATACTTGTACTTATTTTGCAATTTGCATTGTGCACTAATTTTACAATATCTTGAGTTATAATTGTTAGATTTAAGTTTAGTAAAAGTTTTTTCTTCGTTTTTTATTAACGAACAAATTTTATTTGAAACAAATTTTTATCTTTTTTAGTTTATGAGCCAGAGCCTTATAAACAATTTATAAACAATTAAATTGTTTATAACAATTTTTTGACCACTCTGATCGAAATCCACCCTCTAAATTCGTAATCAGCAGCCAAAAATCCATAAGAAACCGTTGAGTTTGTCCATCAGAATTGAAAAGGACACGGTGACCTCTATTTGGCGCCTAGACTAAATGGAATGTTCATTTTAAGGAGATCTGCTTGGATGTTATCTCTCCATCGCATTCTGGGACGTCCGAGTGGTCTTTTGTCTGTAGGACTCTCCTCCCATACCAGTCTTACGTTAGTCCCATACAAGTCTCTCATTATGAAGTCTGTGCACGTGGCCTGCCCATCTTAGTCGCTGTGATTTGGTTTCTTGGACAATATCGGTGTTATTGTATAATGCTTTTAATTCGATATTGAGAAGATATTGAGAATTAAGAAGGCTTAATGCTGTCACTTTAGCTGCCAGACTCATTTAAAAAAAATACAAAAGAAAATGTTATAAAAAAATTATTAAAAAAATAAAAAATAAAAAAAAATACAAAAAGAATTATTTATTACTCGTAGTAGAATTGTTTATTAGAGATTAATATACATATTAGTTTGAGAATAAGATACGAAAAAATGACTAATAAAATAAAAAATCGTAAAATTGGGGAATGGATTTAGTGTCCGCAGTCATATAAACCCAAAAAACAACAACAAACTGTCAGACGAGCTAAAATACGGCCAAATTTGAACAGACCTCAGAAACAAGCTCGACTTCAGTTTGCCCGAAAACACGTCAATTGGGACCTTGGCCAATGATGCAGAGCTTTATTCTCTGATCGAAGTGCGTCATGGAGGAGGTTCGTGTATATTTTGGGGTACTTTATCTTTAGAAGGAAAAAATAGAGCTTGTGTTCGTGCCCGGTAGTGGTCGAGGAGGGAGTTTGACAATGGGATCGTTATATTAAAGATAAGTTTTTATTAACGAAATGTTAACCAAGACAATGGTGTTCCCTACATCGGCTACATGGATGACGGCTTCATGCTAAAGCATTAAATTACCAGAAATTATCGAAATACTGCTATAATTCGTTCAAAAATGACATCAACAAAATTAGTGTGTTGTTAGGTTTCAAGTAAATTCCGTAATAAACGTTATATAAAATCTTACCTGACTCGATCACAAATTAACTCGAAATAAACGCCCAACATTCAAGCGTCTTCACTACGAAGTCAATTTTAGGCGTAAGCGGATCGTTCCCGTATGTCTGGCAGGACTCGGACCTGCCAATGTAGAGGTCGCCATCGAGCCAGAGCCCAAATTTACCATCGCCGGCGCCAATGCTGATACTTTCGTTGTTGCCTTTGATGAAGTACAAGTTTTCTCCCGTCCAGTTGAATACTTTGAAATCAGGCGTGAAGGAAAATAGCAGAGATTCGCCGGTGCCGTAGAAATGGTCAGATACGGAAAGGGCACATGAGGTCAGAGCACCAAATACCTACAAAAACAAAGAAAAAAAATTATTAAGTTGTTAAGAAATGTGAAAACAAAAAATATTTATTTTCCAATTTTTCTACAAACAAGATTCCGATAATACACCAGGGCGCATCTGTAAAAATATTAGTACATTTGGACGTTGAGAGGTGACTCAATTTTTTTTGCAGAAAATGCTTAAAAATAACTCAAATAATCATATTTGAGTTATCCTCCCTCTCAAAAAGGTCCGGAACATTGTTTAAATAATCAAAATGTCAAAACATGAAGGAAAAATTTGATTTTTTTCTTCATTTTTGATTATAACTTTAAAACTATTCATTTCCCGGAAAAGTTGTACTGACATAAAAGTTGCATAATTAAATTTCGTACAATATAGAATTGGTTAAAAATTTAAAAAATAGTCAACCTTGTTGCAGAATAGCAATAATTGCAAAAAAAACATACAAAAACAAGTATTCGCATTTTACGTTTTTCAACCATTTTTGCTACACTTAGGACCTTCATATTTCACCCAGAAAAACTTTATGATACAGTTAAACAATACTGTAAATTTCATTGAGATCGGTTTAACAGATTTTGCAAAATAAATTTTGCAATCCAGCTTTCGCAAAAATAATTCATTTTTTCAAAATGTTACAGGACTGAAAATAAAGCAGGTAACAAGTTGAATTTTTTTTGCATATAGAAGTGTACTGTATCTTTCATTTGCAATTAGCAATGTTAAAATCGATTAACTACCACGGTGTCAGGAATTTTTTAAGTAAACATTAAATTATTGGTGCTACGCGCAGGACAGCGGATAGTTTGCTCTGATTGGGCATACCAATGACCTTTGATAATGATTGATACATTTTAATTTTTATTACATTTCGATATAAATAAATAAATTTGTTTATTGCAAAATAAAAACACATACTCTATTCTTTAAAATAACACTTTTTTTAGCAAAAACTTTCTTTGTTCATATATTTTAACTTAGAGAATAAAAGTTTATTATTTTTAAACATATGCAATTGTTTAAACAATATTTCACAAAGAATAATAAAATTAGTTTATTTTTTGTGAAATTAAAATATTAAAATTCAACAAAATATAGAGTAAGAAAATAATATAATAGATAAAGATTGAAAGAAATTTTGGTGGAAATCAACTTGTGTGAATCGAACACCGCTGTCCTGCGTGTAGCACCAATGTTTATTTAAAAAATTTCCTGACGCCGTGGTAAGTAATCGATTTTAATTTTGCAAATTGAAAATGAAAGGTACAGTACACTTCTATAAGCAAAAAAAAAAATCAACTTGCTATCTGCTTTATTTTCAGTCCTGCAATATTAAAAAAAAAATGAATTTTATTTGCGAAAGCTGGATTGCAAAATTTATTTTGCAAAATCTTTTAAACCGATCTTAATAAAATTAACAGTCTTGTATTACTATATCATAAAGTTTTTCTGGGTAAAATATGAAGGTCCTAAGTGTAGCATAAATGGTTGAAAAACGTAAAATGCGAATACTTGTTTTTGTATGGTTTTTTTCGCTATTACTGCTATTTTGCAACAAAAGTGACTGTTTTTTAAATTTTTAACCAATTTTATATTGTAGGAAATTTAATTACGCAACTTTTATGTCAGTACAACTTTTCTCAGAAATGAATAGTTTTAAAGTTATAATCAAAAAGCCAATAAAAAAATCGAATTTTTCCTTTATATTTTGACATTTGGATTATTTAAACAATGTTCCGGACCATTTTGAGTGGGAGGATAACTTAAATATTATTATTTGATTTATTTTCAAGCAATTTCTGCAAAAAAATTTGAGTCACCTCTCAACGTCCATCTCAAAACAGATGCGCCCTGGACTATAAATAATACAATCAATCATGGAGCTCCGAGTAGAATTATTATTGTTGATAATTCGTAGTCATTCGTTGCATTTCACGACGCATTCAATATTTTGAATCATTTAAGAGGCTACAGTAGCGCGTCATCAAAAACGGAAAACGCGGTCCAAGATTGCGGCTTTAATTCTGAATATTTTGTCGAGATATTTGGCACACATATTCGTAATATACTAAAGAATGGCGGTACAGAGCCCAATTTGAGAAATATGTTAGAATGTGGAAATTACTCTATAATTAAATACAATATTAAAAAACGAGCCTGTACCGCCATTAAGAAGAACAAAAAAATACACTTTCTTGAAATAAACTTTTTCATCCCATGGAACTACTAAAATTTTTTATCTCTAACAAAAAATAGAACATATTATATCTAATAAATGATTAAGCAAACTACAGAAATAGTCACTATCATGTTGACAAACTCGTGTCAGATTTCTAAGTGTAAGAGCCGTTGTATTTTGGTTTATTTTTATAAATATTTATTTATTTATAATAAAATTGTTTTCTATTACTTCCATCACCTTCCATTTAGCGCAACTATGAGTATAATGTCATAATATTCAAGTTATGTCAAATAATCCCGACGCATCGTTGCCAAAAGTTTCGCAGAACTTTCGAAAAAAGGGGCTGTTAACTCGAAAGGTACGCTGCATTTCGAGTTCTAATGGTCTGTGTTTAGATTGAGTTAAAAAGTGCCTAATAAATCGGCCGTATAACCGATTTAGTATTAAAAACACACATGCACTTTCTTTCTCGAAGTACCTATTAAAAAATGTTTATATTAACATTTAGTTCTAAGTTGTCTGGCTAAAGGGTATAAAATATTTCTCAGATGCCAATATTTGAGGCATACTAGTTTTGGTGTTCGATGGCGGCAGATGATGTAAGCGGCGGAAGTAATTAGTCTCTTAAATACAGTTTTTGTGGCGATAACTCGCATTTGCGTTAATTTCCCTTAATTGTCTCTCTCTTTGTTTGATCACGAAAATATAGAAATAATTTATCTTTCTAGAGTTTTACCGTCGGGCCCAGAAGCTGCCCCATTATCATGTCATCGCCTCTCTTGTTTCATTTTTTGCTTCATGGCTTCTAAGTGTTCCAGGTGTCTAAAAATCTATCTAATTGAATTAAAGGTACGTACACAGTAACCGCCACCCTACGAGATACATAGGAACATTGAGCTATTACAGTCCTGGACCATTCACTTGTTGCAATGTTTATTTTTGTCTAGTGACGTTTAGAACGTCAGAAAATATATAGAAACTAAATATTAACATTGAAAGTTGACAAATAATAGATCGGCTGTACTTGATGTTTATAGTTGTCATTTTGTGAAAGTTGTAAAAGATTTAAAGTATTGTAATATTCTTCGTGTTTGAATAGTTATTTTAAAGCAGAGTAACAATACTATTAATTAATGTATTTTTTGTATGGAAAAACAATTATTTTGAATAGTTTCTTGACAGTAACATGCTAGAGATGAAAGTCACATCTGACAACGGACCGGATTAGCCCATAAGCATAGCAATTAGGTACCTACCCATGTATCCAGTAACCTGGCGTTGACTGTATAATTTAAAACATTCCACGATAGGTCTGGATCCCGCGTATGAAAAAAAAGTTGATTAATAGCAAGCTGAAAATTTGTTAATAGCCTAAGGGTGTCTAGTCGGATAAACTTTGATATATGGGAACACTGTAACAGGGGCAGTTTTAATTTTGGAACAGGTTAAAAATTTGGAACGGTCAGACCACGAAAACAGCAAATTTATTTTGTCCGACAGAACAGACTTAAACTCTCCGAACAGAGATTAAATCTCATGCAAAAATCAGACTGCTATTTATCACCTGTCTTAATTCCTGTCATTTGACATATTCTACATGTTCCACTCATTAAAACGCCCATTTGGTGATAAATAGCAGTCTGATTTTTGCATGAGAGTTTAATTTCTGTTCGGAGAGTTTAAGTCTGTTCTGTCGGACAAAATACATGTGCCGTTTTCGTGGTCTGACCGTTCCAAATTTTTAACCTGTTCCACAATTAAAACTTCCCCTGTTCCAGTGTTCCCATATATCAAAGTTTGTCCGACTAGACACCCTTAAGCTATTAACAAATTTTCAGCTTGCTATTAATCAACTTTTTTTTCATACGCGGGATCCAGACCTACGACTAAATGTCATTTATTTCGGTCAATATGACGTTATTTATTGAGTACATTTTATGACTAAATTGTCATATAAGTATTTCGTTCATTATGAAGTTACATTGTATTGAGTATATTAAGTTGTATAATTTAGACATTTGATGACGTAAATTCTCATTTATTTTGTTCATTATTAAGTTAAATATTTGTTGAGTATATATTACGAGTATGATTTACAAACCAAGCAGCTTTTTCGGTTGAAAAATTGTGGTTCATACCAATCATTTTTCATTTTAGAAAATTTAAATAGTAGATACGTAATTTATTACTTACTATTATTATAACTTGTTTTTAAACTAAGAGAAGTAATTCAAATTTACCGCGCCTCAATGCTTGTTTGTAATTGGTTCAACCGCAGTAAGTTTACTCTACTAAATTATGAAATTTTGACACTATTGGCATTTAAAATTCATGTTAATTAAGTTATATCTGCGATTTTTTGTGTTTTCTGTGCTATTCCTTAAATTTTTTAATTGTTTGTCTGCATTTGTATAAAAAACTGGTGCATTTAGAACTCCTTAGTGGCCTATTAGTATAATATAATATTTATGGATAACCGTCGAAGGTCGACATAATCAACCAAAAAAGAGAATGTAAATCTGCCTTTTGAGTTTACTCCTCCTAGTTTAAAAACAGGATATAATAGCCTAAAAATTCTAGATAACAAAGTCACCAGAAAAGTGAACCTCCATCAAATTTTGTCGTCTTGCGGATTTTTTTAAATGTAGTTTATTTTTAAATTAAATACATTAAGAGGCTACAGTAGCGCATTATCAGAACGGAAAAACGCGTTCCAAGATTGCGGCTTTAATTTTGAATATTCTGTCGAGATATTTGGTACACATATTCGTAATATAGTAAAGAATGGCGGTACAGCGCCCAATTTGAGAAATATGTTAGTATGTGGAAATTACTCTATTATTAATAGGGGAGTGCATATAGATTTTCACTTCGGAAAAAATCAAACAAGATAAAACTTTTTGTAATTTCATTAAGAAATGTTTAATAAACAACATATCAAAAAGTTCTACTCGAGAAGTGGGTGCTTCATTTTTTATTAAACAAATGAACTGCGAAAATAGATGTTTTTTAAATAACTCCGGAAATATAAATTTTTGAAAAAAACTGAGTTGGCCATTAAAAAATTCAGAAAATTTTACAAAAATAACCTTATAACGCTTTTACTAATACGCTTTTACTAATACACGCTTTTAATAAAATTTTCACCTATTTTGGTTTATTTTTATAAATATTTATTTACTTATATTTCTTCCATTTAGCGCGCCTGGGTATAATGTCACAATATTCAGCTTTCATCTTAGTAATGTCAAATAATCCCGACGCACTGTTGCCAAAGTTTCGCAGAACTTTCGAAAAAAGGTGTGTTACTATCTCCCGAAGTAATATTGATGACGTGCTACTGTTGGCTCGTCAAATAGTGAAAAATACTTACATTATTGTCTGTGTCTTCTATAACCATGAGTATAGGTGACTCGAGTTTGAACATTTTCCTATACATGGAATTTAAACTGAAACCGTGTTGACTGGTACTAAATATTAACGTCCAAGCGTAGCCTTCCGCCCTGGCCGGTAAATGCCTACAAAGGTGTTCCCTGTGGTGGTCCTTAAGGATTTCTGTCGTACCGATTAGGTCTGGTGGGGTAAGTTCTATATCTAAAGAAGGTGCAGCTGACGACGAATAGAATGCTCGCCGCAGTTCTTCTGACATCGGCAATACCTAAGGAAAAAAGAAAGAGCACATATTAGTGTCATTGTTGCAGCTAACCGGTTTTGATTCTATTTTTATAATCCACAGAGAAGAAATATTATTTTGGATTTGTATTTTTGTTCATTTCAATTGATCATCAATCTTCGTAACATCGACAGTTCGTAACTATAAATATTCATAACGGTAAAATTCGTAACGTTAAAATTGAATAATTCTGTTTATTTTAGTTAACGTGGAAACCAACTTTTATTACCGATGCAATCGATCAAAAAACTAAATGGCGTTACGAATTATACAGTTACGAATAGTTTAGTTACCAACTGTCGATGTTACGAAGTGTCGGTGATACGGATTGTCCGTTACCATTTGTGGCGTTACGCACTGGCGCATTGCGAGATGTCATGGAACCGGACTATACACTCATGCACTGTGCAAAAGAACACTATATAATTAAGTACACTACAGGTAATTCGTAGATTATTATACAAAGGATTTGGATAACCTACTGAGCACACTTAAAATTACATTTAATTATTCATAGTTTACTCTTTATTACTTTTGTAGATTTCAAAAGCTGTTAACAGTCTTTCTGCCACAAGAAAGAAGACAAGAAAATAATGTTTATATCCAATATTTTAATAGTTGTGGCAGTTTTGCAACTTTATATAAATATTAATCATACAGTGATGAGTGTGCTAATAACAGGCAAAATAACGTAACAGACGGAAAACATATTAAGTTGCGAGATAAAAAGAGATGAATCTAATAGAGGTGAGAAATTTAGCGATAGAAACCTATAAATTTACATTATTATATTGATTGTTTCCCACCTTTAGACGTATCTGACGAGTTTGGCAACTACCACTATGACAGTGACAGTTTTCGTTGACATACTCATCTGATACGTCTAAAGTTGGGAAACAATCAATAAAATGTAAATTTAAAAGTTTCTATCGCTAAATTTCCACCTCTACAAGTTTAATCTATTTTTATCTCACAACTTAATGTGTTTTTCATATTTTGCGTTATTTTGCCGATTATTAGCGCGCTCATCACTTCATACAGAAAATAATACATGGTCGTATAAATAAAAAACTGGAAGAAGTAATATATGATAGTCAGCTTGGGTTCAGAAACGGACTAAGAACCAGAGAGGCGTTATTTGCTTTTAATGTGATAGCTCAAAGATACATGGATATGAATTTGGATGTGCATGTTTGTTAAGTTGATTTTGAAAAAGTTTTTGACAAAGAATGACATGAAAAATTCGTCGAAATTCTAAAGACAAAAAACATAGACAAAAGGAACTTACGCATAATAACAAACCTTTACTGGAATCAAAGAGCAGAAATTGTAATAGATAACGAATCCAGTCCAGAAATTGAAATCAGGAGAGGTGACAGGGAGGTATTATTTTTCCTAACTATTTAATGTATACATATAGTGAAGCCATTTTTGGGAAAGCATTACTATCTCAAAGTGAAGAAATAATAATTAAGGAAAAATCTATTAACAACATAAGATATGCAGATGACACCGTGATTATGGCAAGCTCTGCCGAACAACTTCAATTACTACTAAACAAAACAAACAGTTTCTGTGAAGAATATGGGCTAAAAATGAATATAAAAAAAATTGAAGAAAAAATCTTCTGTGTTAAAGGTATATTTATTTGAAAACCCCAATAAAGGGCTACATTAAAAAACAGAACGTTTTCGCTCTAAAGAGAGCATCATCAGTATTCTAAGCCTAAAATGAGTATAACCATAATTAGTGAAGACCAAATAAAAAATTTAAAGGTTGACCAAGATAAAAAATTAGGTTATACTCACAAGCTCTACATGCTAAGCAAACAAAAATACACGGGTTAAAACCCTTAAAATTTCGATAAGTCTTACATTGACGTGTTGAATATTAAATCCTGACGATGAATGAAATTTAGATAGATACCTCAAAGCATCATATTATGACTATACCACGAGCATGTGGGTGGTTGAGTCGATTTCTCTGTCTTCACAAAGAGAAAGGTGAAAGCCAACTGATTACAGGTGACAGGTGTGAAAGCGTTTCTGACTAATGACAGTACGAGACAGACAGTGTAACATGAAGTTTTGTGAACTGATATGTTGTTAGGTACACTAGCCACTAGTTTTAAAAATTATTTGTAGTAAAATTCTAACAACATATCAGTTCACAAAACTTCTTGTTACACTGTCTGTCTCGTACTGTCATTAGTCAGAAACGCTTTCACGCCTGTCACCTGTAATCAGTTGGCTTTCACCTTTCTCTTTGTGAAGACAGAGAAATCGACTCAACCACCCACATGCTCGTGGTATAGTCATATGATGCTTTGAGGTATCTTTCTAAATTTCATCCATCGCCAGGATTTAATATTCAACACGTCAATGTAAGATTTTTAGTCGAAATTATAAGGGTTTTAACCCATGTATTTTTGGTGGCTTAGCATGTAGAGCTTGTGAGTATAACCTAATTTTTTATCTTGGTCAACCTTTAAATTTTTTACTTTATGTTCACTAATTATGGTTATACTTATTTTAGGCTCAGAACACTGATGATGCTCTCTTTAGAGCGAAAACTTCTGTTTTTTAATGTAGCCCTCTATTGGGTTTTCAAATAAATATACCTTTTACACAGAAGATTTTTTCTTCAATTCTTGTAATTAATGGTATACAGCCAGCTACAGGAAATTTTTTCCTTATGGATTTGAATATAAAAAGGACCAAATACATGATAATAACTAAGAAAATGAATTTACAAACAAACACAGATTTGGGAAATGTACCCATAGAAAGGGTTGATAAATACAAATATCTGGGAAACAATATCTGGATTTCAGACAATAATGATCAAACAACAGAAATAAGGGTCAGGATAGAAATAGCAAGAAATGCGTTTGTAAAAATGAAAACAGTTCTCTGCAACAAAGACCTTAGATTAGAACTGAGAGTAAGAGCTTTGAGATGCTACGTGTTTTCGATACTGCAATATGGACTAAAAGCTGGACATTGAAGCAAGAACACCTAAATAAGCTACAGTCATTTGAAATGTGTTACACAAGGAGGCTTAGAATAGCAAAGAATACAAAATAATAAACACAATAAAAATAATCATACAGAAGTAAAAAACTTCGTTTGTACAATGGTATAAAAAAGTTTATTAAAAACCATTAAAACCATTAAAAGTCAAAAGGATTCGCAAAACGTTTTCGATCTAGATCAGATCATCTTCAGTGCCTAGAACGAAGTATTTCCACGTTAGAATGAATGCAAAACGTTAAAATTGTGACCAGTTGAAAAAAAATGTGGTAATACTTACGTTCTGATTAGTACATGAAACTAGCAACCTTATGAAATTGGTAAAATCGAGAAATATGGTTTACATGATACTTATATAATATTTATAGCGACTCCACGTCGATGTTAAAATATTGAATGTGTTAGGAGTGCTCAAAGGGCAACATGGTTCCCTGCTTCGATAAAAACTTGTGGTTCTTGCCAGTTCAATGGACACAGACCAACAAAAGTAAAGGCTATGACAATCTAATTATTAGGCAGAAGCGACATGACAAAACAGGTAGTCAATTGTTGGTTATGAATTTAAAAATAGTGTTGTTTAGAATTTAGATTATTAGTTAAGCTGAATGTATATTAATAACTGTATTAAAGTGAAATTTAAATTATAATAAATTAGATTTTAATGAAAAAGTCTAAAAAGCAACTCTCTATTACAGAAAGAACTGTTGTTAATGTTAAATTAATAAAAATATTACTCATAGTAGAGTCAATGACGCCATTGATGACAGTTTTGAAAAAAAGACGAAAGTTTAATTTAGTTTGAAATAGAAAGAGAAAGAAAAATAATTAAATGTGAACAACTTATAGACGTACAAAGGTAAAGTCGACTTTACACTACATGATTTATCATGTGATTTGTCATATGATTTTTTCCATGACGAGCCGCATGACAATGCTTATGACAAAACGAGCCGTATAAACAATGCAAAATCATATGACAAATCACACAGTGTAAACATGTAAATTTCACTCCATGACCAAATCATATGACAAATCACATGATAAATCATGTAATGTAAAGTCGACTTAAGATACATAGTGATGTAAAAATAAAAAGAGTAATGTAAAAATAAAAAGAATAATGTTGGTTGCCTATTGGTAAACCATATGGCCATAGCCTATGGTAAATCATATTTCTCGATGTTACCAATTTCATAAGGTTGCTAGTTTCATGTATAAAGCAGAACGTAAGTATTACCACATTTTTTCTTCAACTAGTCACAATTTTAACCTTTTGCATTCATTCTAACGTGGAAATACTTCGTTCTAAGCGCTGAAGATGATCTGATCTAGATCGAAAACGTTTTGCGAATCCTTTTGGATGACTTTTAATGGTTTTTAAAAAACTTTTTTACAGCATTGTACAAACGAAGTTTTTTACTTCTGTATGATTTTTTAATTATGGTATACAGCCAGCTATTAGGGTTTTCCCATTGATTTTGTTTTACAATAAAAATAAGAAAGTTACAATACCTGGGACACGTAATGAGGGGGCAGCGATAATTATGAAATGCTAAGATTCTAAATGCTAAAATGCTAAGATGCAGTTCTATGGAACTCTTCAGAGCAGCAGTAGATAGAGTAAAGATAGTGATGATGATATCCAACCTCCGATTGTGAGACGGCACTTTAAGACTTAAAGAAGAAGGTTCAAGTTTAACCAGGTGAAGAATTTAAATAATTTGAAAGTTGACAAATGAATATAAAGAACTTCGAGGTCTCTTTTATGAAATGCTGGCTGCCACGCTATGCCAAATCGTCCCAAATGTACGTAAATCTTGATATTTAGCTGTAACTTGGCAGTATAATTCGCGATATTGCATTTTAAATTAGAAAACCCACCGTAGGAAATCTCTTTGTATAATTACAATGTACTGAGTAATAACGTTTATTATAGATCGATGGAACCCAGCCAAAAATAATTAACACCAGCAACTGGTACATAAATCTCACAAATTTCGAAATATAAACCTTCAACTTTAATAATCTCACGGTTAACTACACGCAAAAACATATTTCTTCTCTATTTCTCGGTCTAATACGTGTTCTCGAAGGAGGATTTAAAATACAGTGTGAGTTTTATGTATGGAACGCCTCAATTAACTCAGAAAGTGCTTGCATGATAATATAGTGATATTTACATTCTTGTCAGATCTTCCGTTTTTCTGAAAATCTAATGAACCTTCTTATTTCAATTAGAACACCCCATATATTTTTTGTGTTTTGAATTCTTTAAGAAATACTGATTATTTTTCATGTAATATTCCCTATCCTTAAATGTCGGAGACATTGCTACATTTACTTTTAAAAAACATTTAAAACAAATTATAAAAATAAATGTTTTCTGTCCGTGCAGACAGTATTTTAGGTTTTTTGGATCGTTGGGAACAAAAAAAAGTCTGATGTAATTTTTCTCTAAAGTTCATCGTTTTCGAATTATAAACAATAATTTAAAACTGAAAAAAAAAACAAAAATGACGATTTTCAAGGCTCATAACCACAAGTAAAAAATATTATTTTTGAAATTAAGAAGTGCCTAAATTCAAGTTCAAACCTTATTTTACCAGTTCCAGATAAGTAATTTGGACCTATTTCATTTTAAAACATTATGTTTTAGTTATTAACTCTGCGTCAGTGTGCACAGACAAATTGGCACGAGAGGTGTTCCGGGGTATATCATACCCCAAATTAACTAACGCAGGAGTTTAAAAATTTTAAACTTTTGATCATTTAAAATGATTAATCTTGGTTTTTTAATTATTTATGGGTCCAATAAGTTAAACATTGTACTGTAAAAGTTTTATATTTAAAAGTTAAACATCATTTATGCTACATATTGCAATTATGCCACTCAAAAAACATGCGTGAACAATAATACACTCAGATATTATGAAACATATTATTGTACACACAACTCTAACGAAACTTATAGCCCAATATTATATAAAGTAAAGAAAAAAATGTTTACCGAAATACATCGAAAAATAAAAAAGTTAGAACTCCTTCAAATAGGCCAAATTTGAACATGTTATTATTGCTTGTTCCAAAAAAATGGAGTATGACATCGCATACAAATGTAAAATGTCTTCCTATCTTTATTTCTTGGATAATCAGAACATCTACTTCTTGTCCTACGTCGCATAGGTCCCAATTGGTATACCTCTGGTTGCTGATTATTACATAGTGGTCAACGGAAGGAAGGATTTTGTCTTCGTTGGTTTCGAAACTCAGAAATCAGCTGCATTCAAAAACATTCGTCTTTTCAGATTAAAGTTTTTTGTAGTTGTTATATAACTTGAACGTTTATTCCAGCTGTATTCAAAAACGAAATAAAATAATGTCAAAATCCAACGACGGCTGCGAATGTTTCTTGATACGCTGTAATTGGCAGATAGATAACTTATCCAATGTGTCTGCACAGCCTTTGGTTGAATTTTAAAAGCCGATAATTTCAGGTAATTTCGTTTCACCAGTTTCTTCAATTATAGTACATATCATGATGATGCAAAGTAAAAAAGAGGATTACATTTTTTGATATGTTCAAAACAGAAACATATGACACAGTCATTATATCGTCTTTGAAGGCAAATTGTGAACTGCGAATTTCTCTTCCTCGATCAGAAGTGCTGTTGGAATTTGCCTTTTAAGAAAAATAAAAATGATAGTACATCAGCTCCGTGAAGTTAGCCCGAAAAAGTCAGGAAAAAAAATGCGATTGATGCCATTCGTTTGTCCATTGATTGTCCACGTTTGTCCACCATTTTGTTTCGTTAGTCCACCCATCAATTCTTTTTTATAAACAAAAATTTTTTTTCGGGCTAACTTCACAAATCCACAAATTTTCGAAAATTTAAAAAAACTCTTGCTATATTGTTTGTCCATCGTTTGTCCATGTTTGTCCACCACATAATTTTTTTTGTCCACCCTCTGAAACAACCCCCTGTTAATTGTAATTATTTTTTTATTTCTTAATTCGGGCTAACTTCACGTTCTCTTAAATGGGCATTTAAACGTTAATTCGGGTGCAGAATCACAACTAAGCGTTGCTATATTGTTTGTCCATGTTTGTCCACCACATAATTTTTTTTGTCCACCCTCTGAAACAACCCCTTGTTAACTGTAATTATTTTTTTATTTCTTAATTCGGGCTAACTTCATGTTCTCTTAAATGGGCATTTAAACGTTAATTCGGGTGCAGAATCACAACTAAGCGTTTGTCCACCCCTTTGCAGCGTTTGTCCAACCCCTTAAAGTGTGAAACAACCCCCCTGTTAATTGTAATTATTTTTTATTTCTTAATTCAGGCTAACTTCACGTCCGTTTAAACGTGTATTTTAAAGTTAATTCGGGTGAAGAATCACAACTACCCGTTTGCCCACCCCTTCGCAGCGTTTGTCCAACCCCTTAAAGTGCGAAACAACCCCCTTGTTAATTGTATAACTTAATTATTTTTTTAATTCTTAATTCGGGATAACTTCAAATTCTCTTAAATAGGTATTTAAACGTTAATTCTGGTGCAGAATCACAACTAACCGTTTGTCCACCCCTTCGCAGCGTTTGTCCAACCCCTTAAAGTGCGAAACAACCCCCTCGCTAATTGCAATTATTTTTTTATTTCTTTATTCGGGCTAACTTCACGTTCTTTTACATGGGCATTTAAACGTTAATTCGGGTGCAGAATCACAACTACCCGTTTGTCCACCCCTTCGCAGCGTTTGTCCAACCCCTTAAAGTGCGAAACAACCCCCCTGTTAATTGTAACTATTTTTTTTATTTCTTAATTCGAGCTAGCTTCACGTTCCCTTAAATAGGAATTTAAACGTTAATTCGGGTGCAGAATCACAACTACTCGTTTGTCCACCCCTTCGCAGCGTTTGTCCAACCCCTTAAAGTGCGAAACAACCCCCCTGTTAATTGTAATTATTTTTTTATCTCTTTATTCGGGCTAACTTCACGTTCTCTTAAATGGGCATTTAAACGTTAATTCGGGTGCAGAATCACAACTAAGCGTTTGTCCACCCCTTCGCAGCGTTTGTCCAGCCCCTTAAAGTGCGAAACAACCCCCTCGTTAATTGTAATTATTTTTTAAATTCTTAATTCGGGCTAAATTCAAGTTCTCTTAAATAGGTACTTAAACGTTAATTCGGGTGCAGAATCACAACTAACCGTTTGTCCTCCCCTTCGCAGCGTTTGTCCAACCCCTTAAAGTGCGAAACAACCCCCTCGTTAATTGTAATTATTTTTTTATTTCTTTATTCGGGCTAACTTCACGTTCTCTTAAATGGGCATTTAAACGTTAATTCGGGTGCAGAATCACAACTATCCGTTTGTCCACCCCTTCGAAGCGTTTGTCCAACCCCTTAAAGTGCGAAACAACCCCCATGTTAATTGTAATTATTTTTTTATTTCTTAATTCGGGCTAACTTCACGTCCGTTTAAACGCGTATTTTAAAATTAATTCGGGTGAAGAATCACAACTACCCGTTTGTCCTCCCCTTCGCAGCGTTTGTCCAGCCCCTTAAAGTGCGAAACAACCCCCTAGTTAATTGTAATTATTTTTTTATTTCTTTATACGGGCTAACTTCACGTTCTCTTAAATGGGCATTTAAACGTTAATTCGGGTGCAGAACCACAACTACCCGTTTGTCCACCCCTTCGCAGCGTTTGTCCAACCCCTTAAAGTGCGAAACAACTCTCCTGTTAATTGTAATTATTTTTTTATTTCTTAATTCGTGCTAGCTTTTAAATGCCCATTTAAGGGAACGTGAAGCTAGCCCGAATTAAGAAATAAAAAAATAATTACAATTAACAGGGGGGTTGTTTCGCACTTTAAGGGGTTAAACAAACGCTTCGAAGGGATGGACAAACGGGTAGTTGTGATTCTGCACCCGAATTAACGTTTAAATGCCCATTTAAGGGAACGTGAAGCTAGCCCGAATTAAGAAATAAAAAAATAATTGCAATTAACAGGGGGGTTGTTTCGCACTTTAAGGGGTTGGACAAACGCTGCGAAGGGGTGGACAAACGGGTAGTTGTGATTCTGCATCCGAATTAACGTTTAAATGCCCATTTAAGGGAACGTGAAGCTAGCCCGAATAAAAAAATAAAAAAATAATTACAATTAACGAGGGGGTTCTTTCGCACTGTAGGTGGTTGGACAGACTCTGCGAAAGGGTGGACAAACGGGCAGTGGTGATTCTGCACCCGAATTAACTTTTAAATGCCCATTTAAGAGAACGTGAAGCTAGGCCGAATTAAGAAATAAAAAATAATTGCAATTAACAGGGGGTTGTTTCGCACTTTAAGGGGTTGGACAAACGCTGCGAAGGGGTGGACAAACGGGTAGTTGTGATTTTGCACCCGAATTAACGTTTAAATGCCCATTTAAGGGAACGTGAAGCTAGCCCGAATAAAGAAATAAAAAAATAATTACAATTAACTAGGGGGTTGTTTCGCACTTTAAGGGGCTGGACAAAAGCTGCGAAGGGGTGGACAAACGGGTAGTTGTTATTCTTCACCCGAATTAAGTTTAAAATACGCGTTTAAACGGACATGAAGTTAGCCCGAATTAAGAAATAAAAAAATAATTACAATTAACGGGGGTTTGTTTCGCACTTTAAGGGGTTGGACAAACGCTGCGAAGGGGTGGACAAACGGGTAGTTGTGATTCTGCACCCGAATTAACGTTTAAATGCCTATTTAAGGGAAATAAAAAAATAATTACAATTAACGAGGGGGTTGTTTCGCACTTTAAGGGGTTGGACAAACGCTGCGAAGGTGTGGACAAACGGGTAGTTGTGATTCTGCACCCGAATTAACGTTTAAATGCCCATTTAAGGGAACGTGAAGCTAGCCCGAATTAAGAAATAAAAAAATAATTACAATTAACAGGGGGGTTGTTTCGCACTTTAAGGGGTTGGACAAACGCTGCAAAGGGGTGGACAAACGGGTAGTTGTGATTCTGCACCCGAATTAACGTTTAAATGCCCATTTAAGGGAACGTGAAGCTAGCCCGAATTAAGAAATAAAAAAATAATTACAATTAACAGGGGGGTTGTTTCGCATTTTAAGGGGTTGGACAAACGCTGCGAAGGTGTGGACAAACGGGTAGTTGTGATTCTGCACCCGAATTAACGTTTAAATGCCCATTTAAGGGAACGTGAAGCTAGCCCGAATTAAGAAATAAAAAAATAATTACAATTAACAGGGGGGTTGTTTCGCATTTTAAGGGGTTGGACAAACGCTGCAAAGGGGTGGACAAACGGGTAGTTGTGATTCTGCACCCGAATTAACGTTTAAATGCCCATTTAAGGGAACGTGAAGCTAGCCCGAATTAAGAAATAAAAAAATAATTACAATTAACGGGGGGTTGTTTCGCACTTTAAGGGGTTGGACAAACGCTGCGAAGGTGTGGACAAACGGGTAGTTGTGATTCTGCACCCGAATTAACGTTTAAATGCCCATTTAAGGGAACGTGAAGCTAGCCCGAATTAAGAAATAAAAAAATAATTACAATTAACGGGGGGTTGTTTCGCACTTTAAGGGGTTGGACAAACGCTGCGAAGGGGTGGACAAACGGGTAGTTGTGATTCTATACCCGAATTAACGTTTAAATGCCCATTTAAGAGAACGTGAAGTTAGCCCGAATTAAGAAATAAAAAAATAATTACAATTAACGAGGGGGTTGTTTCGCACTTTAAGGGGTTGGACAAACGCTGCGAAGGTGTGGACAAACGGGTAGTTGTGATTCTGCACCCGAATTAACGTTTAAATGCCCATTTAAGGGAACGTGAAGCTAGCCCGAATTAAGAAATAAAAAAATAATTACAATTAACGGGGGGGTTGTTTCGCACTTTAAGGGGTTGGACAAACGCTGCGAAGGGGTGGACAAACGGGTAGTTGTGATTCTATACCCGAATTAACGTTTAAATGCCCATTTAAGAGAACGTGAAGTTAGCCCGAATTAAGAAATAAAAAAATAATTACAATTAACGAGGGGGTTGTTTCGCACTTTAAGGGGTTGGACAAACGCTGCGAAGGTGTGGACAAACGGGTAGTTGTGATTCTGCACCCGAATTAACGTTTAAATGCCCATTTAAGGGAACGTGAAGCTAGCCCGAATTATGAAATAAAAAAATAATTACAATTAACAGGGGAGTTGTTTCGCACTTTAAGGGGTTGGACAAACGCTGCAAAGGGGTGGACAAACGGGTAGTTGTGATTCTGCACCCAAATTAACGTTTAAATGCCCATTTAAGGGAACGTGAAGCTAGCCCGAATTAAGAAATAAAAAAATAATTACAATTAACAAGGGGGTTGTTTCGCACTTTAAGGGGTTGGACAAACGCTGCGAAGGGGTGGACAAACGAGTAGTTGTGATTCTGCACCCGAATTAACGCTTAAATGCCCATTTAAGGAAACCTGAAGCTAGCCCGAATTAAGAAATAAAAAAATAATTACAATTAATAGGGGGGTTGTTTCGCACTTTAAGGGGTTGGACAAACGCTGCAAAGGGGTGGACAAACGCTTAGTTGTGATTCTGCACCCGAATTAACGTTTAAATGCCCATTTAAGAGAACGTGAAGTTAGCCCGAATAAAGAAATAAAAAAATAATTACAATTGACGAGGGGGTTGTTTCGCACTTTAAGGTGCTGGACAAACGCTGCGAAGGAGTGGACAAACGGGTAGTTGTGATTCTGCACCCGAATTAACATTTAAATACCTATTTAAGAGAACTTGAAGTTAGCCCGAATTAAGAATTAAAAAAATAATTACAATTAACGAGGGGGTTGTTTCGCACTTTAAGGGGCAGGACAAACGCTGCGAAGGGGTGGACAAACGGGTAGTTGTGATTCTTCACCCGATTTAACTTTAAAATACACGTTTAAACGGACGTGAAGTTAGCCCGAATTAAGAAATAAAAAAATAATTACAATTAACAGGGGGGTTGTTTCGCACTTTAAGGGGTTGGACAAATGCTGCAAAGGGGTGGACAAACGCTTATTTGTGATTCTGCACCCGAATTAACGTTTAAATGCCCATATAAGAGAACGTGAAGTTAGCCCGAATTAAGAAATAAAAAAATAATTACAATTAACAGGGGGTTGTTTCAGAGGGTGGACAAAAAAAATTATGTGGTGGACAAACATGGACAAACGATGGACAAACAATATAGCAAGAGTTTTTTTAAATTTTCGAAAATTTGTGGATTTGTGAAGTTAGCCCGAAAAAAAATTTTTGTTTATAAAAAAGGATTGATGGGTGGACTAACGAAATAAAATGGTGGACAAACGTGGACAATCAATGGACAAACGAATGGCACCAATCGCATTTTTTTTCCCGACTTTTTCGGGCTAAGTTCACGGACCTTAGTACATCTCAAAAAACATCAAAGTATCATGTACTTTACCTCCAGAAAACAAAACAACTAAAAGTTACAACAGTAGTGTACCGGGGTATGACATACCCCAACCGTCTTTGACAAATTCCTAATTCAAATTGAAATTGTATCGACAGCTGGCAACAAGGTTATCGCGACAAAACATATATAAACTACAGCTACTAGGCGCTACAGGGCGCTATTTTATCGACTTTCGATTTTATAGTAATAAAAGTAGTACCTGGGGTATGGTATACCCCAGAACACTAACCAAGGGTTAATACAGCCCGATCGTCCAGCTTTTCATAAGCGCTTCAATAACATTTAAAAAATAATATTTTAGAATAAAACATGCCAAAACATGGGGAGCTGATATAAGAAGGTTTGAATTTAGGCGCTTCGTAATTTCAAAAATTTTATTTTTTACTCACGTTTTTGGGCCTTGAAAAAATCGTCATTTTTGTTTTTTTTTTCAGATTTTGTTTTTTTTTTCAGATTGTTTATAACTCGAAAACGATCAACTTTAGAGAAAGATTACAAAAGGTCCTTTTTGTTCTCACTCATCGAAATTACGGCATTTAGGTATAGTGAATATTACATGAAAAATCATCAGTATTTTTTAAGGATTTCAAATCGCAAAAAATACCACCATAATATCGGCCACATTACAAGAGCCTTTCTCGCTAAAACCTATAAAAATCGTGCAAGCTGTTTTCGAGATAATTTAGGCGTTCCATATATTATTATTATAAAACTCACTCTGTATAAGCCGAAGGCACTGACGGTATATTTCTTTGCCGTGGAAAGAGCATTTTTACATACTATTAACAAAAGAAAAAGTATATACCGCTATTGAAAAAGAATAAAATTGATAAATATGTAAAATAACTTCACATGAACTCCATTCACGATTAAGCTAATGTTCGGTCTCAAGCTTGTACTGTACCGATCGAAAACTTACTTTCTCCATTTTTTCCATTTTATTTTTTTTTTATAAATGTATCAATGTTCTTCCAAAAAATATATGAATATATTCAAGTTGCTTCTTTCCCACTGTTAAAGTAGGATTACTGTATTAAAAATTATTATTTCACTTTTCTACTGACAAAATATACATATATTATGTACATCAAAACTAAGTGCTTAATTTTACATCTATGTACATATTCATACTAACAGGTGCACCTTTTTATCAACCTAATGATCAAAATATTTATTTTGAAGTTAACAACAACTATCCGCAAGGAAACTTTCAAAAATACTGTCAAATTGACACATTACACGGTCTAGATACGACAGAATAAAGAGCTCCATACATCGTCACTTTAAATTACAATGGTTTTTCTAATTAATTAATTTTTAGTTTCTCAGTTGGTCAATATTATTGAAAATCCCATATGATAATGGAACTGCAAAAACTCATGGAATATTAGATGTGATATCAATTTTAATCGCAGAAAAAAATTTACTTTTACATGTCGTGTACCTACACCTAATTGAGGTACAGCTGTAAACATACTAGTCATTGGGCCCACTTAAAACATATTACCTCCCTCATGAGACTTTTTTATTCAGTTATTCATGTTGAGTCTGACAATTTTTCTATTCCGAAAAATTTTCAGAGGTTTCTTCTTTAGTCTTTTGTGGCATCCGACAACTGGAGTAAGTGCCCCTAAAAATTTGTTGGCTAATATTACCAGTACATTGGAACTATTTTTAAAAAATCATAATTTATGACAACATCACTTATAGAATAGAGTCATAAAATTTATACCCTCACAGCTGATTTTTGAATGATTGCTTGATAAAAATATTTACAATTAGCTTGTCCGACAAACTTTTATGGGTTCTCCAGTTGTCGGGCGCACCGAAAATTAAAAACCTCTATATTATTTAAGAAACGCCCCTCTTCCGAAAATTTTCCGAAATAGAAAAGTTGTCTGACTCGACATGAATAACTGAATAAAAAAACTCTCATGAGGGAGGTAATATATTTTTTTAAATGGTGGGCCCAAGACTTATCAACATAGTTCATTAGTTTAAACTATTGATGTTTTATTTTTCATTCGAACATTCGAACATAAGAAGATCAAGTTATTGAAAGAATACACGTTTTTTTGTTGAGACAAATAATTGTGCCATATATGCAATATATTACAATATCTTGTGCAATATATTACAATATATTTTGCAATGTGTGCCATACTGTTGACAATAACTAGAGAAGTATTTTGCGGAATATTATTGACTGAAACTACACTGGAGTGCAACATTAACCGGACACCTTAAAAAATGGGTCATTTTTTATGTCTGGAATGTCCTAAACCTGTTGTTCGATTTAGGTGATTTCTTAATATATTATAGCCTTATTCTTTAACAATATCGCTGTAATAGTATTGTTGGTAAACAGTTAAATTTTCATTGTATACCGGGAGTACCAATCAAACTGTGTTTTTTTTTCTAAAAGTTCGCATCACCCTGTGCAAGATTCTAGCATTTATAAAATACTGAAATTAAATTCCAACTATAGCCTCATGTTTTCTCAACATTTTGTTTTTTGATTTATTCGCTTACATTGGACCATACAAAAGTTAGGTACTTTAACAACTAGCCATGTTTTTCATCAATACAGGGTGTTTTAAATAAGTATGGCCAACTTTAAGGGAAATTCTGCATAAAAAATAATGATAGTTTGCTTTATAAACGGTATGTCCGAAAATGCTTCGTTCCCGAGATAGGGGGTGTTGAAGTTCTTATTAGAAAATGACGATTTATTTATTGCTTTAAAACCGGTTACGATATGCAAATGAAATTTGGTCGGTTTTAAGACGTAGTTATTGCACATTTTTTGACATACAACTAAGCATTTAATATTCACCATTGGCGCGCATACAGGTAATATAACCGCTCATATTACCTGTATGCGCGCCAATGGTGAATATTAAATTCTTTCTTGTATGTCAAAAAATGTACAATTACTACGTCTTAAAACCCATCAAATTTCATTTGAATATCTCAAGCGGTTTTAAAGCAATAAATAAATCGTCAGTTTATAAGAAAAATTTTAACACCCTCTATCTCAGACACGAAGCATTTGCGGACATAGGTTTATAAAGCAAACTGTCATTATTTTTTCATGTAGAATTACCCCTTGAAGTTTGCCACACTTGTTTAAAAACACCCTGTATTTATGAAAAACATGGGTAATTCTTAAAGTACCTAACTTTTTTATGGTCCAACATAACCGAATGAATTAAAAAACAGAATGTTGAGAAAACATGAATCTATAGTTGGGTTTTAATTTCAGTATTTTATAAATGTTAGAATATTCCACAGGGTGATGCGAAGTTTGAGAAAAAAACACAGTGTCATTGGTACACCCGGTATACAATGAAAATTTACCCGTTTAGTAACAATATTATTACAGAGATATTGTTAACGAATAAGGCGATAACATATTAAAAAATCACTTAAATCGGACAATAGGTTTAGGAAATTCGAGACATCAAAAATGACAGATTTTTAAGGTGTCCGGTTAATATTGCACCCCAGTGTATCCTCATCGGTATTAATAAAAGATCTTTCAACCGGCTATATGATTTATGCAAATTAAGCTCATTACACAATAACTGACAAACATGAGACTAAAAATATATTTAATTCCTATGTGTCAGAAATGCATCGAACTCTTTACATATATCTTAGGGGAAGGGACCTACTAAACAATATTAAAAACAATCATGCATTTTTCATACATACTTTTGTCGTTGATGTGGTCTTCGTATTTTTGTATAATATAATATTTAAATATAGGTAGGTACATTTTGTAGTGGGAGCGTAACCAATTGAAGCTTTTATATTTTTTGTAAATTTTGTGTTTAAAGAATAAAAAGTGTCTAGTGTACGCATTGATATAACTTGCGATGATTATAACTTAAAATTAGAAGAAGCAAAAAAATAGTATATGAATTCCAGTTTCGGGGATTGTTCACTCTCTAATCTGATTTCCGGATGAAACATTTTTTTTAATAAATTTCATACACATACAAATATTACTTGCATGATTTGCATATCCAAATCTTGTCATAGCTATTCTTAAGGGGGGGCGCGTAGGGTTTGAAATCAACATTTCAAGCCTATTTTTGTTTTTTTTAACACAATTTTTTTAAATAATGGTAGAATTATTTTATTTTTAAATTAAATAAGCATATTCGATACAATTCATAGAATATTCAAAAAAAAATTCAAGGAAAAATATTGAAAAATAAGCCAAACGTGGCAAATTTTTTAAGACGCCGAATGTATTTTGCGGTGGACATCGGAACTCATCATTCAAAATCGCCGCTCGCTTCAAGCCTTGTTTCTGAGGGAACGGTTCATTCTACTACACAAAAAGTGCTAGATAATAAAATACGTGACCGTGTCCTTTATTTGCTTTCTTCTATATTCGTCGTCTCTGTGCTTATACAGGGTGTTAGTAAATAAGTATGAAAAACTTTAAGGGGTAATTCTACATGAAAAAACGATTTACTCTATAAACGTATGTCCGCAAATGCTTCGTTTCCGAGATACGGGGTGTTGAAATTTTTATTTCAAACTGCGAATTATTTTATTACTCTAAGACCGTTTGAGCTATGGAAATTAAATTTGGTGGGGTTTAAGAGGTAGTTATTGCGCATTTTTTGATATACAAATAACAATTTTGTATTCATTTGTCTTCAATAGCAAGAACTCTCCAATATAATAATACCAAACTAGAACAATAACAGAAAATA
Organism: Diabrotica virgifera virgifera; assembly: GCF_917563875.1. Classification (NCBI taxonomy): domain Eukaryota; kingdom Metazoa; phylum Arthropoda; class Insecta; order Coleoptera; family Chrysomelidae; genus Diabrotica; species Diabrotica virgifera. Next base: position 33,816,955 of record NC_065450.1, on the reverse strand, counting down.
TTTCTAAAAAGATTTTAACTATGTGCAAGGCTACAACAAATGTTCAAAATTACCTCCTTTAAAGGTGGCAGAGTAATTTTATATTCACCATCGGCGCGCGTACTGGTAGTGGCCTGAATTGAAAAAAAAAATAGTACGCCACTAAGATATGTCAAATTAAAAATCATTTTTGAATTCGTCGTTCAATTTACGACAAAAAATCGTTCTTGTCTTTTTTTCATATGAGGCGCCGTTTTTATGCAAAAAAAAAAATAAAACATCCTAACGTTTACAAAGTATTTGAAATAAGTCAATAAGCCTATGCATATCTACCTGGAATAATTTGTCAGCGTTAAGTTGTTTTATTTTTTTTGTATAAAAACGGCGCTGCATATCAAAAAAAAGAGACAGGAATGATTTTTTGTCGTAAATTGAACGAGGACTTTAAAAATGATTTTTAATTTGACTTATCTCAGTGGCGTACTATTTTTTTTCTCTTTTTTCTCTGTACGGGCGCCAATGGTGAATACAAAATTATGTCACCCTTAAAGGAGGTAATTTTGAACATTTGTTGTAGCTTTGCACCTAGTTAAAATCTTTTTAGTAATATATTCTGTTATTGTTCTACTTTGGTAATATTATATTGGAGAGTTCTTGATAATGTATTAAGAAATGAAAAATACGCGCGAAGATGTTTTATTTTTTCGCATAAAAACGGTGCACCATACGAAAAATACAAGAAATGTTCTTTTTCATAAATTGCACGCGGAATACAAAAATAATTTTTAATTTGAAATATCTCAGTGGCGTACCATTTTTTTCTTTAAGAAGATTCACACCATTACCCGTAGGCGCGCCAACGATGAATACAAAATTGTTATTTGTTTGTCAAAAGATCCTCAATAACTACCTCTTAAAACCCACCAAATTTAATTTTCATAGCTTAAAAGGTCTTAGAGCAATACGCAATACAAAAATTGGCAGTTTGAAATAAAAATTTCAACACCCTGTATCTCGGAAACGAAGCATTTGCGGACATACGTTTATAGAGCAAACTGTCATTATTTTTCCATGTAGAATTACCCCTTAAAGTTTTTCATACTTATCTACTAACACCCTGTATATTGTAAAAGCCAGAGATACGGGATGCGGCCAGAAAGCAGTTTCTTAACGAAAAGTCTTGGATTTAAAATATTGTTTATTATTTTTATTTCAGTTATCTTAATTGTTTTAATTGTAGTAAACTTTGTATCTAGGACTTTTCGTCTTACTCGTTTTACGAGAGATGTCGCTGTTTTGCGTCTCATAAGGTGAATTCATTGCTTCGCGGTGATTTCCCTTAAATAGGCAGTCTGTTGATATTTGGTTTAGAGTTGTGACTGCATAGCTCCACAGAGGACGCATGAGATGCAGAAATAGCTGTCTGGAGATGGAGATCCAACTCTGAATCAAATAGAACAGAAACTGTCTTTTCCTTAATAAAAATTCAGTGTGTTCGTATGATTTTTAGAGGTTTAGTGGAATTTTCATTTCTGGCGACTGGACTATATTGTAAATGCATTAATCATTAATTTGTTCCGGCATGCGGCATCGAGAAATGACAACTTATTTTTGATGAAAATGACCCAAAAAGTCTCACCAATGGTCTGAAAGTTACTAGTTTTTCTCAATTCACTTAACAAAAAATAAAAACACTACTTTTAGCAAAACTTAACACTTGATTACGAACTACAGGAACAAAGTTCACCCACTAAACTAAAATATTGTGTTTTCAAGACATTTTTCTTGATGGAGACAATAACAACTTTATCATTGAAATGTGTTTTGAATTGAAGTGTCGAATGAATTGCATAACTAATTAGAAGGCTACACGGAATATATTAACAACTAAGACAGCCATTGCATGTACAAAAACTTTGTGGTAAAAATAAACTCGAAATGTTCTGTTTAATAGTATAAGAGCTGTGAGACATTTTTGAGTAGGTATTTTAGGCAACCTGAAAATTTTTCAGGTAACTCTTCTATGATAGCCTAATACAAAAATGCCGGTCTGGCTGGAGGGTAGCGGTTATTTTCCCCAAAAATCCCCCCAAATTAAAAAAGGGGAAAAATTGTTATTACAAAAAATATCATTGATATGACTTGAAAGCAAATTTAAATATTCAAATATAAAGAAAATAAACAGACCAGGCGATTTGAGGGCGATTTTAACTCTGCAAGATACTTGCATGGGCGCCCCAGGATTATTTTCAGGGGGTGCATCTGAACTTCAGAAGATTTCATCTGAATCTGTACATACTATTAACGAGTATAAAATATAAAACTATACATGCATAGCTATGTACATTCCTTCCGGACAGGGAGGTGCAATTGTTATTTTGACAGGGTATTTTTTAATTTTAAAAATAAATATTCTAAAAAAGACAGCTTTTTTTGGTGAAATTATCCAATTGCCATGTGATCAAACAAATTACGCGTGCATATAAATGAAACCGCTATAGGTAAGCAGCAGTGTGTGAAAGAGCGTATACCGATAGCTGTTTGCGTCCTCTGTTGTAGCTGAGCGAGTCCGTTCGCTCGAGAAAAATCACGTGACCTGGCGATATCCATGTTGTTGTGCCTCGAAACGTTAAAGTAATTATTATATATATTATAGTTTATACTATACAATAGATTTTGCAAATATGATAGAAAAAGACAAATTTATTATTATAAATATATAGGTAGAAAAGTATAAAACTATAAACTAAATTAATTCTGTGTCCGAATCTTGTACTTCTTCTTCAAACTCCTCATCTGAGCTTAAATATTAATTCTCTTCTTCTTCTTCGTTAGACTCCGCTCGAGACTCAGATTCCTCTTCTACATGATCTGTAAATAGTTGTAATATGTATTTAGAATTAATTAAAAATTAATCAGTGATTAATTAATTGAGTTGCTACGTACTCTCTGTCCTTTTATACGGAGTCGAAGCCTGGACAATCGCGGGCGCATTTGAAGAAAGACTTGTGATTGTTGAGATGTGGTGTTATCGAATAATGTAAAAAATATCATGGACACAACACTTAACAAACAGGGAAACATTAGGAGACATGAAAAAGGCAAAAGAAATACTCAACACTATGAAGGAAAGAAAAATGAGCTAAAATAAATATATATTCTCTTTTTCTTCGTCAGACTCCCCTCGACACTCAGATTCTTCTACCTGATCGTTAAATAGTTGTAATATGTATTTAGAATTAATGAAAAATTAATTAGTGATTAATTGATTGAGTTGCTACGTATTCTTACTTATATAACCAATGCTTAATACTTTTCCTTATATAACCAATCGCATCACGTTTTCTATTTCTTAGTATATAACCAAAGTAGCTCATGTTTCTTTCCTTCATGGTGTTGAGTATTTCTTTTGCCTTTTTCATCTATCTTAATGTTTCCGTGTTTGTTACGTGTGTCCATGATATATTTAACATTATTCGATAACTCCACATATCAACAACGGCAAGTCTTTCTTCAGATGCTCCCGTGATTGTCCAGGCTTCGACTCCGCATAAAAGAACGGAGAATACGTAGCAACCCAACTAATTAATCACTAATTAATTTTTAATTAATTCTAAATACATATTTCAACTATTTACAGATCATGTATAAGAGAAATCTGAGTCTCAAGGGGAGTCTGACGAAGAAGAAGAGAATGAATATTTAAGCTCAGATGAGGAGGTTGAAGAAGAAGTACAAGATTCGGACACAGAATTAATTTAGTTTATAGTTTTATACTTTTCCACCTATATATTTATAAAATTAATTTGTCTTTTTCTATTATATTTGCAAAATCTATTGTATAGTACGTATTATTTTTCTTTAATTAAGAAAAAGTTACTTAAAAAACTATAATATATAATAATTACTCTAACGTTTCGATAAACAACAGCATGGATATCGCCAGGTCACGTGATTTTTCTCGAGCGAACGGACTCGCTCAGCTACAACAGAGGACGCAAACAGCTATCGGTATACGATCTTTCTCACACTGCTGCTTACCTATAGCGCTTTTCATTTATATGCACGCGTAATTTGTTTGATCACCTGGCAGTTGGAAAATTTCACCAAAAAAACCTGTCTTTTTTTAGAATATTTATTTTTAATGTTAAAAAATACCCTGTCAAAATAAAAATTGCACCTCCCTGTCTGGAAGGAATGTACATAGCTATGTACGTATAGTTGTATATTTTATACTCGTTAATAGTATGTACAGATTCAGATGAAATCTTCTAAAGTTCAGATGCATCCCCTGAAAATAATCCTGGGCGCCCATGCAAGTATCTTGCAGAGTTAAAATAGCTCTCAAATCGCCTGGCCGGTTTATTTTCTTTATATGTATTTGAATATTTAAATTTACTTCAAAGTCACGTCAATGATATTTTTTGTAATAACAATTTTTACTCTTTTTTTAAATTTTGGGGGGATTTTTGGGGAAAATAACCGCTACCCTCCAGCCAGACCGGCATTTTTGTATTAGGCTATTATGGGAGAGTCACCTGAAAAATTTTCAGGTTGCCTAAAATACCTACTCAAAAATGTCTCACAGCTCTTGGACCATAAGGTTTAAAACATAAAGTGAAATTACATAAATTTGAGAAATTTATATCCTTGTTTTATTTGTTTCATAAATGTTTAGGTATGCATTGCGTGTTTTGTCTTCTCTAAACACTATTTTCTGGTCCATGAATTGTTTGTTTATATGTTTTCCCTTTTATGTCTACCCAGTTTATCAGCTATTCGTCTTTTGTGTTCAAATACCATTTTTCTTTCTTTAGTTCGTCTAGTCAAATATATTCTATGTTTTTCATTCATTCTTCAATTTCCGTTTTGCAGTCATTACTGTTATTATACTGCCCTTTAGAAAAACTCTCTTCGGTCATTTTAAAAAAAAATTGTCTTATTCTTGTTCTCATGATCATTTTTCAGTGCGTCATTAATTATGACGTCATATACTGTATTGGCTGTGTCGAGACTTATTTCATGTAATTATTGACGAATCTGACAGATGCCACAATCGTTCTTAGCCATAGGTGAAAAGCTTGTGGAATTAGTAATTTAGTAGATTTGATTTTTACACAATATGTTAACATGTAGGTATTTTTTATAAAGGGGAATAGAATTAAAAAGTAAACAATATTGTTAATTAAATTTATAAATATGGAAACATTAAAAAATGACACAAAACTATCCATAAACTGTGTTTTTATCTTCTTCTCTAGGTGCTGTCTCCGCTTCAAAAGTTAGCAATCATCAGAGAGATCTTTATTTCTGAAACAGCGGCTCTAAATAATTCATTGTTATTACATCCAAACCAGTTCCTAAGGTTCTTCAGCCATGAGTTACGTCTCCTTACTATGGATCTTTTTCTTGCATAATTACCTGGAGTATTAGATATACATCTCTCATCACATGTCCCATATATCTCAGTTTTCTTCTTATTTGTTAGTTCTCGTTCCTTATGCGTAAGTCTCATTACCTCCACGTTGGCTATTCTATCTACTCATGAGATATTTAGCACTCTTCGGTACATCTCGAATGTCTCTAGTCTCCTCACGTCAATGACCAACTTTTAACGAACTAAATTCTAAACCAAAACACAAAATAATGCACAAAGACGTTGTGAAACACAAGTGAAGTCGAATTCGAAATTTCAAAATGACAGGTACACAAAATACTGACCTGAATAATAACCGTCACTTGACTCTTTGACACTTCTAAAAAATGGCCAAAATGGACGAAGTTTTCGTCAAATGTTCGTAATACGTGTATTTGATTGGCTAGAAAAATGCGCATTCTAAATATCAACGAATCAAACGTAGGTTAGGAATAGACATCTTATGTATATAACCATTGTAATGCTGCATTATTTTTGTGTTTAATCACGGAGCTACCGATTTTTCCGTCTCATCTAACTTAATGCATTAGAGAGAAATCGAAAAACTGTGACGCACTGAAAAATGATCATGAGAACAAGAATAACAAAAATACTCAAATAATCAAAAAAATAATATTCAAACAAGTAAACGAATATCAAAGTAATGAATTACATATAACGGTATGACGTCACGATCATTAAGGGCAAGTTTTTGGCTGGCTGCTATAATTTGAATTTTCTCTCGATTTTAATCGTTTTTAGGGGCCAAACGAAAGACAAAAACAATTGTTTTTCTTTGATATATATTTTAAATTATCTTCTGTTGTGATTTATAGCATTTTTTTCGAGTTTAAAATTTTATGCAAGTTCCCTATTGTCTAAAATTGGTTTACTACATTTGCAAAGGGTGATAATCAGATTTCAATATACTCAATTATTATTTACATAGTAGTAATAACTAGATAGATACGTATAAATTGCAATTTGTTTATTTACAGTAGTGTGTTAATAATTTCTTTGGTTAAATTTATTATCTGCAAATAAAAACGCAATCATTTCCGTGTTTATCTCTGGTGTCTGGTACCGTAATTTCAATGAGGCATTATCCATAGTAAATTGAGCAATTATGTTCTTATTCTACAACAATTATCAGATTTGATGAAGTTTACTTTTTAATTTAAACTATAAAATTGTCGATTACTAAATATCCGTAGTAAAGAAAGTTGTTTTCATTTTCATAATCTTAATCCTGCTTCACATGAAGATAAGGCCAGGAAACAAGAAATTGTTAAAAAAATAACAATGGGAATTTCTAGGCTTTGTAGGAACCAAACTTTTCAACTAAGGGGTTTTCAGTTAGTCTGTTACATTCGTCTTTTTATTTTCAGTTGAATTATTCTTGGATATTAGTGTCTTCTCTAACTCTGTAAAGATAATAAGAAATGTTCAAATATAGTTCAGTTCTACTTTCAGATATTTTAGTTTCTCTGCGTTGCTTCAGAAATCGTACAAATAATAAAAAATGCACCACAAACAGTGCAGATCTTCGAGAAGTCGGTTATCTCCTTGGTTCAGCGGGCTAGCATACTAATTTCGCTGCAAGTAGTGTACTCGATTCATGATCCAAGCAATACATTGGCCAGAAAAATACAAATTTAAACGCAGCCGAAACCAAAGAAACCAAAATGGATATGTGGATTTCAATTGGTGGTGGAATAGATGGATAGCCGATGGATAAGTTACATAGATGGTAAGAGATGGGAACTAACATCTTCTATTCTTCTTCTCTGGATCTTGACCGCGTTTACTACCTTTCGCCACTCTTGCCGGTTTTGTGCAATAATCTCATTGATCTTACGTAAATCACTGTTACTGCATCTTATCATATCTTTCTTGTGCGATCAACTGACCTTCTGCCATCGGGCGTTTTCCAGAATCTTAGTACATGCCCTGTCCTCAGTGTGATACGATATGCCTTGATGTATCGTACTATATTTTCGTCTCCATAGAAGTGCTTGAGTTCATGGTTATGTGTTCACTCTCCCGATATCTCGTCTCTACAAAGCCTATAGATCGTCTGGATGACCTTCTGTTCTAAGACTAATTATTTTGTTGTTTCACGCTGGTTCAATGTCCAAGTCTCTCTTTCACACGTTATTATGAGGCGAATTTTATTGTTTTATATACCTGATAGTTGATAACTGCTTAGAGCTTAGATGATGCAGATAATTCATATCAAAAATATTTATTTTTTTTTGCGTTTTCATAAGGGTCTTGTTTACTTTTCTATAGGGATTATTAATATTAATTTTTTTAATGCCGTAGTACCTATATAGTCCAAGTAATATAGATTAAAATAGGACAAAACCTCGCAATTTTTACAGAATACATCGATTTGCTTGAAAATTTGAGAATAAGTAGTAGATAGTCCAAGGATCAAAATCTATATGCGGCCGAAAGGTGCTTTTACAATGGGAGTGGTTGCCACCCCATCTCGGGGGTGGAATTTTTTTTATTTTATTTTGACCGCAAAAGTTGGTAAAAACATTCATTCTAAGCAAAAAACGTTCTATACATTTTTTTGATAAAATTAATAGTTTTCGATTTATTCGCTATCGAAAGTGTTATTATTATATCGAAAAAATCAATGTTTTAATGCAAAGTTTTCTGCTAATAACTCAAAAAGTTTTCGTTTTATCAAAACAACTTTGTTTAACAAAAATGTACCTTTTGAAAAAATAAAAAAAAACAGTTTTTTAATTTCTTTAAGACCAATAGTAATCGAGCTATACTTTATTATAAATGTTAGCTCTTCTTCGTCAAATGTTAAATATTGTAGTTTAAAACTCAAAAGACGGGAAAACTGTGTATTTTTCGAGGATAACTTGTTCAGACTAATTTAAAGCATTTAAAAATATCTATCTACAGAAATAAAAAAAATCTCTAGCTTAAAAATTAAGTGACTTATTATGAAAAGAATGTGATTATTTTTTTCAGCGAAAAAGTGATCGGAAAGTTCTCGCTACTTACGACCCTAATTAAAATTAGTCATTGACCTTATTTCGACTTCTATATTTATGTATTATTAATAGGTTCTAGAGGCTTGAGCGGCTTAGAATGATTAGTTTTTGAAAAATGGAGTTAAAAGCGAATAACGAATTTTTGTAGTTTGGTACCTTTTCTTCAGAATAGACAGATTAGCATCAGAGATACGAAAAAATATGTAAATCGAAAATTGTAGCTTATTCAATTCCCAATAATGAGGTTAGCAAACATTTTTCTACGGCAAAAACTGAGTGAGCTATTGATAATTAAAACTTGTAATAACATGCAACAACCACCTTTACCAACCCTTTTACAGTCACCTCTTTTTGCGACTTAGGATTTTAAAAAGATCTAATAATAATAGCCTTATAGATCTTGTAGAGACCTACAAAATTCTTTTTTACCAAACTTTCTAGGATAAAAAAATAAAAAAGTTACGGTTAAAAAATCAATATATTTTTTTGAAAAAAAAAGGAGAAATCCAATTGTAAGCTTAATAATGTAAGTTAGCGGTGTTTTCGGTCATTGGCCTCATTCATACTTCTTTATTTATGTATTAGTAATAGATTCCAGAAGTTTGACTGGTTTAGATTGATTAGTTTTAAAAAAAGTGGAGTTAAAAGCGAATAACGAATTTTTGTACTTTGGTAAAAAATGCCATTTTCTTCAGTATAGAAAGATTAACATCAGATTTTCTACGGTTTTCTACGGCAATAATTGAGTGAATCGTAAATGAGTATAATATCGAAAAACATTGATTTTTTCGATATAAAACTAACACTTTCGATAGCGAATAAATCGAAAAATATTAATTTGATCAAAAAAAATGTATAGAACATTTCTTGCTTAAAATGAATGTTATTCCACCCCAACGTGAGGTGGCAACCACACCCATGGTAAAAGCGCCTTTCGGCATCATATAGATTTTGATTCTTGGACTATTCACTACTTATTCTCAAATTTTTAAGCAAATCGATCCATTCTGTAAAAATTGCGAGCTGAAAAGCTTCGGTTCCTGGACTAATAATAATACAGTCTGTTCCAACGAAAATTTGACCCTCCCTCCCCACCCAGAAACTCAGAAACCAAGAGCTTCTTCAAAATTTAAAAAACACGTCAATTTATATCGGGAGGGGGACAAATTTTCATGCAAAATTCATGCCCTCAAATGTAACCCCCTGCTGCTCCGCATCAACCCCCACTTTTTTTATTAGCAAATGTGGTCAAGTGGCACATCATTTGAAAGGTATTTTTTTTTCTCTACACGACAAGCTATTTTTTTAATTTGCGTAATAAATTTGAAGATAATCTTGGACTTAACAAATTTATTATATAGTTAAATCCAAAATTATATTTATAATTATTCCGTAAATTAAAAAGAATAGAGGGTCGTGTAGAGAAAAACAAATACCTTTCAAATGATGTGCCACTCGACTACACTTGCTATTTAAAAAAACCGTGGGTTGATGCGGGGCAGTAGGGGGTTATTTTTAGGGCATGAATTTTGCATGAAAATGTGTCCCCCTTCCAATACAAATTTACGTGTTTTTTTAAATTGTGAAGAAAATCTTGGTTTCTGAGTTTCTGGGGGGAGGGATCAAATTTTCGTTGGAACACACTGTATAAAAAGCTATGACACTACAACAGTTCTACAACTACTAATACAACTTGTCCTGATTTTAAATGTTTTGTTTATAAAATCCATGTTTTCGCAAATGATATCTATCTGTTATCATTTACGTTCAAGGTTAGGTTATATGTCAAGTTTTATGTTGTTGTGTTGTTCAACATAAACTATCTTTATTTGCATGCAGAAGAGTAGCAAATTTTATATTATCGATTACAAATAAAAATAAAAGAACAATTTCTCTCAATTATATTTAGTATATTAATAAATTCTCGTAAGTGTTTACAACATGTGAAACATCAGTAGTATTTTATGATTTCCATGGAGAACAGGAAGCTCCATGATTGCAATAAAAGCTTCTGCTAGTGGTTAACTGTTGGACCAGTGCATAACGTACCTTGTGTGACTATTTATATAAAAAGACACTATATAAAAAATTGATTGTACCACACATAATGTTGAATTTTATATTTTCTACATAAATTTTAAATATGAAGATTAAAAATAGCTCTCACTTTTTTATTGGGTCAATTCCAAAGAAACACTGTCCCGAATCTAATTTTGAAATAAAACTAATTCCATTGTGTACGCTACATAAATTATAATCGAGTACTAAAATCATACATATTATATTTCAGGGAAATAAGCAAGAAATAGACCATGTTCGGGACACTGAAATATCCAGGTAGTTGACAACTTTTTTAGTTATCGTAGACCTATAGGATGAAAACGGACACGCGCCAACTCGCAAATTTTAATGACAAACGTTTTCAAATTAAAATGTACACCGGCCAATTCGTAACTTTTCTACTACCTGACCCTGCTAACTCGAAACTTTCTACAGATGAATTCGAAACCATTGATTAAATCTAATACCTCAGGTAGTTAGGTTTAAAGGTAAGAAATAACAAGAATATTTTAAAGCAAAATTTAAAATAATTTACCACAAAAATAACTTATACCCACTTTCACTCCACCTTCAAAGAGGGTAATTTATACAGGTACTATATAACTACTTAGAAAATTTTATTCCTACTATATAAATAGGCTCAATGTCTATTTTACTTCGGTTCTTAGCCTTAATTGACGTTGTCTGGCAATTTTTTCCTCGGTCGTCCCAATGATCTTGTTCCATTTGGCGATTTGTCTCTTGCTATTCGTACTATTCTATTTTCTGTCATTCTTTCTATGTGTTGATTCCATTCTATTTTTATTCTTTTGTTCCACATGTTTATTTCTTCTATAATACCACATCTCGCTCGTATTTCTTTACTTCTACTTAGAAAATGAAAGTTACAAATTCACCAGTACTTGATGGGTTATCGAAAAATTAGCTGAGGGCCAGAGTTGCCAGTTGTCCTGTAATTAGAATGGTGGATTAAAATAGTTACGAATTCACCGGGACCCATAAAAACCTACCTATTTCCTGCCTACGACTATTTGATAGTCCTTCCATATTTTTGCCTTCTACGGCGGCTTTTGCCAGATTACATCTACGTTTTCGTCCTGTAGGAACCTTGTGTTTGTGATCAATCATCCTCCCACATAAAAGTAACACGTTCACAACCTCAAATCGTACAATTATGGTTATGTGTGAATGAATGATTGTGTAGTCCAGGGGTTCCCAACCTTTTAGCAACTGCGTACCACCTGAAATATTTTGAAGATTTCGGCGTACCATCAAACATCGGGGGGTGGGGGGGCATGAAACGGAATGGAAGCCACCCACTCCGATTTTTTAGAAATATATCTACTAATTATTTCTAATTCTAATTCTTCTCGATGTATCACAGAATGTCTACTTAGGCATTCAGGAGCAAGTAATTTTCTTTATTTTTGCTGCTAACCCTGTCAATTTACCTGACGTATGAGTTCCTATGTAGTGTTTGATTCAAGTTGTTTGTAGAACAAAAACTCTTCTATAAATTCTTCATAAAAATCAAATCGTACAAATACGAGTAGCTGTGCTATGTTTGTTATATCGGTGCTTTCACCTAATTGAAGTGCAAAATATGTGCATTCTTAAAGTTTTAAACAAAGTTGTTCTTCAATATTGGAAGATATATCAGTAGTTAGCCTTTTCACTGTGTTGTTTGGCAATGTTTTTTTTTTATTTCTTTGATTGCCTTTTCTCCTAACACGGTTTAGGCCACTTTCACAGCGGCCGGTAGTAAAAGAGGCTTTCCATCCTTTTGCAATTATACGTCTAGCAAGGTAGGATGCCTTTATTAAGTTAGTATCATATTTACAAAGCTAGTGATGCATTTATTTTCTTTCTTAAAAAAGTAGATTTTCTTCTAAAAAATTCGATCAGCTTACCAACCACATCAGAGTGCTTTGTGTGTTGGTGACGTATCAGCATAGAAGGCTTCATGCTTTGATTCGAAAGCGTTTCGAAACAAGCAACACGTTAAAGAATACGATTGTTACTATTTTCTGTGCCACTATAATTCACTATAAAACCACACTGTAAGTAGCTTTCGTGGTATTTCCGATTGGCTGGCGGTTTAGGGTTTTTAGCACTATCCTTTGAAGTCCCAGAGGTCATCAAAATTGCTTTATAGCTTAATATGGAAGCACAATAACTGCACTGGTACTTTCGCAGACAGGGGCCCATCGTAATCGCTTGTTTCACCCTTATGACGCGTACCACTTGAAATATTACCGCGTACCACCAGTGGTACGCGTACCACCGGTTGGGAACCCCTGGTGTAGTCGATCCATTATCATCTTTGTCTTTGTTATGTTTAACTGCAGACCATATATTTGACTTTGTTTTCAACCAGTCGTATGAGATCAATTAACTCCTCTTGACCATTTTCAAAAAGGGCTGTGTCGTCTGAAAAACGTAGGTTGTTTATTTTTCCGCCATTTGTTGAGATGGCTTTATCCCAACCGTCAAGCGCTATTATCATAATAAATGCTCCTCATATATATTAAATTTAATAATTGTGAAGACAGTATACATGCTTGTTTGACACCTTGTTCTGGATGGAATTCGTTCGAGAGTGTATCAAGCACTTTAACTGCTCCAGTAGTGTGTTCGTATAGTTAAGTTATAAGCGAAATTAAATGTTGTGATCAAGAGAAAAATTTCTCATAATTTCTGAATGTATTCTGTCCTATTAACAACCAAGTTTTGGTTATTTTTGTTGTCATTCCATTGTATTTGCGATCTCTTTATGTTTCTCTTACCGTTTCTCTCCAAAAGGGTCGTCTCATACTGTCGCCTCTCCACGTAAATCTTATTTTTCACTGATGTGGCCTTTTTCATTTTGATAGCTCGAAAGGCAACAAGTGTCATAGACCTATTTAGACCTTCCGAAAATATTTAACATACACCGAATTAATCACTTCTTTATTTGCATTTTGATTAAGTGTTTTGTTTAAATATTTGTTAGTATTGTCTCAAAATATGAAAGCTACCCACAATCGCTTGTTGGCTTTGTAGTTTATTAGCAGCTTATAAATATATTTTATATTTATTAGCATAATATACGTCAGTATCACAGATCGGTGAATATTGTTGTTGATGTTGATTTCAATAATATGTGACTTTTTAATATTAGTCCAAGGAAATAGGATTTTCTACACTGAAATATTCAGGTAGCTGACAACTTTTTAGTTATTGTTCTTTGGTAGCCTTTCGTCTGGTATTCTTTGAACATGCCCATACCATGTAAGCTGTTTTCTCTCTATGCAGTCAGTCACAGTTTCTTTTACACCATTTCTTCCTTTATCTTCTTTTATAAAGAAAGAAAAGACATATACGTGAGTTAAAAGCAATGACCAGAGACAGAAATCTTTGGAGACGGGCAATACATTACATTACGATGACCATTACACTTTCTCCGGGGGTCAGGACTGGAGAGACAGGCCTCAGGCTTATTGAAATTAAATTTAAATTCATAATATAAAGATATTTTTGCATTTCTCGGACATCTACATCAAAGATCTATAAACCCTCATATTAAATTACGACTATCGTGCAAAAATATTTTTTTTATATAATATGGTGACGAATATGGTATTAATAGAAGTAAAAGTGGGACGAAATCTATAATCAATATCAACAATTTTAATTCCTAACTAACGATAACTTTCAAATTAAAATTGATGATTAAAAAATCATACAGAATATAAAATCAACTAGAAGTAGGTCACTAGTCAATATTAATAATTAATAATATCGAAAATAAACCTGAAATAAATTGATTCCGTAAATTAGTATTAGTATTATTATTGCATTCTTGTTTTTCCGGTATTTTCGTCTTTTTCTTACTTTTTCTAAATAGACAACGTGGTTTCACTTGCACACAAGACATGTTTGATCCACTGAAAGCACTAAAGACTCACAATAACTATGGAACAAATATGTTTTCACCAGCACCAACAAACAACACGAATAACGGATTGACAATAACTGATGACTTAATACTATGAACATTCTGCTGTACGATCATCTACTGTAGACCAAAACTTGTTCTGACGGTAAAGTTCCTCTGCATGTTTTGTTTGTGGATTTTAGACAAGCATATGATAGAGTCGATAGAGTCAAAGTATATCGAGCAATGGAACATCTGGGTATACCAAAAAAATAGATCAGACTAGTAAAAATGACACTAAATAACTCTACCTGTGAAATTGCTTAGCACGGTCACATGTCAGATCAATTTACGGTTGCAAAAGTCTTGAGAGAGGGAGATCTTTATCCACCACATACTTCAACTTAGTGTTAGAAACTGTAATCAGAAAATTCAGCATGAAGGTGGAAGAAACAATCATGAAAAATGAGCACCAGTGCTTGGCATTTGCCGATAATCTAACGATCCTAGCAAGAACCGCGAAAGAAGAAGAGTTGTGAAGAAAATTCTTGAACAAGCACAGAGATTTGGATTGGATCTAAATGAAGACAAAATAAAATATGTATATTATCATGGGAGGGACGTGATAGAATAGGGCAACATGTTACGATAGACCCATATAACTTTGAAAGAGTGTAGCATAATTTTATTTTTAATTAATTTTGATCTGTTTGTCCTTTGTCCAGAATGTCCAGTGTGTGTTATATGTATTTATTAGTTTCAGATTTTTAAAATTTCTTGCCAATGTTGCACTTTGCTGGGATAGCTTCCTAATTTGACGAAATCCCTGATAATGCTAAGTTAGCGAAAGTATACTTGGGCCAGATTTAATAAACTAGATGCTCCATATCTGCCTTTTATTCCTATAGATTCCATATATTCGAGCATTCAACCTACTTCTATTCAGCGGCGGATCCAGCATCGTTAAGAGGGGGGGCCGATTGGCTAAAATGAAAATCGGATCGAAGAACTCAAAAATACCTGTTCAGTAATTTTTAAAAATCTATCGAATGACACCAAATACGACCCCCTACTCCAACCCCTAGAGGTGGGGTGGGGCTCAATTTAAAATCGTAAACGGAAACCCCCAGTTTTTATTGCAGATTTGGATTCCTTACGTAAAAGTAAGCAACTTTTATTCGAGACATTTTTTGTATTCTATAGAAATATAATAATATAGAAATAGTCTGTCTCGAAAAATACACTTCCAAAGAAAAAACTAAAAAACACGTGTTTAATATTTTTCAAAAACCTATTGAATGACACCGTGTCGTGTTTAGTGGCATTCGATTCGATAGGATTTTGAAAAATATTCAACTTGTGTTTTTTGATTTTTCATTTGAGAATGTTTCTACAGATATTAAAAAAATTCTATAAATTACCCATGGTATCACGATAAATCGTTTTTCCGATTATAGCGCTATCTATCCAAAATTCGAAAAAATGTCTCGAATAAAAGTTGCTTACTTTTACGTAAGGAATCCAAATCTGCAATTAAACTGGGGGTCTCCGTTAAATATTTTAAAGCTACCCCCATCCCACGTAGGGGGTCGTGTTTGGTATCATTTGATAGATTTTTAAAAATAATTGAACACATATTTTTCATTTTTTCGATCCGATGTTCATTTTGTGAAATATTCAACGGTTCCGCTACTTTTGGGTTGGGACACCCTATATATAAAGTTGACGAAATAAAAATAAATATATGTATGTAGTGAATTATCAATGAAATTTAAAAAACCTACAAAATGAGACTTTATAAGTTAACAACTTACAGTAGTTTCGGAAATGTAATAATGAATTAACCGAATGAAATTTTCAAAAAATCAAAATACTTTACTTTTTTCAAGGCAAAAAATTCATGTAGAAATAGTTTTAATTTTATTTCGTATGTAATGGGAAAGTACATCATGTGACACTTCATTTAAAATCGTTTGAAATACTGATTACAAAAATGTATAATACGTATATGCGCAAAATTTTGGTCAAATGCTTTTTAAAAGCATTAATTTTTTTTCCAATCCTGAGGAAACTAATACGAGAATCTTTGAAAAATTTAAACGCAGAATAAAATATTACACTATTACCGAGGGCCGAAAGTCCATTAGAATAAACAAAAAGTTTCTTTTGAATGATATATTTGAAATTAACACGCTAACGTACCTACAGAACGTCTATAGACGTCTAATTCGATTGATGTAATGTGACACAATGTCTATAGACGTTACATTTTTCCCTATTCTACTTTGTAAAATAAATATAGTGTCACAACACTTGCTTATACATTTGACGCACTGTCCGTCAACGTGTTATAAGTCATACTCAATTTTCTCTTTGTTTTACCCCTGTAACTTATTAAAATAAACATTATAGAAGTTTTCAGGTACTTTCGACCCTCGGTAATAAGGTAAGATTGCATTTTGCGTTTAAATTTTTCAAAAATACTTATTAGTTTTCTCAGGATTATAAAAAAAATGAATGCATTTAAAAAGCATTGGACCGACATTTTTCACAAGTATTGCCTATACATTTTTGTAATCAGTATCTCAAAAGCTTTTAAATGAGGTGTCACATGATGTACTTTCCCATATGAAGTTTAGAATTGAATTTATTACCATAATTTTATATATGTGGATGATTGCATCCCGCGACATAAGTGACTATCTATCGTACTCGTGGAGAAATACTCACTTCTGTCAAACGTGATATAAAATAGACTTATATAATATATACTTTATATACTTTCATGCATATAAGACATACATTTTTCCATAAATCTCTCGAAAGTAGAATTGGTATTTACTGCATGCCTTGCATAAATCGCATGACTTGTATTGAATGCTCTCAGAACTTAAATTTGATCCAAGATCAGTAGGTCTCATAGTATGAGTATGATCTATCTGATAAGATGTGCCTTGTTCATATTTTTATTATCATCATTACTATTACTATTAATATTATCACCCAAATTACGTTGATTTTTAAAAAACAATCAGTTATATTGCGACATTTGAATATTTTACTTTTTAAGTTCTTGGTAGAAGCTTCTGATTCCTTTTGTTTCACTGTGTGAACATATATAATATTTATATTTTCGGCGAATTAATATAGTTTTTGCTAGGCGCGCAATTTTCGAGAGATTTTCGGCGAAGCTTTTATCTGCAAACGATTTTATAATTATACGTGGAGATGCTAAGTTGCGTTCACAGTATATAGGATATTTTTTTAAATATGCTTACTGTGATCAGTGATCATTTTTAATTCTTAATTTATAAGGATTATAAATTACTCATTTCCAAATACACTGGCGTCACTGGCCCGTTTTAGCAAAGTCCCATACTAATAAAATATATTTATATGTAATTCATAATTCATTTTGACATGTATAATTATCCGTTTGAAAAAATAAATAAATGTTTTTGTAGGCAATCTTTATATATTATAATTAAAAAAAAATCACTTGGGTTGAGAGGAGGGGCCGATCGCCCCCATCGCCCCCCCTGGATCCGCCACTGCTTCTATTTTAGTAAAAGTTATAGTTTTAAAAGGTTGGACAATTTTGAATACCTGGGTGTAGTAAGTATTCGATGAAAATGGAAAACAGAATTGGGAGCTCGATGCCAGCATAGCAAAAAGGAATAAAAAAACTAGGTAGTTTAAGAGCCCTAATTAACTCAAAATAAACAAGGTAAACTCCGAATATATAAGACATTAATTAGACCCACAGTAACATAATATGCCTGCAAGGCATGGCCATTAAATAAGAAGGAAGATGATACTCTGGAATGATGGGAAAGGAAAATTTTGAGACGCGATATTCGGGGAAAATAAGACAGAAGACGGGTGGGAGAGAAGAACCAACAATGAATTAATGGCTTTGTACAAGAAACCTACCATCACCAGGACCTTAAACGCGTGAAGATGAGGGACTGGAGGAAAAGAAAAGCACAAAACAGAAGTGGAGAAATATTGTTCATCAGATCCTTGAGAGTAGTTAAGAATTTTGTACATATATAGGTTTGGTTTGAGTTTTAGTTTTATTTAATCTTATGATTATGTTTTGTATAAAAATGGCCTAGGTAAAAATGCCAAATGCCCACAGTCTGCTATTAGTTCAGAGAAATAAGGAAAAAAAATATCGTGTTGGTGACACATCCCCCTCCAGGCTGAAACCAAATTTTTCGAGTAATATGGTTATCTATAATGATAACCTATATGTTTCCTGCAGCCGATTTTGATGATATACATAGTTATAAACAAATGAAGATCAGAAAACGGTAAATTTTCGCTTTTTTCGTCTATTACTAAAAAATTGGGCACTTTAAACAAATTTGGGAGTAATAAACTCATAAACCGTATAAAAAACTTCAATATGGTGTTCGCTGAATATGTCTATCCTTATTGGTTACTTAGAAAATTGCCAACTAAATCATAAATTTTGAGTTTTTATAAATATTCATAACTTATGTAAAAATTAACTTAGAACCTTCTTATTACACGGAAAGCTGAGACTTATGGTGCTTAAATTATACCCTAAATTTCAAAGCAATTGGTCAAATAGTATAAAAGTTATTTAATTTGTTTATTCAAAATTAATTTTTTTTGCAACACTGTAAGTCAGAAAATGATGAAGTTACAGTAATATTTTGGATAGTTTATAAAAGAAGAAAATTTACAGTATTAATTTAATTTAAAAAAAATGACAAAAAATAATTATAAATATTGCAAAATAATTTTGCAAAAACATGTGAATTAAAAAAATGGGGGGGCTAACTTTGTCCCTAAATCTCCTAGAACAGTTGTTTTTCTTTCTAAATGTGTATAAAAATTCAGTCTTTCTAAATATGAAAAAATAATTTTTCTACGGGTAACGGTTAAAAAGTTATTCTAATTGTTTATAAGTAAGCAAAAAATCTACATGTTTTTGCAAAATAATTTTACACTGTTTAAAATTATTTTTTGTCATTTATTTTTAATTAAGGTAATAGTATAAATGTTCTTCTTTCATAAACTGTCCGAAGTATTATTGTAACCTCATAATTTTCTGACTTATAGTGTTGCAAAAAAAATTAATTTGGGAAAAACAAATTAAATAACTTTTAAACTATTTGACCAATTGCTTTGAAATTTAAAATATAATTTAAGTATAAGAAGTCTCGGCATTCCGTGTAATAAGAAGATTCTAAGTTAATTTTTACCTAAGTTATGAATATTTATAAAAACTCAATATTTATGATTTATTTTGCAATTTTCTAAGCAACCAATAAGGATGGACATATTCAGCGAATGCCATATTGAAGTTTTTTATACGATTTATGAGTTTCTTACTCTCAAATTTGTTTAAAGTGCTTAACTTTTTGGTAATAGACGAAAAAAGCGATAATTTACCGTTTTTCGATCTTCATTTGTTTATAACTATGTATATCATCAAAATCGGCTGCAGGAAACATATAGGTTAATAATATAGATGTCCATACTATTCAAAAAATTTGGTTTCGGCCTGGAGGGGGAAGTGTCACGAGAAAAACCTTATTTCTCTGGACTATATGCGTATAAATAAAAGTGGGACAAAATCCATAATCAATAGAAACACTTTGAATTCCTAACCAACGATAACTTCTTTCAAATTAAAATTAACGATAAAAAAATCATACAGAATAAAATCAACTAGAAGTAGGTTACCATTAATTAATAATAGAAATAATCCTGAAATAAATACATAATTTATTCCATACCTTAGTATTAGTATTATTATTGCATTCTTGTATTCCCGGGATTTTCGTCTTTTTCTTACTTCTTTTGAACAGACGACGTGGTTTCACTTGCACACAAGACATGTTTGATCCACCGAAAGCACTAAAGAGTCAGACTCAACTACGGAGCAAATATTTTTCACCAGCACCAACAAACAACACGAATAACGGATTGATAAGAACCGATGTTGCAGATAATGACTTAATACTACGAACATATGTTCAGGACTACAGCGTTTTACTGTTTGGATTATAATTTATTCGATTTCTATTAATTCGGTGTTATAATTGCCTAAGATTTTCCATGACTAATCAATAAACATAGCGATAAACAAAAATGGCATTGTATTTGGCGTTATTTGTGTATATTTTGAGATATGGTTTGGTAATGAGTTGCAAATGTGTAATTAGGCTATGCTTATTTTAGGATATTATTTTCACCCACGTCTCAAATTTACATTATCAGGATATTTTTCAGAAAACAAACAAACACGAAAAGATAAGTGTTAAGAAGAAATTGACCTGATTTTTATGGGGATTAATAATTCATGACATTTCGCTTAGCCATTTTTTGAAATGCAGATCTTGCTTTCTCAATCCTACATCTGATTTCTAGAGAATTGTCCCAATTTTAATTGACGCTATCTTATGTTATTGATACATTCTCCGTTAATTCGAATTCCGGTTTCAACATCATCCACTGCTTCTTGAAAGATTTCCTCAGAGTTCAGAGTAAATGTTGAACAGCAGTGATGATAGTATACATTTCTGACAGACCCTACCTGCCGGATTCTTCTGCCTACTCCTGACTTCTGCTGCTCTGCTTCTTATAATTTCTTCGACGTATAGCCCGGTCTATTCTGTTTCTTATCCAGAACATTTGTTTCTTCCAGTAGTGTTTTTCCTTCTATTTACTCTTTATCATGAATTGGATAATGTAGTATTCTTCGTACCTAACAGAAGTTAGAAATGGTAAGAATATTTAGTGCCTCTTAGACAGTAACCAAAATGTAAAATTGTGCACATTTTCCCGATCAAGAAAAATTTCAGGATACAAGAAAACCAGTACCAAAAGTTTATATTGAACAAACAGCGAAACTAACGAATACGAGAATTTTGGGACGTAGAAGACACACAAGATACGCAGTTAATTGAATAATGGAAAAGAATGAAGTCAAATGAATAGTCAAATGCAAGATATAAATATTCTACGAAATGAAGACTTCAAAGTGAAAGTCAAAAAATCTACTAGAGAAGATTAGTTGGATAAATCAAAGATGGTTATTTCAGAACGAGTGATATAGATGACGATCTTAAATCACGATACAGAAATGATTTACCCAGAATCTACACAAAAATTACTAATTTTGGGTTACTAATTATTATTTCCTCGAAATCTCAATAAACCAAGAACACCTACACGAAAGAACTTGTCCAGCGACATAGTACATTATGATATGATACATTATTACAAATATACAAATTGTATTTGTGGTTTCAAAGTAATTAACACCAGTAACCTACAAGATAAAATGTAAAAGACAACAAAACAGTTCGGAATATTTATAGCTCGTGTAATTGGATTATACTACATTTTTGTAGATAATGCTACCTACCAGTAATGTCAATATACTTGTCAAAATATGACCGAGCTTAACTTATCATAATGTTTATCTACTTTTTGTTAAAAAAAAGAACAAAAGGCAAAACTAAGAGAAAGGTCATTAAAACTGTTTAATGAAAAGTTTTCTTTTATGTCTACGTTTTTCGCTGTAAATTTATAATAAATGTATGTATAGTATTTCTCTTGATTTTTGTTGACCGTATATTATATAAAATAATCTTTTTGATATAAATATCAGGTTCTATTCGGTTGGTGTGGAATTACAACAATTATTTGTTCTAGTCACTTAATATTTCGCCAACTTATTGTTGGCTTCATCAGAAGTGGATTGCAATTTATTGAACAAAGCGATGAGAACCTTGTGAATTAAATTACATGAATAATATGTACTTACAGAGGTACAAACAAACAGAAAAGAAAACATTAACATTACACCTTTACTAGACCGTTAGACTAACAATTTTTAAAATAAGTTAAATACACATAAAATAATAAACAAAGTGTACCTACATTAGGATGATATTTTATCTATACAAAGAAACTCGTTCATCCTAATGTAGGTACATTGTTTTATTCTTTTATGTATATTTTAACTTATTTTAAAAAGTAGTTAGTTTAAAGGTGTAACGTTAATAATAATTGCCGTATTTTTGTGAAAATTCCACCTAAGTCCATGCTCATTTAATTTTATTCTTAAGTTGATAATAGGTATCTCCTTCTTGAATAAAATGAGAATTTTTTGTCTTAAATTGTCATTGGTCTTAAATGACAAGAAAAGGGAGGAATGGAATGATTTTTGGGACATCGATAAAAAGGCAGAGGAAATATTTGTTGACAAATTAGCAAACTAACCAGGTATAACAAAATAAGTGAAGTGGATCAAGCAACATGATTTTTTAAACTCCCACGTACAAGACAGCAGCAGAAGAACAATTAAAACTCTGCGAAAGAACGATAAAAACGGTGATATGATAAACCGACTAAATAAAGCATTTTAATATCTTTTAACATTTTTTTTTTGTTTAAATATGCAAATATACTCAGTGCAGCAAGCAATAATTGGTTAATATCAAACTCACCCATTTTCAAATTTGAAAAACATAATTACCTTTTTAGTACCTAAATCACTCCTACTACGCAATTTCGTTTTCTTTTTAATTTTTTTAATAATGTCTCCGAATCGCATCTTGGTAGCGAGCATAATCACAACAACAAATTAACAAAAAAAAAAGTCGGAAAACCGAATCACCTTCAACTCTGACCACGATCCACTAAATAATTCACCGAAGTTGGCGCTCCATATCGCGCGTACTTCGGAGCGAGAGAGATGCACGATTTTTGAAATTCAGCCAAAAAAACATTCAGCACATAAACATAAACCTGCTCCGGCGGCGTTTGAATCCAATCCACGGAGAGGCATTAATTTTTCGATGCAGTGTTCAAACTAATACCAAGATCATACACTAACATCAAACACTAACATCAACACTCATATCATAGGGCCTATAGTGAGCCTCTAAACGCGTCTTTCACGCAACAAATTTTAGTTTTGACAATTTTTAATTTCAATTTCTTTTTTGTCTGTCAAATCTTAAAGTGATGCACATCGGAATATGTTTTTGAATGCGGAGTAATTTACAAATGAGAAGCTGAATAGCTGTTGAATTCTCATTGCGCACAAGCGCGCTGGCGCGAAGCTACTGCAAAGTGAGTCGAAGGTAGAGATATTCATCGTGCTGTATTTCCGGTAATTTTGTTCCGATCCATTGGAGATTTTCAGATAGTGTTCTTGAAGTTATGAACTTTTATTTATAACAATAAAAAAACTAAAATTTCGAACTTTTCAAGCCATACCCCCCTTAATTGATTAAAATATGAGTGAACCACCAGATGATTATGCAAAGTCTGGTCTGCTTCACTAACAGCTCAAAAAATAGTTGTATTTAAAAATCACGCTAAATTTAAGGTTCATTTAATGAAATTAAAAACAATTAATAACCAAATAATTAGGTACCAATGAGATAAAATTGAATTTGACGATTATGTTTTCTCATCTAAAATATTTTCTTTTAAATTTACTTTTAATTTTCTCCACTGTTGGAAACACTGGTACTGATTATACAAGGAGTTGAACAACAATTAAAATTTTTTAGCCAAAGAAAAAGTTAAGCAGACAAACTGGATAAAAACATTATTGGTGATATATACTAGAAGACTCGAAATGAGAAGGAAAGGTGGCACCGATAAAGTGGGGTGACAATAATTGTTAATAAATGAACAAAACAACCAGGTATAAAAAATAAGTGAAATGGATAAAGATGCAGGATTTTTTAAACAGACGTATAATTCTGCAACAGGAAGAAATATTAATCATCATCATCATCATCGGTGACCGCTGACAGCCCATGGAGGGCCATGGTCGCCCGTTGGGGTTTCTAGGCTCTAAAGTTTTACATGGTGTGGAGGCCAGCCACACGCATAACTCCTCAAAAGTTCTAAACGATATTTATCTAAAATATTACTTTCTTGTTTCTTTTTTTGAGGAGGTCTTTTCGGCGTTATGTGTGCTTTGCTTGTTTGACTATAGCTGCCCATGTTTTTCTTTCCTTTGCTTGTTTTTCCCATTCTCGTATTCCTAGGTCTTTCAAATCCTGGTTAATACCATCAATCCATCTCTTTCTAGGCCTACCTCTCGGTCTTTTCCCATTTAATTCTTTTCTAAGTACTTTTTTTGTATTTCTCTTATCATCCATCCTTTCTACGTGTCCTAACCAACTCAGTCGTTTACTTCGTATTTCTTTTGTGATAGTAGGTCTGTTAAACACTCTGTTTATTTCGTGGTTCATTCTTATACGCCATTCTCCATTCTCCTGTATAGGTCCATATATTTTCCTTAAGATTTTTCTTTCCCATCTAAGAAGTTGTTCCTCTTGTTCACTAGTCAAGGCCCATGTTTCTGATGCATACATTACTACAGGTCTCATTATTGTTGTGTATATTTTTACTTTTGAATTAATCGATACTGATTTTGACTTTATGATATTTTGTAGGCTGTAGAAGCATTTGTTTCCAAGCGAAATTCTTGCTGTTACCTCATCACTGTTTTTATTTCCTTCTGTTATTGTTGATCCTAAATATTTGAAACGGTCCACTCTTTCAAATATTTGCCCGCTCAGAGATATGTTGCCTTTCGTTTGTACTTTTTCCCGAGTTGTTATCATGTACTTTGTCGTTGAGACATTAACTTCTAGACCCATAGTCTGTGCCGCTTCTTTAAAATATGTATAAATTTTTTCTAGGTCTTTTAATGTCCAGCTGATTATGTCTATATCATCTGCGTAGGCAACGATCTGATTGAGCTTTGTAAATATTGTACCATCCCTATCTATAGGAGTTTTCCTGATTACTTGTTCCAACGCAAGATTAAAAAGTGTTGTTGACAGTGCATCCCCTTGTGTTAGACCTTCATTAATGTTAAATTCATCGGACAGTTGATTTTGGATCCTTACTTTTGCTTTGGTGTTGGTTAGGCATAGTTTTACTAATCTGATTAGTTTTTTTGGTACATTTAACTCTTGCATTGCGCTATATAATTCCTTTCTAATTATTGAGTCATACGCTTGTTTGAAATCTACAAATAGATGATGTAGTTCGGTATTCCGCTCGTAGAATTTTTCCAGCGTTTGCCTTACTGTAAATATTTGGTCTATAGTTGACCTGCCTTTCCTGAAACCTCCTTGATAATCCCCTGTTGTTTGTTCCATTATATTATTTAGTCTTAATTCCAATATTTTGCTAAATATTTTGTATCCAACATTTAGTAGTGATATTCCTCGGTGATTATTGCAATCTAACTTATCTCCCTTCTTATGTATAGGGCATATCACTGCAATTTTCCATTGTTCCGGCATTATTTCTGTGGTCCATATTTCTAGTATTAACTTTGATATTTCACTCTGTATTCTATGTCCTCCATATTTTAACATTTCTACAGTTATTGTGTCGCATCCTGGGGCTTTGTTATTTTTCATTTTTTTTATTACCTCTTTTATTTCTGCTTCTGTTGGTGCATATTGGTCTACTTCAATCTCTCCTACTAATCTTAGCTCTTCTGTTTCGTAACGTTGATTTGGTTTATTCAACAGTTCATTAAAATGTTCTCTCCACCGTTTTAGCACTCCCTTTTCGTCTGCTATTAAGTCCCCATTTTTATCTTTGCATAATTTTGTTCTTGGTTGGAAACCTTTTTTTTCAAGATTTATTTCCTTATAAAATAGTTTTATTTCACGTTTTTGTTCATATTCTTCTAGCCTTTCAATCTTATCTTTATTGTGTTTCCTCTTTTTAAATCTTAGATGTTTTTTTAATTGTCGTCTTCTTGTAGTATATTCCTCTTTGGTTTCTTCCGTACTGTTGTTCAGCATTTTAAGCCTAGCTTGGTTTTTTGTTCCATTAGTCTCTGGCAGTCTTTGTCATACCATCTTTTTTGGCTAGGTTCTTTGCTTTCCCCCACTACTTCTTTTGCAGCTGTTATCACTGCTTCTTTTAAGACCCTCCATTTATCTTCGATATTTCTGACCTGATTTTCATTTACTTGATCATACTGTTCAATTATGTTCTCTATTTTCGTTTCATATCTTGCTGTTTTCCTCATTAGAGGCCAATATATCTGAGGCGTATTTGATCTTTTTTTCACCTTCTTCTGTTTCTTTGGCGGTAATTTTTTGTTTATATTTAATTAGCACAAGGTGGTGATCGGAGCTGCTGTTTGCCCCTCTATGACTTCTCACATCTGAAATGTCTGAAGCATGTCTTGCTCCTATTAAGACGTGGTCGATCTGGTTTCTTGTTTTCATATCGGGAGAAACCCATGTTTCTTTGTGGATATTTTTATGTGGAAATTTTGTACTGCTTATCACCATTTTTTTGTCTGTTGCAAAATCTATGATTCTTTGCCCGTTGTCATTACTTATTTCGTGCAGGCTATGTGCACCTATTGTTCCCTGATATAATTCCTCTCTTCCTATTTTTGCGTTTAAATCTCCTAAAAGTATTTTAACGCTATAATTGTTTATATTTGACACTTCTTGGTCTAATCTGGCATAGAAATTTTCTTTTTCTTCTGCTTCTTTGTCCTCTGTAGGTGCGTGCACATTAATGAAATTAATATCAAAGAACTTGCCTTTCATTTTCAGAATAGCTATCCTTTCGTTTATATTAGTAAAGCTTTTTACCGCATGTTTGTATCTTTCACTTATTATGAAGCCCATCCCACCTTGTCCACCTTTTGAATTACCATGACATATTAGATATTTTCCATATTCCCAGATATCTTCGTTCTTCCATCTCATTTCCTGCAACGCTAAAATATCTATTTTGTAGATTTTTATTTGTTCAATAAGGTTTTGTAGTTCTCCTATTTCTCCTAATGTTCTTATATTCCAAGTTCCAATTAAAATTTTTCCACTTTTCTTATTTTTATTTTTCCTGTTGTACTTATTCACCTTTTTGTTTGTTTTATCCTGTTTTCTAGTCTCTTCCGTACATTCAGTCTCTATGTCGCCATCGAGGCCACTTTTTATTTCAGCATTACTTGTATTTTGATTTTTTGCGTTAATTTGACTAGAGCTGGGAAAATCCCCCGATGTGCCCCCAGCGGTCAACCTATGATGACGGTCCTTTCCAATACTATTTGCTCTATTATTGCCCTGACTTTCCCTAACATTACAAGTATGAGGAGTTATGTCTTGGTTTATTATTGCAGTTTGCTCGTTTTTCTGACCTACCTTTACAATTCTGTTATCTTTACCCCTATTCTTAAAATTAAAGTCTACGTCACTATTAAAAACAAAATCAAAATTATCAAATGTTCTCATAAAAAAATCATCATTTCTCTTATTGTACCTATAACTATTACTATTTTCACCCTCAATGCGGACGCCGTCGCCATAATAATAATTAATCACCTTAACATTACTGTTACTATTAAGTACGCTGCAGGCGTCCGCACCGACAGTGAGTATTTCTTTCTCTCTTCGGTTTTCGGTAGTGTCTTCTTCCATTGCTGTTTTCGTACTATTTTCTTTTTTCTTTGTCTCCGTCCAACTTGCTTTAGTTACTTGTTTTTTGAGTACGCTGTTTTCGTTATTTTCGTTGATCTTTCTGTAGTAGAGCCCATTGATAACTCTTCCTCCGAGAGGGATCTATCACCATATTTTCTAGCTCTATTCGTCTTCTGGTCTTCTATTACTATAGCTTCATTTTCTTGTGATAAGGTTTGCAATTGACTCAAAGTGAAAAATTCGCCATTTAGAAGCAATTTGTTATAACGGATACCTGCATTTTGACCTTTCTCTCTTGCTTCTTTTTGATATTTGCGAAGTTCATTTCTTTGAATTTGTATGTGTTTTGGATAGTCTTCATTTATGAATATGTCTGTACCTTTTAATTTCTTTGTTTCTTTAAGGACCTCGTTTTTTTTACTCCAATTTTTGAATTCTATGAGGATCGGTCTTTTCTTATTAACAGTTTTGATACCAAGTCTTCGTATCTCTATAATATCCTGATCTGTATTTAGTTCTACTTGCAATTTTCTTGAAATTTCTGAAATCTTATGCTTGATTTGCGTTTCGTCTTCATTTTCGATCTCTTCTATTCCTTGGATGATCAGATTCTTTTTTCTTACTTCTCTTTCTAATACTTCTACCCTTCTTTCTTGAATTTGCCATATTGTTTGAAGTTCTTGATTCTTTTCTTTTAACTCTGTATTTTCTTCTGTTAGTTCTGCCAACTCTTTAGTGATTGTGTCGATTTTGTCTTCCATTCTCATGTTTTGTTTTTCCAGTAGGTCTAACTTTAGTAGTTTTTCAAGGATCGCATCAATTTTCTGTTCCATATTTTTTCTTCGGTAGATTTTAGTGTATGGTCACCTTTATTTTAGCAGACCGTAATTACTGTTTTGAACAAAAACGTTACTTAAAATGCAAAAAGTTAATGTATTAAAATTGGTTATACTAAAAACTTTTACTTTAATTTTAAGGAATAATTTACTAATTTTGAACTTTTCCTTTTATTAGAAGAATAGAATGATATTTTTTGAAATCTTTCTTCTCAAACTCTTCTTTGCATCTATTGGTATATGGTTGACAGTTCTTCAGTTTAAATGTAAAGTGTACGTACCCAAATTCACAATTTTTCCGAGAGAGCACTTTCAAACCCACTTGCTTGTAACAGGCGGCCACACACTCCTTGAAATATTAATAATAAAGATAAATCATGAAAGCGTAGAAGATAAGATGATATAAAAAATTATTCAGAAGGGAAAGATAAACTTCTTAACAGCGATATTGGAGCCCGATCAAAGAACAATCTGACCCCCAAAAAAAATAAAGAAAAGATGAAAATTTGGGAATAGGCAGTTAAAATTGTCTATTATTATATAAGAAAAAGTTTACAATTCAACATCCCCTCCATTTTACAAAAATGGAGAGGAATGCCCCCCTCCTGAAGGTAAAAAAAAATAAAAATAATAGTTAATAAAATCATTTTTAGGTAAAATTGTGGCTTATTTCCCATTTGAATATACTTGATTAAAAAAAAATACATTCAAAATAAGACCGGAATTGGATTCTAAACAACTTTTGTTCTATAGAGTTTTTTCACTAAGTCAATACTTTTCGAGTTATTTGCGCGTGAATATGTTATATTTTAACAGAAAAAAACATGTTTTTGGACGGTTTTTCGGAGATAACTCAAAAAGTAAGTATTTTAGAGAAAAAATATTCTTAGCAAAAATATAGCTCATAAAAAATTGAAAAAAAAATGGTGTATACATGGGATCTGTAGACCCAGTAGAAGCAGAGTTGCAGCTAATGAAAAGTAGGTTCTTCTTCGTCGAATTCCAAATCGAATATTTCAATGTGAAATAACCTAAATACGAAGCACTTTTTGGGGAAAATTCATTTTAACTTTTTTAAAGTGTTTAAAAAAAGGTTTATTTTTGTTTTTTAAAAAAACTTGTAACATTAAATGTAAGTGAGTTAGGCTCAAAATATTGTTGGTCCCTTTTATTTTTTGGTAAAAAATCACGAAAATCACCCCCTAATAAGCATCACAAATTAAATTTATCATTACCACTTCACAAGTTACTTTGTCTATGTGTTATTTATACAGGGTGTCCCGAAAAGATTGGTCATAAATTATACCACAGATTCTGGGGTCAAAATAGGTTGATTAAACCTCACTTACCTATATAAAATAATGCAAACAAAAAAGTTACAGCCCTTTGAAGTTACAAAATGAAAATCGAATTTTTTTCATATATCGAAAACTCTTAGAGATTTTTTTATTGAAAATGGACATTTGGAACTCTTATGGTAGCAACATCTTAAAAAAAATTAAAGTGAAATTTTTGCACCCCATAAAAATTTTATGAGGGTTTTGTTCCCTTAACCCCCCCCCCCCAACTTTTGTGTACGTTTCCAATTAAATTATTATTGTGGCACCATTAGTTAAACACAATATTTTTAAAACTTTTTTGCCTCTTAGTACTTTTTGGATAAGCCGGTGTTTATCGAGATATTTTGAATATTTGTCGAATCCACCACATATTTGTATATGGTTAAGTACGATTGTAGCGACCTATCTGAAACTTTATTTATAATTTACATTTTTAGGTATATTTTGAAAAAGAAGCCACGCATACACTATTTTTTTCAATTTTTTATAAGCTATAATTTTACTACATATTATATTAATACAATATTTTTTTCGCTAAAATACTTACTTTTTGAGTTATCTCCGAAAAACCGTCCAAAAACATGTTTTTTTTGGTTAAAAATGAACATATTCACTAGAAAATTCGAAATTCGAACATGAAAACTCGAAAAGTATTGACTTTGTAAAAAAAACAGAACAAATAGAACAAAAGTTGCTTAGAATTAGTCATTATATTCAATTCCAGACTTATTTTGAACGTATTTTTTTTCACCCCGTATTTTCCAATTTTTGTAAAATGGAGGGGATGTAGAATTGTAAAGTTTTTCTTATACAATAGACAATTTCAACTACCTATTCCCAAATTTTCATCCTTCCTTTATTTCTTTGGAGGTTTTCGTAAAATTTTATGTTCCTTGATCGGGTTAATTTGGTAAAAGTTCAAGACGTAGACCCAAAACACGATAGAAAAACATGTGGAAAAATACTTATGAAAAGTGGAGATAAGAAACATGGAAACCTATTGAAAGATAGTATACAAGCAAAATCAATAGCGAAAAATGTGAGAGCACAATATAAAGAATTGTAAAAACTAGAATGGGCCAAATATAAAGGAATTTTGACATGAAAACGTTAAAGCTTACACGATAAGGTATAGCTTGAACGATGATGAGATCAAATTTTTACATTATTTTTCTACAGTCTATTTTCAGTAGTAACCCGAAGACATTGATAATTATTGTGCGAAAAAATTTTAATAACAAATTTCAAAAGCTTGTTCTGTTTCTAATAAGCAACAAGCTTGAAAAGATTGTTATTACATTTTTGAGGATTTATTAACGTTCGAGGGTTATTCCGAAAATTTTTTTGCTTTTTTTTGAAATAAATACAAACACAAAACTATTTATTTAAAGGTACAATTAGTAAATGAAAAATTCGAAAAATTAAATGGAGATTCAGAGGTGTTAGAAACGTCAAAATTGACATTCATGCGTATCTGTAGCAACGAAGTGAAAACAGCCCATGGGATCTGTTATCAGTGTAATGTTGCTGTAATTGGTTATTTTTATTCGCAAGACCTCAAATATATAAATTTCATTGGATTTCTAAGTAAGCAAAAAATTTTCAATAAAATCAACTCAGTGATCAACTAAATAAAGCTTTGTAATTTACAACTTATTTAAATAGACAAAGATAAATCAGTGCAACAAGCAACAATTGGTTAACATCAAACTCACCAATTTTCAAATTTCAAAAATATAATTACCTTTTTAGTACCGAAATCACTATTACTACGCAATTTCGTTTTCTTTTTCATTTTTTTAATAATGTCTCCGAATCGCATCTTGGTAGCGAGCATAATCACAACAACTTAAAAAAAAGTCGGAAAACCGAATCACCTTCACCTCTGACCACGCTCCACTAAATAATTCATCGAAGTTGGCGCTCCATATCGCGCGTACTTCGGAGCGAGAGAGATGCACGATTTTTGAAATTCAGGCAAAAAAACATTCAGCACATAAACATAAACCTGCTCCGGCGGCGTTTGAATCCAATCCACGGAGAGGCATTAATTTTTCGATGCAGTGTTCAAACTAATACCAAGATCATACACTAACATCAAACACTAACATCAACACTCATATCATAGCCTATAGTGAGCCTCTAAACGCGTCTTTCACGCAACAAATTTTAGTTTTGACAATTTTTAATTTCAATTTCTTTTTTGTCTGTCAAATCTTAAAGTGATGCACATCGGAATATGTTTTTGAATCGCGGAGTAATTTACAAATGAGAAGCTGAATAGCTGTTGAATTTTCATTGCGCACAAGCACGCTGGCGCGAAGCTACTGCAAAGTGAGTCGAAGGTAGAGATATTCATCGTGCTGTATTTCCGGTAATTTTGTTCCGATCCATTGGAGATTTTCAGAAAGTATCCTTGAAGTTATGAACTTTATTTATAACAATAAAAAAAAACTAAAATTTCGAACTTCTCAAGCCATACCCCCCTTAATTGATTAAAATATGAGTGAACCACCAGATGATTATGCAAAGTCTGGTCTGCTTCACTAACAGCTCAAAAAATAGTTGTGATTAAAAATCACGCTAAATTTAAGGTTCATTTAATGAAATTAAAAACAATTAATAACCATATATATAGTCGCAACATAGGAGGTCCCGTGGGCACTTTTAGGTCGCCGCGATTTGATGGTGGTATTATAGGTTTTTTTGGGTGGCTGAATCCAATGGAAGTGGTCTGGAAGCCCAAATGTGGTGCGTTTAATTGTTATTAACAAATTATGGTAAAATTAGGTGTTTTTCAGGAATTATTAGACGCCCTGTAAATGAATTGATGGTGTTAAGAATGCGACTAGTCGCGATTACTCAAAATGTGTTCTTATTTTGTTAATAACAAAATAATTGTTTATTCGCCGAAAAGCTCGAAATTCGCTATCTACAGCAAGTTTGTAGTCTTTTTCACAGTATTTTTATACGCTACATCGACTGCGACTAGTCGTGATAGCTTAAGCCACGTTCCGACTTTGTTATTAATAAATTATTGCAAAAATAACGGTTTATAGTACCTTCACTCACGATTTTTGCCCTAGATTAAAAAAACCACGTGGATTGCCATAAAATTTGGCATACATGTGAAACAAAACAAGTGATATTGTGCCGATGTCTGCTTTTACCCTGGGGTGAGTTTCGCCCCTTTTCGGAGGTGAAAAAAAGAAATCTTTAAAATAAGTCCGGTAGTGGATAAACTGATTAATTCTAAGCAACTTTTGTTCTATACAGTTTTTCCACTAAGACAATATTTTTTCGAGTTATTTTTGTTTTTTTTTTTTGTTGAAAAATCAACATATTCACTCGCAAATAACTCGAAAAGTGTTGACTTGGTGAAAAAACTGTGTAGAACAAAAGTTGCTTAGAATTAATCAGTTTGTCCAATTCCGGACTTATTTTAAAGGCTTCTTTTTTCACCCCCGAAACGGGGTGAAATTCACCCCCAGAGTAAAAGCACACATCGGCAAAATATCACTTGTTTTGTTTTGACATGTTAGCTACGTGCATGCCAAATTTCATGTCATTCCAGGTGATTTTTTTTAATTAAGAGCAAAATCCGTGAGTAGACGTACTATTAACCATTATTTTTGCAATCATT
Organism: Diabrotica virgifera virgifera; assembly: GCF_917563875.1. Lineage (NCBI taxonomy): Eukaryota > Metazoa > Arthropoda > Insecta > Coleoptera > Chrysomelidae > Diabrotica > Diabrotica virgifera. The sequence continues at coordinate 33,783,266 of NC_065450.1, read as the reverse complement.
TATTAATAACAAAGTCGGAACGTGGTTTAAGTTATCACGACTAGTGGCAATCGATTTTGAGTATAAAAATACTATGAAAAAGACTACAAACTTGCTGTAGATAACGCATTTCAATCTTTTCGGCGAATAAATCGCGACTAGTCTCATTCGATTCAGCGACCAAAAATACACCAGAGAAGACCTTAACACTATCAACTTATTTACAGGGCTTCTAATAATTCCTGAAAAACACCTAATTTTACCATAATTTGTTAATAACAATTAAACGCACCACATTTGGGCTTCAAGGCCACTTCCATTGGATTCAGCGACCCAAAAACCTATAATACCACCATCAAATCGCGGCGACCTAAAAGTGCCCACGGCACCCCCTATGTTGCGACTAGACTATGGTACTGATTATACAAGGAGTTGAACAACAATTACATTATAAGTTGGAAAGTTACATTGAAAACATTATAAGTTGGAACAAGATAGATTGGTACAATTGGTGATATATACTAGAAGGCTCGAAATGAGAGGGAAATGTGGCACCCATAAAGTGGGGTGACAATAATTGTTTGTTAATAGATGAACAAAATAACCAGGTATAAAAAACAAGTGAAATGGATAAAGACGCTGGATTTTTAAACAGACGCATAATTCTGCAACAGGAAGAAATATTAACAATAAAGATAAATCATGAAAGCGTAGAAGATAAGATGATATGGAAAATTATTCAGAAGGGAAAGATAAACTTCTTAACAGCGATTTTGGACTGCATTCATTTGGTAAAAGTTCAAGACGCAGACCCAAAACACGATAGAAAAAACATGTGGAAGAATACCTATGAAAAGTGGAGATAAGAAACATGGAAACCTATTGAAAGATAGTATAGAGTATAGAAGCAAAATCAATAGCGGAAAATGTAAGAGCACAATATACAGAATTGTAAAAACTAGAATGGGCCAAATATACAGGAATTTTGACATGAGAACGTTAAGGAGGGGGTATGGTTTGAAATATTTAATTTTTTTTATTATTTCAAATAAAAGTGCCTACTTTCAAGAATACATTCTGAAAACTTCAAAATAATCGGAGTAAAATTACCAGAGATACAGGGTGTTCAATATCCCTACCTCCGACTCGCTTTGCCACGACTTCGCGCAAGCACGCTTGAGCGTAGTGAGAAACGTTAAACAACTGTTCGCCTTCTCTTTTGGAGATTACTCCTCGATTAAAAAAACATATTCCAATGTGCATCACTTTACGATTTGACAGACAAATAAGAAGATGAAGATGCAGTTGGTCAAAACTTTAAAAGCATTTTTCTCAAAACTGCTTTTTCAAATGCGGTGGACATTGTAACTGAAAAACTACTCGGCCGATCTACCTGATATTTTGCACAGACCTTCTTTAGACATTTCATGAGATAACAACGTCGAGATATTTTTCTTTTTTTGTTTATTTTTTGTTCAACAATAATAAATCTGTCGATTTTTACAAAATGTTTACCAAAAATTTCATTTTTTTGATTTCTGAGTGATACCAAAAATTCAAAAATCATTAAAAATAAGAAAACTCGACGTTGTGACCTCGTGAAACTCATAAGCTAATTAAATCTTTTTGAATTTTTTGTTTCGTATGATCGAGTGTCGAGTTCTGATGTCCACCGCATAATCCATTGTTTTGTGAGCTGCCTGTCAAAATTTGTCACCAATGGCTTATTTTTCAATATTTTGGATTGAGTTTTTTTCTAAATATTCTTTAAATTGTACTTAATATGCTTATTTAATTTAAAAATAAAATAATTGTACCATAGCTTCGAAAAAAATTCACAAAAATGTGCTTGATTTGTTGATTTCAAACCATACCCCCCCCCCTTAAAGCTTACACGATAAGGTATAGCTTGAACGAAGATGAGATCAAATTTTTACATTATTTTTCGAACAGTCTATTTTCAGTAGTAATAACCCAAGGACATTGATAATTGTTCGAAAAAATTTTATAACAGATTTCGAAAGCTTGTTGCTTGGAAACAGACCGACGCCGTAGGCGGAGGTCTGTTGCCGGTAAGCAACAAGCTTGAGAAAGTTGTTAAAAAATTTTTGAGCATTTATCAATGTTCGAGGGTTATTCGGATAGAAAATTTTTTGCTGGTTATGAAAAAAAATACAGAGCAGAAACAATTTATTTAAATGTGCAATTAACAAAGGAACAATTAGAAAAATTTAATGAAGATTGATAATTTATATACAGTAGCTTCTTTAAACTCTGTACCATCTTTTCTTCTCATGTTCACAGCCCAATCCTTTAAAATCGACGCCAATTCTTCCACCGTCCGATTTCCATCTAATTCATACTTTCTATCATTGCAAAAGTCCATAAACGCTTTCCATACAAATTTTTTACTGTAAACAGTATTCTTTGGTATATTTGATTCGATAATTTCATTAATATTCTCATCAGTATTACAACCAAATCGTGACATTTTGAAATATTGAATATTTGAAATGTCAAAATCGAAATGAAACGAAATGTAGGTATCCATAGCTACATGATTGAGTGAAAACAGCCCATGGGATCTGTTTTCAGTATAATGTTGGTTTTATTGGTTGTATTCAATCAGATGACCACAAATTAATTGATTTCATTGGATTTCTAATTGAGCAAAAAATTTTCAGTAGTAATAACCCGGGGACATTGATAATTATTGTGCAAAAAAAATTTTAATAACAAATTTCAAAAGCTTGTTGCTTGGAAACAGACCGACGCCGTAGGCGGAGGTCTGTTTCTAATAAATAACGTCCGAATTATAAGCATTTTGCTTTTTTTTTGCTTTTTTGCTTATATTTAGGATTTTTAGTAAAAATGGTTGTTTTAGAGATATGTTGCTTATCTTTGTTTAGTTTACTTCTTATGATAAACTATAGTGAAATTTCATGTTACTTCCTGTCTTCTATGAAGTATACAGAGCTATAAAACTCTAATAATTCAATAAACCATGAGAATTTTAATCCCTTAGGTAGGAGATAAACGGGAAAATCCATCGTTATACCTGTCATGTAATAAACTAATATTTGTCTGCAGACAGCCCAAATTTATTATATTGTTGTAAAATAGTACCGGTACATTTGTCTAAATTTAAAGACGTACCGATCACATCTGCAAATGTTGAAAGAACTTTTTAGAGTACCTATAAATATACAGGGTGAGTTTTTAGTGCGGGATCGGTCGATAACTCCATTATGGTACAAAATATCGAGAAAAGTTATTTAAAAAAAATGTAGGCAATGATATTCTCCACGCTTGGAAAATATGTCCATTTCTACAGGGTGATCAGTAACTGCGTGGTATATCAAACATATAATTTTTTAAATGGGACACCCTATATATTTTTTCATATTTATATTCCCCTCATAATTCTTGTTCATATAATATATGCTTTTGCATTACTATACAGAGTATTTAACAAGTTATGACCATTTTTATGTCGAAATCTCTATGAGATTAACACCCTGTATATAAAGAAGTAATTTGTAGACAATAATTTGTTTTATGTAATAAGATAAACAATATACTGTAGTTTTTAAATTAAGTCCAATTCACATCATTGACGAATATTTGTATACAGGGTGAACTACAAAACCAAATTACGATTTTCTCTATTTTTTTAAATAGATCACCCTATATTTTATTTTTCAACATTATTGTATTTAATATACTCTTTCATTTTTATATAGCATTCCCTATATCTAAACTGATTACTTTCCGAGATATTTTTAGTTTTCTTCAAATTTCGGGAATACATTCAATTTTTCTAGTAAAAATAAGTTAGTATTGAGTGATAATTAAACAAAATTATTTTTATTAGATAAATAACTAACACAAAATATAAACCATAGCAATATGCAGTGAATACACCAATAAATGTGATATTAAGAGATATCATATTTCCCTAATATACAAGAATCGTAAAACTCCTACAAAAAAAACTTTGTATTGTATATAATAATATAACAAGATTATTTTTATTCAATAAACAACTTACATGAAACATAAATCAAAACAATATACAACTGATGTAACAGTTTTTAGATTGGTATATCAACAGCATTCTAAGTCAAGAATTTTTTAGTAGAACATTCATTTTTATAAGCACTTTTAAACTACAAAACAAAATTACGATTCTCTCATTTTTTTTTAATAGATCACCCTATATTTTATTTTTTTTGAAATATTGTATTTATGATACTCTTTCATTTTTATATAGCATCTCCTATACCTAAACTTATTAGTTTCCGAGATATTTTTAGTTTTCTTCAGTTGCCGGGAATAAATTCAATTGTTATAAATATAAATAACTTAACAAATAAGTATTACGTAATAATATAACAAATATATTCATTCAATAAATAACTAACAAAAAAATAATAAACCATAACAAAATTTAATGAATGTACCAAATTAATGTGATGTTAAGGATATAAGTCTAAAGTAAATGTTACCTATATTTTTTTTGTAGGAATTGTATGATTCTTGTATATTAGGGAAATATGATAATTCCTTAATATCACATTTATTGATACATTCATTGCATATTGCTATGGTTTATATTTTGTGTTAGTTATTTATTGAATAAAAATAATTTTGTTTAATTATCATTCAATACCAACTTACTTCTACTAGACAAATTGAATGTATTCCCGAAAGTTGAAGAAAACTAAAAATATCTCCGAAAGTGATAAGTTTAGATATAGGGAATGCTATATAAAAATGAAAGAGTATAATAAATACAATATTTTTGAAAAATAAAATATAGGATGATCCATTTAAAAAAATAGAGAAAATCGTAATTTGGTTTTGTAGTTCACCCTGTATACAAACATTCGTCAATGATTTCAATTGGACTTAATTTAAAAACTACAGTATATTGTTTATCTTACTACATAAAACAAATTATTGTTTATGAATTACTTCTTTATATACAGGGTGTTAATCTCATAGGGATTTCGAAATAAAAATGGTCATAACTTGTTAAATACTCTGTATAGTAATGCAAAACCCTATATTATATGAACAAGAATTATGAGGGGAACATAAATATGAAAAAATATATAGGGTGTCCCATTTAAAAAATCATATGTTTGATATACCACGCTGTTATTGATCACCCTGTAGAAATGGACATATTTTCCAAGCGTGGAGAATATCATTGCCTACATTTTTTCTAAATAAGTTTTTTCGATATTCTATACCGTAATGGAATTATCGACCGATCCCGCACTAAAAACTCACCCTGTATGTATATAGATAGAAGACAGCTTTTTACAAGAAAATTTTGAAAAACATATTATTATTAATTGTTTTTATGCTAATGGTCATGAATAAAAAATATATTAATATGTTAATTATTTTTCGATTTTTTTTTATTATATTAAGCTTATAGCTTAACACTTTGGTAATTTTTTATTTATTGTTGATAATATGATAATTAAAATGGGAAGTCTATTATATTAGGGGAAGTCTAGGTGTGTCACCAATTGATGCCAAAATGAGAGAGCATAGGTTGAGATGGTTTGGTCATGTTCAACGTCGAGACGTTAATCATCCAATACGAAGAGTAGCTGAAGTGCAGATTCCTGGAAGGAGTAGAAGAGGAAGACCAAAGAAGACGTGGGGGAGACGACTAGGCAGGTCATGTTGGTAAAGGGGATTAATATTGATATGACCCAGGATAGAATTGTGTGGAGAAATGCTTTAGGGAAGCCGACCCCGCATAGGGATAAGGCAAAGAGAACGATAATGAATACGATAATTAAAAATAAATGTAATTTAATGTTAATGTCCTTTATTCATATTTATATCATTATATCCACGTTTACTTACACGTTTTTATTTCTTGAACCTTGCTTATTTCATAAAAACTGCTTATTTTTGCGACATTTTTTGCTCATATAAGTGCTTATTTTGACCTTTCTGGCATGCTTATAATCCGGACTTTACTAATAAGCAACAAGCTTGAAAAAATTGTTATTATTTGTTGTATTAATTGTTATTTCGGAAAAAAATTTTTTGCTTTTTTTGAAATAAATACAAACGCAAAACTATTTATTTAAAGGTACAATTAGTAAATGAACAATTCGAAAAATTAAATGAAGACTCAGAGGTGTTAGAAACGTCAAAATTGACATTGATGAGTATCTGTAGCAACGAAGTGAAAACAGCCCATGGGATCTGTTATCAGTGTAATGTTGCTGTAATTGATTATTTTTATTCGCAACACCTCAAATATATAAATTTCATTGGATTTTTAAGTAAGCAAAAAATTTTCAATAAAATTATAGATCCACTAAATAAAGGTTTATAATTTACAACTTATTTAAATAGACAAAGATAAATCAGTGCAACAAGCAACAATTGGTTAACATCAAACTCACCAATTTTCAAATTTCAAAAATATAATTACCTTTTTAGGACCGAAATCACTATTACTACGCAATTTCGTTTTCTTTTTCATTTTTTTAATAATGTCTCCGAATCGCATCTTGGTAGCGAGCATAATCACAACAACTTAAAAAAAAAGTCGGAAAACCGAATCACCTTCACCTCTGACCACGCTCCACTAAATAATTCATCGAAGTTGGCGCTCCATATCGCGCGTACTTCGGAGCGAGAGAGATGCACGATTTTTGAAATTCAGCCAAAAAACATTCAGCATATAAACATCAACCTGCCCCGGCGATCTAATCCACGGAGACGCATCAATTTTTCGGTGCAGTGTTCAAACTAATACTAAGATCATACACTAACATCAAACACTCATATCATAGCCTACAGTGAGCCTCTAAAACGCGTCTTTCACCGGGCTCAAATTTCGAGAGCTTTACATTTTTGAAGTGTGGTATTTTCAATTCGCGCTATTACCCCTTTGACGTTTCTTTCAATACTAACAATTTAATTAATTGTGGTTAACTATACGCAAGCTTATCTAAAGATAATATTAAATAATAATAAACAAAGACCAAGTTAATTTAAGACATTGTGTACACTTTGAAGATAAAAACACGAGTAGCTGTAGCACAATTTAATGGGTTTATAATTTTCATCTGCGTAACCCTTTTCAAATTTCAGAATTGCAATTTTAGTTCTTGTTTAACTAGCAATAGCATCATGAAACTTTTCACAAAGCAGGATTCAAAATCAAAAATCACTATAAAAATTCAACAAAACTCAAAAAGTCTAGCGACAAAAGTCCAAAATAAAAGAAAAGTATGTTTTTCAAAATTTCTTTAGAATTACACTATACCCTATTCCACGAACATACGCCTGTTTTGGATTACTTCGACAACGAATATTTTACTGTGCAAAATAAGAAGAACGAAAGTAAATTGCAAATTACATTGTTGTTTATTGGAATAATTTTATTAGCACCATTTACTTTCGTACTTCTTATGTTGCACAGTAAAATATTCGTTGTCGAAGTAATCCAAAACAGGTGTATGTTCGTGGAACGGACGATACCTACAAATTTTAATATAAACTTTTTCAGATATTATAGTTCGTAGTTTCCTCGGTTTAAGGAATAGAAATTTGAGGTCCACCAGTGATCGGTTATTATAATATCCCGGTTATAGGAATACTTTTGCTTGGCACAAAGGCTATTCCAAGAAGCGGGTTCGACTGTAAAATGTAATACTGGATATTTGGAACATGTTATGGATCACAAGTGACATGATGAGTTGTGCGAACAAACCTTTATCCCTGTTCATAAAAAAGGATATAACTTGCTCCATCTTGCTCTCCTAATTATGCAGGGAAAGGTCCAAGGATAAGAAGCATAGAGAGACGTACAATATCATGGCTGCACAACCTGAGAGAATGGTACGGATGTACATAAAATAAACTTTTCAGAGCAGCTGTCTCCAAAGTCCGAATAGCTATGAAGATTGCCGACCTCTTTCGCGGAGATGGCACTTGAAGAAGAAGATAAAAAAGGATCACTAACCGTATGCAGTAATTACAGAACCATTGTCCTTAATCCTCATGCAGGCAAAATCCTGCTACATATCATCACTGAACGGCTAAAGAACTTTCTCCTTGGGATAAAGAGATAGACGAAGAAAAATACGAACTTGTACCAGGAAAAGGAACGCGTAAGCGGATACTGAACACTAGACAGATAATAGAAAACACGAGGGAACACAATATATCAATGCTGCTCTGCTTCGTAGATTATACAAAGGCTTTTGATTCAGTAAAATGGGATTCTCTCTGGAGTATAATGAAAAATATGGGAGTATCCAACCACCTAGTTAACCTAATAAGAAATTTGTACACGAAATATATTCAAATGCGTTTAAAACAAAGAAAGAAACTAGACAGACTCTCAAAACATCGATAGAAGTAAAATGGGAGCCTTCGAAACGTGGGTCTACAAAAGACTTCTACGCATGTCCAGGACAAAACACAGACCCAACCAGTCAATTCTGAAAGGGCTTCACATAAAAAACAGGCTATTAAAAAGGTTACCAGAAAAATGAAATGAAGCATACATAGATTACTTAGCCACAAGAACGGGACCATAGAACTATTGGTAGTAGAAGAAAACGTAGAAAGCCAAAGAAGAGAAAGATCACCAACTCGATGGGCAGGCCAAATGAAGACTCTGATAGGAAAATCCCACATACAGATGTTCATCTGGCACAGGATCACACCAATGGAGACAGCAACTAACAATATTTAGGGCCGGTACTTTATGTCTCCGTTAACAGCCGGTTAGTTAACGGAGGTTTAATCGGGACCTCTTTAGGTCTCTTGCGTTGTAATAAATGCAATTATAATGATTGTTATACTTATTTATAATTATAATAATACTTGTAATTGCATTTAATACAACGCAAGAGACCTAAAGAGGTCCCGATTAAACCTCCGTTAACTAACCGGCTGTTAACGGAGACATAAAGTACCGGCCCTTAGAGTGCCACTACGCCCTGACAAGGTCTCAGAGGAACAGATAGACCAGGACTGAACCAAGCAAAAACTATTAGGTCTGGATCCCGCGTATGAAAAAAAAGTTGATTAATAGCAAGCTGAAAATTTGTGAATAGCTTAAGGGTGTCTAGTCGGACAAACTTTGATATATGGGAACACTGGAACAGGGGAAGTTTTAATTGTGGAACAGGTTAAAAATTTGGAACGGTCAGACCACGAAAACGGCACATGTATTTTGTCCGACAGAACAGACTTAAACTCTCCGAACAGAGATTTAACTCTTATGCAAAAATCAGACTGCTATTTATCACCAAATGGCCGTTTTAATGAATGGAATATGTAGAATATGTCAAATGACAGGAATTATGACAGGTGATAAATAGCAGTCTGATTTTTGCATGAGTTTAATCTCTGTTCGGAGAGTTTAAGTCTGTTCTGTCGGATAAAATAAATGTGCCGTTTTCGTGGTCTGACCGTTCCAAATTTTTAACCTGTTCCACAATTAAAACTGCCCCTGTTACAGTGTTCTCATATATCAAAGTTTATCCGACTAGACACCCTTAAGCTATTAACAAATTTTCAGCTTGCTATTAATCAACTTTTTCTTCATACGCGCGATCCAGACCTATATCGCCTTAAACCTATTCCCTTCTCGAAATGGGTAAAAAAGGTACTAAACTGGTAAAATATCTTCTCACTAGACTAGACTAGACACTGACTCACTTAATTCTCACTTCTCACTAGATACACAAAACCTCGTCATCACAAAATTACGTGAACATGGAGAACATAATGATAATGAAGTGTACACTGTGGAAAGTGTGCATAGAACAAAATATGAAATAATGAAATCGGATGAAACTAAACAGATATGATTATGCTGGAAGAGCAGCATAGAGATGTATAAATGAGATTAAACAGGATAAAAAGATTTAAATTAGCAGTCAGGGATTAAAATTATACAAAGCACTGAAAACCAGAAGAAAGGAACAAAAATCGTAAATAAACACGCCATTATCTGACACAACCCAATAAATGAAAGGGGTAAAAGTTTTTATCCTATAGTATCCTGAAAACTCTACATATTTAACACAATTTATACCTTGTATTTTGCTCAATTTGTATACATACTTTGGGATAAAATTAATCTAGATGCGATATGAAAAGCGAAAATATGATGTGGGCTAAAAATAGTACTCAGATGTTATCTAAATTAAAAATATGTTGATATAATTAGAAAGAGAAAATAAATATTATAACATATGTTTATAGACTTACTGCCAGAATTTAATTAATAACAAAATGGACTACTGAAGAAAACTCTTATACTTCTTGAAAGTGACAGAAAGGGTTAAATAAAAGACTAGATGATGTAATTGATAAATAAAAGTTTTAATTTTGGACAGCTTGCTGATATTCCATACCAAAGCTCATACTACAAAGTAAAATAAAGAGGAAAGGAAGATATAAACAAAAACCAACCTTCGTCTACAATAAAAGGTGTAGGGTTTCCAATGCAGCTGACTATAATAAACTGACTCTAGTGTCAATTCATATAATATAATCATACTCTATATTAATCATTCATACCACTAGTGCAGTTTCCAGAGCATAACACAGTCTGTAATTTTTTGTGACTACAGTTTACAAAGAAGATACCAGGAGCATAACCACATCAGAAACTCTGGATGTTTTAACTAAAAAGATATAGGACAAACAAATCGATAAAGCTCAGTCAGGCTAGATCAACACAGACTAAGTGCAAGGGATAAGTAGGTCTCATCAGCGTTATTTACATAAGAATAAGATAAGTCATAGATATAGAAGGATAAAGCAACCTCCACTGGCTGAGGTTGCGCTGACCAATAAGGTTAACTTGGGATGGGTACCGGGATACACAGGTATGGAAGGGAACGAACGGGCTGACAATTTGGCAAGACGGAGCTCATCTATTCTGCCTGTAGAACCCGAACCTGTGATTGGGATGCCCTTCAGTACTGGTCGGGGTAGTCTTAAAGGAGCTTATTTTGCGAGGGTTCCAGGACTACTGGGCCAGTTGTGGAAATATGACACAGGCTAGGCTCTACATAGTGGAGCCATCCAAAAGTCTTACAACCCAACTTCTCCTTCTAGATTTCTAGACCGTAGAAGATACTTCCTGATGGTAAATTTGCTTACCAGCCACTTTAGACTCAAGCAGCACCTTCATCTGATTGGATTGGCGGATGACCCACGGTGCCGTCTATGTGATGAGGAGGAGGAAACCTCCACACACGTCGTCTGGAAGTGTCCATCACTGGCCTATCCGAGGTGGCAGATCCTGAGTTCGGCCTTTATGTAGCCGAGCCAAGTGAGGGAGTTACCCCTAAAGAGACTTGCAGCTTTCTGTGAGGACATAAGGCTGCTAAAGGATTAGACGTTTGAAACGGCAAAAGGAGCTCAGATTTGCAGCTCCTATTGATTCTAGCAAATATGGGTGACCGGAGCAACCTGAGATCAGGTACTTATGGACCTAATTCATAAGATAAGAGTGATACAATGGACCCGCCTTAGAAGATATGTGTCTAAAGGGCTCACAAGTGGGCCCTGCCCCATGTTAAACACATGTTATTCTCTTCGTACGAGAAAAGATAATAATATAATATTAGTCCTTGGACCCACCCTTTAAAATAAATTACATCATAATAAATGTATGATTTAAACATATATTAAAAATAACAAAATCATCAATAATTATTCAATCGTTGAAAATATTAATGAAAATACCACATTAATTAAATTGTTTTAGCTTGTTTTTAACTTTAAACATTAATTGTTTTATGCTCTTAATTAATAGGTGAAAGACACTTTTAGGGACTTACTGTAAGCGTTACTCTAAATGAAGCCACTACTGTGTTTAAATGTACGGAGGTATTCGGAGTTCTGAGATAAAAGTCATATCTAATTATAGGACAAGAATCAGGTAACAGAAGAGATTAGTAGGTTAGATACGTAGCACCACACTTCCAATATAACATAATTACTAGTCTGAGTCATTGACAATTCCACCTAAATTAAATTCACAATGTCATTGGAAATAATATTATGTTATTGACTCAAAATTAAATAGAATTAATTGTCTTACCTAATTTTTATATTATTGTTTGGTCAAAGTCTAAGGCGAAAAATAACGACAGTACATTAGCCTTAGAGCATCCCAAAATATCGAGTAAGTTAAAAAAATTGGCCAGAAAAGTTTTATATACTCGGATAATTTGTAAAATAAACATATCCATTAGTTTTAAGTTCATTGTATGAACATCTTACGATATTAATACTCCACATATTTCACTACTTTTCAATATTATTTATTATTTTAATGTTTTTAATGTTAGCGTCTAAAAACCTTTATTTAAAAATGTGTAATTATTTCTTAAGAGCAAACAGTAGCGATCAACAGGTAGCGAAAACGCGTTCCAAGATTTCGGCTGTAATTTTGAATATTTTTTCGAGATATTTGGCACACGTATTCGTAATATAATAAAGAATGGCGGTACAGAGCCCAATTTGAAAAATATATTAATATGTGGAAATTACTCTGTAATTAAATACAATATTAAAAAAACGAGCCTGTACCGCCATTAAGAAGAACAAAAAAATACACTTTCTTCAAATAAACTTTTTTATCCGATGCCTAGATTTTGTGTCATTTTGGAACTACTAAAATTTTTTATTTCATTAGTAGTTCCAAAATGACACAAAATCTAGGCATCTGATAAAAAAGTTCATTTGAAGAAAGTGTATTTTTTTGTTCTTCTTAATGGCGGTACAGGCTCGTTTTTTTAATGTTGTATTTAATTACAGAGTAATTTCCACATATTAATATATTTTTCAAATTGGGCTCTGTACAGCCATTCTTTATTATATTACGTATAAGTGTGCCAAATATCTCAAAAAAATATTCAAAATTACAGCCGCAATCTTGGAACGCGTTTTGGCTACCCGTTGATCGCTACTGTATCACCTTAAAGGGAAAGGCGTAAAAAGTCGCCTCTCAAAATTTTCAATGTGTTTTAAGTGTATTCATTTTTTTTGGAATCCTGAGAAAACTAATACGTAAGTATTTTTGAAAAATTTAAACGCAGAATGAAAGACTACGTTACTACGGAGGGCCGAAAGTCTCCTAGAATAAATAAAAAGTTTCTTTTGAATGAAATATTTGCAATTAAAAATCACACTAAATATTCTCTTTTATTTTTACCCCTGTAACTTATTAAACTAAACATTATAGAAGTTTTCAGAGACTTTCGGCCCTTAGTAATAATGTAATCTTTCATTATCCGTTTAAATTTTTCTGGCTACTACCAGAGGCGTACAGGGAAAAGTGAATGGTTGACCCTTCCCAAATTCTACGCCACCGATGGAATTACTATTTTAGCATAATTTTTAGATTCTCTAATACTTTATATGTAAATAATATACTCCTCACTTGTACCGATAAAATCATTATTTTCGGAGATATTTGAAGTTAAAAATGAAGGGGCACAATACATTAATCAAAATAGCTGTGCCGTTTCATTTTCAACTTCAAAAATCTCGAAAACTCATGAGTTTATAGTTAGGAATAATGAGTATATTATTTACCTAGGAAGTATTGGAGAATCGAAATATTGTGCTAAAATAGCAATTCCGCCAGTAGCGTAGAATTTGCGAAGGGTAAACCATTCACTGCCCCCTGTCGTACGCCTCTGGTACTAGCTAGAAACGTTTGTTTATCATAATTTAGTAGGATATACGGTAACTAAACTTTCTGCAAAATATGACAAGGGTATGTCAAATAGTTTTAAAGTACTGGGTAAAAGTAGTTATTCAATTTTTAAATAAAACACCCTGTAACCAGGGCCGCGTTTAGGTCAATTCACGCCCTAGGCAATTCTCTAGTAGCCGCCCTTCAAACATGTATCTACCATTTTTGCGAAAGAAAATTGCAGAAATTTTTATTTAAATACGAATACTTAACAAAATCGACAAATTGTTAACACGTTCTTGCGTCATACTTGATGAGAAATTATTTTTAATTCTTAACATTTTCGAAAATGACCTTTCAGCGGACACGTTGGCAACTGGGATGCACAGATAAATGTGCAAAACAATGTCAAAATTACGGAAAATATCTTTCAATCCACTATAGTGCAGTCACTGAAGGTTTTCACCTCCGATTTCGTTGAACCTCCACATAGACATAGAGAGACAAATATACGTAAAAAATCTACGTAAAAAGTGATATATGTATAACCAAATTTTAGTTTTTTCTGTATCAAATATTTTACCTTTTTACTATTTCTGTAGGGTAAAAAATAACCGGGATAGAAACGTTTAAAGCTTAAATTTTGCTGCGAGAACCATGTAACCGGGGCCATTCAACCTTTTATTTTTAAAAAAGTAAGGGGTTTAAAAGATTAAATTCAACGTGGTAATAGCCATTAAAATTAACTTTCAAATGGTTTTTAGGCAAATCTGATATCGTAAAAATTAACGGAGTTACTTAAAAAAAATAACTTTTTTGGAAAAAAATTTAAAAGATAGATTTTGAAAAATATTTGGTGCATAAATTTTAATGCTATCAACTTGTTCGGGGGCTCATTTTATATATATTTCTGAGTAGGTACTTTGACAAATGTTTAATAAGGTTATGTTATAAAATGCATCATTTACCCGTTATTTAAGCTTGAATAGGTACTTAGATTTGGGTATTCGCCGAAAAAAATATACATTCAATTACCTATTATAACTCATTTTTAGTTAACATTCAAAGGTTTTTCCAGTAAGGAGTTTATTTGGTTTTTTATTAGCTTTAATTTTGGTAACAATAACTTTTTGGTAAGTAAAATCTTATAGTTTTTGAGTTATTTATGAAAAATCGGTTAAAAACATGCATTTTTTTTCAGGAAAAATTAAAATTTTTGATCTTTAATTACTCAAAAAGTTTTGATTTCTTTTAATAACTGTATGTAACAAATTTTGCTAAGAATTTGTCCCTCTATCTAATTTTGGGGATATTTTTAATAAAATAATTTTCACACACACGAGAAGGGGTGGTATCCACCTTCAGGGTAAAAGCGCAAGTTGACACCACGTCACCTTTGTTCCTTGAGATATCCTCTAACCACTCACTATTTTCATGCAAATCGATGGAGGTTCAAAGAAATCGGAGGTAATAGCTCATATCCACATTCAGTGACTACACTAACTCTTCTTATGTCAATTGGTGATTTTATTGTGATATCCAAATGACCCTTTAAGTGAATTCATTATTGTATGATGATGTATCTTTGTCGTCTTTATTTTGTAACAGATTTCCATCTTCTTTAATAATTTCTTCATTGCTTAATTTTCGCAAATCTTTAATAACACGAAAACGTTGATAAATAAGTCGATACGATTCCAGACGTCTATTCGGGTGTCTTATCAGAGTGTCGATTATAATATATAGAATGTGTGGATTTTCATCTCATCACTAGCTGAAAAGTTTAGTTCATAATCGGCCTCCTCGTCAAATTGAATTTTTATTTTTCTCTTTCTTATTTCTTTATATGTTTTATTTGGGCAAAATTTTTTGGCTTCCTTGCGGTAAAGTAATTTGAAAGAGATTCATACTCTTTAATGACAGAACCCAGATCCATAATTTTTATATACAAATATTTTTTGTACAGTATTTTTGCCGCCCTCTCATAATCTGCCGCCCTAGGCAACTGCCTATATTGCCTAATGGATAAAGCTGCCCTGCCTGTAACTCAATAATCAGGCACATTTTATTTAAGTGATTTGGGTTAAATCTTAATATTTTGAGGTCTAGAATCTACAACTCAGAGATTGGACATTCTTAATGAATCACCCTGTATAAGAAATATAGTACAGAGGCGTATTTAATAAAGACATTATGTTCTTCCAGAAACAAATATATACAGAGCAGCATTAAGAAAAAATATTTTTTTGTCGATATGTTGGTAACGGATAGGCTTTAATCCTGCTATAGATCCCCTTTCTGAACCTATGGGTCTCTTTTTTCGTCCTTTATTCTAAGATGTTCTGTTTCGTTTATATTGATTGTGAGTGCTCAATTTTCATATTCTTCGGTTACCCTACGAATTATATAATCCATGTCTTCCTCATCGTTTGCCATAATCACTTGATCGTCTGCGAAGAAAATATTTATTATGTACTTGTTCCCAAGTTCCATTCCCATCCCAATCTTTGGGCATTTTCTCCTCCAGATGTTTAATGCTTCCTGAATATAGATTTTGAATAGAGTTGGGGAAAAAGAACATCCTTGTTTCAAGCTTTTTGTGACAGGAAATGCGTCTGAAATTTTATTCTCCATTTTAACGGCACTTTTACATTTATGTAATACATGTTCGCTATAGCGTTGATGTATGCATTAGTTAGGCCTACCTTCGTCAATATTTCAAATAATCTTTTTAGGGGTAGTGTATCACTGTTCTTCTCTAAATGAGTCGGTAAATTTCTGGCGGATCTTTTCTCTATAATTTGTTGAAGTGCAAATAATATTATATATTAGGTATATTATCAACATAAAATCTGCTTTTTTTTTATTGTTACAATTTTACAGAAAATCAATGAAATCAGCTTCAGAAGTTGCAATGTTGGAACAATTATGTTTTCCTGTTTATCAAATTTAAAAAAGGATCAAATTTCCTGCTGAAATTTCTTGTTTTTAAGTAGATTGATAACCCAAACAATTCTAAAAATATTTTGGTATTCCATATTGAAAAACAAATAAAAATATGTTGATTGCTAAATATATATATGTACAGTTTGTTTAACGAGGTTTCAGGAAATTATTTATGTTAGCAAATTCTATTTGAAGTCTTGGGAAATATGAACTTGATGGTAATTAATTGTTTCAATAGGGGGAAGTGACAATGACCATATGAAGTAGTAAACATTCATACATTAGAAAAACATGTAATTTAACAAGGGTGGGAATATCTTTCCTTTTTTATTCGCTTGTAGCAGGGCATAGATCTGTTCACTATCTTAGATCCCGTACACATGACACTGCTTAACGTCTTAACGTCTAACGCCCTCATGTGTTCAGGATCTTAGCTCTTTTAACGCGATATTACGGCGAGTTTATTGAAAAATTGAATGCTTTGTTCTATTAATGAAATAAACTTTTGCAATTTCGATCAAACAGCCCTAATAGTCTGGGCAGATAATCGGAGAATAGGCCATTTTTGGGAAAAGTTATTTACCAGCAATTTTATTGCTGGAATCGAATCTTATGACTGTATATAATAATAATATAGGTATGCAAAGTCCACAGATAGTGTGCTACTTTTTTTATAAACAAAATGGCGCCCGGAAATCGTGTTTTTTTCAATTTTTGCTCTATAACTCCAAAGATTTTAACTTTACACCGAAAATACTCAAATAAAAATTCACCGTAATTAAATTCTGCATAGAGATGTATTTTTCCCGATTTACTTCGACAAAAATTTTCCCCGTAAAATGCGGGTTTTTCCAACAAAATTTTTAATTTTCAACTAAAATTTTAGATAAGTAATTGTTTATCAATAATTAAATAACTTGGTAATTTAAAAGCTCTTTTCGCATAGATTATAATTCCAGAAACCGATGGAAATTGAATGAACAGTTTAGCAACCATTGAATTGTTAGTTAAAAATTTACTTAAAATAACCACAATAATTATGGTACATAAAAATAATTCTGATTTTTGTATAAAAAGACACTGTACCTATGTAATGTACTTACAGAATTGAAATTGGACTATTTAAGCGGCCTCAGGAATATTTTAAAATTATAAACAATTTTTTGGCTTATAAACAAATAGAATATCTCGGGAAATATTAAATTAAATTAAATCATGAAAACGGTATTGAAAAAAAAAGCAGCAGGACGCTTCTTTTAAAAGAAAAAACTTTTAATTGTGATGAGTGGTTCTTGAGATAAAACCGGTCAAAGTTGATAAGGCATTTACGGCAAAGATATAAACCAGAGGTTCCCAAACTATTTTTTCTCGTAGACCACTTTAAAAAATATACTGGTTTCGGTGGACCCTCTTCTGCTACATTTTTACCATACTTTCAGTGAAAAAAACATGGGGGGGGGGGTAAAAATAAGATATGGAAGGTCTCTTCTTTTCTCAAAATATCATTTTAAGCGATTTTACAGTGATTTGGAATATATTTAAACAAATTTGCATTTTTTAGCGTAAATTATCAATTGAAAAAATAATGTTTTAATAGAAGGGAGTCCAAAATGTGATTATTAGGCATTATAACAAGTTTTTTGTTTTAAAAACAAGTTGTTGATCAAACTTTAGCGTAGAAAACGTTAAAATACTGTTTTTTTCCATTTTCCTCCATTCCCAAAATACATGTTCTTCTATTTGGCTGAAAATTTGCCCACAGATAGCCAAAACAGAGGACTTGGATAGTTTTACAATACAAGAAAAGTTACATGCAATAAAGAGTCAACATTATATAGTACATTCGGGTTAGCATTTGATCTTGCATGCCCCAGCTACCCAAGCAAGATTCTATTTTTCTAATCTTAAGGGGGTCAATAGTAGTGTAAATTTAAAATCGCGAATAAAGGAGAACCGTTTTTGCTCAATATCTCCGCCATATTTAACTTTTCGACAACAAGTGTACGGACTGAAGTTGTGAAAAATATGATTTCCTATAATTTATTCTATTATAAATTTTTTTGTGCCGTCGATATTTTCCGAGTTATGGGGGAAAGAGTGACAGTTACAGCGTAATTATTGAATTATCTCGTTTATTATTAGTTTTATAACAAAAATGTATCTATACAAAAATGGAGAGAATTAAATGTTATACAATTTTGATCTCTTTCATGTTTTTGCTAAAATCAATATTTCAAGTAGTATGTATGCTGTAAAGGCGCAAGCATAAGCCCTGATGGATTTGATAGCAGTGGTTTTTGTTCAATATGTCCGCAATTCTCAACTTTTCGACAAAAATGGTAGGAACTGAAATTGATCCAAATAAATTGTGTTTACAATCATTATTATAATTTTCTTAACCATTTTTTTTTCGTATGGTCGATATTTTCCGAATTAATTGTACTTATTACAGTAGACGCCTATATTGTTGACTCTGATATTATTCCACGTATTTTTTTTGTATTGTACAAGATACAAATTCTTTTAATCACTTAAAGTCCTGTGTTTTGGCTATCTGTGGGCAAATTTTCAGTCAAATAGAAAGACATGTGTTTTGGGAATGGAGGAAAATGTAAAAAACGATATTTTAATGTTTTCTACCCTAAAATTTGATCAAAAACTTGTTTTTAATCAAAATAACTTGTTATGAATCATTAAAATAACATTTTTGAGTCACTACTATTAAAATATTATTTTTTCCATTGATATTTTACAATAAAAAAATGCAAATTTGTTTAAATAAATACCAAATCGCTATAAAATTTTCGTGGACCCCCACTTGCAACTTGTGAACTCCCATTTTTATTTCACGCCAACGTGGACCCCCGTTGAGTCCCTCGTGGACCCCTGGGGGTCCACCTGGACCACTTTGGGAACCACTGATATAAACAATAGGATCATAATTTTTGAACCGTCACCTTTTTATTTTTATCCTCTTTCTCCACACCAATTTTCATATCTTTAGAGTAGTCATAACATATATTATTATAATAAAAACTATCGATATTACGAGTGAAAATTGACAAAAATAGCAAAATTCCAATCAAAAATTAGATTGGAGAAAATGTAATCTCAAAGTTCAAAATCGGTATACGTTAAAAAAATGCATTTTCTCGTCTTTCCATGGAGCAATTTTCTTCATTCTTTTTTTGTTCCCAAGTAACTCGAGTAGAGCCATCTAACTAACGCATTATTAAATGTCAAATATGCTTTTGTTTTGTTAAATAAATTAATTTATTTATTATATTTTTTTTTAATTTATTTAAATAAAAATTGTTTAAATAATTATTATACAGCTTTCAAATGAGAATATTTGTGTTTTCGACGTTAAAAGGTACACTTGTAGTAAGTTTATCTAAAAAAAAGTCTACAACTGGAAGAAATATGTAGTTTTCTTTTCTTATAAATAAATTAATCTATTATAACAAAACAAAAGCAACTTTGACATTTAATAATGCGTTAGTTAGATAGCTCTTCTCGAGTTACTTGGGAACAAAAAAAGAATGAAGAAAATTGCCCCATGGGAAGACGAGAAAATGCATTTTTTTAACGTATACCAATTTTGAACTTTGAGATTACATTTAATTTTTGATTGGAATTTTGCTATTTTTGTCAATTTTCAGTCGTAATATCGATAGTTTTTATTATAATAATATATGTTATGACTATTTTAAACATATGAAAATTGGTGTGGAGAAAGAGGATAAAAATAAAAAGGTGATGGTTCAAAAATTATGATCCTATTGTTTATATCTTTGCCGTAAATGCCGGTCAACTTTGACCGGTTGTATCTCAGGAATCACTCATCACAATTAAAAGTTTTTTCTTTTAAAAGAAGCGTCCTGCCGCTTTTTTTCCAATGCCGTTTTCGTGATTTAATTTAATTTAATATTTCCCGAGATATTCTATTTGTTTATAAGCCAAAAAATATTCCTGAGGCCGCTGAAATAGTCAAATTTCAATTCTGTAAGTACATTACATAGGTACAGTGCCTTTTTATACAAAAATCATAATTATTCTTATGTATCATAATTATTATGGTTATTATAACGACCGTAAATTTTGAATTAACAATTCAATTGTTGCTAAACTGTTCATTCAATTTTCATCGTCTTTTGGAATTATAATCTATTTGGAAAGAGCTTTTATATTACCAAGTTATTTAATTATTGATAAACAATTACTTATCTAAAATTTTAGTTGAAAATTAAAGATTTTGTTGGAAAATCCCGCATGTTCCGGGGAAAATTTTCGTCGAAGTACATCGGGAAAAACACGTCTCTATGCAGAATTAAATTACGGTGAATTTTTATTTGGGTGTTTTTGGTGTAAAGTTAAAATCTTTGGAGTTGCAAAAATAGAGCAAAAATTGAAAAAAACACGATTTTCGGGCGCCATTTTGCTTATAAAAAAAGTAGCACACTATCTGCGGACTTTGCATACGTATATTATTAATATATACAGCCATAAGATTCGATTCAAGCAATAAAATTGCTGGTAAATAACTTTTCCTTGTATTTTGATAATTAGCCCAGAGTATAACCTTAACGCTGACATCCAACTTTCGTACGACCTCTCAAGGGGCCTGTCTTTTAGATGGCCTTTAAGGTCAAATCTAAGGTATAGGACATTCTTCTTCTTCTTTCTAGCATGATCGATCATGCTAGTAGGCTACTGCCTGTTCATTGCCATCAAATCTTTCCCGGACGATGAGGTCCAGCATTCTCGCCATCGTTTTGGTGGTCTACCCTGTGGTCTTTTGACCAACTGGGTTATTCGTTTTTGCTCTTTTAACGGCTCTGCTGTGCTCCATACTCTTTATATGTTTGTTCTAATATCTTCGTTTCGGTCTGACGCACCTTCGTATATCCTGTATTCCACAATTTTGCCTGATCTCTTCACTTCTTAATCTGTCACGTAGAGTTTTGCCTTGTATCCTTCTTAGTGTTCTCATTTCAACTGTTCTCATCATTTCGAACGTTCTATTTGTGTCTGGTCTTGTGCATAATATGTTATAATAAGTCTTATTGTTGTTTTATATATTTTAACCATGCTTTCAGTATTTAGATATTTGTTCTTCCATACGATTTCTTTCAGGCATCCCGAGATTCTAGCTGCTTTCATTGTTTGTTCTCTGACCTTTTTTGAGCTTGTTATTTCCGCACCAAGATATTTGAAGTGATTTACCTGTTCCACAGCTTTGGAGTCAATTTCCAATTTGCATATTATCGGTTCTTTAAAATAACTAGGAACTTACTCTTCTCTGGTGTTGATGAGCATATTTAGTTCTTTACTTTTATTAGGACAGCATCGTCAGCGTAGAAAAATAATGTTTTACTATCTTAAATCCAGCTGTTCTGGGAAGGTTTTCTATTATTTTTTCCATTATTAACTTAAATATCAAAGGACTCAGTTTATTTATTTATTTATCGTATGGCAATTACAACACATTTAGAACAAAATTACAAACACTAGTAATATAGGTATATGACAAACTTTAAATAGTTACAAACAAACATTAAATGTATTAATATAATCAATTGACTCTGAAGTTGCAAACAGGAAGTCTTCAGGGCTACCATTGTAGGATCTCGAGGGACACTCTTCAATAATGTGGTCAATGGTTTGGTTCTCCCCACAGTCACATTGAGGAGACGGGTTCTTTCCCCATTTATGTAGCATGTATGCACATCTGCCATGTCTGGTTCGGATCCTATTTAGAGTGGACCATGTTTTACGTGGAAGATCAAAACCTGGTAGCTTGTGGGTAATGCAGGGCATGTTATTTTGCCATGCGTTCCATTCTTGGGACTATGTATTCGTGATGTTGAACTCCTCATGTATCATTCTTGCCGTTTTTATTGGTGGTTTTCTAGAGCGGAGACGGGTATTTCGTACATCCTCGGTATGTGGGCTGTGTAGCCAAACTGGAGCACAATATTCAGCGGTCGAGAAAACAAGGGCTAAGGCAGTAGAGCGGAGAGTGGAAGCCGATGCTCTCCAGGTGGTACCGCAGAGCTTCTGTATGATGTTATTTCTGGTACTCAACTTTTGGGCAGTTTTTGTTAGGTGCTCTTTAAATGATAGCGTTCTGTCTAGTGTTACGCCCAGGTACTTAGGTGTTTTGTTGTGGGTAAGTGTGGTATTTTCAAACCGTATGTTAAGTTCCTTTCCAGCAAGTTTATTGTTCAGGTGAAAGCAACTATGTAACTTCTGTTTTGGATGCATTTGGTTGAAGTCGCCACTTGCGAAAATATTTGCCCAATTAGTCTAAGAGCTGGGAGCGGATTTTGTGCGTGATAAGTAATATGGAAAAACTATACGGGGATATGTTGAACTAGTTGTGTACATGACTTTCACCAACGGCCGGAAACCAGAGTTGGGGCCGAGGGTAGTTATAAGGGGTCAAAGTCGCGGTTTTTATTATTTTTTTTATGACGCTCATGATCGAGATAGTTCACCAAAATTTGGAAATAAGTAGGTCATGACGTACCTAAGTAAAATCTCTAGGGGCTCAACGCTGCGTAGCCGACAAAGAGGTGGGGGTAGGGGTGAATATAAAAAATATAAGGGTTTTTTTGCGACGTTCGTGATTGAGATAGTGCACCAAAATTTGGATATAAGTAGACCATGACATAAAGAATAAAAATCCCCAGAGCCGGAAACCAGAGTGGGGAAGGAAGGTAGTTATAAGGGGTCAAAGTTCCGTTTCTTATTATTTTTTTTGTGACGCTCATGATCGAGATAGCGCGTCAAAATTTGGGAATAAGTAGGTCATGACGTAACTAAGTAAAATCTCCAGGAGTGGAACGCTGCGTGGCGGACAAAGGGGTGGGGCAGGGGTGAATATAAAAAAATATAAGGGGTTTTTTGCGACGTTTGTGATTGAGATAGTGCACCAAAATTTGGGAATAAGTAGACCATGACATAACATCCCCAGAGGCGGAAACCACAGTGGCGGACGAGGGTAGTTATAAGGGGTATAAGTCGCGGTTTTTATTATTTTTTTTGTGGCGCTCATGATGGAGATAGTGCACCAAAATTTGGGAGTAAGTAGGTTATGACGTAACTAAGTAAAATGTTCAGGGGCGGAACGCTGCTTGGGGTACAAAGGGGTGGTAGGCAGGGGTGAGTGTAAAAATATATGGGGTTTTTTTGCCGTCCGTGATCGAGATAGTGCACCAAAATTTGGGAATAAGTAGATCATGACATTACTAAGTAAAATATCCAGGGGCGGAACACTGCGTGGGGGACAAATGTTGTGCCGGGTCACAAAAAGAAATAATACACACTGCGACTTTGACCCCTTAAAACTACCCTCATCCCCAACTCTGGTTTCCGGCTCTGGGGATTTTACTTAGCTAAGTCATGGTCTACTTATTCCCAAATTTTGGTGCACTATCTCAGTCTAGCACGTCGCAGAAAACCCCTTATATTTTTTATATTCACACCTACCCCCAACCCTTTATCGGCCACGCAGCGTTCCACCCCTGGAGATTCTACTTAGTTACCTCATGACCTACTTATTCCCAAATTTTGGTGCACTATCTCGATCATGAGCGTCACAAAAAAAATAATAAAAACGGCGAATTTGACCCCTTATAACTACCCTCATGCCCAACTCTGGTTTCCGGCTCTGAGGATTTTACTTAGCTATGTCATGGTCTACTTATTCCCAAATTTTGGTGCACTCTCTCAATCACGAACGTCGCAGAAAAACCCCTTATATTTTTTGTATTCACCCCTGCCCCACCCCTTTGTCGGCCACGCAGCGTGCCACCCCTGGAGATTTTAGTTAGTTACGTCATGACCTACTTATTCCCAAATTTTGGTGCACTCTCTCGATCATGAGCGCCACAAAAAAAAAATAATAAGAACGTCGAATTTGACCCCTTATAGCTACCCTCATCCCCAACTCTGGTTTCCGGCTCTGTGGATTTTACTTAGTAATGTCATCATCTACTTATTCCCAAATTTTGGTCCACTATCTCCATCACGAACGTCGCATAAAACCCTTTATATTTTTTATATTCACCCCTACCCCCACCCCTTTGTCGGCCACGCAGCGTTCCGCCCCTAGAGATTTTACTTAGTTACGTCATGACCTACTTATTCCCAAATTTTGGTGCACTATCTCGATCATGAGCGTCATAAAAAAAATAATAAAATCCGCGACTTTGACCCCTTATAACTACCCTCGGCCCCAACTCTGGTTTCCGGTCGTTGGTGAAAATCATGTACACAACTAATTCAACATATCCCCGTATAGTTTTTCCATATTACTTATCACGCACAAAATCCGCTTCTATCTCTCCGACTAAATATAAGTCTGCCGTCAGAACTTCTTCGGACGTCTCTAGTGTTCTGCATCGTGTAGTGAGGGCCCAGTCATCGGCGTATCCGAACTTTCTTGATTTTGTTTCCGGCATATCTGCTAAGTATAAGCTAAATAGTAGTGGAGAGAGCACTGGGCACTGACCCCTGTGGTAGGTCATTCTTGAGTTTCTTTGGTGGGCTGATATCTGTGCCCATCACTACTTGAAACATTCGGTCGTTGAGCATGCTATCTATTAGGCGTGCTATTAGTTTACAGGGGATTGCACGGAGAATTTTGTATATGAGGCCCTCTCTCCATACTGTATCGTAAGCTGCCGAGAGATCAATAAATGCCGCTGAAGTATTAAGTCTTCTTTGGAAACCCGCTTCGATGTAGGTGGTGAGTGACATTACCTGGTCCGCGCAGCTTCGTTCTGGTCGAAAACCTGCTTGTTCGACTGGGATCACCTGGAACAGTTCTGTGCCGATTCTATTATATATAAGCCTCTCTAATAGTTTGTAGATGGCAGAGAGAAGCGCAATTGGTCTGTAGTTTTTTAGGTTGTCGGCGGGTTTGCCTGGCTTTAGTATGGCTATTATCTTAGAGCGCTTTAGTTCTTGTGGAATATTTCCAGTTTCCATGATGTCTGTGAAAAATCGAGCCAGCCAAACTTTTGTATACTTGCCACAATTTATTAGGAATTCAGGGTGAATATTATCAAATCCTGGTGCTTTTGCTGGCTTAACGTCTTTAAGAGCCGCTGATATGTCTTCGCTGATGAACGGGAGGGAATGCTCCGTTTCTGTGGCTACATGTTTTAAAGTTTTAAGTTCTCTCTTTACGTAGATGGTGTGTGCTTTATCTTTTGGTGCCCTGGATGTTTTTACTATATGTGATGCTACGGCCTCTGGTTTTACGGCTGCCTCTCGGCGTTTACTCTTATTTTTGTTTAGGCCAGGTTAGCCTCTTACCTGGGGTAAAAATCGCAACACGGCTCACAGAAATGCAAGCAAGCCTCGTCCAAATCTGTCATTATTTATTATTGGTTATTTTCAACTACTTATTTATTTTTCTAGCCTTATTGTATCTGCTCATGGACATATGCTTTCCCATGTCTCCTTTATTGGTCTCCAACCAGAGCTCTTCCGCTATATCTCGACTATATGAATCGTAAATCAGTCAAAAAAAAAAACATAAAACTTGCAATAAATCTAAGATTCTTCCGAGGCGCCGCGAAGATATAATAACTCACTTAGATTCAGACCTAAACACATTTTTTTTCGAAAATAGCAGCAAACAACAACAACAAATATTTCATTGAGTATATTTATCAACATTCCATTTGGAAATTTATTATTAGCATTCCAATAGATGCAAAAAACCAGGAAGCATTTAATTTAAGATGACAAACACTTCTGATGCCAAAGCCGAATTCATTAGTCTATTTTTAGGTGAAATTTACATCAGGCAGGTGTGGGCTTCTCTGGTCAATCTCATCAGATCACTATTTCTCAATTTTAACCAATTTCGCTATAAATACATCTAGCCCAGTAAATGATAGGGATGGCAAAAAAATATACATCGATGTAGCGTACCATAAGATACATCGAATGAAGATATCGATATACGATATACAGGGTGTCACGAAAAGACTGGTCATAAATTATACCACAGATTCTCGGGTCAAAAATAGGTTGATTGAATCTCACTTACCTATATACAATAGTGCACACAAAAAGAGTTACAGCCCTTTGAAGTTACAAAATGAAAATTTTTTTTCATATATTGAAAACTCTCAGAGATTTTTTATTGAAAATGGACAAGTGGCATTTTTATGGCAGCAACATCTTAAAAAAAAATTACAGTGAAATTTGTGCACCGCATAAAAATTTTATGGGGGTTTTGTTTCCTTAAACCCCCCCAAACTTTTGTGTACGTTCCAATTAAATTATTATTGTGGCACTATTAGGTAAACACAATATTTTTAAAACTTTTTTGCTACTTGGTGCTTCGTTAAACACAATGTTTTTGAAGAGATATTTTGAATATTTGTCGAATCCACCACGTATTTTTATATGGTTACGTACGAATTGTTACATTTACTCCTAAATGTATAGTTTCAAACAGAGTTTTAAGAATATTCAATTCAATGTGGTTTATATTTTTCACTGTTTGAATGTTACTAAATCTGTCCACCACGCTTTTCATCATCATTCTCTTTGCCTTATCCCTATGCGGGGTCGGCTTCCGTAATTCCATTTCTCCACACAACTCTATCTTGGGTCATAGCAATGTTAATCCCCTTTACCAACATGTCTTGCCTTATCGTCTCCCCCAGGTCTTCTTTGGTCTTCCTCTCCTACTCCTTCCAGGAATCTGCACTTCAGCTATTCTTCGTATTGGGTGATTAACGTCTCGACGTTGAAGATGACCAAACCATCTTAACCTATGCTCTCTCATTTTGGCATCAATTGGTGCCACACCTAGACTTCCCCTAATATACTCATTTCTAATATTATCCTTCTTTGTCACTCCACTCATCCATCTAAGCATTCTCATTTCCGCCACATGCATTCGTTGTTCCTCTTTCTTTTTAACTGCCCAACATTCAGTTCCGTGCATCATAGCCGGTCTTATGGCTGTTTTATAGAATTTTCCCTTCAGCTTCATTGGAATTTTTCTGTCACACAACACACCACTCGCTTCTTTCCACTTCATCTATCCAGCCCTAATTCTACTGCATGCATCTCCATCTATTTCTCGATTACTCTGTAATACCGATCCTAGGTACTTAAAACTATTGCTTTTCACAATCATTTCACCATCCAAAGATACCATTTTATTTGTAGTAACTCCATCTTTAAATGAACATTCCAAATACTCTGTTTTTGTCCTACTAAGTTTTAAACCTTTTTCCTCCAGAGCTTGTCTCCACTGTTCACCACGCTTTTACACAACTCCACCACGCTTTTACTGTCAGTAAATATAACATAATTGTTAGTTGGATTCAGTAGTACATACTGAAGAGCAAACATTACTGCTATCATTTCATTCTGCTGTGTATATTGAGCATTCAATGGGTAAGCTATACTGATGATGGTAATTTTTATTTTCGTGGAACACTGCATTTGCGTCTTTGGACCCATCGGTAAATATGCACTGAAAATTTGACCATTTTTCTCTAATAAGTATATCAAATATATTTGGCGGTAAATGTGAGTTTAAATAACATGTTTTAACCTTGTTAGAAAATAATGTTTTTGTCATTACACTGTAGTAAGGCAGAATTTGACTTTTATAGATATTTTCATTGTACTTTACCATACTTAGATAAATTTCTACCAAAGGTATAGATTTTTTAGTTCTCCAATACCTATGAGTGAGGTCTAAGACTGATAGCTCATGTAGATCTTGAAGGTATTTACATTTTTTGGATAGGATTCGGGTTGTAAATTTATCACTAAGAAATTGGCGGCGTAAATGCAATGGAGGTTCCACTGCTTCATTTTCCATTATTTGGTCTGGTGTGGATTCTAAATAACCTAGACATAATCTCAAGTATTTATTTTTTTGAATTTCAAGTTTATTTAGAAATGTATTGGTCGCTGATCCAAATAAATGACAGCTATAGTCGAAAATGGGCCTGATCATGTTACGGTAAAACATCAAAGCGATATTTGGGTCTGCTCCAAAATTTGTTTTACAGAAAGCTCTTAAAATATTTATTGAGTTTTCTGATTTTTTAACAATATGATGAATGTGATCTTTCCATGACAATTTCCTGTCTAGATAGATACCAAGATACTTAACACAGCTTTTAATAGGAAAATTTTTTTTTTAAATTCATTTGCTTTAAACCTTCCAAAAATAAAAATTCAATCACTGCACGATACTTGATTATGTCCATTGTAAAAAATACTGTGATCCATCGATAATAAATGGCTTCTAAAAAAATAATGAATTGGCAGATTGAAATGAAAACTTCACATACGTTCATATAAAGAATGTACCAACATATAAAAAATTAACAAATTAGGCTAGTAGCAGAGCTCTCTCTTATTGAACTGCAAAACTTATTGAACAACCTAGTATTTACACAATGTGCTATAGTAGTGCTTACTTTTTGAGTTAATGTGAAAAACCGTCAGAAAATGGATTTTTTTGTTGGAAAATAAATATTTTCACTCGCGAATAACTCGAAAAGTAGTTACTTTTGTTGTAAGATAGAGAAAAAAGAAAACCCTATCGAACAAAAGTTGCTTATAATTAGTCAGTTTATCCATTTCCGGACTTATCTTGAACGCATGTTTTTTCACCCACGAGAAGGGGTGGCTTTCACCCCCAAGTAAAATCAACGCTGGGCTCAATTCCAATAATGAAGTAGTGAGTAACAGGAACGTAAATCTAAATTTTCATGCAATTCGGTGGTGATCCGGAAAATTACACGGTATAGCCGTATTCCACGTTCATTTACTGGTCTATTTAACAATTTTCGCTATAAATACATCGTGATTTGAGCGTTTGAGTAAAGTGGCTGATTCTTTTCATCCGAAAAATTCATCCTACTTAGAAGGAAGTAGCTGGGCTATCTTTGTATTTATGTCCGATGCCAATAGTCACATCCGTTCTTCCGAAAATCAGTCGTATCAATTTTTATATAAAAATAAAAATATCGATAAATTTTTCCTTGAATTTCGCAGAAAAATATTTGTGTATTATTGCAAGTATTCTATAAAAAAATTTAATAAGGTGTATCCTAGTAAAAAGGTATTTATGATATAAAACACTTAAAAAACGGAAATTACTGAAAGATATATTTTTTAATATCCATAAAAAAGATCTTAGGAAATCACAGGAAAGCATAAATCTTCAAAATGCACAAAACGAATAAAACAAGACAATCGGACAGTACTGAATTCACAAGAGATATAAGAAGTATGGACAAATTATATTTTTTATTGTTTTAACGACAAAAATCCTCACCCTTGTAGCCAATATCAGACAGAAACGGGACCAAAATATTATACTTCTTCAAGAAATTAACGCACCACCTTCAAAATTGGTCATTTTTAATGCCTCGAATTTCCTAAACCTGTTGTCCGATTTAAGTGATTTTTTCGCATATTATAGCTTTATTCTTTAACAATATCGCTGTAATAATATTGTTACTATATTTTACATCATATATTTACAATCAAGATGCAGTAGAAATAAACAAACCAAGACACGTTAAATGCTACTAGGAGCACTCCCGAATCATAATTTACAATGTATATACATTGTAAATCCCAAATGATGATTTCCAAAGTTTATACATTGTAATTTATGATTCGGGAGTGCTCCTAGTATGGTCTGGATCCCGCCTATGCAAAAAAAGTTGATTAATAGCAAGCTGAAAATTTTTTAATAGCTCAATGGTGTCTAATCGGACAAACTTTGATGTATGGGAACACTAGAACAGGGGAAGTTTTAATTGTGGAACATGTCAAAAATTTGGAACGTCAGACTACGAAAACGCCCCATGTATTTTGTCGGACAGAAATTCCAATTAATTTGTTACCCCTTCATTAAGCTGTCCTGCAAAAATCAGACTACTATTTATCACCAACTGGACATTTTAATGAGTGGAACACGTAGAACATATAACATGACAGGAATTATGACAGGTGACAAATAGCAGTCTGATTTTTGCATGAGAGTTTAATGAAAGTGTAACAAATCAATTGGAAGTTCCGTCCGACAAAATACATGGGACGTGGGATCCAGACCTACTTGGTTTGTTTATTTTTACTGCATCTTGATTGTAAATTTAGATTAGAAAGGTAAATTGCCATTGTATACCGGGTGTACCAATCAAACTATGATTTTTTCTCAAAGTTCACGTCACCCTTCGCAGTATTCTAGCATTTATGAAATACTGAAATTAAAACCCAACTATAGTCTCACGTTTTCTTAACATTTTGTTTTTTGATTCATTCGCTTATGTTGGATAATAAAAAAGTTAGGTACTTTAACAACTAGCCTTGTTTTTCATCAATACAGGGTGTTGTTAAATAAGTATAGCAAACTTTAAGGGGTAATTCTGCATGAAAAATAATGATAGTTTGATTTATACACGTATGTCCGCAAATGCTTCGTTTCCGAGAAAGGGAGTGTTGAAATTTTTCTTATAAACTGACGATTTATTTATTGCTCTAAAACCGGTTGAGATATGTAAATGAAATTTGGTAGGTTTTAAGAGGTAGTTATTGTGCATTTTTTGACATACAATTAAAAATTTTATGTTCACCATTGGCGCAGATAAGGGTAATATGACCCTATTTCCCTATTTCGTATTACCCGTACCCGGTCATATTACCCGTATCCGCGTCAATGGTGTATATTAAATGCCTAATTGTAGATAAAAAATGCGCAATAACTACCTCTTAAAACACACCAAATTTAATTTGCATATCTTAACCGTTTTTAGAGCAATAAATAAATCGTCAGTTTGTAATTTTCTTAACCGTTTTTAGAGCAATAAATAAATCGTCAGTTTGTAAGAAAAATTTCAACACCCCTTATCCCGGAAACCAAGTATTTGCGGACATACGTTTATAAAGCAAACTGTTTTTATTATTTTTTCATGCATAATTTTCCCTTACAGATTGCCATACTTATTTAAAAAACACCCTGTAATGACGAAAAACAAGGCTAGTTGTTAAAGTACCTAGTTTTTTATTATCCAACAAAAGCGAATGAATCAAAAAACAGAATGTTAAGAAAACATGAGGCTATAGTTGGATTATAATTTCAGTATTTTATAAATGCTAGAATATTCCACAAGGTGTGGTGAACTTTGAGAAAAAAACACAGTTGCATTGGTACACCCGGCATACAATGACAATGTACCTGTCTAGCAATAATATTATTACAGCGATATTGTTAAAGAATACGGCTATAACATATTAAAAACATCACTTAAATCGGATAACAGGTTTAGGAAATTCTAGACATCAAAATTGACTCATTTTGTGGGTAGCCCGTTTTTTCTGACGTGCAGTGTAGCTGACGCTATTTTAGTACATCTTCGAAAAAATGTCTTATTAAAGAAATCGCAATATAGGGAAATGTAGAGGATACAGTCAAACCTGCCACATCCGGATCAATGTGGCTACAGACCGATCCGGATATGAAAAAATCCGGATATCAACACCACTACTTCTTTTATCTACGACTGATACATAATATATGTATTATACTTGTGGTGTTTGCAATATAATGCCATATAATAATCCCTTAGGGATTAATAATGCGGGATTAATAGCTATTAATCCCTCTGGCACAACAATCACAAAATTGATCTCCGTCCGTCACATGTGAAAATAAATTCATTCTTTCTAAATTATCAAAAATCTAAATGTACAATACAACGTATAGGAAAGAACAAATTTGCAGATATTGGTAGGCAGATTGCCAAATATTTAAACTTGCCAAATCCTCAAAGTTATACCGGCCATTGTTATCGCAGATCATCTGCCACTCTGTATATTGATGGAGGAGGCGATTTAACTGGATTAAAGCGTCATGGGGGCTGGAAGTCAACACAGGTAGCTGAAGGAGACATTGATCAGTCTATGAGAAACAAGGCAACTACAGCAGATACTATCGCTAAAGAGATAAACAGTAATGTACCATCTTCTTGTTCTACAGCAATCGAGATCCCAAATATTTGTATTAAAAACTCTACTAAAGTTAATGATGATTCTGAACCAATTCAGTTTATTAATTGTACTATTACTAATTTTAATGTTTTTAACAAATAAAGTTGTTGATTAAAAATCTTAAATTAATTAATTTGTCGTAGATAAAGTAGAGTATACTACTCGCAATAATGGCTCTCATTCCCTCGGAATGTTACTCCCTCGCCGCTAACGCGGCTCGGTTCGTAAATATTCCTCGGGAATAATAGCCATCATTAGTGACTCGTGGTATAATCTACTATTATAGTCTCTGAAACGTTTTCTCCTTCATACATTCCAGTAATCAACGCCGTCAATAACTTTCTTATATAGACACGTTTTATAGATTCTATAATACATTATTTCGCCATCTTTTAGTTCTTCTTTTAGTGCGTTGTCCAACAGCAGGACGATCCGGACGGCGCAGATCCGTCCGGATATGGGGAGATCCAGATATGACAGGTCCGGATATGGCAGGTTGTACTGTAAATAAAATTGACATGAATCTCGACTCCAAGATCAGCATAAATAAGACTAAGATATTTTTAAAGATATAGACGGAAATTAACCATAGACTCCACAATATAAATATTTGATTTGATACTTCCACTATCGTCCCGGGAAATATCCAAAAAGAGTTATTCCATTTTATTGTAATAAAATCTGTGAAGTCTAAAAACAAACCAAAATCTTGTAAGAAGCTAACCATAATAATAATATATTATAACTGTTTATAATAATATCCTCTAATAATATTATGAAACAATAAGATAAAAATAAACTAAATGTCTGGTGTATTGTGTAATATAAATAATGGCTAAATATTGAAAAACATCCAATTAATATTCAAATAATATTCAAATATTATTCCGCCCAATAAGCACGATGTCTAGGTTTTGATCACACAGAGTACACAATAGTTTGACTGGAAGTATATTTATTTCCTTTTGTGAAATATATTTTATCTATTTTTGATGATGAATACAATCTTTAATTACTATTTATATCTTACTAATATTTACAATAAAATCGAGGTTCGCAAATAGATTTCATTACTATCGACCATTAGTCTTAATATTTGTATAGTCCATTGTTATAAAGAATTTTTTATTTTTCTTATTAATATGAGAGGCATTAATGACATAGCAACAGCAGGAAAAAATATTGCAGAACATTTTATAGATGCAGATCAAAAAAGAACTTGAAGAAATACAAAAATCTAATAAAAGTGATGAAAATTTAAGGGTTGAAAATAAATCTTACTTTTTCTCATCTAA
The DNA here is from genome assembly GCF_917563875.1 of Diabrotica virgifera virgifera. NCBI lineage: Eukaryota > Metazoa > Arthropoda > Insecta > Coleoptera > Chrysomelidae > Diabrotica > Diabrotica virgifera. The sequence continues at coordinate 33,749,267 of NC_065450.1, read as the reverse complement.
CTTTTCAAATATCGTACTCATCCTTCATTATGTCTCCATTTTTTTCTATAGTTTGTTATTAATTTTATTTTAGATATCTTTATCTTATTAATTTTGCATTGTGATTTTTGGTTTGTTATTTTTCCGTTTATTTTTTATTCTATTCCAGTTTGTTGTTCCCGCTATCTTTCTTCATTGCTTTACCTCTACTCACTAGTACCGGCGCTAGGGTATAAGGCGCCCGCCTGCAAAAGAAGCATAGGCGCCCTTCGGTGTCTTTTAAATTAGTATTTTGTATAGCACCGACAGAAAAAAGGTCATTTTGGCGCCCCCCAAACAGGGGCGCCCGCCTGCAGTGCATCCCTTGCAGGCCCGTTATCGCCGGCCACTGCATATATTTCACAGTTCTCAAAAATCAAAATTGGATAATTGCTAAAGTTTTGAAAAATTTGGGGAAATATCCAACGATTGGTTAATTGGTAAAAGTCGGTGGCTGCCATGGAGGAAAACATGAGAGCTAAGAGAAAGCAAATGAACAAATTTCTACAAGAAACTATAGATGATCAAAGAAAATAAATTGCAATACTAAGCGACGAAAATAGAAAACTAGTACATACAAAAGATACTGATACTACCACTTACAGAAAACGAAAAAGATGGCTCAGATGAAGAAAACACTGAGGAAGTAACTAAGTCAGAAGGTGAAATAGACACCTTAGAAAATATAGAGAAAAAAATTCGCTGAAATCACAATAATCTTGAAAAGGAAGAAAAAAATGAAAAATAGAAACAGAGAGGAAACTTACAGGAGAACGTCTGAATGGAGAAAATGCATAAAATGAGGAAGGAAGAATTTTCAACGCCAATTAGGTTGAAAAAAGACAACCACCATCAACGGAAGAGGTAAAAAGCAACTAAGACCAACAAGAATGGAGCTCAAAACAGTCAGTAGAAGCCAAAAAATTTCATTTTTATCCAGACCAAAAACATATAAGATTGCAGAAACATGGGCATGCTGCTAGAAAATAACAATAAAGATAAGCACAAAATAAAGTGGGGTGCCTTTCCCATTAATGACGAAAAGACTAAAAGATTAGTATTTAGAGGACCAACAGACCCAAAAAATTCAAAACGCTTTGGCGTAAAGGTACATCGAAGCAAAAAAAGTCACGACAATGATCTCAGAGAAGAAGGATTAAAAGGAGTTACCGCTATTCATGAGTACAGTGCACGAAAACGATGAAGCAGCAGCTCTGATAAAAACTACCAACCTGTGCTACATATCAATAAATGTAGATGTTAAAAGAAGATAACTGGACCTCATTCAGTGCTCCAATTGCCACAGCTGTTACCACCACCAGAGAGCATGTCATCAAAGAAGTGATGCTTGCCAACTGGAAAAGAAAAATTAAAGGCAACCAGTGCAACCTGCCACGTTGAATACATATCAAGCTACAGAGGGTGTCCAAAGTCCCCAAAAAGAAGATCATATGCTCGAGCCACATCGAACAGAACATAAAAATGGCCATAATAAATAACCTACGTACAATCCGCAGAAGGCAACAAAAACATCAGATGGCTGTACCACAAATGAGGAAAAATGGAAATTTTCCATAGCAGCACTAGTCCAACAAATGACGCAATTCCAGGACATGCTCACCCAGTGCTCTTTTTGGTAGCCTATCCTCTCCCATTCTTATTACATTTCCGGCCCATTGCAACCTTTGTATTCTAATGAAGTCTGACAGGGGTGCTTCCTTATAAAGTTGATAAAATTCGTTGTTGTAACTTCTAAAGATTCCGTTTTCCCTCACAGGTCCTAGTATTCTCATCAGTACTTTCCTTTCGAACGTGTCGAGTTTGTTTTTGGATGTTTTTTTCAGGCTTCACTGCCATAGCATGTTATTGGTCGAATTAACGTTTTATAGATTACCATTCTTTGTATTTTGGGTTGACACTTTTAGACCGAAATATATGGGAGAAGGCAAAATAAGCTCTGCTTGCCTGCGTTATTCTCTTCCGTATTTCTCCATCTTCTGATCCTTTGGCATATATTTCTACTCCCAGGTATGTAAACTTTCCAACCGTTTCAATGTCATCTTCATGTATAATGTTTTGTGGGACTATATTTCTTCTCGTCTAAGTCATTACTTTTGTTTTAATAAGTTTTGTTTTATAAGAAATATTAATATCATCGGCATAAGCGACCAGTTGAACCGTTTGGTTGGTCAGTAGGTTTCCTCGTCCAGTTTGCCCAACAGATCATGCTAATTCCACCAGGGATCCCCTGCGGACGCATCATATTATTTTAATATTATTAGTCTATTGATGAATCAATAATCTATTTGTATTTCATCCCAGCCTTGTACCACTTACTGAATTTATATTAATACTTATTAATTAAACTTTGCTACAACTATTAAAAGATCAAAAATATTTTGTCTAATATTCCAACGATATAAATATCAACACTAACATTTTTATTTTAGGTGAGTTTTGTATTTGATCTTATGTTCAATTATTGTTGTTTTGCCATTGACAAACTTAATTTAATTCCAGTAACAAGAAAGTTCGGTGTCGACTGTATAAAATAAATAAGCACAATGTTTATTCACCGGCTTAGCTACTTAAGTTTGTACTTGACGGCTGGAAGAAAGCCAATTAGGTTAAATTTGATTAATTCGAGTGTAAAAATTTTGGAAGTTTTGAAGGATACGGGATTATATTCTTAGGGTTCATCGAATCGTTTTGTCCGGCTTGAAGGTTGATAAATAAGCGAGACGTTGATATTTGTTCGGAACTTTTCTACAAATACGTCTATTTTTACTGCAATTCTATACACAGGGTGACGAAACGTCCTGTTTCAGGGTTTTATGTAAATTTAGTAGAAGGAACTTTTAAGTATTTATTTTAAAACACCTTTAAGTATACAATGGGACAAAAAAGTAGGATCAACTACAAGCCAGAAAAACTACAATTTCCTAGAAAAGCCATAGTAAAACTGATATACCTTATAAATGCCTCGTTCAGATTAAGATATATTCCCAAGATACAGAAAGTGGCTGAGGTCATAATGATGTTTGAACCTGGAAAACAACCAAGTGCAGTATCATCGTACAGACCGATTTCATTACTACCCGTAATTTCAAAGCTGTACGAGAAGCTTTTGCTGAAAAGGTTGAAACCTCTTATAGATGCTAAGGCTCTAATTCCATCACACCAGTTTTGGTTTCGAGAAAGTCATTCAACTATCGACCAAGTCCATAGAATAACGGATATCATAGAGAGGTCGCTGGAAGGAAAGAAAGTTTGCCCCGCTGTCTTCCTCGACTTGGCGCAAGCTTTTGATAAGGTATGACACGAAGGATTTAAATACAAATTAAGCAGGATTTTGCCAAGACAATACACAGAATTATTGGAATCTTATAATATCAGAGAGAGAGTTTTTAGGGTTAAGCAAGAAGAAGCCTACTCGGAACTAAAGGAAATCAATGCAGGTGTACCACAACGTAGTGTGACAGGACCGGTCCTATAGCTATTATACACTAGTGACATCCCTGAAGTAGATCATAACACAATAGCTACCTTTGCTGATGACACTGCCGTCTTAGCCGTAGGTGAAGACCATGACGAAGCAGCAAGAAAACTACAAATCTCTGTTAACAGACTTAACAAGTGGACTAAACGCTGGCGAATTAAATTAAACGAAATGAAGTCAGTGCATAGCAATGTTACAAATATGTAATACTCAGATACCATACGCCGATACCGCAAAATATTTGGGTATTACACTAGACGCTAGGCTACGCTGGAGGGCCCATGTTAAAAAAAACGAGAACAGTTTAACATGAAGTATAAAAAAATGTATTGGCTATTGGGAAGACAGTCCACTCTTTCGATCTACAATAAAATGCTTTGTATAAACAGATTATAAAACCTATATGGACATATGACATCCAGCTATGGGGCTGCGCTATGTAATATATGCTATGCTCATAGTAATACTAATTTAAACGTCATTCAACGATTCCAGAACAAAGTGCTAAGGAACATTGTCAACGCTCCATGGTACTATGGGAACAGTGACCTCCATAGGGACCTAGACATTGATACTGTTAACAAGACCATAGAAAAATTTGCCAAGAGTCACGAACAACGACTTCTTCAACACGTCAATGTTGAGGCCATCCAGCTCCTCGACAACACGGATCTAGCTAGAAGACTCAAGAGGAAGAAACCCTTCAAGTTAGTTAAGTGAAAAATAGTGCACGGTGCAAGTGATGGTACACATTAACATTTGTGCAATATATTAACAGAACCTAAGGGGTACTATTGAGTTTGTCCTTAGTCTTAAGTTTTTAGTAGTAATTTAGGTTATAAATAAATTGCTCATTGATCACAGTATTTGATTAGATGGTAATGTTCTTAAGCATCTTATTGGCGTTTAATAAATAAAAAAAACTACAAACCAAACTTTAATTTATACCAATAGGCGAGGGAATAAAGTAGTCATCATCATGAAGATCTTTCATTCCTGATGGAATGTTTGCCGCTCTTACTTAGAGCTCTCTGATTCGCTTATTGCGGTGAATCACTCCACATTCTTCTTGTGTGTTGTCAAAGTTTCGATATGTGCATAGTGAATCATTTCGATATGTGCATAGTTCTCTCCAGTTTCTCACTTTCAGGATTTTGATATCTCTCATGGCATGGTCCTCCCATCTCTCGCTGAGTCTTCCCTTTGGCCTTTCAGTTGTGGCTCTATTTTGGAAGAGTATAAAGTAAAATAGGGAATAAGATATTGTGGGCGTCATCATTTTAACAAATTCTAATCATATACTGCCTAAACACTTACTGAATGTTTCCCCTCATGACTAAATGTTGGTATTTAACTGATGTACAGCTGGTTCCTAAAAAAACTGATACGACTCTTAGTAAGATTTGATCATTTTGAGCAGTGTATGATTGGTCTTATGACAGACAAATAATAAAATAAACAAACAAACAGCAATTTTTTGAGGTTGAAGTTATCTGACAAATTTTAAGATTTGGCATGCAGTAACAGTGACAGTATGTAAATAATAAGTATTTATCCTTCAAAATATAATAAATTAAATATAATTAAACTCATATTCATTATATCACACCTCATCAAAAGCTTTTTACAAGAACATAGTCAGCGATTTTGATATGGCTTAGAGCCACACTACATCAAGATCGCCTATAAATCGTGCTAGTAATTGCCTTGCAGCGAGACCAAAAACAAAAAGAAGAAAGTACACTGCTCAATTTTCTACAAAATACCAGATACCAAAATACCAAAAACCAGCTGTACATTCTCGTCGTATTTTAGACGTATGATATCAGCATCAATCAGGATTATCCCTGATGACGTTGGAACAAATTACCTGTAAGAATTTCAATTTTACGAGCACAAATACCATAGAGTACTTTTGGTATAATGCCAATGTTATTGCCGCGTGCATATCCTTCGCTAACAGTGTCATAAAAATACAATTACTATAGCTTAGAATTCTTCTTTATTAGGTTAGGTTCAACATAAGTGGGCACTTAATTACTCTTTTATTATTATATTAATCGGAGCAAAGGTTAGGAACTTTTGTGAACCATTGTATTTTTATAATAAAAATGGTAATGTGCTTTGCCCCTGATTGCAAACACTATAATGAAAGAGCGATATATAGATTATTTATGTTTCCAAAGGATCTGGTTGAAAAGAAGAGATGGACTTCATTCATTACTAAGAAAATAAAGTGAACAAAAAGAACTGAATTTATCGCCCGTGGAGGACGGCTTATAAATTTTCCCATCATTCGAAGCACTGTCGACATGTCATATCCCCTCCATGTCAACCCTCCCAGTGGATAGGGAAAAATATGCTACGAAGTTTTAAAGTTTGACAGCAACTCCCAATAATTTGTTTCATAAAAGTGATTCTATCCTACATTTAAACTTCGAAACGCAGGAATGTGAAAAAGAAGAGTATGCTTAAAAATTTTGGAAATATTAATATTGATTATTAAAGTTTTTCGCATTTAAATATTTTAATCCACGTCCTTAAGTTTAAACCTTATGTCTAAAAATATTTTCGTATGCCAAAATTCTTTGAACAGATATATGCACGGAACAGTTGTGGTAATTTCTCAAATAAATTAAATGAAGCGTTTTAAAAATGAATGAAATAAAATAAACCTGTTCGGCAATGGAAGCTGTTAGCAGAAGTATTTTTACTATAAGGTATATTATACTAACGGAAAAACTCGTCAAATACCTGGAAATTGACGAGTCTGCCAGTGCTGAGAAAAATTTTCCCTGGACTAACGGTATTGCGTGAATGGAGACGTGGAAAATTTGAAAATACGAAAAATACATAAGGAGTGGAATAAAATTCCAAAAAATACAGAATATGTCAAACAAAAAATATATTGTCCCTGTACTTTTTTATGCAATATTTTACCGAGAGACATCTGTTTTATTAAAAATTACAACGCCTACATCTGTAGATATAATTAAACCTGTTGCCAGGAATTTATTTCCCGTATATTTCTGCAGGTGTTTGTAGATATATCAGCTATATTTGTCGAATATGTAAATATTTATTTCAGAATTGGTAGTTGTATGTAATCAATGAAATTAACAATATGAGAATCTTATCAGCTTAGAGTTAGAGTAACTGGTACAGGGAAAAGCAACAACTCTACATTTATTTACCATTTACGCATTTTACGTAATTTCCATTTACGCAATAATCAATATCTTTGACTTTATCCCTATTCTCATTTTATCCTATACGCTCTGAGCTTAGCTGGTATCGTCAACTAGCGGATTACTAATGCAACTTTTGACAGAAAATTTAAAATTTATTATTTAATTTTTATTGTATAATATGTACACCGCAAAGAAGTAATTAAATTGTAATCGATGGTTAATATCAGTATGTACAAAATTTATGATTCATTAGGATTATTTTTTTAAGATTTTGCTAATCCATTTTGACGTTCTATTGATGAAATATTAGTTTCATTATTTCTTACTTCGGATACTTTCACAATGATCGTGCCGATGGCGCTTAGATTAATAGATTAATTCACGAAATGTTAAAAAAAACAAATTTCAGTATTTAAAACGTAAGTATATTTAAGATAAAAATATATTCCACAGCTTGGCCAACTAATATTTTTTCCTATTAATGTTTTTAATTTAAATTTTTTAAATTAATTACTTTGACATTTATGTCAAATTTCCAGAAAAAGTTCACTGACTTGTCACTACTGGCGCTCACGAACTTTTATATATCCCTTCTACCAATAATAATATCGTATAGCATTTTGTCGGGGAGATCCTTTCGGATTTTTTCGGCGCTAATTGCATTTATAACCCTGTTTATGTTTCACGTAATTAGTGTCGATACATACTAGCCCAGAGGCCCAGAGGGACCGACGGCTTTACGTACCCTCTGAAACACGCTGACGGCTCGGATCATTGTGCGCTCTGGCTTAGAAAGCCAGTATCTTAGTCACTGAGCTACCATTCCTAAACAGCCAAATACTTTCTTTAAAATAAATTTGATAATATCTAATACTTTAGTTTTGATGTTCTGATGAAACCAATGCATAGAATACAACACATCTTGAATCTATTCGCTGTGTGCAAGTACTTGGAGGGGATACGAGAAACGATCGTGAGCGAATAGCGGATACATCTTGCAACTTTCTTAACATATTTCTTAAATTTTTCTTCCGCACTTGCACGGTCCCAATAGCTTTCACCACTTATTAAAGAGCGTAGACTGTATGGTCGAAGCGAAGATCGGTGGGATATGTGCATTTTATCAATGAAATTCGATATTTTTAAGACATTCCAGAAGCCGCTACAGATAAAATGTTTTAACAATCCATTAATCATTCAGAATTAGTCGACGGATATTAGTACGGTTAAAATAACTAAGACGAAAACTGGACCATAAAATTTAATGAGTGAAATTTAAAGTTTTTTCTACTTTAATAACAAAAAAGCAAGCTCATTAACAGAACCCAATTAAAAATTTTTTTGCACATCATATTTGAAACATTATTTGGATGAAAAATCTCATTTTTGTTGGCAAAAAATATATTATTTTGTCTGGACTAAATTACAGTTCTGTTCATCTTAAAAGGGATATGTTACTATCAACATTCACACAGTGTTACCAAACTGAATTTTGTTATTTTGAGTGTAAATTTTCCCAGCGATCTCCGAGGGTACAATACTGCATTTTTCTAAAGCCATATTGATTACAGGAATGTCTTTCTGTTTTTCTCTATTTATATAATTCCAGGTATAAAACTAGGGCCACCCAGTAATTTGATGTTATTTTAGATTTTCTTTTCGTTTGCATATCAAACTAAATTCTATAAATAAATGAAAATAAACAATTTTTACTTTGATATGCCTTTCTTTGAAAGAATCACTTTGGCAGTGATAACAGCCTAAAAATAACGATGTCATGTTTTGGATCAGACTTTGGACCACATTCTGCAGAAGATTGTCAACAACAGAATTTATGCTCATTGCAATACATTAACAATGAAAACAAATTACACAAACATTTTGTAATCGACAGATAAAACTACAGAACGGAAAACTACGATAATGAGTTTTAGGAATTTGAGTAAGGTCTTTTACCCAAACGCTTACCGAAATAGTTATGTCTTGTTTCTTCAAAAATAAGATTGGTCTATATAAATGTTCGGTTTGCAGAAATTTTTGAGAACCGGCAACGCTGTCCAACCTGCATCTACCCTAAAAGAATATCAGTCATCAACCCTTGAAACCCTTTATCGACCACTTGTAGTGTCAGCTGTGGTGTCATCAGATCAATTAGTATAGACTCCGTATTCCATGGCATATTATTTATGGTTCTTTGTTATGGTTTAATACAAGGGGGATTTGTTTATCCATCGTCTCATTATATCGTCCTTACGCACTTATGAACTTTTTTGGTGTTTTGTAATTAATAAACAAATAACGTTCTCACGTATAGCTTTACAAATATTTCTTTTAAAGCATTGAACCAGCTATCTCACATTTTCTCCTGCATCTGTACTGGTCCTTCGAGCCGGATATCTAACCTCTCAAAATGACATTTTTATAATATAAATTCTTAGAGAGAAAGAGAGAGATATAGACGGAGTTCACCGACAACACTGTAATTTATCGAGGCCAATTTAGCTTGCTTCTAGGTAAGAAGCTAGAGAGGAAGAAGTGGTCACCAATCACGACAGAGATCTTCAAACCAAGGGAATTACACAGATATGAGAGGCAACAGTTACAGCCAGGAAAATTTTTTTTGGCACATCATGTTCAATTAGATTCGGAGGTATGAGTTTTAGAGGCCAGAGAAAAGGTAGTGTTTTGGGGGAGTTAGGTTTATATAGTTCGAATATAAAAAAGTGGCAGGCGCACAAGATAAGATACAGTAGGAAAACGGCATGTCTGCTGATCGCGTAAATCTTTAATTTAGTTAGACAGGAAAATATTATAATTATTGTTCATTTATTGAACACACTATTATAGAAAAGACAATTTTCTACAATAACTTTTAATTACGGGGTGACCATAATTTTATGCTCGGCAGTGTATTACGTGAGCATTGAGAATGCTTCTGATAAATTAGAACAATCTGATCAAAAATACGAATTATAGAGATGGGATAATTTGCAACTTCATCTGGATGCCCATTTTTAAACAGCGAGATATATCACGTAGGTCTGGATCCCGCGTATGAAAAAAAAGTTGATTAATAGCAAGCTGAAAATTTGTTAATAGCTTAAGGGTGTCTAGTCGGACAAACTTTGATATATGGGAACACTGGAACAGGGAAAGTTTTAATTGTGGAACAGGTTAAAAATTTGGAACGGTCAGACCACGAAAACGGCACATGTATTTTGTCCGACAGAATAGACTTATTAAACTCTCCGAACAGAGATTAAACTCTCATGCAAAAATCAGACTGCTATTTATCACCAAATGGGCGTTTTAATGAGTGAAACATGTAGAATATGTCAAATGACAGGAATTATGACAGGTGATAAATAGCAGTCTGATTTTTGCATGAGAGTTTTATCTCTGTTCGGAGAGTTTAAGTCTGTTCTGTCGGACAAAATAAATGTGCCGTTTTCGTGGTTTGACCGTTTCAAATTTTTAACCTGTTCCACAATTAAAACTGCCCCTGTTCCAATGTTCCCATATATCAAAGTTTATCCGACTAGTCACCCTTAAGCTAGTAACAAATTTTGAGCTTGCTATTAATCAATTTTTTTCATACGCGGGATCCAGACCTAACGTCAATGTTCTGCGAAACATGCTTTTAATTTCCACTGAAATTATTTATCATTTAAGTTGACAAATAAAGGGTACCCCCCATTAAGATAAAATACCCTCACTCCCAGAATCCATTTTTTTTTCATTTTTTACGTTTCATGTGATTTAAAAATAAGACTCAACGTGATCTGATGCCGTCATCCACCCCTCCCACTACCACCAAAAATATCATTTTTTCGTTTTTATTTTTTTAGATGGGATGAAACAAAAAATTTCAAAAAAAAAAATGTAACACGCATAGTTGTTACAAAATATGTCTATTTTTATAGAGTGTACATAACCTCAACTTGTTTTTTTTTTCGAAAAAAGCGTATACTTTTTGGAGATAATTATTTTTTGGAGATAATTATATTTTTTTTGTGTATTTTATCAAAAACAATATTTCTAATTTTTTTTTCAAATCTTTCCGTAAAGTCATTTCCTTCAAAAACTGGAAAAGCTGGTATTTTAGGGGTTTTTGAGAACATTCTCCTATATATTTGTAGACTTCAAAATAAACCAAATCACGTTTTTTTATATCTTATTTATAATTTGAAGTAAATGAGTCCTTTAGGACATTCAAAAATGGGAGAAATACGTTCACACCCTTATGGGGGGGTTTGAATGTGTTTCTTCTTCTAAAAAACCTTAATTTGATTTATTTTGAAGTTATATAAAATAGAAAAAAGTCCCCAAAAAACCCTCACCCAAAAAATCAGGAAAAGATCAGAAATATAGTTTTTGATAAAATACACAAAATAAAAAAAATAGACTTACAGTCATCTCAAGAAAAGTTATACGCTTTTTTCGTACACTCAACCTGCGGGTCTATACAAAATAGATATGTTTTGTAAGTCTCAACTATTCGTGTATTTTTTTTAAATTCATAAATTGATTGCATCCCACCTACAAAAAAGAATAGAAACGAAAAAAATTCGTTTTTGGTGGTGGGAGAGTGAACAGAAGGGGTGGACGGTTAAAATTTGCGTCGAGCCTTATTATTCAGTCACATAGAAAGTAAAAAAAAAAAATAAAAAAACATTGAATTCTGGAAGTGAGGGCATTTTGTCAATCTTAATGGGGGTACCCTTTAGTTGCAATTAAAAATCAGTTTTTATTTTTTTATGCTTAATTAGCATAAATTTTCATTAAGAAACTGCCAGATTTCATGGTAAGTTAATCAATGGTTTTAAATTGTAGATATCTATTTTATAGCTATACAAATACATAGTATAGCTATAATATAAGATACATAGTATATACAAATTAATACAATAAAAAAGTGGTACAATAGGCGGCACTATAGACTAGCGCGAAGCTTAATACAATGTCTTCTATATTTTGAAAATTTAACTATTTTTAAAATTAAATAAAGTAATTTTATTATTTATTATTATTTTTAACTAATTCTGAGGCACTTTAAACTGGCATTTGATCTGCTCAAAACTACATTATATAATATATAAAATACACTTCTGACGGGTACCTACTGTAGTCCTCCAAAAAATGTATTATCCCGATGCCTATCCCCATTGTGAATAACTTTTTGTTTCACATAATTTAAAACGTTTGAAACTTGCTACAAAAATTGGTAACCTCGAACAGATGTTGTTATAATTCAATGCAAATGTCATAATAAAGACAGCAAACTATTAATTAGTAAAAATTTATTATTTTGGTGAATATTAATTACTATTTCATTATAATCAAATATTCTAATAAAAATTATGAAATATTCCGTACTAATATGATATAAATAAAAGGTTAGTAGAAACATATAGTTTTGTGTTATAATTAAATGAAATGTTTACATGTGTATAACGGACTCCCCTTGTTGAGTAAATTGACTCTTCCATCTATTTCACGTATCGTGACGATTTTTAATTTTATTATAGAGAAAAATTAATACGTTACTTTAAAGCTTCGCTTTAATAATCTTATGTGATTTTTAATATACCCTAAGGCATGTGATTTTTTATAGTATTGTTCAAAATACATAATTCTGACTGTAATCTAAGTAAGTACTAATAAAACCAGTACTTTTCTCTTAAATTTGGAAGTGTGGTACTTTTCCTACTAAAAGGGAGGGTAAAATGTCACAGATTAAAGACAGTAAGAATACATTTGGAGAGATTTGTGTAGAATTTGTGGCAGTGTCGTGCGCAGTTTATAAATCACCTCATCGTTTCCGTCTGCGGACATGGTCTGGGTCTTGATGATGCTGTAGATCTTTACATAGGGGGCCTTGATAAGCTGCACGGTCAAACACAACCAAAATTTTTTTATGTAATTTATCCAACTACATAACTGATAAGAAAAAACTACTACTATGCGACTATGCTGACAGTTTTATGGAAAAACATTTTAAGATACAATATTGAAGATATTCAAGATACTTTTAATATATCTATTTGCTATTTAATATCTCTATAACACTTGTAATCACTATGGAGAAACGTTTTTAACTTATAGCTTAGTGTTGTTACGTTAGCTCTCTTCCTATCGAAAATATATCTGGCGTAAAATGACCTACCACTATCTCGAGCAATTCGAACATTCAAGCATGAATCCTAGTCGCCGTCTAGAGTATTCTATAATAGATAGCAGAAATATAATATTATATAAAAACTATTTAGATTTTAGGATCAGTCTAAAATATAAATTTGTATTGTCAAGTAATAAATATATATTATAAATTAATTATGTTTTTAGTGTTAGTGTGAATGAACTAAAATAGTGTTAAATTAATTGTAAAAATTTAAGAGTAAATAAATTAAACACTAAAAACAATGCAGTAACATTGGTAATTTAGCAAAATTGGTTGATTTTAATACAATATTGGGGCATTGTCATAATATTTCTCGACACTAAACTTTTATTGAACGTTTCGATCTCAAGACCAAGTATCATTGTCAAAATTAAACAAAATTTTCTTCACCTACCAAACTTAGACTGTCTTCCACATTATCTATCAAAGTTACATACTTACTTACTTACAAAGTTACTTACATGTTTAAAGCCATCTACTCTGCTTCATGTTATAGGCATTTAACATACGTTTAACCTTACATAGGAAACGGTACATTGTTCCCCTTAGGCTTTGGCTACACGGGCGATTTTTTACGGCGCCGTAAGAGCTGTAAAAATAAGCGCGAAAATGGTACCACGCTGAGAATAGTAGATGGCCAGACTGAGCTGTAAAATATCGCGCAGCAACATCGAACCGGCCCATCTTTGGCGTCGTGTCACAAACGAAGGGACGAATTCATTTTATTGGCGACACGCCGTAATTTACATCCACGTGTGGCCATGCTTTTTACAGCGCTTACTGCCGCGTAATTTTACGGCGCTTACCGCTCTTACGGCGCCGTAAAAAATCGCCCGTGTGGCCAAAGCCTTACTCTACTCTTACTACACAGTATGACTTTAAAAAAATCTTAAAACACCTCTATTTTAATTTTTGAATGGCCCTCAATTGCTGTATATTATGTATTGGGCATTACGTCATCAGTGTCGGCGTAAGAGGTCACGGGACACCTTATTTAAAAGGTCTCCAAACCCCCTTGCAACTATGTACTATTCGAATATTTATTTGTACAGGATTAACCAACATTTTGATGATTGACTTGGAGGAAGTGATTGAACGGAAGTTAATTCAGAGCAGAGCTCTAGGTAGAAATGAGCGGGGAGAAGCACTCTTAGATTTTTGCTAAATAAAAAAATAAATACAAAAAATAAATTATCAGAGACCAGAGCGTCCTTAATAAATTTACTATAGGAAGTGACCATCGAATAGTAAGAGCCACAGTAAAAACAGACATCAAAAAAGAACGAAATCATGTGATAAAAAATAAAACTCTGCAAAAATCTGGACGCCCCCATTAAATATTGATAAATACCAACACCATATAAACGCTGCTTTAGAAAGAGATACAACTTCAGATGAAAGTATAAAGAACTTAAATGAAAACATAATTAGAGCATTGAAGAAAGTCAACGAAAAAACTGTACAAAAAAGAAGGGAGATGAAAAAATAAGCCCAGAAACTAGAGAACTAATCAAAACTCGAAATAAAATGAGAGGAAGCGAAAATCCTGAAAAACGTGCGTTAAAAGACATCAACAAGAAAGTGTCAAAGGAAATCAGAAAAGACTTAAGGAAGTTTAACCATAAAAGAAAACAAAAGTTTGGAAGTTTTACGAAGGAAATTGAACAACGGAAAATGCGAAATACATTTGAAAAATAAAAAGGGCGAAATAACATCAAACAGAGAATATTTACTAAATAGTGTGGAAGAATTTTATTTGGAATTATATACGAGCCAAAGACAAAATCAAAATAATCTTAGGGAAGTGGTTTCAAAGAAAATAATAAACCAAAGCACCGAAATACTACCAGAGATAACCACTAGCGAAATCCATCAAGCACTAAGAAAAATGAAAAATGGAAAAGCACCAGGTGAAGATGGAGTCGTAATGGAGACCATTAAAAACGGAGGCCACATTAAAAAAGTCGATACATGAAAAATGGAAAAACGCAGTAACAATACTTTTGCATAAGAAGGGAGATAAGACAGACTTAGAATATTACAGACCCATTAGCCTGCTAAACCACTTATACAAACTCTTTACAAAAGTAGTGACATCAAGAGTAGAAAAGAAGCTAGATTTTTACCAGCCAAAAGAACAAGCAGGATTTTGCACACACTTTGGAACATATGGGCCATTCCACGAACATACGCCTGTTTTGGATTACTTCGACAACGAATATTTTACTGTGCAACATAAGAAGTACGAAAGTAAATGGCGCTAATAATTATTCCAATAAACAACAATGTAATTTGCAATTTACTTTCGTTCTTCTTATTTTGCACAGTAAAATATCCGTTGTCGAAATAATCCAAAACAGGCGTATGTTCGTGGAAGGGCCCATACGACCATCTGCAGGCATTAAAGTTACTAATTGAAAAGTTATTAGAATATAATAAGCCTTTTGTCCTAGCATTTGTGTATTTTCATAAAGCCTTTGACACGATAGAGCTGGATAGCATATTAGAAGCTCTAAATGAATGCCGCATTGACTATCGTTATATACACTCATCTATAACATGTATAAAGAGACAACAATGAGTGTTAAGATACATGATAAAACCAAACAAATAAGCATAGAACGCGGCGTAAGATAAGGCGACACACTCTCGCCAAAACTATTCGTAACTGTTTTGGAATATGCATTAAGATGCTCTAGTGGGACAATAATGGGATCAAAACAGATGGAGAAAATTTAAATCATCTTCGTTTTGCAGATGACATACTCCTTATAACTGATGACCTAGGAGAAGTAAAGGAAATGCTAAATGAGTTAGACGCTATCTGCTGGAAAATAGACCTAAAAATGAACTTTAGTAAAACTAAATTTATCACTAAATTAAAAAAAAATGATTAAATTAAAAAAATCTACTATCGTAAATAATTTAGTAACTAAAAAAAATGGACATGAGACAAAGGTAACAAAGAGGATTTAAACCTCCGAGGGGTTGAACCGGGTTGACATCTTATCGTAGTGACAAAAAAAAACAAAACAAAAAACAAAGCAAAAAACAAAACAAAAAAAAATACAAAAAAGAATGCACTTATTTCAAATATTAACATTAATAATTTTATTTATAAAATGTATACACTATGTGTTCTTGATAAACATTACCTAAGTATAATATATTTATAATATTTATTAACATAGTATGTACATTAGCTGTAATGAGTAGGTAAAATAAGAAGTAAAAATTGTAATATTATTATAATAACCATGTTTCACTAGTTGGCAATATCTTTAATACATTTACTTTTGATTGAGACCGGCTGAATGACTATAGTCCAAGCCAAAAAAAAATGTATCACTAATCTGATTCCTAGAGGATAGCTGATACCTGAACAAGAAGTAGAACTAGTGGAAAAGTACATTTACTTAGGTCATGAAATTAGAATTGGCAGAGATAACCAAACATGCGAAATAAAAAGAAGACTAACTCTTGTTTGGGCAGCTTACGGAGCGCTGAGATACATATTTAGGAGCAGTATACCGATTAGTTTAAAAAGATAAATGTTTGATCAATATGTGCTATCGGTAATGACATATGGAGCAGAGACACTGACTCTAACGAAGGCAACAGCGTCGAAAATGAGGGTTGCTCAAAGGCGTGTGGAAAGATCCATGCTGGTCGTAAACCTACGGGATAAAATAAGAAATGATCTCGGACAAAGAACCGGTATCACAGATGTTATAGAACACCAAGCTTCGAGATGGATACGAAAGCTAATGAAATCGACACCAAGAGAAGATAAACGCAGTAGAAGGCTGCCTACACGATGGACAGATGATATCAGGCGTATAAGTAAAAACTGGCAACAATCACCGTGGAGTGTGGAAACAGTTGGGGGAGACCTATGTCCAGCAGTAGACGTAAATTGGTTGGATGATTGGTTTTACATTTTCGCAGAATTTTTAAAATAATCTTGTTTAACACACAATTTCCGGAGTAGAAATCGAAACGACAAACGTTAGTTAAAAATTTAATCAGCTGTAGCTTAATCCCAGATAAACATAATATTATTTAAATTAAGTAAGTGATTAGAATATAATAATGCCGACATATCGAATGTTTACCTTTTTATTATGTAAATACAAAACCATTCAGTAATTTTCCTACAAAAATGTTTTCTAATGTTTTGATTTGTGGGTTTCAAAAATTCCTAGAAGGCAATCAAAGGCGATTAGCAATCTAAATTTTTCAGTCTATTTACAATATTTTATGGAATCAATTATAGAATAATCAATATAAGTAAGAAGACCAGGCTGTATGCACGCCCGTTAGGTAACTTATCCCGATTCGTTTTTTTTTTTTGACAAAATTACTCAAAAGTGCTTATAACCAATGCACATGGTCAATGTTCACAATAACAACTTTCAGTACTGTGAAAAATAAAGGTACTTTAGTCTTGAGCGAAATTCATATTTTTTGACATACCTACATCGTGCAATATTAATAAAACTTGATATCCGATGGTTGAATCTTAGGTTTTAGACTTAGACCATACATAACTTTTTATGAAGAATGAGTTTTTTCCGAAAAATTAATAAAAAAAAAACGTTTCCCACATTTGTTCTATTTAAGTAGACACGCTGTAGGTATATTATAAACTAATATTCTTTATACAGTGAGGACATTTAGGTTGGAATCAATTGATTTTCTCGAGAATGGGCGATTTTGATCATAAATCCCGAAACAAGTCGATTTTTATTTTTAAATTACGATTTTCTGGCATATACATCATACTAGTGACGTTATCCAACATTAAAATATTATTTTTACAGGGTGACCAAAAAAAATTTAAATTAAAGTAATTGATACAAAAGAAGAATGTATGTAATTTATTTATTTAAAAATTAATAAAAAATTTATATACCATTTACATTTGTTACTTAATTAACCTTCGGATGACCAAGGGGGTCAATTTTGACCCCAATGTATGATTTTCTTTAATAAATTCAGAAATAGTTTCAATTTTTAACTCAATAATTTTTTTATCTGACTTTAATATCCTTCTATATAACCTCATACTTTGTAATAAAACAAATTCCTCATATTTCACGAATAAAAAATATTTTCTTTAAAAAAATTATGTATAATTAATAATTACTGATGCGATAAATGCAAACATTTCGTCTCCAAGGAACATTCCCATATTAAAAAAACATGTTTGTTATACCTGTTTCGACGTAGTATGTTAGTAATCTTTTTGACGTATCTTTTCAATTTTCTTTAGTTCTAAATTCAGAATGATGTTTCCTCTTTTCGTTCAGTTTTAATTAAAAACGTATTGTACTAGTTTTTTTTTATTTAGCTAATGCCTCGACAACTAATGGCCATTGGCATGGTGATGGTACTGTATGGATTTTTCCAATTAGGTACCTAGTGTAATGTGTACGGTGTGTTGAGTAAGTGTCTTGTTACTATGCAGAGTCGACGTCATTGTCTTGGCAAAGAGACGCTAATTGTATCCGAACGTCTGCGGTCCCTCCGGTGAGTACCGATCTCACAAGGACAGAAATTATTTTCAACTATTAATTTATAATAAACGAAAAATTTCTGACCCTGGTGAAATTCGAACTCACGACCATTCGGCCTAGCAGATAGGCGCTCTTACCACTGAGCCACAGAGGGGGTTTGTACTAATGTTTATTAACCATTTAGTGGTACAATACCAACATTATCATGAATACATTATTTTATTTCTTAAAACAACTTAAGTTTTTTGTCAGTTGTCATTTTTGACCGGGGATTATGTTTGACCCCCGTTGGTCATCCGTGTAAGAAAAAAAGGTTGGTCATGGGAAGGTTAATAAGTTTGTATTGACATTGGGTTTATAAAACGAAATTTGTTTGATAGAACGGTGGTAATACCGTGTGTTTTGTCCATTAATACTAAGGCCATACGGGCGATAATTTACGGCGCCGTAAGAGCAGTAAACCTGACGAGGCATTGGTTGACTAACTCCTACTTCATCTACAATTGGTGGAGGAGGTTTTTTTTCCTGCAAGCCGTCTGTTTTGAACCGGTTGTACTGCAGCCACTTGGCTTATTGTACATCTTCCATTCGTTTATGAAACCCATTCCAGAATTCTGGAACCCTGTACCAGCTTGTACAGGTCTAGTGGGTGGGTGCCATATATATTTGGAGTCACTTTGATGTCTCCAAAAAGTGTTTGCCGCCTCCCATCCAATGCCTCACAGTCATGCAAAATATGGTTGACTGTTTCAGGTTCTCTGTTACAGAGTCTGCAGCTCAAGTCTCCATGAAACATCCCCATTGTATGCAGGTGACCCTTAACTGGCGCATGTCCAGTGAGGAAACCTGTATGACTCTGAGCTGATTCCTGCTTGTTTTCAGCAGTAACTCAGCCCTACTAGCGCATGTCCGTCCGATATACATCTTGCTATGTGTTTGACCGGGTACACTCTCCCAGTGTGAGTTGTGTTGGCTTCGGATCCAGACTTTTTTTCGTTCGCGCGGACGGTGCTTTTTGGCACTCCCACGGCCGGCTCTGGACCCAGGTATTTTGTAGCTGATGCTCTCTTATCAAGTGCATCAGCTCTTTCATTGCCGTATATGCCCCGATGACCTGGAACCCATACCAGTATATCAATGTTATGTTGTGCCAGTCTGTCAAGTTCTTGTCGACATTCCCACACCAGCCTAGAGTTCACCTTAGGGTTTATAAGAGGTGGTGGAGGAGTTATTCAACCAATGGGTTTACCGCTCTTACGGCGCCGTAAATTATCGCCCGTGTGGCCTTTCGCTAAATCCATTAATAAACTGCGTGGGTTCAAGTAGTACCTAAAGATGGATATTGAAAGAAATGGTTGACCAGCAGGTGAAAATAGTTTTTCAGTACAGGATTTATAGATTTGTTAAATAATGGGACTCATAGCTTAGTATTAATAATTTTTATCGAACAACAGTTATAAATGATCATAATAAACAAAAAAAAAATGACAATTTTCTTTTCATAAAACATCAGGTGAAAAATCTGAAAGTGTATTTTCGTTTCTAAACCAATTTTATTTCTGGTTAGTAATATTTATCTTGAAAAATCGCAATAAAAAAGACTAAAAATAGTCGACGTAAAGATAGAGTTGAGATAACATAAACTATTTTACAGACATTCTATTGACGAAAATCCCGGTTTTACCTGGGGAATCAAGATTTATGCCTCATAATTTCTTATTTTTTTGAACATAATTTGGATATATGCACCAGTATATTTTCAACAATATGGTCACGGTATTTTCACGGTTCTATGCAACAAGACGCACAGCGTCTTGTTGCGAAAAAATGGGAGAGACCTATGTCCAGCAGTGAATAGAAGAGGTTGTATAATGATGATGATGACCACTATATTTATACGGATAGTTTTAGATCACAGTAAAGTATTTAACAACGTTAAAGAAGAAAAACCAATAATAGAGAACAAAGATCATGGACAAATTTTAAATATTAATACTGAGAAAACTTTTCTATAACCCTTTAATGATTCCCAGATAGACTTAGACTGTATATAATATCGAATTAATCAAATAACATCAACTGAAAATAGAAGAGTAAAGCCAAAATAGTTATCCAAATAAATCGTAAAAATTAAAATTTCTAATAAGTATTAGAAATTTATATTCAAAGGACAATGGAAAGATTCGAGTGTATCCAACCATTGTGTCAAATTTACGATTTTCATTCAGATGGACAGAAGATTCAGAAGGTTATTCAAGGGTAGATTTAACTACTGAAACAATTAGAATAAAAAATAGAACAACAAAAAATAATATAGCAGGAAGACGTCGAAGTTAGTTTGGAAAATAGTAAAATGATATGAATACAGCAGTAAAAGGGGCTACTAGAGAAAAATGAACAGAAACTAAAAAACACGGATCTTGGTCCTAAAAAAACTCAGAATATCAAAAGCTTACAAAAGGCACAAGGGCGTTCTTATTGAAACACGTACTCTAGTAAGAAAGAAGAAAAAATTGGAAAAGTTCTCAAAATAAATGAATTATTTCCATGGATTAGGGGAAAATGTGGAGATTTATAAGATGGCAAAGAACGGAAATAAAACTTTCGATAGAAATGGAATAGGACAAGATAAATATACATCATTTAAATAAGTGAAAGCAAGAGGCAAAACCTAAGTTTGAAGAGGCGAAAGACTAAGCGAGATTATCGTGAGCGAGATTCAGATTAGTGTTTGGCAAGTTTCCGTTTGACATTCAAAGAGTAAACGTGAATTTGTGTTAGCAATGCCTCCTAAAACTAGTGGTAAAGCTCCTAAAAAAGCAGGAAAAGCTCAGAAAAATATTTCAAAAGCCGAAGCAAAAGAGAAAGGAAAGTTACGCTTTCACAACGTAGATCCAACGCTGTTCCAGATCTAACAATAAAACACTGAAAACGTTTGTTTTCTATACTTCCACAAAATTTATTATATCTAAGTGACTACAGCTGTTTCGGCGGAGTGCCTTTCTCAAGTAATATAGTTTACAATGTGTTTGCCTTTTTAATCTTCAACTGAAGAGGTTGAGGAGTGGGGAGCTGTTTGTCTCGAGTTGGTCATTCAGAATTATATCTGTATTTTTCAGTTTATTAATTTCCATAGATTCTAAAAAAGATAGCTTAAGGCCTTTATTTTGAATATGTAGAATTTGAAACTCTTCATTGAAAGAATGATTATGATCTAGAAGGTGAAGTGCGTATGTAGAAGTGTCTGTTTTTCTATTGTTGAATGCCCTTTTGTGTTCTGCTATCCGTTTGTCAAAAGTTCTGCCAGTTTGACCGATGTACGTTTTCGGACAGTCACCACAAGTTAGTTTGTACACACCACTCTGTAGTTGCTTTCTCTTTCGGCTTTTATTGTTCTTAATATATTTGCTTAAGTTGTTGTTAGTTCTGAAAGCTGGTGTTATTCCTTTCTTTTTTATGTATCTGGCTATTGTTGTTGTTATCTTGCCAGTATATGTGAGAGAGCAGAAGGTACTGGGTTCTTTCTGTGGTGGTGGATACACTAATTTCAGGGCTTTCTTATGGAGTTTTTGGTTTAAAATTTTGTTAACTGTTTGTTCGTTATAGCCGTTGTTTACTGCTATTTGTTTAATGATGTTTAGTTCTATTTCGAAGTTATTTTTTGTCATGGGAATTTCTGTCAGTCTATGTATCATACTATGGTAGGCTGCTAATTTGTGTTGTGTAGGATGGGATGATGAATTGTGTATAGTTGTGTCAGTATGGGTAGGTTTATGATATACGGAGAACTCATGTTTGTTGTGTAGTCTGGAAATCGTTACATCTAGAAAGTTTATAGAGTTATTCTGTTCTGTTTCTACTGTAAACTCAATATTATTATGAAGTGAATTAATATATGATAGAAATTGGTCAAGTTGTCTGTTAGTTCCTGTAAAGCATACTAGTATATCATCCACGTATCTCCACCAATATAAGAACTGTTTAAATACGGGATGTTTAAAAATTGTTGTTTCAAGTTGGTTCATAAATATATCTGATAGCAATGGGCTTAGAGGATTACCCATAATAAGTCCTGCACTGTTGTTTGTGTATATTTGATTATTGAATTCAAAATAGTCTTGATTTATGCAAATTTCAAGAAGGTGTAAAATTTCAGATGCAATGATCGGATTTGTACTATTATGGTCTAAAAGATTCTTAACTAAAACAAAAGTTTCTGTAGGAGGAACACTAGGAAAAAGATTTTTTACGTCAAATGTTCCAGATCTTACAGATTCGCATTTTTTAAATCTTTTTCATCACGCACGGCATCATACTTGAATCAGAATATCGCTCATCCCCATCCCAACATTCAGAAATACTACGGATTTATTGATTTGAAATTATGTTGAATTTTTTTATATTATCAAATATGTATTTTATAAATATAATCATGTAGGTATGTTATTGACAGAAATTATTTTAAAAAATTATATTTTATAATGTTATAAATTTAAAATAAACAGTTAATTTGAATTTATTGTAGTTTTTGCTTTCTGCAAATAGTACAGTAATATGTTTTTTGCTTTAATTGAACAACTTTGTAAAATTATTAAAACCGTATATTCTATCATAATTAATATGTACCGCTTGGACGTTTAATTACTATATTTAAAATACACTAAACGCAAAAAGTATCGCATAATTTTTGAAAAAAAAAAGTTTAAAAATAATTTTTAATTTTTAGCAGAATGTTGTAATACAATAATCGTCTTCTTTAGGTGTCTACAAAAAGCGTGTTTTGGCTGAAAAAAACAAACAGTAAACAAAACGTTGTTAAAGGAGAATATTTATTTTGGACATTTGTGTTCGATAATTTGATCTGTGCACTGTCTGCTTGAGTTTTCAATGAGGAGGTGAGTTCATACAAAAAATGAGTAATATAACGTCAGCAGCCCAAATTGTAGGTTTAATTGGAGATGGACTATCGCAGCAACATCTTGCTGATATTATGGGAATCCACCAATCCAGCGTTTCAAGAGCTTTAAGAAGGTATAGAGGAAGTGGAGGATACACAAAAAGACCAGTTTCAGGACTTTCCAGGTGCCCGAACCCAGCAGATGAACGTTATTTACATCTGCACTGCAGACTTTGCGTACACATCATGTTACAGCTAGACAACTGCAAAATGATCTTTCCACAGCCCGTGGCCCATATTGTTCGGTTCGTAACGTGCCAATCGGTTAGAAACAGATTAGGGGAATTTGGAATCAGAGTCAGAATGACTGCTACTGATCAACTGTTAACAAGGGTACACCGTATGTCACGTTTAAGTTTTGCACCAGAACACGTCGATTGGAATATTAACGGCTGGACTAATATTCTTTTTACTGAGGGGTCAAGATGTGCACTTTGTGGATCCGACAGTGCAAAGTGTCTCTCGGATCCAAAAAGTGCAAATTTTGACCCATCAATAAAAAGAATATTAGCCCAGTCGTTAATATCCCAATAAACATGTTGTGGTGAAAAACTTAAACGTGACATATGGTGTACCTTAGTTAACAGTGGAGCAGTAGCAGTCATTCTGACACTGATTCCAAATTCCTTAATCTGTTTCTATACGAACTGTTTCTATACGTTTCTGGCACTTTACGAACCGAAAATTACGGGCCAAGGGCTGTGGAAAGATCACTTTGCAGTTGTCTAGCTGTAACATGATGTGTACGCAAAGTCTGCAGATGTAAATAACGTTCATCTGCTGGGTTCATGCACCTGGAAAGTCTTGAAACTGTGTATCCTCCACTTTCTCTATACCTTCTTAAAGCTCTTGAAACGCTGGATTGGTGGATTCCCATAACTTCAGCAAGATATTACTGCGATCGGACATCTCCAATTAAACCTACAATTTGGGCTGCTTGTTCTGACGTTATATTACTAATTTTTTGTAAGAACGCACCTCCTCATTGAAAACCCAAGCAGACATAGTGCACAGATCAAATTCTCGAACACAAAGGTCCAAAATAAATATTCTGCTTTAACAACGTTTTGTTTCTTGTTTTTTTTTTCGGCAAAAACACGCTTCAACTTGAAATGTTATGGGATTGTAGACACCTAAAGAAGACGATAGACGGGTATTGTAACATTCTGCTAAAAATGAAAAGTTATTTTTAAACTTTTTTTCTGTTTTTTCTGTTTTAAAAATTATGCGATACTTTTTGTGATTAGTGTATATTATAAGTTATTTCCATTGTACGAGGAAAACTACTATTTAAATTAATCACCCAGCTATAACTGTCAGCGTAGTCACATACTTTATCTACCAGAAGAAAAAGACAAAAAGACAAAAAGATAAGAAGAAATAAAAAAAACTGTTGAATATAATGTTAACAAATCCTTACCTCCCAGCTTTCTTTGGTTAATTCGGTAATTTCCCCGTCTTGGCTTCCATGGCGACTAGCAGATGGTGTCGGCTCTTCACTCCATAGCTCCGTGTCCATCTCCACCAAGGAGAATCCTCTTTCCTTGACCTGTAACAAATAGTACTAAATTTAGTATTGAGGAAATACATACTAGATTTAATGGACGTTAGAAGAAAATCCAAACAGCACAAACAGACCGGGCTGTATCGTCGCTCCCGATAGCAAAATTATTCCGATTCAATTTTTTTGCACAAACTCACTCAAAAAGAGGTCCTTATAACATATCCACAGAGCACGGCCGTGGTCGAAAAATTGTTTAAACAATTTTTTTAAACAAATTCACAAAAATATTTTTTTCATTTCGAACAATATTTTTTTGGATAATTTGGGTCATTCTGAACAAAAAAGGTCTCTTGTCATTTTTCTCTAAGACTGATTGTTGTCTAGTTATATGCGATAAAAAATTTGAAAAATGCGAAAATGGCTATTCTCAAGTCTTAATAACTCGAATAAAAATTATTATTATGAAATTCAAAAAGTGACCAAATCAAGTTTCAAACCCATTCTTCAAGGTCCTGAAAAGATTTTTGTGATTATTTTATTACAAAGCTGCTATTTTTAATTATTAACAATTAGCGCTATAGTCCAACTGTATCGTCGCCCCCGTTAGCGAAACTATTTCGATTAGATTTTTTTGCACAAACTTACTCAAAAAGAGGTCCTTATAACACATCCATAGGGTACCGGGCGGTGCCGTGGTCGAAAAATTGTTTAAACAATTTTTTTAAACAAATTGAAAAAAAATAATTTTTTCATTGCGAACGATTTTTTTTAGATAACTTGGGTTATTCTGAGCAAAAAAGGTCTCTTGTGATTTTTCTCTAAAATTGATTGTTGTCGAGTTAAATGGCCATTTTCGCATTTTTCAAATTTTAAATCGCGTATAACTCGACAACAATCATTTTTAGAGAAAAATCACAAGACCTTTTTTGCTCAGAATGTCCCAAATTATCTAAAAAAAAATTGTTCGAAATGAAAAAATTATTTTTGTGAATTTGTTTAAACAATTTTTCGACCACGGCCCCGCCCGGCACCCTGTGGATATGTTATAAGGACCTTTATTTTGAGTAAGTTTGTGCAAAAAATAAAAACTGCAAAAAATGGATAACAAAACAATATGAACAGATCGAAGACTTAAATAAAAAACATATTGACTTCCATTTTCATAAAAAACTCAAGAAATTCACAGGCATGACATACTCACAAAAACCAAATAGTCTGGCCAACGCAGAAGGCAAACTGATTTCAAGCCAGGAAGAACAAATAATAAACATGTGGGAAGACTATATAAAGGAACTCTTCTATGACATGAGAGAACCTCCTGCATTAACCCATCAAAGACTGGCGTTGCCATATGGCAACGCAAAACACTATTTAAAATATTAATCCTTACACGAAAATTTCAGACCGAAAAATCGAGATGGCGCTACTAGTTAGTACGTTAACGTTGTTAAATTGGTTGTCTAATTAATGGTGTCGCTAAATCCAAAATTAGTTTCGTAGATCAGTTGTTTCTGACAGCGTTTGTGAAATTGTTACTTCAAGATGGACGTTAGATTTGCGTAAGTAAAATAATAATATTAAAATTCCTTATAAGTGTTTGATTTTTATATAATATAAAGTCAAAGTAACGTGTTTAAAATACTTCACATTGTGAGACTGATTCTTTTTGTTTTTATTTGTCATATTACATCCTAAATATCAGTGCTGCCACATGGCAACGCTAGGACGCGCTATTACCGACTTTTGTAATATACTGTTTTTTTTTTAGAAAAGGCTTCACACTTGAGGAGGCATTACAAATTGCGTACGATGATGACGTAGACGTGAACCAAATCTACATTGAGCCTCCAGAGGTTGATCTGACAGATGAGGACTCTGGCGAGGAAGACGGTGGTGGACTTGTCGATAACTTGTCAAGAAATCAACTTCTCGCACAGGCCGAGGTTGTTCTTTCTAGCAAGGATGACACAGAAGAAGAGCGAATGGGGATTAAAGATGATCTGTTTGATGAGATAGATTTTGAAAGTATTGAGAATGAAGAATACTTAAAAGTTGATTCGACAAAAGTCATTTGGATTCGTGGCGATATTGAAGCAACAATCAAACCTTTTCCACAACCTACTCATGAAAACTTTAACACCTACGGAAATGTTCGAGCTATTTTTCGACGACGACTTAGTAAAATTTTTGATAACGGAAACTGAAAGGTATGCAAAATAGACAAATATTTTCGATCTCAACACCAGTATTGAAGAAATGCGAGTTTTTCTTGCCATTCTAATTCTATCAGGTTACAACACTCTTCCTGGTAAAAAATGTTATTGGGACTCCTCTGGAGATATGGGTAACATGTTGGTCAAAGAAGCCATGCGAAGAGACAGATTTCTGACTATTTTCCGGTACTTCCACTGTGAGGATAATGACAATTTAAATCCTGGTGACAAATTTGCCAAACTACGACCCCTAATTAAAAAGTTACAGGATAAGTTTATGCAATATTATGTTCCTGAACAAGAACTCTGCTACGATGAATCCATGATAAAGTATTATGGAAAGCATTCATGCAAACAATTTATTAGGGGCAAACCTATAAGGTTTGGATATAAAGTCTGGAGTTTAAACACAAAATCTGACTATTTAGTAAATTTTATGCCATATCAAGAAACTGATCCCAATATTAATCCTAAATATCACCCAGTGTTTGGTAAAGCAGCTTCTCCTTTAATTTGCATGCTAAAAAATTTGCCCGAAGACAAACAAAAATTGCGCTATTCCCTGTATTTTGACAATCTCTTTACAGGTTTCAGTTTACTTTGGCATCTAAAACAAATGGGATATGCTGCTATAGGTACCATTAGAGATAATCGTCTACCGAAAAATTGCCCTCTGATGTCAAAGGCCGAGATGAAAAAAAAAAAGAAAAGAAAAGAGGTGAGTTTGATTCAGCAGTTGAACAGGAAAACGGGATAATATTAGTAAGGTGGGCAGATAACAGCATAGTGACCGTCGCATCAACCTTATATGGGGTTTCACCTGTGAATGAAGTAAAGCGCTATTCCCAGGCCGATAAAAAGAACATACAGATAGGCAGACCTCAAGTTATTGCGAAATATAATTGCGCAATGGGAGGCACTGATCTTATGGATGAAAACATATCCAGATATCGTATAGGAATCCGTGGAAAAAAATGGTGGTGGTGCGTTTTTACTTGGGTAATTGATTGTTTAGTGCAAAACTGTTGGAATTTAAAAAGAAAATCAGGTGATACTATGACGCAGCTTCAGTTCAAGCGAGATATTATGAAAACATATTTGTCAAGGGTACAGAATCCGGCAAGGCAGGGAGGTCGTCCAAGTTTAAGTATCTCCAGTAGATCGTTTAGCAGAGTTTCCGATGACGTGCATTTTGACAATATAGGACATTTATTAACAAACACCCCTGATGGAAAAAAGAAGAGATGTGCCGCTGAAAACTGCAAATCCATCATGCGCACAATGTGTACTAAATGCAAGGTTGGACTATGTATAAGCTGCAACGTTTATTTTCACACACGATTTTAATTTAAAATTTACTTTTGTAACTAATTAAAATAAATTCATATTTTTTGGCATGTGCTTATTTTTTGATCCTACAGGAGACTAGCGTTGCCATATGGCAACATACTGTCTTGAGAAAAATAAATAAAATACATAACTATTTCTTGTTGTTTTATGCATAACTAATAATTTACTTAATAAATTTGTTTAAAATTATTCTAATTTCAAAAATTTTTAAACTCCGTCCTTGATGGGTTAAATAAAGAAAACGACGAAGATCCTCCAATACTGAAGTCCGAACTGGAATATGCTCTACACTCTACGTCAACCAAAAAACAGCAAATGTGCAGGAAAAGACGAAATACCACCTGAGCTACTAAAGTTAATCAACGAGTATAACTTAGACCTTCTCCTTGGCTTATTTAATAATAAGTTTTTAGTTTGTGAAAACTGTCATTATAGATAGCAGTGCGTGAAGGGTTTAAAGTGTGCGTGAAGTAACAATGTATTTTTTCTACAACCGTGTTAAAAATGCAATTTTTAGCACTCCATAGGAACGTTAAAAATGCTACTTTAAAGCACTAGTGCTTTAAAAATTTTAAGGCACTGCAGTTAAAAGTGAATTGTCAAATTGTGAAACGTCAAAATATTTATATTTCATTTATTAACATTAATATTAATAGTACAACTTGCGCAATTTGAAAAAGGTGGTTTAAAAGGTTTTTTAAAATTTAATTTAAACTGTATTATTGCATTTTTAACACGTTTGTAGAAAAAAACTATTAAAATTTGTTAGAATATACAACAATAAAAGTAAGATGTTATTCTATAGTTGTTATGATTTACGTATTGACAGTATAGGCAGTTTTGATGTAATGTCAAGAAAAATATAAAAATGGAATGTCAGTCATGTTCAAGTAAAAGTTTTTATAGATATTGTCCTGTAATTGAGAATGAATAAATTATAATTGTTGATATATAAAACGTTTGTAGAAAAAATATTGTATGATATACGTGTTAAAAAGTACATTTTTAAGACACTCATGTGAATTGCAGTCTATGAGACTCTTCCTGCACTCTCAGATTTGACCATAGTATTATGCAGCTGCTGCATTTTCGTGTTGCAAAGAAATTGAGAATGTTTATACATTTTTACAATTAATTCAATTTACCTTTATATAATAATTGCATATCATATCAATATTGTGGAGCAATATATAATTTTTCTTCTTCAATGACAATAGGTATGATAATATACGTCAATTTGACAATTGCAATTGACAATATGAATTATTTAAGAAAGTTGCAATATTTCTCCGCTATTTGCGCACGATCGTTTCTCGTATCCCCTCCAAGTACTTGCACACCTCGAATAGCACTTGCTCCGTTGTCGCTGGTGATCTAAACATCGCGTGCGTTCGTAAAAAGCATACTTCACGAACTGTTTCATAAGGCTTGTTCCAACTCGACAAAAAACCGTTCTTGAACGGTTCGTGAACCGCGCAGTAACGAAAAATGTGTTACTGCGCATAATTGTTCGTTATTGCGCATGAGCGTGGCGGTTCAAGAACGGTTTTGTGTCGAGTTGGAACAAGCCTATAAATAACTATTACAGTACCGAAGCGAGATCTAAAAGATGGCGGGAATCCGTCTTAATACCAGTGCCAAAAAAGAAAACGCCAGATCATGCCAGGACTTCCGCCTTATAAGTCTACTAAATAATATTCTGAAGCTTTTCTTACAAATCGTATAGAACAGAATATATAGAAGATGTAACGAGGTCACCCGTCAAGAAGAATTTGACTTCAGGAAACGCATGGGGACACGAAAAGCAATATTCTGTCTTGAAACTCTGGCACGAAGGTGCAACAAGCAGATCTTTTTGTGTAAGTGTATGTTAGAGTGGAGCGTAGAAAGAGTGGGAGCCAAGAACAAAGAGCAAAGCCACGAGCCACGAAATCAAACTAGTACATACATACTTGGAAACGGAGGTACACAGACTGGGGTGTGATCCGAAGGTCGAGCAATCCGCCTAACAAAGAACATAGCGGCGAAAGTAAATCAGTTTGATTTCTACACTCGAAAATAAATCTCGATGTCTTGATAGCGAAAGTGTTCCAAAAGAAACCATTATGGGATCGGAAAGATTTTCAATAACACAATCGATATTACATGTTAGACAAAAACTGGATCAGCAACTGGATTTTAGGCAACAGTGCAGGATTAGTTACCACCACCCGAAAACGTAAACGATCTTCCGATGAAATAGGAAACGCTTTGATTCGCCTTGAAGGGAAAAAACTTGACATGGTGAGAAATAGAGCAATGCAGTCTCGACAAGTTGATGATGATGAATCTTACTTCAACAGCCTACTAGCATACATCAGACCCCTTTCGCAAGCAGACAAGCTTTTACTTCGTTTGAGTATACAGCAACTTCTTTACGATGTGGTATTTGGTCAATATACAAATGGCCACAGTCCCTAAACTTCTACTTCAAGGCAAAGATTTTCCAATCCATCAACTTCTACTTCAAGCCAAAACTTATCCAACCCATCGTCTATTGGTTTCTTTTTTAGTGGCTATTCAGATAACTATGATGATTTTGTAAATTTATAATATTATCTACCTATAATAAATACTTATGATAATAGTCTGGGCTGATTATCGAAGAATAGGCCATTTTTGGGAAAAGTTATTTACCAGCAATTTTATTGCTGGAATCGAATTATAAGATCCTATATATTATTAATATAGGTATGCAAAGTCCTCAGATAGTGTGCTACTTTTTTTATAAACAAAATGGCGCCCGAAAATCGTGTTTTTTTTAATTATTGCTCTATAACTCCGAAGATTTTAACTTTACAACAAAAACACCCAAATAAAAATTCACCGTGATTAAATTCTGCATAGAGACGTGTTTTTCCCGATCTGCTACGACGAAAATTTTCCTCGGAAAATGCGGGTTTTCCCAACAAAATCTTTAATTTTCAAATAAAGTTTTAGATAAGTAATTATCTACCAATAATTAAATAATTTGGTGACTTAAAAGCCTTCTTGGTTCAGATTATAGTTCCAGAAGCTGGTGAAAATTAACCGAATATTTTAGCAACAATTCAATTGTTAATTAATAATTTACGGTCGGAATAATAACCAAAATAACTATGATACACTGATCAAACTTTGAAATCTTATAAAGATGAGATGCCTATTTAACATTTTGTCGACAAAATATAAATTTTTCTTTTTTTTTGCATAATCTTTAAATGTTAAAAAAAAAATAGTTATAAACAAATTAACGTTCCTCAGAAAGTTTTTATTATATTTTAATTTTAAAAAATAGCTAAAATGCGCATTTCAAATATCTTGCAAATGAATGCTTTAAAACTTTTTTGCAACCATTTGCAAAAAAGTTATGAAACAGCAAAATAAACATACGATTACTAGGGTGTTTATAATTTTTTTTTAATTCTTTCAAAGCGTATAAGTGAGTTTAAAGTACAAGCTAATTATTTACAAAAAAATATAGATTATCAGTTTAATAGTTATATTTTAATTAAAGATTATAAATATATTTTTTTGTAATTTACACGCGCGAAAGTAGAGTAATACAGTACTGTAGCTAAAATTTTCATTCGGAGCGACGATCCGCCGCGAGACGTACACTTTTGTGTACTCCGTACGACGTGTGAGCGAGACGTACTCCGACTCTGTATCAGGCCTACTTTTGCGCTAAAAATTACAAAAAAAGTATTTTTAATCTTTGATTAAAATATAACTATTGCACTAATTTTTGACATTCTTTGCGAATAATTAGATTCTACCATAGACTCACTTTTAAGCTTTGAAACAATTAAAACAAATTATAAACAACGGAATGATCGTATATTTACTTTGCTGTTTCATAACTTTTTTGCAAATGGTTGGAAAAATTTTTTAAAGCATTAATTTTCAAGACCTATGAAATACGCATTTTAAGTATTTTTTAAAATTAGAATATAATAAACAATTTCTGAGAAATGTTAATTTGTTTATAACAATTTTTTTTAAACATTTAAAGATTATGCAAAAAAATGAAAAATTTATATTTTGTCGACAAAATATTAAATAGGCATCACACCTTTATAATCTTTCTAAGTATGATCAATGTCTCATGATTATTTTGGTTGTTATTGCGACTGTAAATTGTTAATTAACAATTAAATTGTTGCTAAAATATTCGTTTAATTTTCACCCACTTCTGAATTTATAATCTATACCAAGAAAGCTTTTATTTCACCAAGCTATATAATTATTGATAAATAATTACTGGCCCAAAAAATTTATTTGAAAATTCGAGATTTTGTTGGGAAAACCCACATTTTCCGAGGAAAATTTTCGTCGGAGAAAATCGGGAAAAACATGCCTCTATGTAGAATTAAATTGGGGTGAATTTTTATTTGAGTGTTTTTGGTGTAAAGTTAAAATCTTCGGAGTTATAGAGCAATAATTGAAAAAAATACGATTTGTCGGCGCCATTTTGTTTATAAAAAACGTAGCACACTATCTGCGGACTTTGCATACCTATATTAATAATATATAGGATCTTATAATTCGATTCCAGCAATAAAATTGCTGGTAAATAACCTTTCTTTGTACTTTACTAATTAGACCAGCGTATTATAACTATTTTTTTTTCAAAATTCAAAGATTATGCAAAAAAAAAGAAAAATTTATATTTTGTCGATAAAATATTAAATAAGCATCTCATCTTTATAATCTTTATAAGTTTGATCAATGTATCATGATTATTTTGGTTATTATTGCGATCGTAAATTGTTAATTAACAATTGAATTGTTGCTAAAATATTCGTTTAATTTTCACCGGCTTCTGGAATTACAATCTATACCAAGAAAGCTTTGATGTCACTAAGTTATTTAATTATTGATTAATAATTACTTACCTAAAACTTTATTTGAAAATTAGAGTTTTTGTTAGGAAAACCCGCATTTTCCGAGGAAAATTTTTGTCGGAGCAAATCGTGGAAAACATATCTCTATGCAGAATTTAATTGCGGTGAATTTTTATTTGGGTGTTTTTGTTGTAAAGTTAAAATCTTCGGAGTTATAAAGCAATAATTGAAAAAAATACGATTTGTCGGCGCCATTTTGTTTATAAAAAAAAGTAGCACACTATCTGTGGACTTTGCATACCTATATTATTAATATATAGGATCTTATAATTCGATTCCAGCAATAAAATTGCTGGTAAATAACTTTTCCATGAATTTTGCTAATTAGCCCAGAGTATAAATACAATATCTTATAATGATAATAACCTCATTAAATATGTGCCATGCCAACCTTAAAGGTACAGTAAAGATGTTAAGCAGGTAAGATGGGGTTCTGGTTCTGGTTTCTGGGTTCTAGTAAGATTTTGTCCATGTACTGGTCAATTTGTTTTTGATTTTTTTGAGTAGGTAGTCGAAAGTCTCCACATTCATCCTGAAATATGCTTTGACTTTGAAGAATTCTTTCTGTAGCTCTTTAAATAAATGTTGAAATTCACCTTGGCCACCGCGAAATTGATTAATAGGATGAATTTCCTCTCCGACGAGTCAGGAAGTACCACGTTTTCAATGAGGAGTTTTCAAAAAAAAAAAAAAAAGAAAATAACTATCAATACTCTGGTTTGGCACTTCTTTGCTCATGCTCTTTGCTCGTTGCTCTGGAAAATATCGCCGCTCTGTTCTCCGCTTCCACTTTGAACGTACACTTAAAAGCCTTTGAACTTTGGCTTTATAGAAGGATCTTGAAAATACCTTGGACAACCCACACCACCAAAGAAAATCTCCTGAGAAGAATAATACAGATACAGATAGGGATCTGTTAAACATTATCATAGTTACCTGGTACACATAATGAGAAACAAAAAGTTGCCCCTCGCGAAACTGATCCATGGGAAGATTAAAGAAAAACGGGTTCCCAGTAGACGCCAGATTTCATGGCTTAAAAATATCAGAGATTAGACCGACATTGATTCAATATCCTGATTTTCCTGATCCTCAAAGAGACAGAATTGCCAGTGTAATCGCTAACCTCCACTAATGGAGATAGCACCACAGAGAAGCACCATGTTCTATTGAGAAGTGTTGTGAACTAAAATACCGAGTGATAAAAAAACGTAAACACCTACGTACCTATGTTTGTTAAAATTCATTAATTTTTTACATATCGATTGTTACCAGTGGCGGAACCAGGGAGGGGCGATCGTGATCGCCACCCCCCTCTCAAACCAAGTGATTTAATTTTTTTAATTATATATAAAGATTATAAAAACAGTCATTTATTTTTATAGAAATTTGACCAATCGGCCTCCCTTTGAACGATGCTGGATCCGCCACTGATTGTTACCGGCGGTTAGCGGTTCTCGTTTAGATCTAATTTTCTGATTCTTTTCAAATATCTTTTATTAAATATAATATATTCTACGAATTGTAGTATTTATTATAAGTCACATTTTGATTTTCTTTTGCGGACTACCGTACATTATTTTCTCGTATTTTGACAACTTTTCCCCAAAACTCCCAAAAAATGTGATGATTTTAATATAGATGTTCTGGATCTGCCTTGTAACCAAATTTCTAATATTTTATTCATTAATTTTACGTAACATATTGCGCGTGTATTATTATATTTGAAGCAAGATAGGTATCCTTGATTTCTTTTAATGTATTCATCAGTAATAGGTAGACTATTATAAAAATCATGATCAACAACAAATAATGTATTAATTATGTCAACAAAAAATAATTGATATAAATAAGATAACATAAAAAACCAAATAAAACACGTTTTCATTATTGTTTATTTGTATCGTTTAAAAATATATATCTGGTTTAATAAGCCAGTTTACACTAGAAGTTTATTAGTTAAACGACAGGATTAAAATTATATAACAAATTGTATGATCTAATCATTGCAAGTTTTAGGTCGATAAACTATTATTCATAATAAATTTAGTGTTGAAACATTTTTAATATGTTATTATTTCATCTTCGTATACAGAAGATATAGATTTTCATGTTTCTTTGGTAAAGAAACGGCCAGGAGTGAATAATACACTCATAGACAAAAATATGGCAAATACGACAAACTAATATTTTGAAATTATCATGTGACGTGACATTTTTTGTGTTGTAATTAATCCTTATCCCTCCCAGTGTCACAGGAATAGGATCTCTTTCCCAAAGCGATGTTTTAAAGTGTGATATAAAAGCTAGATCGAATATGGGCTATATGGTGGTCAATATACATAATCCTTTAAATTGAATCTTATCAAGGTAAGTATTCACTATTTTAGCGACGTAAGGACATGCGTTATGGTATTACATTAGCCCGATCTGTCATATCAAATATGGCTGGCAAAATGGCAAAACATGATCTAAAACAGCAGTTCTCAATCTCTTTGAGTCATGTACCACCTACAGTTCCTTTTATTACTTTTGATACCACCTATATTTTTGGATTGTATTATCAAGACTTACTAAGTACTACTATTTTAATTTTTTTTGTGTTTTGTGTACCATCGCAAATAATGATATGTACCACCAGTGGTACATGTACCACAGATTGAGAACCGCTGATCTAAAATATATTCAATGTACATGTACATATCAGTTGTCATTCGCTCAATCGCCTCCACAAGTTCAGTATGTCGTTTCCCAGCAATACCACTTCGTAACACTATGCCGCGCCGCCACCACCAAAACTATCGCTCTGCATAAGATTACAACTGGCATACTGTTCTAATCCACTTAACGCAGTGGATTAATTCACATACATCCTTTAGGCTTAGGCTATTTTTCAAAGATTATTATGTTATTTTGCTTTGCTTACTATCTTTATCCACTATCTCCGTTCCTGAATCGTTTCTCTCCAGTTTTCAATTTCCATCTTTGATATATCTTCTAGTAGTTGGTCTTTCCATCTTATTTTTGGTCTTCCTCCTCTGTCTAATTATTACTGGTTTCCAGTTCGTTATCTTCCTAATTAGTACATATTCTTCTCTTCTTTGTGTATGTCCAAACCATCTCAGTCTTTGTGCTTTAATAATAAATTTTACTATATCCTCCCCTTCATCATGATGCAGCTGGTAAGCTATTTAGGCAAATAAAATTTAATTCTAAACCCCATACATATTCACAAGACTTAGGACATTTTCCATTTTTAATGTAATTACCATAATTATATAATTGCCATAAGATCTGTTTACCATGGTAAAAACTTTAAATTGGAATTTATGTTGCAATCGCCTATTTCTTATTTACAAAAACCTGCTGTAACCTAATAAGGTTATTAGCGGAGCGGTAATAGTTAATTACACTATGTTTAGTACATTTACGCCTTTTAAAAACAAAAGTAGGTTATCGATAGTTTTATCTAAATTTAAATGTATTTAAGAGTGTTGGATAAATGGTATTTAATTCTATGACGATTAAACCTTTCGCACTCTTTCACTAGC
Organism: Diabrotica virgifera virgifera; assembly: GCF_917563875.1. Taxonomy (NCBI): domain Eukaryota; kingdom Metazoa; phylum Arthropoda; class Insecta; order Coleoptera; family Chrysomelidae; genus Diabrotica; species Diabrotica virgifera. Next base: position 33,712,359 of record NC_065450.1, on the reverse strand, counting down.
ATATGATTTACTGTAGGGGTGACCACACTCGACGCAAATGGGGCGTTCTTCATTTTTAAACAAATGTTCATGAGAAAACTCATGAGTGAAACAGACAAACAATCTACAGTTGTTTAACAAAGTTAAACAACTGTAGATACTTGCAGAAACAGTGACTGAGGTGTTTGGCAGATCGGAATCGATTCTTTGAGGATTCAATTTTAAAATATATTTAAAAAATTCAATATTGTATCAAAATTATTGCTATTAAATAAACCGTTTGAAAAAGGGCTGATTTTTTTGAAAGAGGTGGTGAAAAAACACAATCCCTAAAAAAAGGACGTTGTATAACCAATAGGAATCAAGCTGGCATTTTTTTCTTAAAACCATATTTCCATTGTCTATTAACGTTAACAGTAAAATAACAAATTATAAACAAAGATCTAAATTTTATTATCCATTTTATAGATGGCATAGACCGACCATAAAAAGGTACAATCCGTTAAAGTACAAACTGTGCGAGCTCCATTTTTTTAGAATGGACTTTAAACTGGAAAAGCGCGCTGAAAAAATTTGTAATATCTCGGTTTCTACGGCATGTAAAAGCTTGATTTATTTTAAATTGCTTTAAACTTTTCAAACGGTTTTTTAATAAAAATTTAAAGTATTGAAATTTTTGTTATACACCTTAATATTGAAGCCTCAAAGATGTTTATAGATTTTGGTGATTAAAGGTTTTCTGGGGCGGCTGATATTATAGTGGCAATTACATTGTTGTCAGATTTTCCGTTTTTCTGGAAATCGAATGAACTTTCTTATTTCAAACGGAACACTCTGTATATTTTTTTCGTTTTAAAGTCCTAAAGAAATACTGATTATTTTTCGTGTTTATACTCTGTATATTTTTTTCGTTTTAAAGTCCTAAAGAAATACTGATTATTTTTCGTGTTATATTCCCTATACCTAAATGCCATAATTTCGGAGTTATTGCTACATTTCTAAAAAAAAATTTTAAACAAATTATAAAAATCAATGTTTTCGGTTCGGGTAAATATTACTTTAGGTTCTCTGGATCATGGGAACAAAAAAGATCTTTTGTAACTTTTCTATAAAATTAATCGTTTCCGAGTTCTAAACAATTTAAAACTGAAAAAAAAATCGAATAATGACAATTTTCAAGGTTCAAAAAGACAAATAAAAAATATAATTTTAGAAATTACGAAGTACATAAATTCAAGCTCAACCCCTTTTCTAGGAGATCGCCATAAGAGTTTTTAGCACGTTTTATTCTAAAACATCGCTATTTAATTTGTTAATAAAGCGCATATGAGAGGACGGGCGATCAAGCTGTATTAATAACTAAAAAAAAAATATTTTAACATAAAAGAAGTTCAAATTACTTATCTGTATCTGATAAAATAAGGCTTGAACTTAAAAATTGTCATTATTCGATTTTTTTCAGTTTTAAATTGTTTAGAACTCGGAAACGATTAATTTTATAGAAAAATTACACAAGATCTTTCTTGTTCCCAATGATCCAAAGAACCTAAAATAATATTTACCCGAGCCGAAAAAAGTGATTTTTATAATTTGTTTAAATTTTTTTTTAAATAAATGTAGCAATTACTCCGAAATTATGGCATTTAAGTATAGGGAATGTAACATGAAAAATAATCAGTATTTCTTTAGGATTTCAAAACGAAAAAAATATACAGGGTGTTCTATTTGATATAAGAAAGTTCATTATATTTCCAGAAAAACGGAAAATCTGACAACAATGTAATTGCCATTATAATATTGACCGCAGAAAACCCTTACCCACCAAAATCTATAAAAATCGCGCAAGCCGTTTCCGAGATAATTGAGTGTTTCCATACATAAAACTCACTCTGTATTTGGTGGATCTAGCTGAGATTTAGCTCACTTCAATAACTCATTAATTGCCACAATTTTAAATAGAATTTAGAAACCCGTAAATTGAAGAAGTATTTAAAATCTACAACTCTAAAATGTACCTATTACAAGAAACGTTTTATAGGGAAAAAATTATTTCTTCACTTTTTATTTCTTAAAAAACAAATAAAAATCAGCTGTACACTTTCAACGATTTTTGACCAGCTATCCTTTTAGAACCTTTAAAAACCTGTATAAGATTTTTACGTTCGATCGATTGAATCGATAGATTCTATCGATTAGTTTTTTACAGAAATACTGGGGTATTTTACAATAAAACATATTTAGCTTGACAGGTATCCGTGCAAATATTTAATGCTCAGGTCTTACCTTAATATAACTTTCGATCTCAAACATGGTAAATAGTCTTACTATGACCTAACTACATCCACGACTTCTATTACAACTAAAAACGAACTACTGTCACTATAATTAATAACACGCATTTGACTGAAACTGGTTATTGTTTACGAAAAAAGATGTCTTATGATTAAATGCGACGTTGAAATATTTTAATGAGTTAAATTAACAAGGAACAGGCTATTTAGGTCACAATATTTGCACTATATGATAAAGAAACAAAAGATATAAAGGTGAAGATTAGGAACTGTACGGTAAGTTTATTTTAATTTAGGATTTGTTTCATAATATGTCAGTGATTTCATCTGTCAGGTAGTATTTATTGTCATCTAAATTAAACAAATATAGGTAAAGTTGTGGCGCCAAATAAAGCAAGTGTCTCAATAAGACCAATTGTAAATATTTTCTTAAGAGGACTTTTACTTTCTCAATTTTCAAACGATCGATTTTTGAATTTTTAGCAAGATTCTGAAACTGTATATTTTAGATCGGGAGATATTATACATAAGTTCAGCCACGAATTTCTCAGTACTGCCTTTTGCAATACTGGAAGGGTAGACGAAGTACTCACAATTTGTGGAAACATCCACAAATTTCCTGTGACATTTTCCTGTAAAAACTAGATTTTCCCAAAAAGTAAAAATAGGGTTTTGACACATACAAATGACAGGATACTATCCATTTTATGAAGAAAATTTTTTGGGCAGGAGGGTTGCAAACGGGCTAACGGAGTATATATGTATACAAAAATGTAAGGAAAATAATGAAATTTTCATGATTTTCTGGGTCCTGCCAACTAAATAAATTAAACATATTTATTTCAAAATGATCAAAAAAAATATTGGCATGACGTCTCCTAATGTTTAAGTAGGTATACTTGTCGCTCGGAAAATTCTGCGGAAAATTTTCACCCTGATTCCGTGATTTTCTGAGTCCTGCCTTTAAAAAGTTTTAATACTCAAATGCAATCAATACTTTTTCGATACTCAGCAGGAAGGTTAAACGGTTCTAGTAAGACGGCAAGAGTCCTAGATTTGTAAGAAAATTCGTGAAAAATTCCACGATGTTCTGAGTCATGCCATTTTGCATATGTTTCAGGAATCATAATATAAGTCTATTTACAAAGAGGCAGGATGGTTTTATAGTTATTTCGTATACAGGGTGGGGCATTAGTGTGAAAAAGTCCAATTACTCGTTTATCGTAAGAGATACGAAAAAAAGTTATTTAGGTAAAACGTGGGGCAAAGATAGGATCATAATTTAAAAATATTTTCTAATATACAGGGCTACTCGTATTGACAGGGCGACACAAACTTATGTTTTTTTAAATGGAACACCCTGTATATAATTTTAAGATTCCTAAGATCATTTTAAGAGAATTTAACACAATTCACCTAATCCAAAAATGTTTCCTAAGGGAGCTAGAGCTCTTTGAAGATGGCGCCTTGTAATTAGTTTTTTTATATCTCCAGAACGCTTCCATTTCGATAAACAAAAACTGGTCTGCCTTTTTATCTTCCAGAGATAAATCGATTCCATCAGTTGCGAATCTCTAGTACCGGTCATAGGAGTCCGTTTTGGGTAAGACAACGGTTATTTTATCGCATAACTTTTTTGTCTTTAACTTTTAAGCATTTTGACACTATATTATTAAATTGTGAGGTATTCTAGTACTAAAAAGTACTCTTGCTTTAAGTCGGTAGGATGAACCGTTTTCTAGAAAAATCAATTTTAAAATTTTTCGTATTTTGAATTTAAGAAAAATTTGAATAAAAAAATAAAAAAACGGTGTATTTATCGACTTAAAGCAAGAGTAACTGTTAGTACTAGAATACCTCATAATTTAATACTCTACTGTCAAAAATGCTTAAAAATTAAAGCAAGTTATGAGATTTCGTTGATCTACCCAAGACGGACGCCTATGACCGATACTAGAAATTCACAATTGATAAAATCGATTCATCTCTGGAAGAGAAGTAAACGTACCAGTTTTCGTTTTTCTAAATAGTTTTTATTTTTTTTTTCAAATTCAAAAACCGCAAAATTTTTCATATCGATTTTTCTAGAACCTGGCGTATCCTACCGACTTAAATCAAAAGTACCTTTTAGCACAAGAATACCCCATAGTTTAATAATCCAGTGTCAAAAATGCTTAAAAGTTAAACACAGAAAAGTTATGCGATAAAATATCCGTTTCTCTCCCCTAAACGGACGCCTATGACCGGTACTAAAAATTGAAAATTGATGGAATCGATTTATCTCTGAAAGATAAATAGGTGTACCAATTTTCGTTTTTCTAAATAGAAGTGTTCTGGAGCTTACTAATAATGCTAATACAATACGCCATCTTTAAAGAGCTTTAGCTTCCTTAGGAAGCATTTTCGGACTAGGTAAATTGAGTTAAAATTTTGTTAAAATTATCTGAGGAATCTCCGGGCTTCGTTTGTTAGAAGAGTTTCTGGACACCCTGTATAATAGGTACAATCCCTACTATAACCAATTAATTGTAAAATTATTGATTTTCTTCCTATTACTTATATTACGTTTACTTAGATACAAATATTATCTAATCGCTTAAAATAAAGATGTTACAGTTTGGTATTAGATTTGAAAGGTCTGTAAAAATCCGAGACATTACTCAGGAAAATAATATTTATTTATTACCGTACGACTGTTTTAACGATATAAAAATTAATTTTTATGTATTAAATATCTTTGCGATTATCCTACCACGTTGTAAACGATTTTAGATTAGTGTTTTTTAAGGATATTTGACATGCCATGACTCAGAAAATTGTGGTGATATGAATATGTTTGTACAACAACCAGCAATTTTATATACGAAATAACTACACAACCATCCTGCCTCTTTGTAAAGAGCTTTATATTAACATTCTTGAGATATGTGCAAAATGGCATGACTCAGAAAATCGTGTAACTTTCCACGAATTTTCTTACACATTTTTTAACTATGTATAGGAAAAAAGGTCTACTTAAATTATTTATTTTATAATAAAATTTATTTTATGACTCAGAAAATCACGGAACCAGGGTGAAAATTTTCCACAGAATTTTAAAAGGACAGTTAAACATTAGGAGACGTCATGCCAACATTTTTTTCAATGATTTTCAAATAATTATGTTTCATTGATTAAGTTGGCAGGACTCGGAAAATTATGAAAATTTCATTATTTTCATTACATGTTTGTATATCTACAAATCTAGCCTTGTATATCTAGCCTTCCAGTATTGCAAAGGGTAGGACTTAGAAAATCGTGGTTGAAGTTCTGTTAATATCTCCCGGTTTATTTATTCAGCTATTCGCTGTTAGCCGATGAGTAGAGGGGATTTGACAGTTTTCGCCAGCGCTGTTAGTGGCAGTTTTGTGCATCGAATTTGAACAATTTTATCAGAAAAGTACAAGTTTCAAACCGTGAGAGAGCGCTACCGACGAAACTCACAGCCAATAAAAACAGAGGTAACCTCTAAATTTCACATAAACTTCTTCTTTTTCTCAATGGCCTCTTGCATAAGCAGTCATCCAGTCGGACAAATTTATATATTAAATATTAAAATTATAATGAATAAAATAAAAAAACGTAATTACTTTTACTACTAATTCTGTGTATTCGTTCAGTAATCCGGTTACAATATTTCAGTTCATAATTTGTGTTTTTCTACATAAATATCTATTTTTCTCGTTTTGTATATTTCACATACAATAATTTTATCAGAAAAGTTCAAGTTTCAAACCGCGAGAGAGCGCTACCGTCGTAACTCTAAGGCTTACAATACCGAACTAAAATCTGAATACCGGTATTTGATATTTGAAATATCGGGATACCGGTATTAAAACCGGTATTATTAATAAAAAATTTACTAGTTATATTTTTACTTACCTCAGTTGTTATATTGACTTATTAAAAAAATAATATATGAAATCCAATAAATATTGTTCTGAAATGTGTAAATAGGCATTATTTATTTTATTACATAGAGAGTAGGAGTAGATAGATATAAAAAAACGTGACATTTTTGGGCGATAAACGATTTCTTCTTAGGTATGTTAACTGCCAGGCTTTGAAAATACTCTTTCGGAAGGTACTGATGTGGCAGGTATTGACAAATATTTTATAGCCAAATAATAAAACCCGGGGAAAGCGGATTTGTATTTTTTCCAAAAATTCCATCGGGTTATTTTTTCTTGCGAAATGTCTCATTTCACAAGAAAATGTGGCATTGGGCAGTAGACGTAAAACATAAACAATCGCTTAATATTGCCGACACCGGCACCGCCGCTTCTCGATGGTGCCATACTCGGCTCGGTATGTGTAATAAATATGCCTGATATAGATTTCAATACACCGAATTTTTTGTTTATCTTCAAAAAAAATTTCTTGTAATTAATTAATATTATTTAAAATTAGATTTATATTGTGCATAAATTCAATTTTTATCAACTAATGTAATACCAAAATACCGGTATTTTTAAATAAATACCGGTTTTTAATACCGGACAAAAATCGTCAGGGATTCCGGTATTCGGGATCCCGGTATTGTAAGCTCTACGAAACTCACAGCCAATTTAAAGCGCGTGATACACACGCAAACTTTAAGTACGCGGGTTTAACCCGGCACCTGCCACGTGGGGTGCTACAAGCACCCCATAATACATTTTTATCAAATATTTGGTATTTCAAGTTTGGTAATCGAGCTGTGCGTCATAGTAGCTTTCTATAATATTATATAGCATATATGTGTTAGTGTTTGAAGTGGTTATTTAGTGTCATTCTGAACTTATAGCTCTAAAGTCGAATTGGGGTGTCATCATCTGGTACTTTAAGTTTTAAATTTTTTTTGTATTTTTGATAAACAGGTCAAATTTACATTTTTTATTGAAATAACTGATTTAAATTATTAATATAGACTCTGTACTCACTAGATCTTAATTTTTTTAGATATTTTACTTGACTTCATTTATTATGGCTTGGTACTTGCTAATTTGCTTATAACACCTTTTTCGTTTTATTTTTTAATTTTTATAACATATTAGTGGCTGATAAGTTAATAAAACATGTTTATTTATATTCTTGTGTTACTTAACACATTATTTTGTTTTTTAAACAAGTAGATCACAGAAAATTTTTAAGGGGTGCTGTGAGCACCCCACGTGGCAGTTGGCGCCTTGCAAAGCCACGTGGCAGGTGCCGGGTTAAAGATCGCGGACTTACTCGGCTCGCCGTCGGTGATACACGGCAGACTTAAAGTACGCGGTTTTAAAGATCGCGGTCGCCGTCGCACGTCGGTGGTTTGTGCTATTTAGGAATTTTATCGTATTATATACTTCGTATCGTATCCTACCGTGTTATATATTTTTAATACTAATAAAAAAAAACGAAATCGAAAAGTGTGGGTAACAAACAAAATATCATAAATAAGAGGGTAATATTTTCATCAGGAGGATAAAACAGCCTATAAATAATTAGGTTTACTCAAAAACAAATAATCAAAAAAGCTTAAAATAGTGTTTTACGGTTTTTTTAAACTTATAAAATGTAACTTGTCTCCTTTCAACAATAAACGATGGAATTATTTCTAGGCAATTTGCTTAATTAGTGAAAATATAAGTGTAACTTTAAACGCAACAACATGATGGCTCGAAGCTCGCGGGTCGTGGCAGTGATACACGTACGGGTTACGAGTAAGATTTCAAACTTGTTGGATCGACGGCGTACTTACTCGGCGGACTTAAAGTACGCGTACTTGCAGTGATACACGTGTGAAGAAGGTCGTCGAGCCATAAGTTCGCGTACTTATTCGCGTGTGTATCACCCCTTTAAGGCTTTGAAGAAGCAGTCTTACTGGCACCTGTACACAGCTAATTACGGGTTATCGTATTGTGATCGACAATTAGGTCCCGGCAGGTAGCAGATTAAATTAAAAACTTTCTACCCTTTTGTCAGTGGGTGCGTTCACCAGACCAGTGCGCTACGTCAGCGCTTTGAAACTGTTTAAGATTTTTCCGGTGAACGTCATGTCAATTTAGGCTAAACTTCAACGTGTTGACGAAGCGGTCGCCATTTTATTCAACGTAGTATTTGTATCGCTTCAATATTGAACGTGTTTAAGAAACATATTGTAATGGCGCGCTGATTTGAAAATATTTACTTTTGCAATTCATAAAACATGCGAGAACACAAAACAAAACCAACTATGAAAGTGTCAAACGGAAAAAATACCATTCACCAGACGGAACGTAGTTTTAAAGCGCTGAAACATAGCTGTTCAGTTGAAACTTAAACTGATTATTTCTGGTGAACGCAGCCAATGAGTAAATTCGATCCTAACCATCTTAATTGCTAAGGGTTTTACACAATACTTGGCTGATTAATCGACTTCGTAGAAAGAAGTAATTAGGATTTTAGGATTATTACGGGTGGAAATTCCCGACATTCATCTTTTGCAAGCATGGTATAGAAAAATTCAACAAATTGGTCTAACGGCTCTGTACAAAGATGAAAGTTCCGACGCAGGACGATGGCTAAGAATGACTTTTGCGCTTACCTTTCTAAATCCAGTCGAAGTGAGTGATTGCTTTGTATTTGATTTGCTCTCTATTGCACCTTCGGGCGATGATAAATTCAGATGTATTGCGATTATTTAATAGATAATTACATATCTGAGGAGTCACTATTCCCTCCGTCACTATTCCCTCCTACAGCATGGGCTGAAAACTCAACTCAACTTACAAGGACTACCAATACTTGACACTTTAACGATTCGTTTTACCAGTCTCATCCGAACATTTTTGTTTTTGTTACTTACTTACTTTCCGTGTCCGGAACACCAACAACTTTAAATTCTGTATTTCCAATGGTTGGCCACATAGATGGCCCTGTCATTTGCTATAATTAAGTCTTGTTCTGTGCAGGTCTCTCTCATCTCTGTGCATGATAGTAGATGCCGGCTGGTCTGAACCGCGCCACAGTCGCAGGTATCGTCCTCCTGGTATCCCCATTTTTTCAGGTTACTAGCACAACGTGAAACGTCGGTTCTTAGTCTGTTTAGCGCTTTCCAAGTCGGATACGGTAAATTGTGTCCAGCAGCCATTTCCTCCGAGGGAGGAAAATGTGTCGCGGTAGCTGACGCTTGCCATAGGTGTATTCGGAGCGTCTCTGGCGCTTCGGGGATGGATCTTGATGTTTTCAGAAAGCTTTTCCGAGATCTTAGTCTGCTTGGCTGAGTTTGGTGGTCATATAAGGGGTGTCTTCGGTCCGTCTCCTGCTTTTTCCGTTCTACCTCTGACGTGACCTTCCTCCCGACAGGTGGTGGAGCAATTCCAGCAATGGGGTATACCTCTTCGATAGGTGTCGGTTTCAGGCAACCCGATATTATACGGACCGTTTCATTTAGAGCCACATCGACGTTCTTTGCGTGAGCAGAGTTTGCCCATACTGGTGCTCCAAACTCCGCGGCCGAAAAACATAATGTCAAGGCAGAAGTGCGGAGAGTGTGTGGTTGTGCTCCCCATTTTGTATTAGTTAGCTTGCGGATGATATTATTTTTGGCACTTACTTTCTTCTTGACATCTTGACAGTGGTATCGGTAAGACAGAGTTCTATCCAGACGGACGCCAAGGTATTTTGGCGTCTTGTTGTGTTCCAGCATCTGGCCACGCCATTCCACCTCCAGCGACCTTCGGGCATGCTTGTTTCTCAGGTGGAAAGCACATACCTGGGTTTTTGTGGGATTGGGTTTCAGGTGGTTTTTATCATAGTATAGAGCTAAGTCTCCCAGGGCATCTGTCAGTTTCACTTCGACTTCATTGAAGGTTCTTCCCTGAGCTGCCACCGCTGTATCATCAGCGTAAATAAATTGCCTTGTTTGTTTTTGTTGACAAACTTGAACTTTTTTTGTGTCTTTTGAGAATGTGGAGATGTTATAGTCTGTTTACCATGTAGTTATGAAGTAATGCAATTTTAATGTACAGATAAAGATGCACAGACTAATTTTAACTTTATGTAATACATCAGAAATTATTCAATACCTAACAAGATGTTATTATTTACTGAACCCCTCATAAAATAATTTACTGGTGACCGAATTTACATATGCAGTGTCAGGTAGAAACAAAGTTTGGGACCCAATTTACTCGTTATTTTGGGCGTAATATTTCTTGGGACCGAATTTACGTATTCCCCTAATTACCTTTTATCAGTGAACCAGCACCTATAGAACCTGAGATTATTTAATAATTTTACATACTTGGGATATGATTATAAGCTCTCAACAGCCACAAATCATTTTCAAAACTCATATTATCGTAAAGAATAACATTAACACAAAAAAAACTATATATTTATCGGAATTTACTTTATTCTAAAACACTGTTTATAAACTGTGTGACTGTGGATCACACCTCGATCATTTTTATGTGGGTGCTATTGACCACGATAGAAAGCATTTGAAGTTTAGTAAAACATAAAAAATTTCAAGCGGCGTGTTTAAAAACGGCATCCAATGGAACGTGGCGTGACGCGCTTGAAATAAAAAAATGTAACAGAAAAAGATAAAAACTGAAGACCGGAAGCAAAGCAACGTGAAAAGTATTATTTACCTCAGAATTTTGTGATTTAGGATCATTGGACAAAGAGCAAACCCACTATTTATGGCCATTTATGGCTAGAGCGGAGTGGCTTAGCTTGTCCCATCGTTTGTCGGTAAATTAGGCACCGTTCAAAGAAAATGAGAAGCTGAAACAAGATCGTGCCGTGGTAATTTTGTGGTCTAACGACGTTGTGTCATTATGTTAACAACCTACTAATAGGCAGCGGAATAAGACAGGGAGACTCGTCGAGTCCTATGGTCCTCAATTTAATCATGAATGAAATCATCAAAAACGTCAACAAAGGAAGAGGATAAATAATGGGAAATAAAAGAAGTAAAAATACTCTGCTACGCAGACGACGCAATATTAATAGCTCAAGGTGAAGATAGTCTGCAAAGATTAGTCCACAGATTTAACATAAGTCAAAAGAATTCAATATGACAATTTCATCTCAGAAAACCAAAACAATAGTAACCAGTAAAGAACCAATCAGATGTAAAATAGAAATTTATGGTATCAGTATTAAACAAGTAATGGAAGTAAAATACCTTGGAATTACATTGTCAAGTTACGGAGACATTCTAAAAGAAGTGATGCCTTACTAACACTATATGGCGAAACCGACATATTAACACTAAGATGAAGTCAAGAATTTATAAAGCCAGTATAAGACCAATAATGACATAATATGCATCAGACACAAGACCCGATACAGCCACAACACAAAGACTACTGGAAACGGCAGATAGCCCGATCAAAGAACAATCTGACCCCAAAAAAAAATAAAGGAAGGATGAAAATTTGGGAATAGGTAGTTGAAATTGTCTATTATTATATAAGAAAAAGTTTACAATTCTACATCCCCTCCATTTTACAAAAATGGAGGGGAATACGCCCCTCTCGAAGATGAAAAAAAATACATTCAAAATAAGACGGGAATTGGATAAAATGACTAATTCTAAACAACTTTTCTTCTATAGAGTTTTTTCACTAAGTCAATACTTTTCGAGTTATTTGCGAATGAATATGTTCATGTTTAACAAAATAAAACATGTTTTTCGACGGTTTTTCGGAGATAACTTCAAAAAGTAAGTATTTTAGCGAAAAAAATATTCTTAGCAAAAATATAGCTTATAAAAAACTGAAAAAAATGGTGTCAACATGAGGTCTGCAGACCCAGTAGAAGCAGAGTTGCAGCTAATGAAAAGTAGGTTCTTCTTCGTCAAATTCCAAATCGAAAATTTCAATGTAAAATAATCCAAAAACGGAGCACTTTTAGGGGAAAATTCATTTTAACTTTTTTACAGTGTTTTAAAAACAGGTTTTTTTTTTGTTTTTTAAAAAAACTTATAGTATTAAAAGTAAGTGAATTACGCTCAAAATATTGTTGTTCCCTTTTATTTTTTGGTAAATAAATCGCGAAAATCACCCCCTAATTAGCATCACATATACATTTTAACATTACCACTTCACAAGTTAATTTGTCTATGTATTATTTATATGCTCTGTAAGTTTCATCGGTTCAAAGTGCTTCGTTTTGAAAAAGCTGTAGTTAAATGGCTTGAACGAGTAACTATAATCATGAGTTTAGTAATTTTGAACAGCCATGGCATAACCAATTTTTGTCTAACAAGAAAACAAAAAATCGAAAATATTCAGAAAAGCAAAACGTACATTTTATTACTCTTTGAGATTTTTGGTATTCCTAATTGTTTTTAAGTTAATTCCATAAACAATTACGATTTTTTTCAAAATTAAAAAAAATGTTTTATTTTAAACCCAATTTTTTTCAAAACTGAGCACTTTGAACCAATGAAATTTATAGATAATATAAACAATACATAAGTAACTTGTAAAGCGGTAACGATTAATTTTATTTGAGAAGCTAATTAAGGGGTGATTTTCGCAATTTTTTACTACAAAATAAAAGGGAAAAACAATATTTTGAGCGTAACTCACTTACTTTTAATGTTAAGAAGTTTTTTTTAAAAAACAAGAATAAACCTTTTTTTAAACACTTTAAAAAAGTTTTAATGAATTTTCCCCGAAAAGTGCTCCGTTTTTTGGTTATTTCACATTGAAATATTCGATTTGGAATTTGACGAAGAAGAACCTACATTTCATTAGCTGCAACTCTGCTTCTACTGGGTCTGCAGACCTCATGCATACACCATTTTTTTCAAGTTTTTATAATCTTTATTTTTTCTAAGAATATTTTTTTCGCTAAAATACTTACTTTTTGAGTTATCTCCGAAAAACCGTCCAAAAACATTTTTTTTGGTTATAAAATGAACACATTCACTCGCAAATAACTCGAAAAGTATTGACTTAGTAAAAAAACTCTATAGAACAAAAGTTACTTAGAATTAGTCATTTTATCCAATTCCGGACTTATTTTGAACGTATATTTTTTCACCCCCGAGAAAAAATTTTTCACCCCGTATTTTCCAATTTTTGTAAAACGGAGGGGATGTAGAATTGTAAACTTTTTCTTATATAATAATAGACAATTTCAACTACCTATTCCCAAATTTTCATCCTTCCTTTATTTTTTTGGAGGTTTTCGTAAAATTTTCCGTTACCGGATCGAGCTAAGAGATGAGAGTACTGAGAAGAATTACAGGAAATACACTGAGAGATCGAAAGAGGAGTGAAGATATCAGAAGACAATGTAACGTACAGTTTATAAACGAATGGACACTAAATAGAAAAAAAGAATGGAACAACCACATAACCAGAATGGAGGAGACACGTGTGGTCAAATAGCACGAGATAAATCACCAATCGGCAGAAGAAGTATCGGCTGACCGCGCAAAAGATGCGAGTGACAACTGACAACCTTCCATAGAGATATCAATTCGCCAATGAACAAGCAGAATTGCTTATAAAGAGGAAGAAGACTAATATTTCTAACGCCAACACTGACGATGTACCTTGATACTATTGGGGACATGATGGTCCGACCGATTTTATCACAAAGTAAATATTTATTAACTTTACAGTAACGTGAGGGGCCGAATGTGCTCTCCTTTCTTTTCATTATTATTATAGGGGAGTGCATTTAGATTTTCACTTCGGAAAAAATCAAACAAGATAAAACTTTTTGTAATTTCATTAAGAAATGTTTAATAAACAACATATCAAAAAGTTCTACTCGAGAAGTGGGTGCTTCATTTTTTATTAAACAAATGAACAGCGAAGTTAGATGTTTTTTTAAATAACTCCGAAAATATAATTTTTAGAAAAAAACTGACTTGACCATTGAAAAATTCAGAAAATTTTACAAAAAAAACCTTATATAAAGATTTTTCTAAAATTAAATCTCTAGCTCCTGTAATTTTTTATTTATAACGCTAAAGTCACCCTTCTCACACACATTGGCGCACTGTAAACTAGCGTTGGAAGAAGTGCACGGTTGAGTTTTTTTAATGTAATTCTTTAACTAATGGATCAAAAGAAATTTTACAAATTGGACATGAAAGAAGATGAAATAAGCTATCTTATAGTTGTAATAAAAAGAAATAAAATGTATGGACATAAGTACGGTGTTGGCGGAAAGTGAGCCTTACATGAATTTTGTTTAAAAATGATTTAAAAATGTGTAACTAATACAATTTTACTTATAAAACTCTCAAACTTGCACAACTTAACTCTCAATCATCTTACTAAACGATGTTTTATTCAAAAAAAATCTCAAAAATTTAATTCAAATAATACGATGTCTAAAAAATGTAATTTTTGAAAACTTCGTAGTTTTACAGAATTCCCACCACTTTAAGACGGTATTACTCAAGTTTGAATAAATCTAATACATTTTTTTTGCTATTTTTTAAAGCTTGAATTGTAATCTTTAAAAAACACTGAATTGTTTTAGTTTAAAAATAAAATAAACAATTTATTTTTGAGAAAACTAAGAAAGATAACAAAAATGTAATACAAAAACCGAAAATTACCAGCTGAAAAAATGTATATACAGAGTGATCAAAACTTTTTTCAGTAAAACTTACCTAAAATACATTTAATAATAAGCTTCAACAATAATAAATGTTCAACAAAAAAATTTTTTTAGCTCTTATACAGTATGTCTGCGTAACTTGGAACCTATTGATAACTTTTTTAATATCAGTTTTACGAAAAAAGTTATTCTTTATAAAATACTCTTCATCGTATATAACATAAGATGCAACCATCAAATATCAAATTTTGTTAATTTTGTACGAGGTATGTCAAAAAATATGAATTTCACTCAAGAGTAAAGTACCTTTATATTTCACAATATCGAAAATTTTTATAAAGAAAAGTTGTTTGGAATTAAAAACTATGTTCCAATATGTAATTATATCCTTCTAATCGAAAATTCGTTTTTTTTAAATATTCTTTTTAATACATTTAAATTTTTAATATTATTTTGAAAATTATTTGTTTTATCTTTTTTTTTAAGAATGAAATTCCATATTTGTTTGAATGGATTCTACTTGTTTTTCATTTAAATATCCGCCATTTTGGATCCGCCATTTTGAAATTTAAATTTTTAATCTTTAATTCAGATTCAACAACCTGTTAAAAAGACAATAAATGTTTTAGAAAAATGTTCTTTTTTATGTTCTTTTATGAAAAGCCGCATTTTGGATCCGCCATTTTATAGTTTATAATGTTAACATTTAAGTTAGGTTTATCAAATCACTCAAAAATAAATATATGTAGAAATAAATACATTTTGTAAAGAAATTATGATTTGACAACTATTTTTTAAGTTATCCGCCATTTTGGATCTGCCATTTTATAATTTAAATTATCAAAATTTGATTCAGGTTCAGCAACCTCTCAAAAATATCCACATATATGCAAACAAACACGTTTTATAAAAAAAATTCGGATTTTACAACTACTTTTTAAGGATTTTTAGGAAAAAATCCGCCATTTTGAATTTGCAAATTGTAATGTCAGATTCCGGTTCAGCATAATCAAAACTAAAATAAAAACATTTTTTATCAAAATAAAATGTTGAATTCACCCATATTCTTAACATTATTTATACAAAACAATTGTTATTGTTTAAACAATTAATAAACAATTAGCGGAGAAATTTGTGAGTAGAACTTTTTACTTTAACATATTTATAAACTAACAAAAAAAGTTTTAGAAAAATATAACCTTGTTTGATTTTTTCCGAAACATTGTATCTTTTCGTTCTAATTGCACTCCCCTATTATATTATTTGATATTTCTCTTTGTCGACGTTTTAATTGGTAAACTGATGAAGCGCGCCTCACCCCACTCCATTGGAATCCTCTTTTATACAGTACTAATAACAATCTATGTTATAACATCTAAATACAGCACAAAGTAATAAATGTATTTACTTAGTTAAACATTTTTTTATAGAAAAACATACAATTAGATCAAAAAGGCAGGAATATTACGAAGTTTACATAAGAAGCTAGGTACGTACGTATCTATTAAAATTTAAATTATATATTTATGTAGCCGAGTTAAAATAGTTTTACGATTTAGCGAAATCATTACGAAAACGATTAATAGCTCTAAAATAATGCTTTGATTATAGGTATGGTAAAAAACATGAGTCCATCTATTAATAGAGCTTATTACTATTTTTGCGCAGAATTTAATAATTATTAAAAGTGAGGTAAATACAGCTAAATGATATAGTCTAAGAGCTAGTGAACCCTCCGAGTAACGGTCTCCTGTAAGGCTAGAAATTTGTATAGTGATAATTCATAGCACACCAAGGCGAAAAATCATGACCTGGCAGGCATCAGCCCTGCACGTGTATCTACCAGGTGAGTCTAAAAGTGCATAGTTTGGAGGGTAAAATAAAGTTTCTCCTGTAAAATCTTTAAATTTAAGTATGTGTTTGAATTTAGAAGAAATGTGTACAATGACAGGCGATTCTGAACAGCATAAGACCTTGCCAGTTTAGGGGAAAGATTAGGGTTTTTTCCTAAAATTATTTATTTTGCATCGAACAGGGTTTTTTAGGTCATTATTTTTTCATACAGAATTACCCTTTAAAGTTTGTCGCAATTATTTTGAAACACCCTGTATTGATAAAGAACATGGCTGGTTGTTAAAAGTCCCTAACTTTTTTATTATCCAACATAAGCGAATGAATAAAAAAAATAATGTTAAGAAAACCTGGGGCTATGTCTGGGTTTTAATTTCAATATTTTATAAAGGCTAGGATATTCCACAGGGTGTTGTGAAAATTGAGAAAAAAACCCAGTTTGATTGGTACACCCGGTATACAATGAAAATTTACCAATCTAGCAACAACATTCTTACAGCGACATTGATAAAGAATAAGGCTACAACATATTAAAACAAATACCTAAATCGGACAACAGGTTTAGGAGATAAGAGACATCAAAAATGACTAATTTTTTTGGGATGCTCGTTTTTCGTGCCGGTAAGTGTATTTAAATCGTCTATAAAACTTCATTCAAATTGACTTAATAGATTTTGCATTATAAATTGCAATTTAAATTTAAAAAAAAAAAGGTGAAATGTCAAAATATAGTCAAAAGTTTCTATAACCATCCTCATATACTGAAAAAATCGACGTTTATCTTTTTTTAGGTCTTTTGAGAACGATTTCCAGAGTGGAAAGTGAAACGACAAATATATTAGTTAATAAAAAATGTATGTAAATATAAGAGCGAGATCAACTCTGGAAAATTATGAAAATCTTAGAAGAGAAGGAAAGAGAATTGAGGAAGAAAAAGGAAAGAGCAGTACGAATACGCTCTAAACGAAATTGTTAACTACCACAATGGAAAAGACGGACCAGATTTTTACAGTGAGGCAGATCTTTGAAAAAACCTTCGAGTTCGCCTTCCACACCCACCACATATTCGTGGACTTCAACAAAGCCGCATACGACTCAGTTAATACAGGTAAACTTCTATTTGCTATGGTAAAATTTGAAATACCGCTTCATGTTGTCCAATTAACTGAACTTTAACCAATTAACACTCACATGAGCAGAGAGCATAGTAAAAACCCAAAACGATTTCTCAAGACCCTTTCATTGCAAAAATGGACTAAGACAGGGTCTAAGACGATGGACTATCGTGTTTCTTATTTAACCTGGCATTAGAAAAAATAATGTGAGAGTCCCAGACTAATACGAATGGTACTATCTTTAACAAATCAGTACAAATTGTCGGATACGCAGATGATATAGACACCATAAGTAGGTCCACAGAATCTCTGACTGAAGCATGTCGGTGGTTAAGAGCATTTGCACATAGAATGGAACTAAATATGAATGTTCAAAAGACCAAATATACACTGTATTATGTGTTGCACTAGGTTTAGCAACCCGACACCTACAAGAATAATTCTAGGGTGCTCGGTAAAAGAAGTATAAGTCAATTTAGTCAACTTTTCAGGAGAAGCAAAAAACGAAAAATAATTTTGTTCAGAAGCTAATTAATTGTCATATCTCCTAAATCGTAGTATACAGAATTGTTATATTTACATATTTTACTTTGTAAACATCAATCTTGAAGATGGTATATCTTTTTTTTTAATAAATGGAAATTACAAAAAAAAATGTGACATATTATTTGGACCACACGTACCAGATGACTTATACTATTTTGTTCAGCCCAAAAAAGCTTTTGTGCATTAAAAAATAAATAAATAAAAACATATTTATGCAATATTTATAAAAAAAACAATATAAAAACATAGCAATAATGTTAACGGAGGAAAGTATTACTCTGCGTCAGATGAATCTTCATCATCTGGAATAACATCAGCAGCATCAGTTGTCTTTAAATTTTTATAAAAGCCGTGAAATACTGGACTTATCAGAGGAAGAAGATCCGAAATATCCTTTTTCTTCTGCACTGATATAGCAAGAGTGCTGTTATACAAATTGCTGGGTACCAAAGCCGTGAAATACTGGACTTATCAGAGGAATAAGATCCGAAGTATCATTTTTCTTCTGCACTGATATAGCAAGAGTGCTGTTATACAAATTGCTGGGTACCAACCTAGCATTATTTTGTCCTCTACGTAGTATACTTAGCGTCAGAAATTCCTCTTTTTCATCAAGTGATGTTTTATAAAAAATCATTCCCTTTTCTATAACGAAACCATTTCACATCAAACCAGTTGAAAGGATTTCCTCTTGTATCTTTTTTACGCATGAGACAGTTACTTTTCAAAAGATCTGAAAGATTTAAGAAATCACCATGGTAAAGTTCTACAACATTGAATTTCTTCTTTTTTCCTGTAGTTCTCACAAGCTGATACCAGTCGTGTGGATGGCTTATTGGAACACTTAACCGTTTCTTTGCTTTTCGATCAATCCATGATCAATATCACACTCCATATGACTGTGCCCACTCCCCATGAATTTATGGTCAATAACTTCTAAATTAGTGTTATTTTGCATTGCTACTAAAAACATCATAGCAGCATGTGAATTTTTGTTCTGACCACCGCATGTGTCCGAATACAGGGTCACTTTGGAAACATGTGGTGGTAGTGATATTAATTCTCTATAAATACATGTAGCTATATTGTTACCTCTCCGGCCTCATTCACCTTCGTGCCACATGTAACATGCCACACTTCCTTCTCCATTCTCATGAATAGTTAGGTTGTATGTCCATAACTGTCTTTTGTAAAAGGCAACAGAGGAATTTACATATGGAGTTGCGAGACACTGCTGCAAGTCAAAAGTGAGGCATCTAAAAGTACTATCACATTTTGCTTTTTCTGTGTCGTTGCTCTTCATAACATATGCATTGTCTGCAGCAGTGTGATGAATACTTATCTCATCTTTTATTTTAGTTTTATCATCTTCGCTTTCAGTAACTTTGAGTTTATTACTCAGCACATCACATTTATGGCACGTATCTACTTTAGGTTTTTTAAATGAAATGTTCATTTTATGGAACTCTCTTTCATAGATAGGTCTAGAGACAGATGATTCATTTTCTTCACAGTATAATTTGTACATTATCTGAAGATTAAGATGGCATGGCAAATACAGCTACTACTTTCTCGTCGAGTATAATGAGATTCATATAGGGGAAACGAGTTTATGTGGGACTTCACTGCATTAATTTTTCCTTCATTATGCTTGTTAGCAGAAGGATCACGACCCACGCTGGTCATCAGTTATTCTCCCTGAAGTATTTGAATCCCTATTTGTAAGAGCCAGTGTAATAAATTTGTCTCGTCAAATGTGTTCATAAAACATTTTTTACAAACTTGAATTCTAGCGCCATTCACCTTTAAATGAAAAACATGAGTCACTTTGCGAACTTTTTCTTTATCCGGATCTAAGGTCCTTTTTCTAGTGGTTTTAGGTGGTTTGGAGTCTATAAGGCTAACAATATATGCAACACGTTTGTTACGATCACCCATAGACCAATATTAGTCGAACAGTTTTTTTTGTACATCTTCTGAAATTTCGTTAATGCATTTATTTCTACAGGCTTCAAGTTTTTTCAGGCAGCGTGCTCTTTTTACCTTATTTTTTGCTGTTACATAAGCTTTTCCAAAGTTTCGATTTCTTTTACGTTCCGCTCTTTTTTTTCGTGAATAAACTCCTTCAGTGTTGGAATTAATACTGGTATTACCTGATTTTGATCTCCTCTCTGGTATTTTCAGACCTGGACTGTGGAACAGCTTCTATTTTTTCTTCAACTGCACTGCTAGAGTCACTACTCTGCGGCATATAGTTTTCATCCTCGTCACTAGAATTATCTGAAGAAATATTGCTATTGATCACATTTGATACAGATGTTAACCCATCAGTTATGGTATTAAAATTCTCAACATGCATATTCATTATTTTCTTAGTTCGTGATGACATTTTTATACCTACATATATCTCTGCAACCAACTTAATTGAAGTAATCTCTCTGTGTTGAATTTTTTTCTGCACACCGGAATGAAATTTGAACCACCAAATTTTTGCTACATGCAAACACAGTGGTCCAGAAAATAAACCACTTACTAATCTATTTTTATCAAATTACACCTAAGTGGGAAGTTTGTATTACTTATTCTCGCTGTCCCTATTAAAAATAAGTGTTAGGTATCTTTAATTGGTAAAATTCCCACGGTTTAATTATCAGCCAAACGCGAATAGTTATCAGTTGTTTCTTGAAAATCTCGTACAGGAAAGAGTAATATTTGCTTAGTAAGCTTGACACACGTATCTGAAAGCGATCGCCTAAGTATAAGTCAACCGCCTTACTTGGATATTATTCACTATCAATGGTCAAAACAGTACATGTCGACATTTACTATTAGAGCCAAGAATAGTTCACCAAGTCGTAGTGTATAAACAGTATAAGTTGACATAAACTGTTTTTACCAACTTAAAAGTTCATTTAAGTAGTTTTACTAAAAAGACCAATTAATTTTATTTAATTTATATTAGCATATTGACTTGTTCTATCGATACCAAGGTAAAGATATAGTCCTTATAGTCTTATTCTGCAAAAATAAGATTTTGACCATTTTTGACTTATACTCTTCTTACCGAGCACCCTAGAATTATTGATGACCTAGAACTGGAAGGTGTCGACACCTTCATATACTTAGGCTCGCTGCTAACTAAAGATAACAATGTCAGTGAAAAAATTAAAAGAAGAATAGTGCTCGCCAATAAGTGTTACTATGGCTTAAGAAGGCAGATGACCTCAAAACTACCTAGAAAAATAAAATTGACTGTCTATAAAACACTAATAAGACCAGTGCTAAAATATTCAGAAACTTGGTCACTTGCACAGAATTACCAAGAGCTGCTCAAACGTTTCGAGCGAAAAATCCTAAGAAGAATACATAGACAGAGGAATAAAAGAACAAGGTTTGTGGCGCAGGCGTTACAACTTAGAGTTGTATAGAAGTTTTGGAGAACCTGACGTTGTAAAATTCATTAAGATAGCACGCCTTAGATGGATAGGGAATGTAATCAGGCGAGAGGAAGATGTCATAGTCAGAAAAGTTTTTGACCGAAGAGGGCCGATAGGACAACGAGCATGAGGAAGACCGAGACTTAGGTACCAAGACAACTTAAAGAATGACTTAAAATCTATTGGAAGTAGAGCATGGAGAAGAGTTGCCAGAGACACGGACGAATTTAGGAATGTTCTGAAGAAGACTTTGGCTCATAAAGAACTGTGACGTCACTAATGATAAGGGTATTGTTTGTTTTATTTCCATAACGCATAATAATACTTTGGAAGTAAATTAACGATGCGTAACACATAAAAATACCTGATAATTTAAGTTTTGAACGGTAATTGATTAATGCCTGGTTGCACAAACAGATCTTACTTAGCTAAGCTCTACTTATAGATAGGACCTCCTTGAGTATCACTTACGTTGCACCATAATTTTCGATTCTTACCTTATTATCAATCATATCTATTACTATATTATGATGTTTTTATTGTAATATATTATAATTATATTATATTAATTCTTATGATATTCTCGACTTAAGCTTAAGATCTGTTGGTGCAACCGGGCATAAATAAATTCTAAATGTTGTTCTGAAGCTATTTCCTTGTGGCATTTTTATAATCAACTATTTATAATGGGAAATAAGCCACAATTTTACAAAAAAAAGATTTTTATAAAATACCTTGTGAATGCGAACAATTTTATTTAGCTGAAACATCAGGACTATTAAACGTTAGAATAAGTGAACATCAGTCTTATATTAAAAATAGAGAATTCAATAGATCTCAAATATGTCAACACGCATGGGATAATGAACATAGAGTTCAATGGAGAGATTCAAGTATAGTCCTGAAAGAATCAGATAGTAAAAAGAGAAAAATCAAAGAAGCGGCTCTAATTATGCTAAATGAAACCAATTGTGTCGCAAATTCCTCGGTAGAATGAAGTAGGATGTGGTTACCCATACTGAAAGAGGAAGTCAATAGAAAGAAAATACCACGATTAGTAAGTCCATAACATATCGAGTTAGTAAAAATTTTATATTTTAGTACTACTTATTGTATATCTATGTATTATTAATATTATTTATAATTTAAACATATTAAAGTCAGAATTTGGTATTAATTTTTGAAGTTATACTTCTTTACGCGCGATATGAGGGTGAATTTTTATATGTTAAAACCTACGATCCCGACGCATGCGCATTATAACTTTGTTCTGATTGGATGTTCAAATGACATGTCAAAAATTATTCAATATGTCGGCTGTGGCAAAGCTGGGGTTTGATTATTTATGGTTGTTGCGTTTTGAAATTTGTGTGAAAAGAAACAACAAACAAAAGTTAGTTAATAGTTATACTGCCTCTTTAAATAGTTTTCATATATATTTTTGGACTTTTGGACTATTTTGGACAAGGATTCATTCTAATTTGGTAAGTAGCTTTTATTATAATCATATTGTAAATTATACATTTGGATTAGGTTGGAATAAATTTATTTTCTCAAGAATGGGGATTTTAGAGAGAAATCCGAAATTAGGTCCGATTTTTATTTTTAAATTATGATTTTTTGGCGTAGATTTATTTATCTAGTAGGTATGTACTGCTTTAATTTACATGCTTAATTTGATTACCAACAAAAGTTCTACCAATCTTCATCTAATATATTGTTTTCTTACTGTTTTGTTATATTTTAATATTTTCTTCCACAAAAATCAAACTACATAATTTGATTTAAATTCAGAATAACTGTCAAACAGTAAAACGTTCAGTTGACCTATTTTTCCACATGACAAATAATGAGTAATTGGATGAGTGAGTCTAGGCTTCGATTACGAATCAAAGCGTCCCCAAATTCGCGGGTTCGAATCCCGATGCAAGTTTTTATTTTTTTATTTTTTTATGCATTTTATGATTGTAAGTATATTATATATTTTTTTTTTCAGAAAATGCGTATTTAAAATTTTTGCCAACAATTATTATCGTTCAGAAATCATTTTTTCTTTGTGGCATTTTTCAATGCGTTTGTGTGCGTTTTATTCTTTTATTTTTTTAAATTTTTGGTATTGTCTTAATAAAAATTTTTGGAAAGTAATAAGTATTAAGATTAGTTTAATATTTAAATAAAATATAAATAAACTGTTTAAAGTACATTATATCAATTTCGTTAAAATCACATAATATGTAATAGAAGTATAACTTCTTACGTGCGTACAAAGTACACACACATTCTTTTTTTTGAAAGTAAATTAAATGTAAGACCAAATACTGACGATGTCGGGATAGTATCACGAGGTTTTTTCCTGGTTTTCCCTCGTGATTTACTATGGAATCTCTAACGCGAGAATTTTACTGTCATCGTTGCATTTGGTTGTCTTTTTAAAGACAGATCACATGCTATGAAAAGTCGTCCCAGGAACGCAACTCATAAATATTGACGATATCATTCTAAAGTCTTCTACTTTAAAATGTATAATATACGTCTGAATTGCCAATATAAATGAGTCAGATTAAATAAATTATTAGAAGAATTTTTTTACTTAGCAACAACATTTTTGTTAATTTTAGTTGTATTTTGTATTTTGACAACGAAACCCGATTTGGGCTTCGAAACGTTAATAAAATCTTTTTTTGGTAAAATTGTGGCTTATTTCCCATTATAAATAGTTGATTATAAATTCTAAATATAGAAAACACTCGTGGAAAATTATAAACTTTTTAATTTCTCTGAACGTTTAGCCAACGCAAGTTTGAGTGTCCAAATTAAAATCGATTTGTGTATTTTTTTCGTTACTCACACATCGTTACTTTTTTACACTATTAAAAAATTTAATCATTTCTCAAAATATTTATCAGTCTCAAGACCTCCTGGAACTTTGAAGGTTGGTTTCGCTAGTCTGTTTATTTTTCCACCAACAGACGGGGGCTGCCTTCGTAGATATGAGATATCGCAGATGTAATTATTACGTGTAAGCTCCTAAGTACACGTAAGGGGGCTAGTTTATGTACTAATAGGTATTTCCGATCTATAAATAGATCGTTTGTTTACAAAACTTTGTCAATTTAAAAAAAAAGTTATAAGAAAGTGAATGTGATTTATTTTAAGGCAAATTTTGCTACAAAAATGGTATCTTCTTTTAATAGTCGATAAAAATAAGCTCAGAAAATTATACAGTTAAGTTAATTATACAGGGTGTCCCAAAAGTAGCGGAAAAGAAGAATATTTCGCAAAATGAACATCGGATCGAAAAACTGAAAAATACGTGTTCAATATTTCTCAAAAATCTATCGAATGACACTAAACACGACCCCCACTCCACCCCCTAGAGGTGGGTTGAGGGATAACTTTCAAATCTTACAGGGAAACCCCCACTTTTTATTGCAGATTTGGATAAGTCAGCAAGCATGTTTAGGCTGTTTACGTTTATTTTATTGTAAGTAAACTGAAATTGTAAATTACTGTAATAACTATTGATTTGAAATATTATTATTCATATAAACGTATATTATTATTCCTTACGTAAAAATAAGCTATTCGTGACATTTTTTCGAATTGTGGATAGATGGTGCTATAAACGCTAAAAACGATTTATCGTAATACCATAGGTAAATTATGGAAACAGTCTAATATCTCGAGAAATACACTTCCAAATGAAAAACTTAAAAACACGTGTTAATATTATTTTTCTACAACCGTGTTAAAAATGCAATTTTTAGCACTTCATACGAGCGTTAAAAATGCTACTTTAAGGCACTAGTGCTTTAAAATTTTTATGGCACTGCAATTCGTATTGACCTTATAGGCAATTTTGATGTAATGTCAAAAAAATATAAAATGGAATGTCAGTCAAGTTCAAGTAAAAGTTTTTGTAGATATTGTCCTGTAATTACGTTTGTAGAAAAAATATTGTATGATATGCGTGTTAAAAAGTACATTTTTAAGGCACTCATGCCTTACTTTAAAACTTTCACATGCGTGCCTTAAGGTTATACAGTAGGGATCAACAGGTAGCAAAAACGCGTTCCAAGATTGCAGCTGTAATTTTGAATATTTTTTCGAGATATTTGGCACACGTATTCGTAATATAATAAAGAATGGCGGTACAGAGCCCAATTTGAAAAATATATTAATATGTGGAAATTACTCTGTAATTAAATACAATATTAAAAAACGAGCCTGTACCGCCATTAAGAAGAACAAAAAAATACACTTTCTTCAAATAAACTTTTTTATCCGATGCCTAGATTTTGTGTCATTTTGGAACTACTAAAATTTTTCATTTCATTAGTAGTTCCAAAATGACAAAATCTAGGCATCGGATAAAAAAGTTTATTTGAAGAAAGTGTATTTTTTTGTTCTTCTGGATGGCGGTACAGGCTCGTTTTTTAAATATTGTATTTAATTACAGAGTAATTTCCACATATTAATATATTTTTCAAATTGGGCTCTGTACCGCCATTCTTTATTATATTACGAATACGTGTGCCAAATATCTCGAAAAAATCTTCAAAATTACAGCCGCAATCTTGGAACGCATTTTCGCTACCTGTTGATCGCTACTGTTTCCTCTTAAACGTGTACTTTTAACACTTAATATCATAAATAACTACAGTCGGAAAAATGAAAGAATACCCATGAACGAACATATAAAACACGCTGTATTTTCCTGTCACCGTGTCACAAAGAAAATTGACCAGCGCAAGTTCATGTAATAATAATTATAACATGTATTTATTGGCGCTGGTCAATTTTTTGTGTGACACAATGACAGGAAAATACAGCGTGCTTTATATGTTCGTTCATGGGTATTCTTTCATTTTTCCTACTGTATTAAAAACATATCGAATGACACCTGACACCATACACGACCCCCCACTCCACACCCGATGGGGGGTAACTTTAAAATCTTAAATAGGAACCCCCGTTTTTTATTGCAGATTTGCATTCCTCGTGAAAAAATAAGTAACATTTATTCGAAACACTTTTTCGTGTTTTACCCTATCTCTTAACGTTATGCCCAACAATGACCTTTCCATTCTACGTTGCGTCACTTGTAGTTTTCGTGCAGATGTCCTTGTTATATGTAAGAACAGGCAGGACACGTTGATTAAAAGCTCTTCTTTTTAAGCTGATAGGTATATCACCTTTAAAATATCACGCAGTCTTCCATACGCTGCCCATCCCAGAGTTAAGGCTGATTCACATAATAGCTCAGGTCACGCTCCGCTCACGGTCAGCTCAAGCCACGATCAAAATATTCTCTCGGAGAAACCACGCGGTCAAAAAAAAGGGATGGAACTTGACCGTCGTGTTTAGTGCGGACAGCATGATTAAGATGCGTGTAAGAATAGTTGACCGAACCTTGAGCTGAGCGTGAGCGAACCGTGACCTGAGCTATAATGTGAATCAGCCTTTATTCTTCTTAGCAGCTCAGCAGTTTGATTGTCTCTGCTAATTTTTACCGTATGTCCAAGGTATATGTAGTTGTCAACAAGTTCAATTTCGACGTCTTCTACCTTTAAAGTTAAAGGATGGCTCGGAATTAAATTCGTCATCATTTTTGTCTTTTGGTAATTAATATTTAGACCTACTTTACGTACTGCATCGCCAACTTTTACCTCGCAGTATAGTTTCACCTTCATTGACTGTACTAGTATAATGTAAAGTTACGTTTATGCAAAAACGTATAAAGCAAATTAAAGCTTCATGCGATATTATGCTCTAGAGATTAATATGTATAACGTTTTTATGACCGATAATTATTGTGTTTGTTCTCTTTTTTCTGCTATAATTTTAATTATTTCAATTTCGTAGGCGTTAAGGTCATTACTGGTATACTGGAGACGATGGTCTGTCTTCTTGATTTTAATGATTAACTAACTTATTAACGGAAAATACAACGCCGTAAATATTATGAACATATGGCAAATTACAATATTTGCGTATTTTAGTTTTTTAGAAGTAATGTAACAACTAACACGCACTAACATATACAATCCATGTTAGAACGGGCCTACAACAGGGAGATGCCCTATCCTGTATTCTATTCAACATCACATTAGAGAAAATAATTAGAGAGTCAAAAGTCAACACCAGAGGAACAATAATAACAAAAAGTGTACAAATATTGGCATTTGCAGATGATGTTGATATCGTAGCTAGAAGCAAAAGAGAAATGATAGAAGCATTTAATGCGATAGAAAGAGCGGCACAAAACAGTGGCCTAAATATTAATGAAATAAAAACCAAATACATGAAGGCCAGCAAATCGACAGGCCACAGAAACCTACAGAATCTGACAATAGGAGACTATAACACCGAAAGCGTAAAAAATTTTACATATATCTAGGTTCACTAGTTACCGCAGATAACAATGTCAGCGAAGAAGTTAAGAGAAGAATACATATTGCTAATAAAACATATAATGGACTAAATAAACATCTAAGATCTGACAACATCACGAGAAAAACCAAATGCAAAATATACAAAACCCTGATAAAAGCGGTCCTTATATATGGATCAGAGACATGGACACTGTCGAAAAACGATGAGAACTTATTAGGAACGTTTGAACGAAAAATCCTCAGACACATATAACTATAAGGGGCTGAAAGAAAATGACGTATGGCGCGGAAGATATAATTTTGAACTATACGCAGCATACAACGAACCCGACGTCATATACAACATCCATCAAGATCGGACGTCTGCGCTGGATGGGCCATGTTGAACGGATGCTGGAGACCGAAACACCAAAACATATAATGAGGCAAACACCAGTAGGGAGAAGACCCAAACTTAGATGCATGGAACAAGTGGAACAAGATCTGAAAACACTTGAGATTACCCACTGGAAGAACAAAGCAAGAAAACAGAACAGAATGGCGGAAAATCCTAGAACAAGCCAGGACCCAAAAAGGGTTGTCGAGCTGATGATGATGATGATGATGATGAGAAGTAACGTAATGTCATTTGTTATCATTATCTAGCTAGTTAGCGTCAGTAGTCGATCGCCAGGTAAAATAAATGCATTATTTTATATGAGAGAATTCACGAATATGAAGAGTAGGATACTATGCTCTATAGGCTAGGATACCATGCGATGGTCTCCGTAGTGAACGTAACCTTACAATTAGCACGAGCTCTGGAAGTTTAGGCAACGTGATCAGAACTTTTCGATCTGCAGTCTGAAAGCAAGAATACAATCCAGAGCTATGTATTGTCTCCACAAAGGAAAAAAATTAACCCCTGGCAGCTTCACGTACAGTACTCCCAGATGTCTCACATAGCCAACATAGACCAGTTGTAACAGAAGTTGACATCAAAATACCAATAATACCATCTTTCCCTCGACCTAGGTGGAACTTTAAAAAAGCAGACTGAACGACTTTTACTGAGAGATTGGACAAATGTCTGGGATGGATACCTCCAACATGAGAAAACTACATGAAACTTGACGCTGTTATCACTAAAGCGAAGAAAACTCTACCCAGATGACAAGACGACAAAAATGGATGGAGAATGTGAAAAACGAGATTTTAGTATATCAAGTAGAAAAGCATGGTACTTACTTAGAAAACTCGGTAGTAGCAGATATCCAACTAGAGACAAAGTACCAATAGTTCCCAACAGAGCAACCTCCCACATTGTAGCAATCTCAAGAGCACATAAAGACCATGACCACACCACAAAAGTAAAACAAGAACTATAAAAACTGAAGTCTGCATGCCCACCTAACATCAGAATACTCTGATGAGTTCACTCCATATCAGCAATATCAGAAAGACACCCGGTTCCGATAAAATCCATCCAGAATTTTTATTTCACTTGTAGTTTCAAAATAAATAAAAAAATTGGTCTCTAAGTGCTTTGGTTACAGAGCTATGTGACATAATGTTAACATTGTCGTTAAATGGGACTTCGGGTGCCAACTTAAATATTGTTCATCAGGTTCTTCAGAGTAGTTAAGAATCTTGTATATATTTAAATGGAAGTTTTGTTTAAAATAATTGTAATTAGTGACAACCCTTTTATAAGAGTTTAGTACCAACCACATGTCTAGAAAAAGTGAAACATATAAATGAACCATCTGCGAGTGTAATACACAGCACTTTTAAAAACTAGGTTATTAAAAAAATAATGACTATACTTTCTTACCCATAAATTGTTATATATTGGAAATACACTATTAAAACTGATATAAAATGTTTGCCGAATTCCTTTCGAATATCACAGCAGTCGTACCACAAACTCAATGTCAAACCAAACTCGTTTTTATTCCATTCGACAAACAGGGACTGACAATCACTTATTAAAACATCATTCACATTTTAAACTGACAACAAATAACAAATCAGAATAATTTCCATGTTATTCGTTAAACTAATTATTTCATAGGTGCACCAAGGCTGTACCGGACATCATTTTGACGAAAAAAGGAATACGAGTGAATTGCTATGAGCTTCCGATTGATTAATTGACGGTATTGTTGCGTCGTGCTCACCGTTTTCTAAAATAACATACTACATATTTTACCTACAGACGATTTGTTGTACAAAGAGGTAGGTTGTAGTGACGGTATTTACACGCGACAAAAATTAGTATGCGTTAAATTACAAGATTCCTTTAGAACTGAACGTAGGAGGAATTCCCAAATTGGTTGACCCTGTTGATCAGTATAGGAAAGTTGTGTATAATTTAATTCGATCAATAAATTTACTATTGCAATGATTTTTTTGTTCTAATATAGATCGATACTAACATGGATATAGTCTGTTCGCTAAACTCAGACGCAACTTTCTAGATATTTTAGTCGGTAATTTTGCCAATTTTAGTAAAATTGACAAAAAATAATTACTAAATAGTTAATAATCACTAAATAGTTAGTAATTTCGCCAATTTTTACAAAATTGGCAAAAAACAAAAAAAATATCGACTAAAATATGTAGCCAGTTGCGTCTGAGTTTAGCGAACAGACTATACCATACATATAGACGGCGAGGCAGCGCCGAAAAATCTCTCTGAATTTACTAAAGCTAGTGTTTTCACAGTCGATAATGGCCGGGATACACGAGGCTAGTTTTTCAAGCTAGGATAGCAAGCTAACGCTTTTAAACTAGCAAGCTAGTATTACTAGCTTCATGTATACAGAACTAGCTTAGCTTTTAGGCTAGTAAGCTAGTGAGAAAGACAGTAAGACAGTGTCTTAAGCTAGGATAGTTTAATAGCATGGAGTTCTATTTTGTTAAGCTACTTGCTTCCTCCTCTACTGGTTTTACTATCCTGGCTTGTGTACTACCCTCGTCTGACCGGTAAAGCTAGTGTTTTCGAACTGCAAGTGCGTATTGTCAACCTGTTTTAGTTTTTTAAACAGATAACCCCGTGCCTCTAAAACTAATATGTCAAAATTAAGTGCCGAGATTAATTTAAATTGTGTACAAATGTATTGCAAGGATAAGTGTATTCGCGATTCAGCGTGGTCAAAACGCACTTTTTCGATAAATCTTCTGTTAATTCATCCAATGCAATTTGACACAGTTTCCAAAGTATCTGTTCACTCGAACATTATTTTTTTTTTACAAATATTTACCATTTTTAGTGGATTTGTTGCTCTATTGATCTCGCAATAGTACTAGCTACTGGCTGAAAATTTCCTAGCCACATGTAAACCGTTCTAGCATGCGCCAAGCTAGGACAGTAACTCAGGCTAGGATACCGGGGTATCTAGCTTCATATCCTAGCTTGAAAAACTAGCCTCGTGTATCCCGGCCATTACCGTGATTGTGTAGAGAAACATACTGCGGTCGGTCAAGCGAAACGTAGAACAGGTGGTACTGATAGCTTGCCAAAAGTCGCTTACCTGAGGTAATTAAATCCATTTACTAAGGCTGAAAATCAGTACACACATTCTAAATTGAATATAAATCAAAGTTATTATAGTCGGTCAGCTGTATGACGGGACAGAGCCGGTCGGTCGGCCCCACTGAATGTACAGGGTTATTCACTATATTTTGACCCCCTTGTAAACTGCTTTATTTTTACAGAATTAGAAAAAATGTAAAATACAAAAGTTATTCGATTTTTTAATAATGATTTTTTGACATATATATCATACTAGTGACGTCATCCATCTGGACGTGATGACGTAATCGACTATTTTTTTAAATGAGAATAGGGGTCGTGTGCTAGCTCATTTGAAAGGTTATTCAATTCTCTATGCAGTAATATAAACATTAAGATCATTATTTATAAAGGGTGTCCAAAAAATTTTTTTGAATTATTAATTAAACAATTAATTTAATTTAAAAAAATTTTGGACACCCTGTATAAACAATCATGTTAATGTTTATATTACTGAATAGGGAATTGAAAACCCTTTCAAATGAGCTAGCACACGACCCCTATTCTCATTTAAAAAAACAGTCGATTACGTCATCAGGCCCAGATGGATGACGTCACTAGTACGATATATGTCAAAAAATCATAATTAAAAAATCGAATAACTTTTGTATTTTACCTTTTTTTCTAATTCTGTAAATAAAGCAGTTTACAAGGGGATCAAAATATAGTGAATAACCCTGTACATTCATTGGGACCCACCGACCGGCTCTGTCCCGTCATACAGCTGACCGACTATAATAACTTTTATTTATATTCAATTTAGAATATGTGTACTGATTTTCAGCCTTAGTAAATGGATTTAATTACATCCGCAGGTAAGCAACTTTGACAAGCTGTCAGTACCACATGTTCTACGTTTCGCTTGACCGACCGCAGTATGTTTCTCTACACAATCACAGTAATTAACTGTGAAATAACGAGCTTTAGTAAATTCAGAGAAATTTTTCAGCGCTGCCTCTTGGACTAATAGTGGAACAGTCAAATTTTTTTTTTTTTTTAACAATCAGAATACATAAAATCTATAAGATTAATCAGCATTTTTTCTTTAGCCTAATTTTTCTAAAACTGTTTGTAATCTAGTTATAACGTGGTCCGTCTAGCTTTTTTTTATGAAATGCCTACTTCTTTGTTGTGGCTACACAGCACAGCACTAACTCTGTTTTTCACTACTGCTCACGTCCTTGTTGTGGCTACAATGCGCAATACATACATATACATATTAACTTGCCTTGCTCATCTTCTCACCTTACACAAACTCGAACGATTTAGTCCTTTTGAGCCTTCGCATCTGGGGTTGGTTGACAAAAAGCTGAAGTACTTCATGGTTGGGATACTTATGGAGCCTCTCTTCATGTCTCCTGGCGACTTTCTTAACTTCATTTAGAATAGATTCGACTTTAAGGTCTCTATGTAAATCGTCATTCCGACCATACCAAGGAGCACCTATAATCTTTCTTAGTATTCGGTTCTGGAGCGTTTCTAAATTTCTATAATTGCTTTCTATTTTGGTACAGCACCTTAATTATAGGCCATACGTCCACACCGGTTTCAATACCTGTTTATAAAGCAGTACTTTGTTCTGGATGGAAAGATGAGAGTCCTATCAGCCGGTACATATTTTTGAAATACTTCTTTAGGCGCGATTGAGAGTGAATTTTTATTATTCTGGGCGCATGCGCACAGAGACAGTATAGAGTTCGTTGCTAATCTTTCAATTTATGTATGAATCAGCGCAAATGAGTTATTAAAAGAATAAATTAGTGTTTTTAGTAAATATAAAATTTATTATAATTTTTGTGTCTTTAGATTTGTCTTCCTCGGGAGTAAGATAATAAGTATCTATTATAACATCTTTATACTTCACTTGATCTATATTTGTCACCGCGATTTGTAAGTATGTTCGAGATGTCACGTAAACAGAGCAATGATGGCTTCGTTGGTAGAGCATTCGACCACAGATCAAGAGGTCTCGGGTTCGAATCCGGACGATTCATATTCTTTTTTTTTTTTAATTTTTGATATTGTTTTAATAAAAAATTTTTGAAAGTGGTAGGTAAGTGTTAAAATTAATTTAATATTTAAATAAAATACAAATAAACGGTTTAGTATATTTATTTCGTTGAAATTATAATAGTAGAAGTATAACTTCTTACGTGCGTACAAAGTACACACAAATTCTTTTTTGTACTTTATTTAAAACTGTTCAGTTTTCTTTTTAACATGTTCCTTCCATTTGAGTTTGACGTTCAGATTTAACCTCAGGTATTTCGCTGTTTTCTTATTAGGAACAATGCTGTTATTTAAGATAATTGGGAGATAATTGATTTTCTTGTTAATGAAGTTAATATGAACTCATTTCTGTTCGTTAAACTTTATTCGCCATTCTTTGACCAGTGTTCTATGTCATTAATTGCATTTTGTAGGTTTACCGTAGATTCTTCTATAGCTGCTCCTATTGTCAGGACTGCTGTATCATCAGCAAATATGGGTAGTAGAATGTTTTCCCTGTCCGGAAAGTCAGATGTATACAAAAAGTATAGTACTGGTCCAAGAACGATACCTTGTGGAAACCCTACGTTTATTGGCTTTCACTCAGGCGGCTACTCTATCAAGTAGAGTAGGTCGACTGAAAAGTATGCCAATGTACTCAACCGTTTACTCTACTAATGAAAACAAGGCTTTAAGCATTAGTAGTAGTATCATAATAGTAAATTATATTTAGTTTAGCATTAATCTGGAAATAAACTTTCCAGTAAATAAATAAAATCCAATAAGGATTTAACTATTGATGCTTTTTTCTTATTTTGTTTTATATAAAATGTCAATGAAACAATGAAGAAAAATGATGAACTTTAATACAAATTGCGGTATTAATAATTTGAGTATGTACTACGAAAACTGTTATGTGATTTTTATGTTTTTATTAAAATATTAACTGCTAATGGTTGTTATAGCCAGGGAGGTAGTGTCAAATTTGACCGGAGCATTTTAGCATGGCTGGCTTCTTATTATTTAGGTAGGTGTTCCAAAGCTTATTAACAAATGATGTGTCAGCTGGTCCAAAACCGGGGATTTTAGTCAAGAAAAGGTAAAACATGAAAGTTGATGGACCAACGCTACAGCTTAAATGTCAAATATTTATATACATTACTCAGAACATTTAATGGACTTGCTTACCTGGCGCCTACCTTTCACTCAGGAGATCGGGGTTCAAATCCTGGCGCGGAAAATTCTTTTTGTTTTTTAAATTGACATTTTATTTTGAAAAATATTTATTTTTATAATATCACGTTTTTATTATTTACACGAGACAATATAAAAAAATCTGTATGTCTTTTAGAGAATTATGCATAGAACTTATGAAATAGCATAATATATACATTTGATCATAAATATTATGATTCACCTTAATAAGCAAAATTACTGTACATGAACCCCTGAAGTTTCCTGAGTTAGTACGACCAATCTAAGTGAAAAAGAGGGTTGGCCTCCCCACCCCACCCCCCTCCTGACATTTTTTTATCTTTTTAGACAAACTGTTTTTCGCATAATTTTATGTGATGTAAAACCAAAAAATACATACAACCCTAATTTTTCACTTTTCTATCACCAACCCCCATTTTTAATAGCAATCTAATTATTTCCCTGTTCTCTATAATATATAAAAATGAATTTTTGTCTGTATGTCCCTTATAGAATCGTAAACTATACATTTAATCATATAATGACCTCAAGCAAAGTTTTTGTACTTACATGAACCCAGGAAGGAGTTAATACGACCAACCTAAGTAATCATTATTTTGTGATGTCTGCGTAAATAAATTATTTACGCAGACACCACAAAACAATAAGTATGTATTGTTTATTAGAAAAAAGTAGACGCAATATTTTTGAGTATTTTTTGGCTTTCTGGTAATTTTTAGGTATTTAACTTTTAAACATTATTTGGTTCTAAGGCGGTACGAAGTTTGCCTGGTCAGCTAGGTAATACTAAATAAATATTCTTGGACTAGTTTGGCAAAGACTAAAAAGTATAAATCATTAATTTATGGATTTTAGATTGTAAGAAAAAAGCGTCCACATGGAACAAGTGGAAGAAGGTCTGAAAACACTTGAGATTACCAATTGGAGGAACAAAGCAAGGAACAGAACAGAATGGCGGAAAATCTTAGAACAAGCCAGGAGCCAAAAAAGATTGTCGAGCTACTGATGATGATGATGAAGAAAAAATGATACGGGATTTCCGTATTTTTCTGTCACGTTCACTTGGCCAGCTAACATTTTTTGCCATGTACCTACATAATGCAGCTGACGATTTTTTCTTCATCATCATCATCAGTAGCTCGACAACCCTTTTTGGCTCCTGGCTTGTTCTAAGATTTTCCGCCATTCTGTTCTGTTCCTTGCTTTGTTCCTCCAATTAGTAATCTCAAGTGTTTTCAGACCTTCTTTCACTTGTTCCATGTGGACGCTTTTTTCTTACAATCTAAAATTCATAAATGAATGATTTATACTTTTTAGTCTTTGCCAAACTAGTCCAAGAATATTTTTTTAGTATTACCTAGCTGACCAGGCAAACTTCGTACCGCCTTAGAACCAAATAATGTTTAAAAGTTAAATACCTAAAAATTACCAGAAAGCCAAAAAATACTCAAAAATATTGCGTCTACTTTTTTCTAATAAACAATACATACTTATTGTTTTGTGGTGTCTGCGTAAATAATTTATTTACGCAGACATCACAAAATAATGATTACTTAGGTTGGTCGTATTAACTCCTTCCTGGGTTCATGTAAGTACAAAAACTTTGCTTGAGGTCATTATATGATTAAATGCATAGTTTACGATTCTATAAGGGACATACAGACAAAAATTCATTTTTATATATTATAGAGAACAGGGAAATAATTAGATTGCTATTAAAAATGGGGTTGGTGATAGAAAAGTGAAAAATTAGGGTTGTATGTATTTTTTGGTTTTACATCACATAAAATTATGCAAAAAACAGTTTGTCTAAAAAGATAAAAAAAATGTCAGGAGGGGGTGGGGTGGGGAGGCCAACCCCCTTTTTCACTTAGATTGGTCGTACTAACTCAGGAAGCTTCAGGGGTTCATGTACAGTAACTTTGCTTATTAAGGTGAATCATAATATTTATGATCAAATGTAGGTATATATTTATGCTATTTCGTAAGTTCTATGCATAATTCTATAAAAGACATACAGATTTTTTTATATTGTCTCGTATAAATAATAAAAACGTGGTATTAGAAAAATAAATATTTTTCAAAATAAAATGTCAATTTAAAAAACAAAAAGAATTTGCCGCGCCAGGATTTGAACCCCGATCTCCTGAGTGAAAGGTAGGCGCCAGGTAAGCAAGTCCATTAAATGTTCTGAGTAATGTATATAAATATTTGACATTTAAGCTGTAGCGTTGGTCCATCAACTTTCATG
This sequence comes from Diabrotica virgifera virgifera, assembly GCF_917563875.1. NCBI lineage: Eukaryota > Metazoa > Arthropoda > Insecta > Coleoptera > Chrysomelidae > Diabrotica > Diabrotica virgifera. Next base: position 33,675,149 of record NC_065450.1, on the reverse strand, counting down.
TTTTACCTTTTCTTGACTAAAATCCCCGGTTTTGGACCAGCTGACACATCATTTGTTAATAAGCTTTGGAGCACCTACCTAAATAATAAGAAACCAGCCATGCTAAAATGCTCCGGTCAAATTTGACACTACCTCCCTGGCTATTACATGTTAGTATAAAGATTATTATTTTTTAATGTTCATTGTCATTTACTTTGTTATATAATTACATCTCGATGCACTCCTACTAAATTAATTACTTTTTATTATTATTGCGGTTATATTCAAGTGGTCTAGGTGGTTCAGTGGTGAGTGTATACTATACACCTTTGGTGTCTTATGAGGGTTCGATACTCACTACAAAATCAATAAGTACATATTAGCAACATCACTGTTTCACAAGCCTTTACATTTAGCCGTTTGGAGTAGACATTAAACTGTAGGTCTTAGACTACTTTGCTCTCTTCCATAAAACTGATGTAATAATACCCACATACAACGAAAACAACATAATCAGCAACAATATCCTGAAATCTATTTTGAACTGCTACAGTGATGCAACAGTTATATACACAGATGCATCTAAATCAGGAGAAGGGTCTGGCTGTGCGTATTTTTTACCCTCAGGAGGTTTCGAATTCAAGTACAAACTTCCCAATGAGTTTTCAATTTTCTCTGCGGAATCATTGGCCATACTCGAAGCGTTGAAATATATTAAAAACTCTTATACTAAAAAAACGTTAATTCTTTCAGACTGCCTATCAGTTTTACAGAATATCAAAAATACTTTTTTGCCCAAAACATTTAGTAATCCTTACATATTTTTAATAAAGGATATGTTAAAGCAGTTAGAAGACTCTGGCTTCAATATAAAATTTATTTGGGTTAAGGCACATATTGGACTCAAAGATAATGAGTATGTAGACTACTTAGCCAAATCCAGTATAACATCAGGCACTTTATTGTCATATTCTTTATGTGTATCAGATGTTATTACTATTTTTAAAAGAAACCAACTATCGATATGGAAAGATCAATGGAATCTTTACTGCTTAACAAACCCCACAAGATACACCACTTTACAACCAGTGATTCCACAAAATACATGGTTTAAGAGTTTTAAAGCTCCACGTAAATATATAACAACTATAAATCGATTACGTTTTGGGCATGCTTGCTATCCAAGTCATTTATATAAAATAAATGTGATTGAAGACAATAATTGCAAACATTGCGGAAAGCAGGGTGATCTTGATCATATCTTTTTTGAATGTACTAAGTTTCAACAGCATTCAAACTCTCTCTATAAAAATTTAATTCAACTTGATATGCATGCACCATTCAATATACAGTCTTTGCTGGCTACAGGCTCACAACAAATATACAATATCATTATAGATTTCTTGTCAGATACACGCACAGTCCTATAAGATTTGTACGCGGGCATGAGATTTTTTATGATTTAAGTTCAGATTTGCATCTTTTTTTTTTCATAAATGTTTTATCACTTTATCAGAGTTCCATTATTGTTTTTATTGTATTATTATTGTATTGTATTATTTATTGTGTTACTATGTTGTTTCTGTTTATTTTGTATTAGGATTAGGATTGTATTTTGTTTATTGCAACTGGCTGAATGACTAATGTCTATGCCATTAAATTAAAAAAAAAAAAAAAAAAAAAAAAAAAAAAACTGTAGGTCTTGTATACTTACAGAAATACCACAGATATACGTAAGATATGACTAGACTCATATGCCCAATTGGTTGCATTCTCAATTTCAATAGTATATTCCAAGATCTCTAAAGGTACGTATCCATACGTTGGTGCTCCGTGTAGCTGCTCAAATGGATACGACATGCGCTCCCCTACATATAAACCGCAAACCGGTTGAATCGAAGAGGGTGAGCGCCGAGAGTGGGCAACAACGTATCCACTATGTATATGTGGAGCTGCTACACGGAGCACCGAGCACCATCGTATGGATACGTACCTTAAGAGCTAAAATACACGGACGTATTTTGAGCAACAATCTGTTTTAACGCACACGAGCGGCTAGTTGTCGCTGAATAACACAACTGCTAGTCGTAATTGCCGACGACACGGCGTCTTTATTGTCATAACAAACCGCTACGAAAATTATTTAGCTCCAAAATGGATTTTGAACAAGAAACAATGCTCTGATTGTTATTGAGAAGAAAAAATAGTTTAAAAAAGTCTAAATCAAAACTGAGCGCAGGTACTTCAGGGTGTGGAATGGGACGTTTCATCAACGCCGGTTCATCGCCGCCAGTTCATCGACAGTCCATTTCATCGCCGTCCGTTTCATCGCCGTCCGTTTCATCGCCAGTTAAGCGCTGCTGGTTTCCTCGAAAGCGGTGCCGACAACCTGCGATCGTAACACTGCGATGAATGACATCATAAAAAACTGTACCATGCAAAATAATAGCGTTGGTTTCCAAGGATGCGTTGGAAACCACCGCTTGCTGAGCTTGCACATTCCATTGCCGCAGTGAAGAACCTTGAATTTTTCACCGTAATCTGACGTAATTCATCGCAGTGCTACGGTCGCTGTTTGTCGGTGCCGCTTTCGAGGAAACCAGCGCTTTAGTCAGTTGATTTTGTATTATGGGAGATGACACGACACGACGTTAAATTCAGTTCAAAACTTATGACAATTAAAAAGATAAAAAATATTATTATATTAATTTACTGTTCTATTTCTACTTCCCCTAAATTTGATATTAAATAGTATTAAATTTGTAGTGTTAAATGACCTTTGTAAAAATATATACATATGTTCAAATTTATGTAGTGTCAGGTTACGTTAGGTTAGGTAATTTCCTAGAATTCCTAATTAATATTAAAAATAAATAATACACACACCGGCAAAATTAGCCGAACACGTTAAAAATGGGACATGTTTGATGTCTCGTATTTCATAAACCAGTGGTCCGATTTGAGTGATTCTTTTAGTTTGTTATAGCCTTATTATTTAAGAATATCGGTGTAATAATATTGTTGCTAGACAGGTAAATACCATTTTATACCGGGTGCACCAATCATACTGTGTTTTTTTCTTAAAGTTTGGAACACCCTGTGGAATATTCTAGCATATGTAAAATATTAGAATTAATACTCGATTGTAGACTTAGGCTTGCTTAACATTTTCCTTTTTGATTCATTTACTTATGTGAGATAATAAAAAAGTTATGTGCGTTAACAACTATCCATGTTTTTCATCAATAAATCCTCATAGTAGGGGAGGAAAGTATACTAAATTTGCAGTTACTCGAGCGTTATGGGAACCTATTGGATTGTGAAGAGTATGTGCTAAAATCAGAAAAAGGTTAAGTTAAGTTTTCCATAAAGTGGGGGACTTTTCATTTTTTAATTAAATTTTCCATTTGAAACAATCATTTTTCTCCGATTATAGAGCTATCTATCCATAATTTGAAAAAAATGTCGAATAAAAGTTGCTTATTTTTACGTAAAGAATCCAAATCTGCAATAAAAATTGGGGGCTCCTATTTAAGATTTTAAATTAAATCCCACACCCCACCTCCGTGGGGGCTCGTGACACCCCACGGAGAGGGGTGGGGGGTAAATTAAAAATTATAAATACGAACCCTGCGATATTTTGCGAAATGAACATCAGATCGTAAAACTGCAAAATACACCTATTCAATATTTTTCAAAAATCTGCCGAATGGCATCAAACACGACCACCACGGAGGTGGGGTGGGGGGTTACATTAAAATATTAAATAGGAGCCCCCAATTTTTATTGCAGATTTGGATCCTTGACGTAAAAATAAGCAACTTTTATTCGCACCATTTTTTCCTATTACGGATAAATGGCGCTATAATCGGAAAAAACGATTGGTGGAAATGGAAAATTAAATTGAAAATGGAGAGTCCCACACTTTATGGAAAACTTAACTTAACTTTTTTTGGTTGTAGCACCCACTCTTCACAATCCACTCCACGTCCCAATAACGCTCGAGTAATTGCAAATTTAGCATACTTTTCTCCCCTACTATGAGGATTTATTGATAAAAAACATGGTTAGTTGTTAAAGCCCATAACTTTTTTATTTTCCAACATAAGCAAATGAATAAAAAAAGAAAATGTTAAGAAAGCATAATTCTACAACCGAGTTTTAATTTTCATATTTTATATATGCTGGAATATTCCACAGGGTGTTCCGAACTTTAAGAAAAAAACACAGTATGCTTGTTACACCCGGTATAAAATGACATTTACCTGTCTAGCAACAATATTATTACACCGATATTCTTAAATAATAAGGCTATAACAAACTAAAAGAATCACTCAAATCGGACCACTGGTTTATGAAATACGAGACATCAAACATGTCCCATTTTTAACGTGTTCGGCTAATTTTGCCGGTGTGTGTAAATGTGTAAATGTAACTGTAGAAAATTGGTCGGAAATTCGGAAATAAATCAGTTAGAGATTAGCGACTAATTAACTGGCGATGAATCAGCCGGCGATGAATCGGCTGGCGATGAATCGGCCGGCGATGAACTGGCGGCGATGAAACAGGGTGGCAGGGTGGCAGGGAAGTACCGGTCGCCCAAAAAGTAAATGATCAACCAAATCAATAAAACACCACTACATGTCATCAAGACTGAAACAATCTTCTATCTTTCGCACCAAAATATAATTTCAACTGTAGAAACAGCTATGAAGAAAACTAGCTAGCAAGGCCACTGGTTTGACAAAGTTGACAATAAGACAAAAAACAGAATATTCGCTCAACATGCAATAGAGTTAGCCCAATACAATTTATTAAATGTACAGAACCTAAGTACAGTTTGATGCCTTTTGAAAGATTCTGATGAATCTGAATATTTAGAATAGATCGACGTAGAAAATATAAAATATAGATCCTGAAGTAACATTTACCGTACAAAATAAAAAGAAGAACAGCAAAATAATAATATTAAAAACATCAACGAATGGTTGGAAAAACGAAAAAATCCGAGTCATTTGCTAACGTCTTAAAGTATGATTACGAGTGCAAAGGGCTAAAACATTACTTCAAAATTTGCATATTTTGACGACTTCGAAACATTATTAGGAATTTTATTTTAAGTTTATTCTAAAAGATGTTTTAAAAATACCATAAACATTTATAAAATTCTAACTTACGGTGACGCCTGTCGCCAAATTAATGTTTTTGTAATAAAAAGTTTTCCATTTATTTCCAACTTGTCACATGCAGTTAACAATCTGATAACAACTAATAACTACAATATGAAGTAATAATTGAATGGACACTGAAATTACAGACGAGCGTGGGAAAAATGTGTTTTTGTTGGTGTAATAATTTCTTTTAATAAACCTAATATTTCCCTTAAGAATGATTTAATGACGAGTTATTGGAATGATAACCTTGGTTTAGCGTATTTCTTTTGTGTATAAACAATAGCTATATGAGTTTAATTGGCATAATATGCACTAGATCGTAACTATTTATTAATTAGTGTGGTTAAAAGCATTTGGGAGCTTTTGGATGAAGGATCAAATTTGGTGATATAAATCTGCCAGTGGCGTATTCTCATTTACCCTCCTCGAAAACCCGACGTTTAGGAAGGATTTTTTCCGCTCAGAATTTTCGTAAATTCCAAAATTTATGCTTAACTTCTGAGTGGTATTTTCCTTCTATGGACGTGGACTATGATATCAGTGTTTTTCTAGATAAATTTCTCTGTATCTTCAATAAGACATTTCCGTTAATTACAATTAAGCCAAAACATCGCAAACCCTGGGTTACGAGAGATATCCGCATATCAGCCAAGAATATGCGTTCAGTACTATACTACATCAAGAAATTTACTACTAACGTTTCTGTCACTGAATACATCACGAAGTACAGGGCAACGTATCTAAAACTTATCAAATCAGCTAAAAAAAGCCTACTATCAAAATCGTCTGGGAAGCTCTAAAAGTGTTGCAAAAGAAACTTGGTCCATAATAAACGATCTTCGAAATAAAATTCACACAGCTCAATCATTTTCCCTTTCAAACCCTGAAAGTGTAAACGAATACTTCGTTAATGTGAGTAAAAGTCTAACATCAACTATTTTGCGACAAGATCCAATTTCCTATCTTCCTTCAAGAAAGGTTCGAATTCATTATTTTTAAGACCAGTCGATAACTCTTTAACTGATCCAAACAATCAATAGTATCAAAAGCAAATCAAATAAAAAATTTCTCTAATCTCACAGAAAATGTGTTGGAAATCCTCGTCTCACTAATTAATGATTCCTTCGAAAAAGGTAAATTTCCAGAGTGCCTAAAGACAGCCATTATTATTCCTCTTCATAAGGGTGGTGAAAAATCTAATGCCTGCAACTATAGACCTATTGCCTTACTACCGGCAGTCTCCAAAATTATTTAAAGACTCATTAAAACTCAACTTATGTCCTTTCTCGTTGATAGCAACATTTTATCATAAAATCAGTTCGGCTTTTTAACTAATAAATGTACCACTGATGCCATGTTTTCTGTACTACATGAGGTTTACCAAGCACTAAACAATAATCTTTATACTGCCACTGTCTTCTGTGACTATGCCAAAGCTTTTGATTGTGTAAATCACGATATTTTGATAAAAAAAAACTCAATTTCTACGGAATTCGAGGTATTTCTTTGAATTGGTTCCAATCCTACTTGGATAATAGGAAACAACTGGTTACAGAAAATGCTACTGACTCAAGTCTCAAAAATATTATATGTGGTGTACCACAGGGTTCAGTATTGAGTCCTCTACTTTTCCTTATCTTTATAAATGACATCACTAATTTAAAAATCGATGGAAATTTTTTTCTTTTTGCTGATGATACCAGTATCACTTGGAGCAACTCAACTATTGAAACTCTTCATCCAACTATAACTTCGGATCTACTGACGATAAAGACCTTGTCTGACTCTAATTTACTTTCTTTTAACGTGGATAAGACAGTAGCATTATCCTATAAAGGAGCTCTTCAACCTTTGCCTCTTAATAACAGCCAGATCAGTACCGTTGATTCTGTAAAATTTCTTATTATTTTTTTAGACAGCAACCTCAAATGGTCCCTTCATGTCGATTCGTTATGTAAGAAACTCGCCTCAGCTTGCTATGCAATAAGATCTGTTTCAAGGGAAATCAATTTAGCATCTTCTAAAATAACATATTTTTCGTTGTTCGAGTCTCATCTTCGATATGGTCTTCCTTTTTGGGGTTCTAGTACAGCTACTCAATCTTATGTTATTTTTAAATTGCAAAAAAGAGTAATAATATATCTGTTTGGCCTCAGAAGAACTACACATTGCAGAAGTTACTTCAGAGATCACGGAATTTTAACACTTTTATTATTATATATTCTAGAAACGGTTTGTTTAATTCGTAAACACCTTCAAGTCTTTCCAGCAATGCCTAATCATCTCTACTCCACCAGAAATTAAACCTTTGATATTTATTTACCGATTCCGTCCACTCAGTTACATAGTAAAGAAATCTATATTATATTCGGCAAAAAAAACTATACAACCATCTACCATCTCCCATTACAACTTAAATCTGCAACATCTTTTCTAAAGTTCCGTAAAATGACAAAAGCCCTATCTAAAAGACCATATTCAATAGAAGAATTTCTTAATAAATAACTAAGAAAATTGGGTTTCATATGCAGCAGCTTAAACTTATTAGTTCCTCTAATGTTGATTTCAGGCCGGCATTGGAAAGGACAGATCTACTATAAACCAAATATTTTCCTTAAAGGAGATACGGACAACTTGTTACGAAGGCAAAGTTCCTCTGCATGTTATGTTTGTGGATGTTAGACAAGCATATATGGAGTCAATAGAGTCAAAATGTATCCAACAACGGAACATTTGGCTATACCAAAAAAATGATCAGACTAGTGTTGTGAAAACAACAGTTAAATTAATTCGTTTTTATAAAAATATCGCTCTTAAATTTGATGGGACAATCTGTATTGTGTTTGAAAGAATTAATTATCTGAAAACTTGAGTGTTAGCGTTGTGTTAGGCAGAAAAGATAAACCGGACATAATATGGTCGCTGTTTAGGCGTCTCCGGTGGTCGCCAGGGTAGAACCATATGTGGATGGATATGCTCTTGTTAGTGACATTCTTACCCTTAGCGAGAAGATATTTTGCAGTTTTAGAAGAATAACATGTGTGTGGTCCCTTTTCAGGCAGAAAAGTGTAAAATAAGATGATGCAGTCATTTGAATAGAATTTGAGGAGTCTCTAGCCAGCCTCTCTTAGGCGTGGTGTTACGTGTGTGCTGTCCTCTTCTCGTGGTGAAAATACGTTACGCTCTCGCAATAATTACTCCGCGGAAATTTGTATAATAGACTCTCTCTTTCGCTACTAAGACAATTAATTGTTAATTCAGTGCATTTGTTAAACTCGTTGTTGTTAATAAATGTTTTGTTCGCTTATCACTTTTATTTCTCGTATGCACAACCCTTCATATCGTGTTAATTAGTAACTATAAAACTAGACCACATTAAATCTTAGAACCAGTTCTCCTAACAGTTCACTGTTTTGTATAATCGAAGGATTCAAGGATTCTCTGCTTTGGGGGACATACAGGTGTGGTCCAAAAATATTCACCTATGTCCCATTAGGCAAAAGGTAATAATTAAACTCTTTTTGCCACGGTGGGGTGAGATTCAATAAAAACTCACACCAACTAGTAAAAATGACACTAGATAACTCTACCTGTGAAATTTCTTTACACTGTCACATCTCAGATCAATTTACAGAGGCAAAAGGCTTGAGACAGAGAGATCCTTTGTCCTTTATCCACTACATTATTTAACTTAGTGTTAGAAACTGTATCAGGAAAAAACAGCATAAAGGTGAAAGAAAATTATAGAAGAAGCACAGAGATTCGGATTGAAGCTAAATGAAGACAAAACCAAATATAATGATCATTGGGAGGGACAGTAGAAAACAAAAAGAAGATTTTAGTGTGAGGTATGTACGTAGTAAAAGATATACTTTTAAAATAGTGGACACTTTTGAATACTTAAGTATACATGAAAACGAAAAAAAAAAGACATGGGAGCTTGATGGCAGAATAGCAAAATAAAAATTATTCAGTTTAAGAGCTCTAATGAATTGAAAATACGTTTTTCTAAACAAGCCAAACTTCGAATACACAGGGTGTCCCGAAAAGCTTGGTCATAAATTATACCAAAGATGCTGGGGCCAAAGTATGTTGATTGAACCTAACTTACCTTAGTACAAATATGCACATAAAAAAAGTTATAGCCCTTTAAAGTTACAAAATGAAATTCAATTTTTTCCAATATGTATTTCGAAAACTATTAGATTTTTTATTGAAAATAGGCATGTGGCATTCTTATGGCAGAAGCATCTTAACAAACAATAAATTATAGTGAAATTTGTGCACCCCATAAAAATTTTATGGGGTGTTGTTCCCTTAGACCCCTCGCAAACTTTTGTGTACGTTCCAATTAAATTATTATTGTGCTACCCCTAGTTAGACACAATATTTTTAAAACTTTTTTGCCTCTTAGTCTTTTTTTTTTGATAAACCAGTTTTTATCGAGATGCGGCTCTTTTTTAATATGTTTACATAAAAATTGTATGGGGGTTTCGTTCCTTTAAACCCTAAAATGTTTGTGTACGTTCCAATTAAACTTTTATTGCGGTACCATTAGTTAAACACAGTGTTTTTAAAACTTTTTTGCCTCTTAGTATATTTTCAAATTATAAAAATGTAAATTATAGATTTGTCATATTATTACCAGGTCTCTATAATCGTACTTAACCATATACAAATACATAGGTGGTGGATTTGATAAATATTCAAAATATCTCGATAAAAAGTGGCTTTTCGAGAAAGTACTAAGAGGCAAAAAAGTTTTAAAAACATTGTGTTTAACTAATAATACTTTAACAATAATTTAATACGAACATACACAAAAGTTTAGGGGGGTTTAAGGGCACAAAACCCCCATAAAATTTTTATGGGGTGCACAAATTTCACTATAATTTTTTGTTAAGACGTTGCTGCCAAAAGAATGCCACACGTTTATTTTCAATAAAAAGTCTCTAATAGTTTTCGAAATATTGAAAAAAATTGATTTTCATTTTGTAAATTAAAAGGGTTATAACTTTTTTATGTGCACATTTGTACTAATTGACCCCAGAATCTGTGGTATAATTTATGACATGACCAATCTTTTCGGGACACCCTGTATAAAACAGTAATTAGACCCAAACATTCCTGCGAGGTATGGACATTAAATAAGAAAGAAATGGATACTCTGGAAAGATGGGAAAGAACAATATTGAGACGTGTATTCGGAGGAAACTTTTGAATATTTGGGAAATATAATAACAGATGATGGGAAAACGGACTTGGCAATAAGTAATAAACTGAAGAAGGCAACTAACGTGTATTACTCTTTAAATAATACAATTTTTGGAAAGTCAGAAATAAACAACAAAACCAAACTCAGAGTATATAACAGCATAGTAAATCCGATAATGACATATGGGGCGGAAACATGGATTGTGCAAAAGAAACATGTATCAATGATAAACGCGACCGAGATGAAATACATGAGAAGAATAGCTGGAGTTACGAAGTTTGATAGATTCAGAAATGAAGATATAAGAAGAGAGCTGGAATAAGAACCGATAATAAGGAAGATCGAAAACAAACAATTAAGCTGGTTTGGACACATACAACGAATGGAGCAAAAGAGACTTACAAAGAAGGTACATGAAGCCAAAATGGGAAACAAAAGAAAAAAGGGAAGGCCGAGGAAGACATGGATGGACCAGATCCAGGATATAGGTGAAAGGAGACACATGAGTATGAGGGATATGAAGAACCTGGCCACCAATAGAAGCGCTTGGAAGAAATGGATAAAAGGCGGAACCCGATATCCGACGCCCTGAAGGGCACTAAGGATTATGAGAAAGAAGAAGAGTATTCGGAGGAAAGAAGACGGAATATGGGTGGGAGAGAACTAACAACGAATTAATGGTTTTGTCGCTTTGTACAAAGAACCTATTATCACAAGGTTCGGAGGGTGGGGATATGTAGAACGAACGGCAGCGAACAGAATGCCTAAACTAGTTATGACCAGAAAACTAATCGGTACCAAAAGTAGAGGTGGACCCAGAACGAGATGGATTAATAACGTGGAGGAAGATCTAAACCACGTAAAGGTGAGGGACTGGAAAAGAAATGCACAAAACAGAAGCGAATGGAGAAACATTGCTGATCAGGTACTTCAGAATAGTTAAGAATTTTGTACAAAGTAATTGTAATTATTAGGTAATCTTATGATTGCATTTTATAAAAATGCCCTAGGTCTTAAGAGGAAACAGTAGCGATCAACAGGTAGCAAAAACGCGTTCCAAGATTGCGGCTGTAATTTTGAATATTTTTTCGAGATATTTGGCACACGTATTTCGTAATATAATAAAGAATGGCGGTACAGAGCCCAATTTGAAAAATATATTAATATGTGGAAATTACTCTGTAATTAAATACAATATTAAAAAAAGAGCCTGTACCGCCATTAGGAAGAACAATAAAATAGACTTTCTTCAAATAAACTTTTTTATCCGATGCCTAGATTTTGTGTTATTTTGGAACTACTAAAATTTTTTATTTCATTTTTTTTCATTTTTTTTTATTTTATTTCATACAGCATGAGGAGGCTGAAATAGCTATATGGAGATGGTGGTCCAACTCTGAATCGAATATAAACAAAAACTGCCTTTATCTTTTCCATTTTTACTCAGTTTTGGGTATTTAGAAACTGTCTTTCGGTCCTTTTCCTAGACGAAGAGAAGGTAAATGCGTGGCCTAAGTGTCCTCTATTTGCTTTCTCCTATTTTCGTCGTCTCTGTGATTATATATTGTAAAATCTGGAGATACGGGATGCAGCCAGAAAGCAGTTTATTAACGAAAAGTCTTAGATTTAAAATATTGTTTATTATATTTTTATTTCAATTATTCTAATTGTTTAAAAAGTAGTAAACTTTGTATCTAGGGCTTTTCGTTGTTTTCCTCGTAATACGAGAGATGTCGCTAGATTGCGTCTCAAAAGGTGGAATCATTGTATCGCGATGGTTTCCCTTAAATAGGCAGATTGTTTAAATTCCTTTCAGAGTTGTGACTGCATAGCTTCACTGAGGAAGCATGAGGATGCTGAAATAGCTATATGGAGATGGTGGTCCAACTCTGAATCGAATATAAACAAAAACTGCCTTTATCTATTCCATTTTCTATTTCATTAGTAGTTCCAAAATGACACAAAATCTAGGCATCGGATAAAAAAGTTTATTTGAAGAAAGTGTATTTTTTGTTCTTCTTAATGGCGGTACAGGCTCGTTTTTTAATATTGTATTTAATTAAAGAGTAATTTCCACATAATAATATATTTTTCAAATTGGGCTCTGTACCGCCATTATTTATTATATTACGAATCATCATCATCAATGGTGCTACAGCCCTATGAAAGAGCCTCGACCTTCCCAAGTCTATTACGCCAGTCAGTCCTATCCATTGCCAACCGTTGCCAGTTTGCTGCGCCTATTTTTCTCCCATCCTCATCTACACCAACTTTCCATCTAAGTTTTGGCCTACCCCTATTTCTACTTCCCACAGGTTGTGACATAAGGATTCTTCTAGGAGGGTTGTTATGCTGTGATCTTGCTAGATGTCCTGCATATCTTAGTCGTCCTATTCTTATAAGAGATACTACGTCTTTTCCACCAAATATATGTTTATATCTGTGGTATACCTCGTAGTTGTACCTCCTCCTCCAAATACCATTTTCACAGATGCCACCGAATATGCCTCTCAGGATCCTTCGTTCAAATATAAGCAGAAGGTTTTCATCTGCCTTGGAGATGGTCCATGTCTCCGATCCATATGTCAACACTGGTTGTATAAGGGTTTTGTATATGGTTATTTTTGTTTTTTGGCTTTTTTTGTTTCTGCTTCTCATATGTCTACTCAGTCCAAAATAGCATTTGTTCGCTAGGATTATCCTTCGCTTGATTTCTTCTGTCATGACGTTTTCCTTGGTGATCAGGGAGCCTAAGTATGTGAATTTGTCCACCACTTCAAAGGTAGAGTTATCAACAGAGAATTGGTGACCCATGTTTCTGGCTCTATTTTTGGGTGTTGATGCCACCATCTTAGTTTTCTCCTCGTTTACTGTCAGGCCCATATTTTTTGAGGCATTTGAGAAGGTGGTATACATTTCTTCTAGTTTGCGTGTTGTGCGGGCAACTAGGTCCACGTCATCGGCATATGCCAAAATTTGGGATGATTTATTAAAAATATTTCCTCTGTTGTCTATTCGGGCATCTCTGACCGCCTTTTCCAGAGCTATGTTGAAGAGGAGACACGCCAGCGCATCTCCCTGTCGCAGCCCAATATTCGTTTCAAACGCCTGTGATTGTTCGCCCTGTATTTCGACTTTGCAAACGACTTTACGCATTGTAGCCTTAACCAATCTTATCAGTTTGTCAGGGATGTGGAATTCATCCATGGCTTCATACAATTTATTTCTTAGGACACTATCATAGGCCGATTTAAAATCTACGAAAAGATGGTATGTGTCGATATTGAATTCATTGGTTTTTTCCAGTATTTGTCTTAGCACAAAGATCTGGTCTGTTGTTGATCGACCAGGCCTAAAACCACTTTGATATTCTCCAAGAAGCTCCTCTGAATATGCACTTAGGCGACCATATAAGATGCTCGAAAATATTTTGTAAGCTGTATTAAGGAGGGTTATTCCCCTATAGTTTCTACATTCCAATTGATCACCCTTTTTGTGTAGCGGGCAAACGATTCCAAGACACCACTCTTCCGGGATTTGTTCCTCATTCCAGGCTCTTAGTATTATTTTATATATTTGATTAGTCAGGGTAGCACCTCCATATTTAATAAGTTCCGCGGATATACCATCACTTCCTGGAGATTTATTATTTCTTAGGTGTTTTATTACATCCCGTACTTCTTGAATTGATGGAGGCTCTAATGGTGTATTGTTGGTTGCTCTTGGGTTCGGTTGATTTGGATCTTCTACTTCGATGGTAAGTAGTTCTTTATAGTGTTCCACCCACCTTTTCAATATTTCTTCTTTTGTATTGAGTATGTGCCCCTCCTAGATTTTGTGTCATTTTGGAACTACTAATGAAATAAAAAATTTTAGTAGTTCCAAAATGACACAAAATCTAGGCATCGGATAAAGAAATTTATTTGAAGAAAGTGTATTTTTTTGTTCTTCTTAATGGCGGTACAGGCTCGTTTTTTTTAATATTGTATTTAATTACAGAGTAATTTCCACATAATAATATATTTTTCAAATTGGGCTCTGTACCGCCATTCTTTATTATATTACGAATACGTGTGCCAAATATCTCGAAAAAATATTCAAAATTACAGCCGCAATCTTGGAACGCGTTTTCGCTACCTGTTGATCGCTACTGTTTCCTCTTAACGGCCTGTTGTGCGTATCAATAAATAAATATTTATAAATACAAACATTTGATAAACTTAGAAGTAACGTCTGTCAAAACAATTTATCAACTCACCTTAAACTTAAAGTCATGATATAAATCCGAAAATCTTCGATTATGTTTAATGTTTTTAATAAAACAGTTGTGTTTCAGCATATTTGTACACTGCTTACCGAAGGATCACTGATTGTCTTGATAAAAAGGATGCCTGCATTAGTTCACCAATAAGGATGATTGACGCACGAGCTAGAAATTGTGCATACCTAATGTGAATAATTGATCAATTTTTTAACAACCCGTCTGCTGTTTATGGCTGATTATTTGTTAAGAAACCGGTCTTACTAATTATAGAAACTAAAATAAGAAATATAAAAGAAGAATTTACATATTAAACACACTCGTAAATATGTATCGCGAAAGTTCAAAGTTAAAACATTTTGGCACACGGTTAGCTATACAGTAATCATAAAATACTATGTAAATTATAACTAATGGCATGCTACACTCCTCGATATAAAAACAATTTCAGCAGAAAGCTTTTGAAAATTTAAAAGGACCCCGGAGAAACAAAGGCAGAATGGAACAACTATAAATACTCACAATCATCCATTATGTATTAGTAGACAGATATTTTACGCTGTAGTTATCGATGTCAATAAATATGAGAGAAATACAAGCACCTAGTGCAATAAGTACAGCTGTACATATCTCCTGTTATGGTTGATTAACACATAAGTACGTCGACGGCTAAGTGACAAGATATTCTTGTTTATGAGTTTGCATTCCGAGGTACGCTGTCAGTTATACAATGTGAAATATGATGTTCATGAAATATGGATAAGTGCATAATACATAATTCAAAACGTGTAATGTTTTCAACTCCGACTTTATAAACTAATTAGTAAATCTTATTATATTTATTAGATTTAAAAGCTAAATCTTAAGGGCCTATCCTAGTGTAAAAGTACGAAATTCATATACTTTGTTTGGGAATTTCTAAAATAAAAATGAGGTAGTTACTTGGTAGTCAACGTTAGCCTAAGATGGTTGTTTAAGTTTCCTGGTAGGGTTTCACCATGTTCCCGGAGGTTATATATTTTAACATCGGCGTTTAGCCCGTTCAATATTACTTTGACATAATGTAGATCGAATTATAAATTCAACCATTGTTTGGTTCTGGGGCTATTTAGCAAGTATTCAATGGGATTACTTATTTTATTGTAGCTCATTGATGATGGACTGATAGGTCCAAAAACGTTCTGAATTGGAAACATTTTATTCAATCCATTGGGATTTTTAAATTTTAATAAATATACCAATTACATAGAAGCGGTTTTTACTTGATGTTAGAGTTTTTTAAATAAATTAGTTGTTGTTGTGAAGAACCATTTCCTCAGGTTCTTTAACCATGATATTCTTCTTTTCCCAATTCCTCGCTTTCCAAATACTTTACCTTGAAGGATTGCCTTCAGTAATCTGTATTTAGTGCCGTTTCTCATTATGTACCGAGATATTCTAACTTTCTCCTTTTAATGGTATACATCACCTCTCTTTCTTTGCCCATTCTTCGTAATACGGTCTCGTTGGTTATCTTGTTCGTCCATGATATCCTTAAGATTGTTTGGGCAAATACAGTTATTTAAATAATCGGTCTCCTGGATCAACAAATTGAATACCTTACAAACTATTTGGTCGATCAAGCTAGAGATTTAGCACACTTCAATAACTCAATAACTCGCCAAAATTTCAAGTAGTTATATTATATGTATAGCGGTATGCTTTAATTACTATTTTTGCTAATTTTATTTTCTTAATTTTTGATAAATTTTCTCAAAACGAAACGGCATTGGTCATTTAAAATCCACATGTGATATACAAACCATATGCCGTTGATTTCGAGAAACGAAAGGTTATCACTTAAAGATTGTATAGGTTTTAGATCACCTAAGATTAATGTTTCTTTCAAGAAAACATTTAATAGGTTACGATGCCCCAGATCGCCAAATTATGTCAACTTCTTAAAATACAAAAAAGCTAAAAGGCAGAGGCAGTAATTTATGGGCCGTCTGGCCATTATCTCAAAACCGCAAAACTCACAGCATGCAAACGATGCAGACAAACCCTCGGCTCGCTGACAATCAACCCTCGTTCGAGATATAAGCAAACACACCGCTTGTTCACTCAAAATAAATAAATATATTACTGTTCGTCGTTACACTTATTTTTATTATTTTTAATTAATTCCGTCACTCACACCTACCGGAATACATGTCATTATGCAAAAAAACAAACATTAATGCAAAATAAGTGTTTTTGCAATTATCTCTGTCAATTGTTTATGTACACCTGTTGTCCGATTTAAGTAATTCTTTTAATATATTATAGCCTTATTCTCTAACAATATCGCTGAAAGAATATTGTTGCTAGACAGTTAAATTTTCATTGTATACCGGGTATACCAATCAAACTGGGTTTTTTTTCTCAATTTTCACAACACCCTGTGGAATATTCTAGCCTTTATAAAATATTGAAATTAAAACCCAACTATAACCCCAGGTTTTATTAACATTCTGTTTTTTTATTCATTCGCTTATATTGGATAATAAAAAAGTTAGGGACTTGGAACAACTAGCTATGTTCTTTATCAATACAGGGTGTTTCTAAATAAGTGCGACAAACTTTAAGGGGTAAACTTCTGCATGAAAAAATAATGACCGTTTGCTTGATAAACCTATTTCCGCAAATGCTTCGTTTCCGAGATACGGGATGTTGAATTTTGTCTTACAAACTGACGATTTATTTATTGCTCTAAAACCGGTTGAGATATGCAAATGAAATTTGGTAGGTTTTAAGAAGTAGTTATTCCGCATTTTTTGATATACAATTAAGAATATATATTCACCATTGGCGTGCCTACCAGTCATATTACCCGCATGCACGCCAATAGTGAATATAAAATTTTTAGTTGTATGTCAAAAAATGCGCAATAAGTACCTCTTAAAACCTACCAAATTTCATTTGTATATCTCAACCGGTTCTAGGGCAATAAATAAATCGTCAGTTTGTAAGAAAAAATTCAACATCCCGTATCTCGGAAACGAAGCATAGGTTTATCAAACAAACGGCCATTATTTTTTCATGCAGAATTACTTCTTCAAGTTTGTCGCACTTATTTAGAAACACCCTGTATTGATAAAGAACATGGCTAGTTGTTAAAGTGCCTAACTTTTTTATTATCCAACACAAGCGAATAAATAAAAAAACAGAAACGCTAAAATATTCCACAGGATGTTGTGAAAATTAAGAAAAAACCCAGTTTGATTGGTACATCCGGTATACAATAAAAATTTACCTGTCTATCATTAATATTATTATAGCAATATTATAAAAGAATAAGGCTATACAATATTAAAAAAAATTACTTAAATCGGACAACAGATTTAGGAAATACGAGCCATCAAAAATTACCCATTTTTTGGGGTGCCCGTTTTTCATGCCGGTGAGTGAATTTTAATTTTGGAACTGGAAAATTGATGAGCTTTTTAAGATCTACTTTTATTTGAACCATATTTCGCTAAAATGTAAAGCCGGGCTCAAACGACTCGTGTACTTGGTGAATAATCGTTACTTGCGTTACCTACTATGTCTTTTGGGACGGTTACTAGAACAATTCTTTGTCAATTAATAGTAGTATTAACATTATTATTATTAGTGTTTGACAAATAGTACAATAATTATTGTACTAGTAACCCACTCACACAGCATTGCCAGTATACGCAAGTGACGATTATTCGCCAAGTACACGAGTCGTTTGAGTCCGGCTTAAGAAGAAATGTTTTATAGGGAAAAATAATTTTTTTAAATTTTTTTGCGATTGATAAAAGCAAATCAGATGTGCGTCATCAAGGATTTGTCATCAGCTATCCATCATGTAGCTTTTACAACCTTAAAAAACCTGTATAAGATTTTTTCACCTTTTTCAACCCTCCTATTTTTAAAACATCATGTTAAGAGGAAACAGTAGCGATCAACAGGTAGCAAAAACGCGTTCCAAGATTGCGGCTGTAATTTTGAATATTTTTTCGAGATATTTGGCACACGTATTCGTAATATAATAAAGAATGGCGGTACAGAGCCCAATTTGAAAAATATATTAATATGTGGAAATTACTCTGTAATTAAATACAATATTAAAAAAAAACGAGCCTGTACCGCCATTAAGAAGAACAAAAAAATACACTTTCTTCAAATAAACTTTTTTATCATTACTAGATTTGGTGTCATTTTGGAACTACTAAAATTTTTTATTTCATTAGTAGTTCCAAAATTACTCATTATTATAATCGGATAACAAAGTTTATTTGAAGAAAGTGTATTTTTTGTTCTTCTTAATGGCGGTACAGGCTCGTTTTTTTAATATTGTATTTAATTACAGAGTAATTTCCACATATTAATATATTTTTCAAATTGGGCTCTGTACCGCCATTCTTTATTATATTACGAATACGTGTGCCAAATATCTCGAAAAAATATTCAAAATTACAGCCGCAATCTTGAAACGCGTTTTCGCTACCTGTTGATCGCTACTGTTTCACCCTAAAGAAAATGTTCTAATCTGAACGTCAAACAATCTACATTCCATTAATGACCTGCTTCCCAACTAAAACTCTTATTTCCCCGCCTTTAAAGCGTACTACAATATATGTTACCGTGAATATAACAATTATCTACCAAACACTTACCTTTTCTTCATCCAATTCACCATACAAATGAGGCACCCATCCCTGAATGAATTTGTAGAGTTCGTCTATTCTATTCTTCGGGACGCTGAACCAGTATTCGGGCCTCATCTTCTTCTTCCCGTACGACATCAGAGGCGTAGACCTGGGTATAACTTTGTTGAGTGGTTTGCCCATTCTCAATCGCAGATATAGCGGAGGGTCGTCGCAAGATCTCGCCGGCCTCGGGATCAATTCTGCAAGAGAAGCGATACGAACATTGTTTAAAGTGGCAGATTCAGTTTGGTGCACTTTCTTCAAACTCAAGGAGAATAGGCTTACAAATACTACGTCTTACATTCATTAAGCAGCCGGTAATAAATTTATCGAAACATAGTATCAGGACATACAAATTATTATACAGGTCCAACCCAAAAGTCCCGTCCCCTCCCCCCTCGAATCTTTTGAACGGTTATACTACTTGTAATAGTGAAATTTGGAGGAAGGAAATAAACGGACGTAGGCCTAAGCTTCTCAAATATTCATAACAGGTGACATGATAGTGATAGATGACGTTACAGAGTCACTTGGGCCCATAATTTTAAATGGAACCTTATGTTTAAGTTGATTTTGATGAATAAATCAAATAAATGCTAAAATTGTAGTTTCGCATTTAATTAATAAAGATTCAAACGTCAACTCTAGTTATTTGTCAAAAAAGTTGACGTTTCCCAATTATCTAGTTTGAATTGTTATTAATTAAATGCGAAACTACAATTTTAGTCTTGATCTAATTTATTCATCAACATCAATTTAAACCAAAAAAAATATGTAGTATGATTGAATACGTATTTTCAATACCTTTCAAACGAGATATCACTTGCAATAAAGGCCAATTTAAAATTATCAGTCAACCTGGCTCTATACGTCGTACTCTATACGTCGTATACTGATAATACTCTGGGCTAATTAGCAAAATACAAGGAAAAGTTATTTACCAGCAATTTTATTGCTGGAATCGAATCTTATGATTCCATATATTAATAATATAGGTATGCAAAGTCCGCAGATAGTGTGCTACTTTTTTTATAAACAAAATGGCGCCCGAAAATCGTGTTTTTTTCAATTTTTGCTCTATAACTCCAAAGATTTTAATTTTACACCAAAAACACCCAAATAAAAATTCACCGCAATTAAATTATGCATAGAGACGTGTTTTTCCCGATTCACTTCGACGAAAACTTTCCCCGGAAAAAGCGGGTTTTTCTAATAAAATCTTTAATTTTCAACTAAAATTTTAGATAAGTATTTGTTAATCAATAATTAAATAACTTGGTAATCTAAAAGCCCTTTTCGTATAAATTATATTTCCAGAAGCCGATGGAAATTGAATGAACAGTTTAGCAACAATTGAATTGTTAATTAAAAATTTACGGTCACTATAATAACGACAATAATTATGATGCATAAGAATAACTATGATTTTTTCATAAAAAGACGCTATACCTATCTAATGTACTTTACAGAATTAAAATTGGACTTTTTAAGCGGCCTCAGGAATATTTTAAAATTATAAACAATTTTTTGGCTTATAAACAAATAGAATATCTCGGGAAATATTAAACTAAATTAAATTGTGAAAACGGTATTCGAAAAACAGAGGCAGGACGCTTCTTCTAAAAGAAAAAACGTTTAATTATGACGAGTGGTTCCTGAGATACAACCGGTCAAAGTTGACCGGAATTTACGGCAAAGATATAAACAATAGGATCATAATTTTCAAAGCATCACCTTTTTATTTTTGTCCTCTTTCGCCACACCAATTTTCATATCGTTAAAATACTCATAACATATATTATTATAATAAAAACTATCGATAATACGTGTGAAAATTGCCAAAAATAACAAAATTCCAATCAAAAATTAGGTTGGAGAAAATGTAACCCTCAAAGATCAAAATCGGTATACGTTAAAAAAATGCATTTTCTCGGCTTACCATGAAGCAATTTCCTTCATTCTTTTTTTGTTCCCTAATAACTCGAGTTTAGCCATCGAACTAACTCATTATTAAATGTCAAACTTGCTTTTGTTTTGTTATAATAGATTAATTTATTTAAAAGAACAGAAAACTACATATTTTTTCCAGTTGTAGGCTTTTTTAAAATTTTGTGTTATAATAAATAAATAAATTTATTATAACAAAACAAAAGCAAGTTTGACATTTAATAATGCGTTAGTTCGATGGCTCTACTCGAGTTACTTGGGAACAAAAAAAGAATGAAGGAAATTGCTCCATGGGAAGCCGAGAAAATGCATTTTTTTTAACGTATACCGATTTTGAACTTTGAGGGTTACATTTTCTCCAACCTAATTTTTGATTGGAATTTTGCTATTTTTGGCAATTTTCACACGTATTATCGATAGTTTTTATTATAATAATATATGTTATGAGTATTTTAAGGATATGAAAATTGGTGCGGAGAAAGAGGACAAAAATAAAAAGGTAACGGTTTAAAAATTATAATCCTATTGTTTATATATTTGCCGTAAACTCCGGTCAACTTTGACCGGTTGTATCTCAGGAACTACTCATCATAATTAAACGTTTTTTCTTTTAAAAGAAGCATCCTGCCGCTGTTTTTCAAATACCGTTATTACAATTTAATTTAGTTTAATATTTCCCGAGATATTCTATTTGTTTATAAGCCAAAAATTCTTTATAATTTTAAAATATTCCTGAGGCCGCTTAAATAGTCCAATTTCAATTCTGTAAAGTACATTAGATAGGTATAGTGTCTTTTTATGAAAAAATCATAGTTATTCTTATGCACCATAATTATTGTCGTTATTATAGCGACCGTAAATTTTTAATTAACAATTCAATTGTTGCTAAACTGTTTATTCAATTTCCATCGGATTCTGGAATTATAATGTATACGAAAAGGGCTTTTACACTACCAAGTTATTTAATTATTGATTAACAATTACTTATCTAAAAGTTTAGTTGAAAATTAAAGATTTTGTTGGAAAAACCCGCTTTTTCCGGGGAAAGCTTTCGTCGAAGTAAATCGGAAAAAACACGTCTCTATGCAGAATTTAATTGCGGTGAATTTTTATTTGAGTGTTTTTGGTGTAAAGTTAAAATCTTTGGAGTTATAGAGCAAAAATTGAAAAAAACACGATTTTCAAACGCCATTTTGTTTATAAAAAAAGTAGCACACTATCTGCGGACTTTGCATACCTATATTATTAATACATACAATAATAAGATTCGATTCCAGCAATAAAATTGCTGGTAAATAACTTTTCCCAAAAACGGCCTATTCTCCGATAATCAGCCCAGACTATAAGTCTGCGTCCGCTTATTTCCTCCCTCCAAATTTCACTATTATAGCCGTATTTGCGCAGCATGCCACGAACGTATCCTGAACTTACCCAGAGGGAGAACGCCTGCGCATTAGGTGTTCAGAGGAAAACACTCGACCTTGTCGAACGCCCAATTTTGTAATTCTCAGGCGTTCTCCCTCTGGGTAAGTTCAGGATTTGCTCTACGAATAGACCTTACAAGTATAACCGTGCTAAATATACGAGGGGGGGGACTTTTGGCCAGCACTGTATACAGTACTGTTGGGAAATGCGCATGTCGGGAATATACAGAAGATGTTAAAATGATTTTTTTATAAAATATCATAATTCAAATTAATTCGAAAAGTGCTGTTTGTGCAGTAAGGCAGATATATCTTAAAAAAAGGGGGCTCCAAAAGGTTAATGATACTGGATATTATAATATCGATATCAAATCTAAGCCCATAAAAAAATCGTAATTTGGAATAAGCCTTCCGTCATTTTGGATGGTTAATTAGAATAATGTGTTTCTCCTTCTTTCCCTTCAAACCTTCATTTGTATTTTCTTGTATTTAGAAATAAGTATTCATCCTTATTCCCTCTTAATTACTTTTGGCTATTATTTACATTATATTATCTTTAATTTAGAATTTTGTGCATATTAGTTATTATATTGCTTATTTCCCAATAAAATAGTAAATTGCATAAGATGCCACAAAGAAATAGCTTCAGAACAATGATATTAGTATTTAATAATACTTAACATTACTTATATTATCTTATACGCAGCATTACTGTGCATATCATTTAATTATTTACTTATTACAGTCCTGTCGCCAGGAGGGGTACAACGGTCTCCTTAATTCAGATGGACTTACCCAAGTTTTTCTTATGTATTTTGACCCGTAGAACACGATTTTTTTGGGTAACAGTTGATCCGGATGTCGATAAGATTGTTATAAACAAAGAACTTGAGGAATCACATAACAGCAATTTTTCGCAAAACAAAACATTTTTTTTTTTTGTATTTTTTGGGTCATTCTAAGCATAAAATGTTTTTATAAGTTTTTTCGTAGGATGCATCGTTTTCGACATAAACGCGGTTGAACTTTCAAAAAATCGAAAAACTGCTTTTTGAACCCGAATAACTTTAAATTAACAAATAAAATAGCAATTCTGCTTACCGCATTTGAAAGTTCAAGTCAAATTGATTTTGATTATTTTCATTGCTAAAAATTAATTTTTTTATTGTTAAACAAAGCTATAAATACATAGTGCTTAAATGATGTTTTCAATGCATTTCCCGTTTAAAATCGAACAAGTAGGCGCGCATACAGACAATTTCTACGTAGATTACGTACATTAAAACGCATGCATTGGGCACGGAAAACACTATGTGTTTATAGCTTTGTTTAACAATAAAAAAATTTATCTTTAGCAATGCAAATAATCAAAACCGATAGAACTTGACTTGTACTTTCAAATGCAGTAAGCAGAATTGCTATTTTATTTTTTAATCAAAAGTTATTCGGGTTCAAAAATGGCAATTTTTCGATTTTCTGAAAGTTCAACCGCGTTTATCTCGAAAACTATGCATCCTACGAAAAAACTTGTAAGAACATTTTTTTGCTTAGAATGACCCAAAAAATACAAAAAAATGTTTTGTTTTGCGAAAAATCGCTGTTATGCAATTCCTTAAGTTCTTTGGCAATTCCTTTGCAATTCCTTTCTCTAACAATCTTATCGACATCTGGATCAACTGTTACCAAAAAAATTCGTGTTCTACGGGTCAAAATACATAAAAAACTTAGGTAAGCCCATCTGAATTAAGGAGGCCGTTGTACCGCCCCTGGCGACAGGACTATTACTATTTATTGCTTTTGCCTTCACATTAGCATATTATTTAGACTTCTGAGATCAAACGAATATTAATGTTATTTTATTTTAAAAAGTACTTTCCACTTAAACAAGCTATCCACCTTATCCTTTTGTTTGCTTCAGTTTGCTATATATTTTCTTTTTTTTTTATTTTCAGAAAAAAATTTTTAGACCTTCAGCCACCTTGTACAGGAGACAAGTTTACCTATTTACAGAATAAAATGTTTGTCTAAATTTTTGTGTTATACTTTGATCTCCTTTGTGATCGTTCGTCTTTGTGATAACATTGTCTTATTGAGTAGCCGAGCTACCTCTGAGAAAAGCTAGTCAGGATAGGAGTCTTCATAATCGTCTTTGCGGTGGTGAAAAGGAGATACTTTAGCTAAGATTGACCTCCTCATGATCCTAAGTCTTTCAAAATGGTACAATCCACATTTCACTTTGGCTCCCCACATAAGAAATTAAAAATACGTTTTATACAAATACATTACATAACCTAACTTGTGTGTACAATCATTTTAAAAAGCAATTTTAAAGACAATAAAATAGTCTGAAATACGTTGAAGACTTATTGGTTACTTTTGTGACATTTTTTTTGTTCCAAGTTAAACCTCATTTAACTGTCTGTGATATATTTAAAGTATTTTCAAAAGTTCTAAAGCCTACCTAAACCGTGCAAAATAAACTATTCCAAATTTTATATTATAGGAAACATCCTGATAAAATGACGCAAACACAACAGTACCAATACCTAAAGACAAATGGCCAATAGAGCCAAGAAGCATTGGACAATCTTTAAAGCACTTCAGAAGATATCCTAGAATAAATAAGCAGATTGCCTGTTAAGAAAAATGAAAAAGAACTGCCTTGCTGACTAAGCTGATAATATTGTCATAACTGGTGCTGTTGACAGTGTTACACACATGAAGAGAAAAGTTATTGGCTATTCCCCATTCACGTCAATTTCATTACAACTACAAATTAGTTAATTATTGCAGTTGTGTATTACAGACCATAAGTTAAGTCGAAAATTATAACAGAAAGTTAAAAAAAACAAGTCAGTGTCTCGTGTAGGCCCCTAATATATGCGCATTCCCCCTTAAAAGACATTTATAGATCTGCATATAACACAATGGAATACTCTTTATATTTAATAGACTTAAATAATAAGTAACTGAACAAAAAAATTCCAGTTAATTACGCAATCCACTGTTTTATAATTATCCACTTTTTGTATGCAAACAACACAATATAGAATCCTGATTAACGAATCACAATATGTTTTATATGCACATTACATGTATTTATTATAAATATTACTTTATTAATTATACAAATAGATTTTTGCATCGGTTAATCAGTTTCATCAACTTAGCCTTCAACTTTTCTCGATAATAATTAATTGTAGTACATTTCACTCGATCATAAATATTTATAGAGTTATATTAGGTGGTCACAAAATTATTGTAATTTGGAAAATACTGCCCCTAAAAACAGATTTTACTGTTTCCTGTCATAAGAAAAATACGGGTCTACCCGTTGGTAGTAACGTTGGTTACTATCATAGCTATCTTAATTTTATTCACTGCCACCCTAAATAAACCACGAAGTGCTTTTTCGCCCTGGACTGCGTTTGCCTTCTATTTTCACTTGCATAATATTTTGTAGCAACCTATATTTGAAACTTCTCATTACATGTGCAAAATACTCCACTTTTCTCTTCTTGTTGCTTTCTATAATCTCAGTAGTCTTGCTGAGACGTTCTAGTATTGTGGAGTTTCGAATCTTCTTCACCCAAGATACTTTTAAAATTCTTCTATAGAACCATATTTCGAAAGCCTCAAGGCGATTTAGGTAAGTAGATCGATTTTATCCACAGTCCAAGACTCGACACCATACAGTAAGACCGAGAACACGTACTTTGGAGAAGGAATTCTGTTTTATGTTTCATTCCGTTATTCAGTTATCAACAGGGCACAAAACCCACTATTTATTTTCCATCGTAGTTATCTCTTTCTTAAAAAAGGCGACACCGGGCGAAGTCGCAAGGAGGGGGCAATTGACCCCATTGACCCCCCCTTGGATCCGCGCCTGAACGCTACAGGCTATATAGACCCTTCGCTTATGGGGTACAATAAAATGATTTTCAAAGAAACATGAGCTCTTATCTCTGATCGTACTACTCATCCATCGGCCGACTTGATTCATTTGCGAATCTACTTAAACGTTACAGATTTCCTTTAGATTTTATATGGCTACGTTTAAAATAAGTCTGGCTTGAACCAACTACCACTAAAGCACTTTACAATGAACTAAACGGTGATTGCCTGTTGGCTAACCATCTTATTGATAAATCGCCAAAGGTATTTCATGGGGAGTTTATGGTAATGGAAGATTTGACATAGAAATATTCGCTTCAATGAAAGCTAATAGAGTGTCAAAATTTCGGGAAGTAAAAATCGTACTCGCCTTTGCCGATAACGTAGATGAAGTGGCACAATCAACATTAACAGTCAAGGATATTTTCTCGAGCTTTGAAGAAGCTGCATTAAATATCAGTCTACAAATAAATAAAGACAAAACAAAATACATGGTTGTTTCAAAACAACGACAAAATATTACTATAAACGATCATAACTTCGAAGTGGTTACGGAATTGAAATATCTAGGAGCAACAATCAACAATGACAACAAAATAGATGGAGAAGTTGAAACGCGAATAATGGCAGGAATCAGATCTTTCTTTGCAATGCAATATCTAATGAAACCAAAACTTCTCTCAAGATGTACAAACTTCCAGCTATATAAAACCATAATCCGGCCAGCAGTCGCGTATGGAAACAAAACATGGACGCTAACAAAAAGGGAAGTAAATATATTGCAGAGACAGCGTGACAAACGAATGGAGGCGTAAATATAATAACCAGTTCGAGTCTCTCCTCGGAAAGGAAAATCTAGTCAGATTTATAACCAGAGGTGTAACCAGGATGGTCCTAAGGGGGGGGTACAACTACTTGATGGTCTCTCGGGGGTTGACTAATAGTGTTAAGCGTATAGAGCTCAAAGTACATCCAAATGGGGGGTTATAACCCCCAAAGCCCCCGGTTACGCCTATGTTTATAACCCCAATAGACCCAGATGGACAGGGCATGTGTTAAGCAGTAACGACAATCGCCTTATAAACGATGTGTTTTGGGAAATGCCAGATGGGAGAAAGTCTGTAGGATGGTCTAGAAAAAGTTAGAAAGATGCAGTCAGGGAGAATCTGGAGAAAATAATTGTGAGACAATGAGAAATAGTGGTACAAGATCGACAAGACTGCTGGTAAATAATTATAGACCATAACTCAATTTAAAATATATTTTTTAGATTTATTTTTGCTCTTTGTAGTCATATTTTAATGGTGTTAAATATAAATACCACAACAAAACTTAACCAGCATTGCACAATATAGTCCATACCCGACGCAATATTTCCCAGATTGTCCGATAAACATCAAAATATCTTTAAACGTAAACATATATTGCACCATATTTTAATTATGATATACTGTTAACAATATTGACATCTAGAGGCCAAATGCATCTATCTAGTAATGTCATAGCGATATTTCTCTTAAAAAATGTGGGATATTGTCATTGAAACTCATGAAATTGACAAGATTCATGTAAGTTCACAATCTTTTCTATAAGTTATGACAGTTTGAGTGTAAGTTAATAATCTTTTATACAATATCAGGCTGAAATTATACTAATATTCTTAAATGTATTGTGCTAAAAGGACACTTGTGCTTATAAAATACTTTCAATAAATATCTACTTCGGTCATCTTTGGAACATTTCTGAAGTTTATACCAAATTTATAACCGCTCAACAATTTTATAACATCTAACCAAATAAACATCTTAGTACCAATTAGAAATAATACAAAATTTTGATTAATATACAAATACAAATGATTAATCCAAAAAATCTTACTTTTTAGACTGCGTTATCTTCAAAAATTATACAAATATATAATTTCAATGTTTGCTACTACAAAAAAGTAGTTAGGTGATCAGAAATATGAATAATAATATAGCTGCATCATAAGATCAATGCGACCAATAATAATCATAGTGCTGGAAATATATGTATAAGTTTATCGACACTATATCTGCCAGTCGTAAACCTTGTGCTTAATTTTTTATTTAACAAAATCTAAAAAAAAACGAACATTTTTTGCTTTTTGCGCATAGAAATTGAAAATTTAACGTTTATTTTTTTAAAAATAGCAATAATTGGGAAAAAAAGTGCAAAACAATGCAGTATTTTCTTTAAATTTTTTAGACCCCCTAAACACAATTACAGCATTCATAGTTTGCCTAGGAAAAGTCCTAGGAAAAAAATTGCAAATTTGCAAAATTACGCTGGGCCCAAAATACTTGCTTTAAATATTCGATTTTTTACATATAAAGAAAGGATCAAGCGCACTTTGAAAAATTGAAATCGGACAACTAAACGAGCATAGGGACATTGTTAAAGTTGTAATGGTGGGGGTAGCCCCTCCGCGCGTCAAACTGATTCACTTTTTGCCCGTCGGGCCAAGGAGCTACTCTCACCAGCATAACTTAAAAAAATTTGTCTAAACACTGTATTTTCAGAAAGTTCCAAAAGACACGTTATGTCAGAGATACAGTGAATTATTCTAAGACATCTCTAAATTTCATTAGCTTGAAAAAGATGGCCAAACCACTTTAAAACCTCTGAAGTTCTTAATAGTCGAATCTGGTTTGGGATTGTAAAGCGTCCACTATATTACTCGCGAAGTTGATCGAAGTTCAGCGAGCACGATAGTGTAGAGAGGTACTTCTCGGCCTACTTCCATTCTGTGTCGGTTTTTGCGACCAAGTCAAAGGACTCGAAGTTAGTTTCTCCCCGCGTGAATGTGTTCCTCGAAGTTGAACGAGTGTGTAGAGATGCACTTCGGACAACCTTCCCTAGTACTTCGTCGAGGAACTTCGCGAGAGTGTAGAGCTCACTTAACATATGACTAAAGAAACTGACACCAAACAAGGTAATCTGAATGAAATTGGTGCCTGGTGCCTAGTGATAAGCAACGATAATAAGAAGTGATGATGTTGACAAATAAATATACATACTTGGTAAGTTTCTTGGGTCGGATATCTAATCTAACTAAAAGCCACGTCAATTATTGCATGAAACGTCAAAATTCTTGGTTTAAATTAGCAAAGAAGACAATAAATTGGCATTCTCACCAAACACTGCCCTCTGAGACATCATCTCAATACTAAGATGACCAATTTAGACAGTGAGAACTTTGAAAATACACTACCGAAGATGAGAAACAAAATTTTTCAATTTCGATACAGATCTAAGATCTACAATCTATGTACATAGACTTCAAACATCACAGAAGATTCAGATCCCAGAAAATTAGCAAATTTATAAAAGGTATATTTAATTTTTTTTAAATTCCTTGAAGGGCTACATCACAGAACGTTTTCGAACTAAATAGTTCATCATCAGTGCTGTTAACAGGTTTTTACATGTTTGAGCCACCAAAATATAGGGGTGAAAACCCTTTAAATGTTGTATATTTTATAATATGTAGAAAATTTACGTTTATATTAAATTAATTGTGATGTTTAAAATAATCCTAAATTTTACATCGGGCAACACAGGACCCCCCACAACGCGCGGGTTGCTCGTTCATAGGGTAGAGCCTCACATTACGGATTTTAAATAGTAACTGTAAACTGTAAATAGCAAGTTGCTATTTACAGTCGCTATTTACAGTCCGTAATGTGAGGTTCTACCCTATGAACGGGCCACCCGCGGGTTGTGGGGGGTCCTGTGTTGCCCGATGTAAAATTTAGGATTATTTTAAACATCACAATTAATTTAATATAAACATGTAAATTTTCTACAAATGTACAACATTTGAAGGGTTTTCACCCCTATATTTTGGTGGCTCAAACATAAAAATCCGTTAACAGTACTGATAAATAACTCTTTAGTTCGAAAACGTTTTGTGATTTAGCCCTTCAAGGGGAATTTTTAAATTAAATATACCATTTATAAAGGATTTTAACTATTTTTTTGTGATTAATGGTGTACAGCCGAATACTGGAAATTCTTTTTTCTTGTGTATTCAGACCCCACTTGTAAGACAGTTAATAATTATATCGAAAAATATTTTAAAATGTTGATGGCGCACTAATTTGGTCAATTGTTTACTCATATTCATTCTTATGGATTATTCATGCTATTGAGTGTTTTCAGTAAATATTGGCTTCAGAACTATTGCAATAGGGAACTTGCATAAAATTTTAAATTCGAAAAAATGGTATAAATCACAACAGAACATATTTAGAACCTGTATCAAAGATAAAAAAGTTTTGTTTGTCTTTCGTTTGGCCCCTAAAGACGACTAAAAATTCAACTTATACCAGCCACCCCAAATCGCGTCGTGACGTCACGGGGTTGTATGTTTACATTCTACACCAATTGTATATATAATTTTAAATTAGACATTATAAACGTCAGTAAAAAATACAGTTATGTGACGTTAAAAGTGTTTTTGATCGTTTGAACTATTCATAGAAAATTTGTACTTTTACAAAATGGTTTTATTTTCAATAGTAAACCTTCTTTCCTTTCCTTCAAAAACTGTATCAAACTCCAATCTCAACAAACTGGTATATATTATTGCAATATACAAAACTGAACATTATTATGTAATAAAAAAAATGTGCAAGTTCCTTATTAATTTTGGTGAAATATGTTCTCCTGTTTTATTCGACAACTCATTTGTTGTGTTTCTTGAATAGTGATCTTAGTTTACGCCCTTCCGAGAGAGATGACTGAATAAGCGTACTACTTATTTATCTCCGACCCAAATCCCTCGCGGATTTCAATTTAAAGCTGCAGAGTCAATTTTAAATTTAAACTCCTTCTTCTTCTATACTGGTTATAGATCTGTCGATCTGTTAATTCCGACGTTGAAGTATTCCTTGAGAGGTAGACTGCCAACTATCTCTCTATCTTTTTGGTGGTCTCCCCGGTGGACGCTTGCCAGCTGGTTTTCCTTCTAGCGCAATTCTTGGTAGTATGTGCTCCTCCATTCTTTTTACATGACTGAACCATTCTCTTCGTCTTTGCCTACCCCATCTTACAACATCTTGCACGCCACATTGTTCCCTGATGATGTTGTTTCGTATTCTATCCCTCCTTGTTTTCCCTTCAATTGCTCTTACTGTCTTCATTTTGGCTGTTCGTAGCATGATTTTGGTTTGATTGGTGTCTTCTCTTGATTCAATATCATAGGTCATAACAGATCTGATGCAAGTTTTATAAATTCTAAAAAGAACTAAGAAAAATTTAAACTAAGACTTTTAAATGAGTAGATGCTGCTCGCTAAGTACTTACTATAGTATTAACAATGAAGTGAGTACGCCAATCTACTGAACTATCGACTTAAATCAGTGTCTCATGTGGTTTATAATATTCATTTAAAACCTATTTTAGCAGTGAATGTTCTTATATAATAATTGCAACTGATCATCTAACTAATTTTCAAACACATATAAATACACACATTCCACATGACATAGTGCGGTGTTAAAATATGGCTGTGTAGTGTAACGATATGGTGTGTATGTCAGAAATGTGTATTGAGTGAATGGCGCTGTGCGTTCATGCAAAACCTACCAAAATAATCTAGCCCATGATATGGGGCGCGAACTGCAGCGATTAAACAGAAAATCAAAAATGAACTAGTTTCATTCTACGCAGCAGTTAAATGATTTAAAAAAGAAGGTAAATACTTTTTGTTTACTAACTCTTATGCCAGATTTACACTCAGCCTTTGCTACTGCTCCTGTCGCTGCCGGAAATATTGCCCGAAATACAATATCGACGCGAGTGAAGTGTTCACATCAGTCCTAACTAATATCCTCACAACTCATTTACCGAACGACTCTCAAGGATGGAATGTGACGACAACATCGTCTTGCTCACTTACTCACTTACCTCTTTGCCTGCGGCAAGTGAGCGAGAGTGGCTGAATGTGAACACGCACTCGCACTCGCGTTCCTGTCCTTTGACATCCGTCCCGAAAAATCGATTTTTACTCATTATAACTAAAATGATGTATAATAAGCACACATTTGCACTTAGAATTTGTTTGGTTACTGAATAGAAAAACAGTTTGAAAGTTATAAGGAAGTACAAAAAAATCTAGAAGATTGAATACTGCCAAAAAGAAGTTTAACTACAGTGACTACCAAAAACTCCGGTTTTTCAGAAAATATTTCATATTGGTCTCCGTATGTGCATAATTTTATATTTACAGGATATTTATTTGGTTTCTTTAAATTATTATAAGAATCATATATCAAGACCACTCAATCGTTGCTCAACCTGAACGTCGGTTTTTAATAATAGTGCATGTACTTCAAATATGTAATAAGACAATTGGAAGGAGACTCAATAAAAATGACAAATAGCTTTCTACAATCATCATTTGATGTCTATTTACTGACGATCACATATGTGATTACACGAAAAACATACCCTTCCATAATAATGAAGGTATTTTTATTGGTAAGTCAGATATTTACAGCAATAATAAATACAGACAGGAAAATAGCAGACTCAGAAAGTGAAAAAAGAGACTGATATTTCGACTGTGTCATGTCTCTAATAGACACCCATAATCTGCACCCATCTGCTTTCCGGATGACACATTTTTTGAAGTTATACTTCTTTACCGGCGATAGAGGGTAAATTTTTATATGGGAAAACCTAGCGACCGGGCGCATGCGCATTATAACTTTGTTCTGATTGGATGTTCAAATGACATGTCAAAAATTATTCAATATGGTGGCTGTGGCACAGCTGTAGTTAGATTATTTATGGTTGTTGCGTTTTAAAATTTGTGTGAAAAGAAACAACAAACAAAAGTTAGTTAATAGTTATACTGCCTTTTTAAATAGTTTTCATATACCTATATTTTTGGACTTTTGGACTATTTTGGACAAGGAAAACTCATTCTAATTTGGTAAGTACCTAGTTTTTATTATAATCATATTGTAATTATACATTTGGATTAGGTTGAAATACATACATTTATTTTCTCAAGAATGCGGATTTTAGAGAGAAATCCCAAATTAGGTTCGATTTTTATTTTTAAATTATGATTTTTTGGCGTAGATTTATTTATCTAGTAGGTATGTAATGCTTTGATTTACATACTTAATTTGATTACCAACAAAAGTTCTACCAATCTTCATCTAATATATTGTTTTCTTACTGTTTTGTTATATTTTTATATTTTCTTCCACAAAATTTAAACTACATAATTTTCAAAACAAGTGTCAAACAGTAAAACGTTCAGTTACCGTATTTTTCCACATGATAAATAATGTGCGATTGGACGAGTGAGTCTACGCTTCGATTATGAGTCAAAGCGGCACGAAATTCAAGGGTTCAATTCCCGATGCAAGTTTTATTTTTTTATTTTTTTATGCATATTATGATTGTAAGAATATTTGTTATATAATTTTTTTTTCAGCAAATGCGTATTTAAAATTTTTGCCAACAATTATTATCGTCCAGAAATCATTTTTTCTTTGTGGCATTTTTCAATGTGTTTGTGTGCGTTTTATTCTTTTATTTTTTTAAATTTTTGGTATAGTCTTAAAAATCACATAATATGTAGTAGAAGTATAACTTCTTACGTACGTACAAAGTACACACACATTCTTGTTTATTAAATTTCATACATAGTCAAATATTTCTAGCATGGGTTGCCTATCAAAATCGTGTCATCCTTAAGGGAGGGCCGAAGGGGTTGAAATCAATATTTCAAGCACATTTTTTTTAAAGTATGGTAGAATTATTTTGTTTTTAAATTAAATAGGCATATTCAGTACAATTCATAGATTATTCAAGAAAAAATTCAAGGAAAAATATTGAAAAATAAGCAAACGGTGGCAAATTTTTAAAGACACCTCAAAATATGATGAATTTTGCGGTGGACATCAGAACTCATCATTGGATCATGGTAAACAAAAAATTCAAAAATATTGTATTAGCTTATGAGTTATTCGAGGTAACGCTGTCGAGTTTTTTAGTTTTATCGACTTTTGACTTTTTGATATCACTCAGGAAGTCAAAATAACGAATTTTTGCAAAAAGGGTGAAAATCAATATATTTATTACTGCTAAAGAAAAAAATAAGCATAAACCAAAAAATATCTCGACAGCGCTACCTCAAGGAATGTCTAAAGAAAATATATACAAAATTCCAGGTGGGTCGGTCAAGTAGTTTTTGAGTTACAATGTCTACAACTTTTGAAAAAGCAGTTTTGAGGAAAAAGCGTTTAAGTATTGTCAACTTTTATTTTCAATTTCTTTTTGACTGTCAAATCGTAAAATGATGCACCCCGGAATATGTTTTTGAACCGCGGAGTAATTTACAAAAGAAAATGAGAACAGCTGTTGACCGTTGTTCACTACCTTCAAGCGTGCTGGCGCGAACCTGCTGCAAAGCGAGTCGAAGGATATTCAACACTATCTCCCTACCTTCGACTCGCTTTGCAGTAAGTTCGCGCCAGCGCGCTTGAGCGTAGTGAGAAACGGTCAACAGCTGTTCTCATTTTCTTTTGTAAATTATTCCGCGATTCAAAAACATATACCGGTGTGCATCACTTTACGATTTAACAGACAAAAAGAAATGGAAAATAAAAGTTGACAATACTTTAAACGCGTTTTTCTAAAAACTGCTTTTTTCAAAGGCTGTAGACATTGTAACTCAAAAACTACTTGACCAACCCACCTGAAATTTTGTATATATTTTCTTTAGACATTCCTTGAGGTAACGCTGTCGAGATATGTTTTGTTTTATGCTTATTTTATGTTTGATAATAATTAATATATTGATTTTCACCCTTTTTGCAAAAAAAATCCTTGTTTTGACTTTTGAGTGATATCAAAAAGTCAAAATTCGATAAAACTAAAAAAACTCGACAGCGTTACCTCGAGAAACTCATAAGTTAATAAAATCTTTTTGAATTTTTTATTTACCATGATCCAATGATGAGTTCTGATGTCCACCGCAAAATTCATTGTTTTTTGAGGTGTCTTTGAAAATTTGCCACCGTTGGCTTATTTTTCAATATTTTTCCTTGAATGTATTCTAGAATAATATACGAATTGTACTGAATATGCCTATTTAATTTAAAATTAAAATAATTCTACCATACTTTCAAAAGAAATGTGCTTGAAATATTGATTTCAACCGCCACGCTCCCCCCCTTAAGGATATCTATGACACGATTTTGATAGGCAACCCATGCTAGAAATATTTGTCTATGTATGGAATTTAATAAAAAAATGTTTCATCCGGAAAGCAGGTCGACCTATATTCGGATCCCGCACTATAAGTAGTCATTTTCATGGAGGTCCTTACTTCCAATTTTTGAAAAATGTTTTGATCGCTAATAATTTTATATTAGATAACAAGGGAATTACAAAGTTATATTTTTTGGTGTTTAATGTATGTATACTGAAGTCGTGTTAGTAAGAAATATTCCAATATTAAAAAATTTACTGATTTACGTATTTCACTGATCCTGTAAACAGTGGGAGAAGAAGACTAAAGAAGAGTTGGTTGGAGACGCTTAGACAAGATATGTATGTGGAGGAGATTAATACTGCTATGACCTGTGGACGGCCGTAGCCCAGCGGCAAGATACTGGCCTTACATTTTATTTTATTCATATTTATAAATTCCGTTACTGTTTGGTAAGCAAAAAGCATTTACTCTTTTCATATGAAGTGTTTTGGACGAGTTAATCTGAAGATCTGTAAATTTAGATGATAATTTAACTATTTAACAAAAGGGTAATTTAGTTATAATATTGGTTCTATGCTAGTCCACATTAATTATTTTTAAATACAAACAAAATGATCATTTCTTTAGATGAATAACAAATTAAGTATAAAACAATTTGTATGGTTTGTATTACTATAAGCATATAGAAAATATAACCAAAAGAGTCCAAGAAGCAAAGAAAATATATGACGATACAGAAAAAGGCCATTTAATAAATATGAAAACATTACTAAATCTATAAAGGAAAACTACACATGTAACTATTTCGTGTGTAGCATAATAATCAAATCACCCAGCCTCAGAAGTCCACTGCTGAACATAGGCCTAATAGGCCTTATTATTCTCATTAAAAATAGTAATAAAAGTCGATTACAAATCAGATCCGAACACATTGCGAGATCTCTAAAAAAGAAATCAAATATGCTCTGGAGTACAATGAACAATAACAGAGTACCAAGAATAATAACGCAGATAAAGTTAACTTGATAGGACAAACGGCAATAGACATCACAGAACTTTATGTGGAGCTTGAATAAAATGCGAAAGAAATATGTATGACTAGCCGTCATCGTAGATAAAACTAAAGCCCTAATACAAACAAGGAAATAACTAAACTTGCAACATTTGACAATCGACTCAAATATTGAAGTAGTAAAACAGCTCACATACCTAGGCGTACAGATACTGAGAACGGCGTCAAGGAGGAGGAAATATGAAAAAGGATAATGCTTGCTAACAAAGCATACTTCTCTGTCGCAGGTATTTGGATCCAAAGACACCCTTAAAGTTCAAAATATATAAAATCATCATATGATCAATAGCAACATACGGGGTAGACACACGGATCATGACAGAAAAGACAACAAACCTTATTAATACGTTTGAAAAAATGATATTGAGAAGGATATTGTGACCCATCTTCGACAAAGGTATGTGGGGCATAAGCTTCAACCAAGATTTATATCAATATTGCAAAGAGAGTCAACTTAAGAAATCAAATTTAAATCATTAAAACATAAATTTGATAAAGATCTCTTAATTTCATATTGGTATGCTATTTTATTACTATTTTTCATTATAATTAAAGTACCCTTTGAATTACGAACACATGACAATAGCGAGATCATAAATTAAAAATGATATAATTAATATTTTAATGTCTTTAGTATATAATATTTACTTGAAATAAAATATCTACCTACTTCCTTACTAAAATGAAGTTTTTCAAGTAAAAAAAAAACTATTACAATACGTCTGATTTTTCCGTTCTTTTTGATTTCTTTTGAGTTTAGTTACTTTTTCATTTGTTTATGTAGGTGATTTGGATGTTCGTTTTGCTTTTATCACTTTTCCTCATGTTTCTGATAAATATCCATGCTTCTGCATGTCTACTTTCACCTAGATGACACTACCTGCCTCCATCTCCATTCCCAGATTTCGTTTTTGTTAACGGCTATTAGTTATTATGTTTCTGAATTTTGTTTGCTCTTGACGATATTTATGTTGGCCATTTTCTTTTTTTGTGCCATTTGTGCATTCTGCTTTATTCCTTTTGATCATCGAGTTTACAATTCCATACTAGGTTGGTATTTCTTGTCGTTTCTTCTTCATCTAAGGCATCAGTGGCTTTTTTTATCGACTGCACCATGTCTATGTATACCTACTGTAGTAGGTTTGTAAATCACCTGTTTGTAAATCAATTCTTTTAACCAAATTAAGTAATTAAGTCTTTTAACCAAATCCTGTAACTCCACCTAAATGTAAAAACTAAATATAAGCGAAAAAGTAACTAACTCCGTATCAGCTTTTTTGCGCCTCCTGAACAATTTGTCGTTTTGGAGTTAGGAGTTTTGCTAATTAGGGTGACGATAAACAGATGCTAGTTGTCTCTAAAACGAAATTAAATCTTAAACTGACTTTCATTACTTTCGCTTACTCACGAATTGAGTGCTAGGAATCAAATTCGTTGGATTTTTACCTGTATGAATTGATGTGTCATAGAATGCTTATTGTAGATTACCCATCCCTGTCAGTTTGCCTTGTAAATTGTAGAAGGCTCGGATATACGTTGTAACTATAATTTGTTTTCCAGCGTAAGAAACCTTTAATTCTGCGGTTCTTTGGATTTCTCTTTGCTTATATATTTTTTAGTTGGTAGTCTGTTCAATTATAGACCTTAGAATATATAGACCTTATATAGAACAAATTTGTTAATAGCTTAACGATGTCTAGTCGGACAAACTTTGATGTATGGGAACACTGGAACAGGGGAAGTTTTAATTGTGGAACGTGATTTTAATTGTGGAACGTGTCATCCTGACAAGTTTATGATTATGAAAATTAGCAGGTTGTTTTTAAGTTTATTCAATAGCAAACCTTAGATAATATATGAAAAAATGTTTGCCCGACAAATATGTTTTAATAAGTCTGACACGTAGAACATGTCAAATGGCAGGAATTATGTTGGTGGTAAATAGCAGTCTGGTTTCGGGGTCCGGACAAATAATCCCGGACAAAAAATCCCCACAAATTATCCCTCGGCAAAAAATTCCCAGAAAAAAAATCCCCGGACAAAAAATCCCGGACAAATAATCCCCACAAATTTTTTTGGACAAAATATCCCCACAAAAAATCCCGGACAAAAAATCCCTAAGAAATATTTGCTGCCGAATAGTTCTCTAAAAGTTTTCTCGAAATTTTACTAAATTTCGAATTCCAATTCCATGCCGAAAACTTTAAAATTTACATGACAAAAGAGTGAATTTTTTTCAAAAATCGTGGAAGATATGGGGAATTGAGGAATGGGGATATGGGAAGGCTGTGGGAATCATGTTGTAATTATTCGTTTAAATATTTTGCTCACTCTGCTTTGAATAACTATGTTCAAAAAATGGCCTATTAACTGTGTGCATCACCAACGCATTTAAAATAAAACAGGGAATGAGACAGGGAGACACAATTTCGCCAAAACTGTGTACATTATTAGAGCATATTATGTTTAAGAATGCAAATCTGAGTGAAAACGGAATTAATGTCAACGGAGAAATTCTTAGTCATTTGAGATTCGCTGACGATATTGTTCTTTTTGCTGACGGCATCGATGATACATTCAAATATATGAGTATACAGGGTGAGTCATAACTATAGGGACATAGACTAAGGACAGGTTATTTGGACCAAAATATGGCTATTGGGCCAAATATGCCTTAATAAAATGTTGCTGAGAAAAAAGATACAGGGTGTTAAAGTTAATTTTTGTTTTTCGTTTTTTGCTAATAGTTTCCCTGTATATTTATAAATTGCTATCAAAATTGGCACAGAGGCATAATCTTAGACAAGAAATAGTATTTTATCTACAATTTTACGTTTTGTCATAGAGGGCGCCACGTGGATCAATCCTGATGATCAAATTGAGTCTAAACTTTTTCTGATGAAACTTTTTAGTAATTTTTATTAGAAAATATGACGTAAACATCATTTTTACGTAAAATTGGTACTTTTGTTTAAACATGATAATTTCAACCGTTTTCGATAAAAACGCAATTGAAGATTTCAGGAACTCAAAAGGGGATATCAAATACCAAACTAATAAACAAAATTGCAACTGAAATGATTGTGACGAGGCATTTCAATCAAAAAAGTAGTGATTACTTTTAAAAATGCAACACTACACTACACTGTCACATCAAAAATAATTTACTCTGAACAAATGACATTTACCAACAACAATTATCTCACAGTCCAAAGCATACTTTTCATAAATGAAATAATATTTGAAATCCTTTTTTAAGACTCTAAGCAGTTCGACTGCGTTTTTATCGAAAACGGTTGAAATTATCATGTTTAAACAAGAGTACCAATTTTACGTAAAAATGATTTTTACGTCATATTTTCTAATAAAAATTACTAAAAAGTTTCATCAGAAAAAGTTTAGACTCAATTTGATCATCAGGAATGATCCACGTGGCGCCCTCTATGACAAAACGTAAAATTGTAGATAAAATACTATTTCTTGTCTAAGATTATGCCTCTGTGCCAATTTTGATAGCAATTTATAAATATACAGGGAAACTATTAGCAAAAAACGAAAAACAAAAATAAACTTTAACACCCTGTATCTTTTTTCTCAGCAACATTTTATTAAGGCATATTTGTCCCAATAGCCATATTTTGGTCCAAATAACCTGTCCTTAGTCTATGTCCCTATAGTTATGACTCACCCTGTACATATATTTCTTGGGGATATTTTGTCCGGGATTTTTTGTGGGGATATTTTGTCCAAAACAATTTGTGGGAATTATTTGTCAGGGATTTTTTGTGGGGATTTTTTGTGGGGATTTTTTGTCCGAGGATTATTTGTCTGGGGATTTTTTGTCCGGGATTATTTGTCCGGGGATTATTTGTCCGGGGATTATTTGTCCTAGCTTCCCGGTTTTTGCATGAGAGTTTAATGAAAGGGTAACAAATCAATTGGAGCTTCTGTCCAACAAAATACATGTGACGTTTTCGTAGTCTGACGTTCGAAACCTGTAACCTGTTCCACAATTAAAACTTCCCCTGTTCCAGTGTTTCCGTACATCAAATTTTGTCCGACTAGACACCGTTAAGCTATTAACAAATTTTCAGCTTGTTATTAATAAACTTTTTTTGGTACGCGGGATCCAGGCCTATTAGTGATTTTTACAGATAAGTTAATGCATTCTTGTAGTGTAATATGTAATTTTCCGGAATTTTATATCTTTAACATTTTTATTATCTCTTTATACTGTGTCTTATTATTCTCCGAAACTCTGCTTCTCGCCCCTTTTCTTTGTTTCTCACTTTTCTGTCTGTATTTCGATCCTTAACCTATTTTTTACTTTACCTTTGACGTTCGAGATCACAATCCGTTTTTTTCTTTATATTTTTTTGCTTATTCCATTCATTTTTTCTTTTATTAAATATTTCCTTAATGTTTTCCAGTTTCCTCTATTTTATCTCTGAGTTTTTTGCCTAGATTTAAATTACAATTAACATTTATTTATGAATATTGTCATTTTTGGGGCAGATGATGTACTTTGTATTGTCAATTTTTCTATTTTTTTTACAAGAAAAAATTTGTTCTTATTGTGCCTATTATATCCGTAAATTTCGCCGTCAAAGCTTAGAAATAGTTTCCGTAAATAAAAAAAATACAGCTAACCTATTTTTACAAAACTGATTTTGAAAAACCTAGAAACATCTAAATCTATGTAAAAATATCAATCTCGTTGCTATAAAAGTATACTCACTATCGAACGAAACGAATAATTCTGGCATATCTTCCACAGATACCATCGATCTGTAATCCAGTTTTGGTGCAGGGGTTTTTGATTTTGAGCTACTTTCTGTCGGTTGTCTCATGAAAGTTCCCACCGATGAACGCCTGAAAACAAAGTTTATGGCATATTAAATAATTTTAAGTTTTGTCGCATTCGAGGATCCAATAATACGGTAACTTTAAAGAAATTTTCACAATGGGCCTTTTCATTATGTCAAAATGACGAATACTAGATATACATAACTCATAACATAAAATGACCTCCATTAAAATTAACATAACTGCATTTTCTGAAATAAAGTCTCTAAAATAAAATATCCTTTTGTTTTGATGCAGTTTTATGACCTCAATTAAAAGGAACATAACTAAAATTTCTGAAATAAGGTTTCTAAAATAAAATATCCTTTTGTTTTGATGCAGTTTTATTTTGTTGACAAACTATATGCGAATATTTCTTACTTTTGAGTTAGAATTAATATTGAATAACTTCAAAATTCTAAGTTAGACTAAGGACTAAAATTTTTAATCCTTGGTTGTACCTATAGTAATTTCCAGCCACTTCGAGTTGAAGTCAACATCTGACAATAGCACAAAACTAATTACTACATTTACGAGACAGTTAGGTCTGAGTTAAGTAAATTCAATACACAGAGTATACGCCCTGAGCTTCACTGGTATCGCCACCTACTTAGCGGATTAATAGTATATACAACTTTCGTTGGCAATTTCGCTGGAAAGAGAAAAGTGTTGCCTATCCTCTGTGAGTTTCGCTGGTATGGCTGATATCGCCATCTAGCGGATGACTTACTGTTTCGGCCGGAAATTTAAAGAGGAAAGGAGAAAAGTAAATAATAATTGTTTCAAACTTATTATTTAATACTTATCGTGTAATATTTACAACGCAAAGAAGTACATAATTGGATTGTAGTCGATAGTTAATACCAATCAGTAAGTACAGAATTTATTATTCATTATGATTATTTTTAAGATTTTGCTTATCGTTTTGAAGTTTATGTTGACAGATAATATTAGAAAAAATTTATTCTGCAAAAAGTATAATAATTTAATATATTTATAGTATAATACCTCTTAAATATTAAATTATGCATTTATTGCACTTAAATAATTAATTAAGGGCGTAAATGTAAAATTTCGCACCACCTCTTTTTAAATTCATTCCTATTTTTCGAATCCTGAGAGAACCAATAAGTATATTTGAAAAATTTAAACGCAGAATGAAAGACTACATTATTATCGAGGGTCAAAAGTCTCTGAAAATTTCTGTTATTTTAATCAGTTATAGGGTGAAAAAAACAGAAAATTTAGTGTGATTTTTAAATTTAAATATCTCGTTCAAAAGAAACTTTTTGTTTATTCTAAGGAACTTTCGGCCTTTTAAATGAGACATTTAGTAAAAATTATATGAAACTTTTA
The DNA here is from genome assembly GCF_917563875.1 of Diabrotica virgifera virgifera. Lineage (NCBI taxonomy): Eukaryota > Metazoa > Arthropoda > Insecta > Coleoptera > Chrysomelidae > Diabrotica > Diabrotica virgifera. The sequence goes on along the minus strand of NC_065450.1, from coordinate 33,632,023 downwards.
ATGCAGAACGTCAAATTTCCAGTTAAAGTTCATTGACTTGTCACTACTGGCGCTCGCGAATTTTTAAATATCCCTCTACCTACGAGCTCAGAGCGGATAGTAACATCTTTTTAAAACAGTAGAAAAGGCCCAGTGAATGTGATATAAATCAAACCATATAAATTCGAAAAATTTTTCACTAAGCGTTGAAAACTATAATAAATTATAGAATGTTTCTTTAAAGTTTTTAAAATTCTAAACAGACATACATCTACTAGCACATAATTATTTATCCGAGGTACATATATACAAAGACAAAAAATAAATGAAGAATAAAAGAAATGCGGCTTGCTGTCCTGGCTCACTAAATACTAAGAGTATTATTAGCTAAAAAGCAAAGAGGTGTATTTAGTGTGTGTGTTTCGTGGTGTGTATACGGAAACAATTAAATTATTTCATTTTGAAGAAAAAAAAAATGACACAATTATTGAGTTGTCGATAACAGTTGTTAGAAATCTTTGATGTCTAATTGCACCAACAGATCTTAAGCTTGAGGTGGTGCAACCAGGCATGAGACACTTAAAAAAAAGTCAGAATTTATTTTGATTAGCATTTAGATTTTACA